>NC_083559.1:8717500-9342500 GCF_018135715.1 Danaus plexippus | reverse complement strand
CTTAATGGGTAGGTATTTGTACGTATTCGGTTTGTAAACAAACAGAGCAATATAATATGCAGACGAAAAACAATCGTAATTTTACGGGTGTGGGTTTGTTTTACAAGAGCGACGTTCGTTTTATATAATGTTTTGTTTCATTTGGACCGCACCTTCTCCCTTTGGTTGATCTACTTGTAGGCCTGAAGCGTTTTTGAAGTGACTTACGTAACTAAATGTTCACCAAATGCCTGCAGGCTTTTGTCCATTACATGAATGTTTCTCTTTTGAGTACTTTACATACCCTTTGATTTACTCGAAATACACGTGGCGTTCGAGTAGTAAAGGAAATTATTATTTCATTTTTATGTTTTTGTTTAAAACTCTATACTGTTTAGCAAGTACAATTTTTATTTTTTCTTTCGTCATACTGTAGCCGTGTACGGCGTACGTTGCTGTCTTTGTGGGTGGTCGAGTTTGATAATCGGTTAATCTCAGGATCTGCTTATTATCTCCTACATCAACGAACGATGTTTTACTTTTACTTTCTAATTACAAATGAGAGTATTTGATAGTGCTACTATTTATTTGAGTTAACTATTTATTAAGTAATATTCATTACTATAATACAATCTTAATAATTCAAAATAGGTGTTATTTCTCAAGGCGTGGCCTCTAGCCCCAAACACCCATTGACTTTTCGCTTTCTTCACGCAACAGGATATATATTTATATAAATATAAACTTTAAACCAAACAAATAAAGTAACTTTTCGAGTGTATTTATCTTTGAACATTTCGTTTCGAAACATAGATGTTTCTTCTTAAATTATAAACCTCTTTGCCAAAGTTTCCCTTCTTGAGTTCTATGCAGTAATTAATATTCATAGGGGCTCAAGGAGGGTCGTGTAATTAATAAACTTATATGATACTTTTGTTTACAATTTTCCTGAATTGGGGGATTTTGGGAGTTGTTTTGAAAAGTGTTTCCTTTGACAATTGTTCATGACGTTTGTGGGGATTGTGGATCTCATAATATAAGATTTATGTATATTGTATACATCATTTTTGTATGATTTAATTATCAAAATATTTTAGTTAAACTTTTTAGTAAGTTAATATTATTTCATTTAAATTTAATACCTTATACTTATTTTAATATAAGCGCGTATAAAACATTCGACATTAATTCATTCTTAATATCAAAAGTTGTAAGTATCATTTAATTTAAAGGCTTAAGTAATTTGACAAAACTTTTGTAATAAAATTATCGAACATTGACCGTAGCTGATAAACGAGTGGGTGTGGATCCTGCATCAAACGTGCGACCGGACACACGTCCCCATGTTAATACACGAAAAACGAAGATTATCCAGCAAAGTCTCAAAAGGTGCCATGCCGTCTTCGCGCTACGAATTGGACCGGTGCCATCGATATAACACCGACTAACGTATAAATGTGCTTTAAAATTTTATATTATAGTGACAAATTAGTTAAAGCATTCAATTTACAATAATATTATTTAAAAATATTAAGTTAAATACAGAAACAGCTTAACACATTATAAAAACGTATTTACAAAACCTGTTTCCATAAATGAAATGGTAATAATGCTAAAACATTTAAAACAAACATTAGAGGTCCCAATGTCCCACCGAGAAAATAAACTTCAATGTTTTAAAACGCACATAAATGCCAGTACACTAATAAATTTGCATTGGTTATTCATCAGTGAAACGCAGTCCCCTGCAAGCACTTAAGCACTTAGCAAACATATCGATTCTCAATACTCGGCACCCAAGGGACGACGACAATGTAAAAACGCGACGGAGCTGAACGCCGCGCGGCGTGTTATACTTATTTGTTCTCTTGTGTGGCGAGCGGCGACGCGAGTTAAACTAGGGTTAAAAGCACGGAGGGTTGGCCCAGCTTTATAATATTATAACGTGTAAGGAGTAAAAGAGTCACTCTTATCTCCAACACGAGCTCGATTCCTGACCACTTTAATGGGAAAAGCATGTTAGAATTAAACTAAACAAAGACGACGCATCAATTAGGAGCGTTCTTTTTTCTTTTCCAAAAAGGACTTGAGTTTTTAAAGCTTGTACGTTGACCGAGATGCGTTCGGGCTTGTTCGTTATTTTTTACTGACTCATTTGATTAGATCAATCTCAATGATTCTTGTATGGATTTCAATTAAGTTGATAAAAAGATAAGTGGGTGCAAACATGGGCCTTCGTTGCTGGGATCCTTTCGTTAGTAATATTCAAGACTTTTTGTTCTAATTGAATATGTAAAATATCGTTAATATTAATATAAAAACCCATTAGGGTTAGCTTCGTATGACTTTCATACTTTTTATGTTGAAATATTTACAACATACATCCGTTACTTTTTTTTTTAATTTCACGTTTGGTTTTAGTTACAACTTGTTAATACAACTTTATTTATAGTCTAAAACAGTACAAGATTGCAAACCACAGCATCGTTATTGTATCATCAGCTTTATAGCTAAAGACCTTACAAGCTTTAATCACACAAAAAATGTCCATAAACCGAGACCATAATACCAATGTAATTAAGAGGAAGTAAATATATATGTGGAACGTATTGACGGATCGTAAAAGTTGAAGGATTCAAAACGCAAAATGCAAGGCGCAGTTTACGACGGAGACCGAACCACTTTTATTGTTGTTGTAAAACTCACAATCCATTATTAATTATTACAGACATCATTAATCTACTAATCTATTTAAGGACGCTCGATAAGAATCTCATTTAAAGTATTGAATGAAGACTGTTCGTAGTGGACTCGAGATAGGCTTAAATTATTCCAGACAAGCAGGTAAGAAACTCGAGAACTTGGTAAAGCAATTTCGTTTTAAAGGTAAAAGGAATAAGGTTGAAATTATGTTTTATATTTAGATGAGATATGACGTTAACCGCGGTGCATAAATGAGTCTGATTTATTACAGGTTGGTGTTCAAACGACAAATGCATCGAAACAGATAGGAGCGACATGTTCAACATCGGAGGACCAATGTCTACCTATATTGGTGCATACACCGTTTTACAAAATAAATACAGGTCGTGAGATATGTATATTTCATTATAAATTGTCATTATCATTATACATTATAATGCACCTGACTGTTGTAAAAAATGTAGTACAAAGTGTATAAAAGAAATAAATTAAAACATCTTTCAACCTACTAGCGAAAGTAAAAGAATAAACTCCACAATTTCCTAGATGCACTAAATCAATATAAACAAAAAAAGATGATGTTGTAGGTACAAGCCCTTAATATATGTCATGGGATTAATATAGACCCGGAATCTCATGTACTGTAGACGACCAAAGACCGGATGAGAATTTCTTTAGGACATAATCTTAACAACAAAATTGTGATCTGATCGCACACTAACGAAGCAACAAGAACACGGAGATACGTTTTAGTAGCGTAGATAAAAGAAAATCTTGACGTCTATCAATCTTTTCAAATGATGGTCAATTTAAATACTAATGATTAACAAAGTATTAAGAGGATTTTGACAGAAAACCTATTTGGTATTTTTTAATTTTTGGAAAGTGGTTAAATAACGCAATTTAAAAGAGTTTGTTACAATTAAAATACTCCGTAAATATTTTCCTACAATTTCACGAATAGAAAGACAAATAGTAAATAAAACTTATCTATTGTAACAAGACGTCTTGTATAAAATATATCAACGATAAGTTGGAACAAAATCGATATCATGTCTTTCTAACAATTTTATCATGCGTTGAGATTGTGTTGTTAGTAGCTACATAGTGCAAGTGGGAGATTGCTGCTTGCCTGTAGCTAGGTGCGGGTTGTACCGCGGGGAGGCAAACGGAGCCACATCTCTTGCTATTATACGCCGCCGCATAGTTTTGTTCGCAAGCTCTCGTCGGTTCTACCGTTCTTTGTTTAAAGCTCGGCTAACACTAATTGGACATTTTCTAATATCACAATGGATTTCATCAGACTAAAACTTGTTATCTAATTTCATTATTTAGTTTATTAACTTGCTTACTATCCATTATAACTCAATTAAATGTTTTATAATAACTTGGAGCAAATTAGGAAATTAATATAAAAGAGGTGAATACATTTCTATGTATGTCCTTTGCCGTGTTTATACTCATTGTAGTATTTTTAAAGTCATAGAAATACAATAATATATAACAAATCTATAAATTAAAATATAATTTTTTACCATATTCAATAATACAAAAAGATAACATAAAAAAAACCGGTGCGTAGAGAGTTAGAATTTTTTAGAAGTTGTTAAATCATATTAATTTTAAATAAAAATTAAGAAAATTGAATTTCGAACCATCTTAAAATGTTATAATATTTAAAGTGCGTCAGCTCTTAGCCTTAACAGAGTCGGCGGAACTATATCGGCGCAGGTTCTTGTAAAACGCTGCATCCCCAGCTTCAAGCAATTTGCAAGAGTTCATAGCATCGCCTGTTTGTTCCATAGTTTTAATAAAGCTCGGCGAATGCAGATTGCTGGTGATATTAAAATTGCTACCAGATTTCATTTATTTTTCGCCTCATTTTAATACTTTGTAGGAACTTTATGTAAAAGAGCTTCTGAAGATTTTAATTATGTTTCGAGAATTTTTCTCTTACTTTTTTTTTTTCGTTATGAAAATGGTATGTTTAATCTATTGTTATTCCTTTTAATTCGTGTTTTTTCTGAAGATCATTTCGAGAATAAAATTATAAAATTTACTTTTGGCCTAAGAAAGCCTAGTTATTGCATTGGTCCATTAAGGTTGATTTTTTTCCTTAGCGCTAGAACAGACGCCGACACTTAAATTATAGATTAATTAATTTTAAACATTACAGGTCAATAACATTACTGTTATGAATTTTATTTGAAATACACTAATGAAAATCTAGGCTTATAACTTATCAATATTAGTCGTCAGCTTAGCTGTTGTTAATGTTTAGGATTATAATTTTATACGTTTTTGTTGCCCCTGTGAAGAGAATTAAATTAAAAATTACCTTGAGTAACTCAAAACTAAACAAATATTTTTATTCTTATTCCAACATAAAAACCATTTTATGGCTCGAAATAAAAATTGAATATATGCTTTCGCCGATGTCAGCGGAAAGACGTCCGAAAACATTAAAATTTTATGATATATTTTTTAAGAATAATAAAAATGAGTTTCGTTGTTTAAAGAAGAATAAATATATATTTGCAATTAATAACTGTTGTTTTTTGTTTTCCATTCAGGTTGCAGTATAATTTCAATTTGTCAAACAAAGCGTGACTTTATGACTGAATGAATATTATAATGAATAATTTATGATGCAACGTATAATCAAAGGTTAAAATTGTAAAGAAATTTTTCATAAATGTTAGTTAATTAGCTTCACATAATACTAATAATTTTATTGCCTTTTAATATGTTTAACATATGTAGATCTTTAGCATCGGGAAGTCAAAATATTACTCAATATTTTTGACCTTCTCGATTATATGACTGAAACATTTTAAAATTATATAAATCTAGTGAATATAAATTTAATTACATGTTTTAATATTGTATTTAATAAAAATACCTTACTTTCATGTTCAGTGTTAAGATAAAATACATACATATATGACGCTACATGGAAATTACAGTTATATGAATCTTAGTATTTTTAATAATGATGCCTGTTTGTAATTTCCCCAACCTAAGTTATTTTAAGTTATCATCTATTAGTTATTACAATAAGAAATAGTTTGATTTCACAAATAAAGCGAAACACATTGTAATCGGTATCATTATATTCATTGACTGGACCCCCGAATGTGACTCCCGATAATGAATACTTTTTTAATGAAAGTAACATTACTATATAAATTAAAGGAACTCGTGGCCCATGAAAATGAAAAAAAAAAGAAACTAGAGGCGAAGAGGAAAAAAAATTGCTTGCAAATAATAAGTAAACATACCATGAAAATTTAGAAAATTTACAATTTGTATTAAAGTTGTTAATCATTAACATCTCATGGTTTTTAAAAACTTATTTCAGTTTTTGCAAAATATGGGAACTTTTTGATTGTTTAATGATAATCTACTTGACGATTGTTCCCACTTTAGCAGCTTTAAGGTTTAAAAGAAAAATTTAACATGAAGTTCTTTGTAGTTACTTTAGAATGTTAAAGTTATGAGACAAAAAATTCTGTGGATGTCTCTAAACTCCTCCCTTTGATAAAAGTAACCCTCCTAACATCACAGACTTTGTAAAAATTTACATTAATTAGTTGAATCATTATTTTTTTTAAAAGCATCGAACATAGCTTGTCTTATTTATAATATTGATAATAAGAATTATTTATATATGTAATTAAGTTTTCTCTCACTTCATTTAAATTAAAACATTCAAATAATATGCTCTATCACAAATATTTCATGTAAAAACTTTTGTATATAAACTGCTCAGCATTAACGTAACACACAAAGGAAGAAGAAGACAAGTTTTCTTTCATTAATTTTAATTTTAACTTGACAAGCAATAGTTTTAAATTGCGTACAATTCTTAATAATATATGTATGTTTTAAAAATTCGTAATTAGTTACATTCTAATAGTCCATTTTTGTTACCATTTAACAACAATAAAACAAATCAATACGTTGCTAAGTTCATTGAAACGTATGATTTAGATTATAATTCCAATGCCTTGTTATATGTTTACTAAATATTAATCGACTTGAAATTTGTAAGTTATGTAGTGAGGGCACGAAGCTAACCCGCTATGTGCTTGCTTAAATGGGTTCCTCAATTTGTCATTTTAATGTATGTACTGCCGCAAAGACTGTGTGAATCTATTTTACACAGAAGTTTGGCAGTATATTAGTAAGGAGTCCATTAAACATGTTATTGCTTGTTTACCTCAAAATTATATTTTTTAAAATTTTAGTTTTTTTTTTTCAAATAGTTGTAAAGCTAGTGATAGAACACATCTAGACAAGTCTATTTTAAACAATTCTTAAACATGTAATTAAATAATAAACACCTCAGTATAAGTAACGCTCGCCGACGGGAAAATAACAGTTGTTACTACAAAAGTAATAACAGCTTAGATTTCAACCCCCCCCCTATAAATAACGACCTATTAGCCACTGCGATAGATCACTAACTTAATTACTAAACCTGTTCAACCGAATATGATTCTTAAGAAGAATATATAGTAAAGTTAAAATTGATAAGTGAGAAAATCAGTAACAGTGTTAATACTATATCGTCTTGATGAATAATGGTATAATTGCTTCAGAGTCGATTATTTTGTTAATAATCTTTTAACAGTTGACAAGTCCCGATCATATAAGCTCTATGCAAGATTAATATTCTCCTTGTGTGTTATCCCCAATTTGAAAAGCGAATATTATATTACACCACAACGATGACTAATATTAAACATTAGATTTTACTTTCTTATTTTATTGACTTTTCCAATTGTTTGTTTCCTTCATGTTAATCGTCAGTCATGACTAAATATGTACATGTAAATTTTTCGTCAAAGGTTTCGTAAAACTTTTCAAGCACAAATTAAACAATATTGGTTTCATAAACTTACAAAACAACCTTTAGCTTTTATGGAAAATATACGTAGGTGATTATAATATGAGACATGTTTGATCAAATATCCGTTTCAATAAAATAAGTCCCAGTTACAATATTTGGTGTATACACATTTACTATAAAGGCTCACGTGCCTTGCCGCCCTATAGAGAATTGAATTTACGAATCCGGTTTAGTAAAAAAGGGGAAAGGAGAAATTAGGACTTCCGGCTCCCTCTAAAATATTGTCTCCATGCTGATCTTCAGTAAAAGGGTGGTACTGTAACGGTCAAGTCGCTCCGAAGAAATGACTAAAGTTGATTGAATACATCTTAGCTCTCTAAAATTAAATTTTATAATATTTTAGTAATATTCTTATATCACCTTCGATAATATATTCTAAGAATATATATATACAAAAATCAATAAGTAAACATAACTACGCTTTTTATTCGTAGTGTAGGTACATATGTACATCAAATACTGTATTTATGAAATTTTATTTGGTTTGGGGTTGTTTTGTAGGAAAACATTTAAGACGGTTTGATAAGTCCATGTGAAGGTTCATTGATTGACGTACATTTATCCTAGTATTGAATATCGTAGTCCACTTCTTCAGTCAGTGTTCCAACAATTCTTTATATTCTGTATTCACAAATTGCTGACAATGTTCTGGTTCTATAAAATCGGTTAACTTTGCTTTTTACATACTAACCAATGTTTTGCAAAAACAAGATGAAGTTATGAAACAATTGTAACCTCTAAGCGTAGAACGTAACCCTTCCCACTTGGGAGATACGATTGACCAAACTCTTTGTATTCGAAAAGCTTTATATTTGTCTGGGCCATAATTTCTATACAACTCACCAAAGAAATCTTTGTGCAGATAGTGGCAGTACTTACATAAAATATTTACTTATATGTTTAGAAAAAACTTGCAATTTCTTACCTCTTTATTTAAAATGTATTGGGTAAAAAAAATCAATCCCATGAATTGTTTGCACTTTAGAATATTATTATGAGGTTGAAGTTGTGCACGAATTTATCTCCTCTCACACCTACTTTATAGTTAAAAACACTGTACTTTATTACATTAGTAAAATGTAAATAAAAACATAAATACATACACATAATTTATTTAATTATTATTAATTAATCACAATCGTCAACGTCTTAAATCATGTCGTTCAAGTTGATAATATTATTTTGAAAAAGTTATGAGTTCAATTTAAAAAGTAAAGTTGCATCTGACGCGTGACGAATGAATGAATGAAACTAAAAGGTTCATTGTCCCCATTCAGAATTATGACGAAAAATTTTATAACCTTATATTATTAGATGTGAATTAATTTATTACACTTTTTATTAATATATAGGTTGTCATGAATTACTCGTGTATGTTAAAAAACGGTTTGGATTTAAATGTGTCCCTAGCTCGCACTGTGTCATATAAAATGAAAAATATAATTTCTTTTTTGGGAATTAACGTTTATTTATATTTATTTTTTTAAATATACAACTGTAATAATATTCTCCCCAATTGAAAATCATTAACGCTCCGATTTTTTTTTACCATTAAGCATACTTAGTCATATTATATTATATTCAAGGAATAGTTAACAAATAAATTTATAAATAATGTTTTTATAACGTTACCCCTCAAACCACTCGAATATACTAATTCTCACACGAGCGTAAACCAATTGAATTGAAGTAATTTACGAGTTAAATCAAAAAATATGTCTTTTCGATGCCCTTTGTCACAGATGGCTACACAATAAGGGGGAAATTTTATAAAGTCTAAATAATCTTTAAAGCCTTATAAAGTGAGATTTGTCGGGGGCGATTTCTAACGGCCAATTTTGAAGTGTTGATTTCATTTTGTTTTAATATTTAATAATCAAATTAGTCCGACTTGTAAATTCGAAGTCGGTTATGTGTTGTATTGGTATGGAATATAGTAACTTAAATTAAAATTATTCAAAGCATTTTTTTAAATTAAAAAATCAGAGTTGTTATTGAAGTAGTTTATTTATAAATTTATATTATTATTTTTTATAATAACCGAAAAAAAAAACAACTTAAATTAGGTCTATTGCGTACATAATAAAGTGACCGAATTATTTATCATGTAACACACGTAACAAGATGAGTAATTTGGGGTATAAATTTTTATTTTTTTGCTCTCTCGTAACCATATTTCCCTGGGCACAATAAGGCTAAGTTTGCACAACGGAAATTTGGTATCGTTACTTTACGTGACCCTCTGAGATGTTAGTGTATCCAGCTCCCCTCTTCACTATGCCACTGAGTATCACTAGGATTTTATATCACTACAGATCTTCAATGTTTTAGACGCGTAATTGAAATATCATGAGCTGAAATGCTGACGATATTAAATAAATTAACTAATATATTAACGGTTGCATTCAAAATAGTGTTAAACTTTTCCTCTAATAGAGTTTTAGTGCAATTATAAATTTAATAAATATTCTTATTCCTGTCTAGTAGATTCACAATTCTCGTATCCCATCGCAATTCCTTTCGCGTACCGCCCTTTGCGCCGATGGTCTATGTCATTATCATCACTTTTTGCACAATGTCTCGGTATTGACCACCCAGTTATACCTACTGGAGTGACGTGAAAACGAGAAACGAATTTATTTTGTCTCTATTTTTAAAGTGTATTTGAAAACAGTTACCCTTTATTAATTTATATTTACTTATAAGGCAATTCAATTGTGGTGTAAATTTTTTTCGTAGTAAATATTCTATCATAAACTACCATTACTACTTGATTATGAATTACGCTTAGTATGTATGTATGTACCGACTTGGGTTTGGAACCACCTTTAATTTTACGTTAACATTGATTTTAAAACAAACAATTGCATGTCAAATATATAATTACTACCGATACAAGTTATAAATACATATGCTTTTTATGGAACCATTGCCGTTCTTAATAAAAACCTTACTGTTTGATAAGTTATTATAATGGACATTTCCATGGAAAATATAGTGTTTTATGAGATATACATTAGATATTAGCAATTTACACAATAAACAACAAGGCATCGAACGATGCCTTAATGCCTTGCCACTGTTTTTTCCATCGAAAGTTACTAATTAAGACAAACTATGCCATACGTATGACGATGAAATGCTTGAAGTATTAGAAACAAACACAAAGTTTATTTATAATCTAGGTCCAGCCTTACTGTATATTTTATAAATCATTCAGGTTTTGAAAAAGAAATAAGACATTACTTTACGTGATCCCTGATATGTGCTGGCCATTTTCGCTTTAGTTGGTTAAAGGATACGAAATAATAATTAATTGACTAGATTCCTTTTAATTTAAAATAAGAAAAATACATTTCTTCTTTTAGAACAAATTAAATATTTTAGATTCAGTATTAACTTTATTAAGCGTGAAAAAAATTATAGGTATCTACATGGGACTAATGAGTCCTCATCAATACAGAAAACCTATTTTATAAATTACTAAAATACGTAAAGGTCGTGGAGACTTTGTAACTCAAATAATATAAATTAATAAAAAACTATTAATGACTCGGTATACTTATATCTGCTGCTAGTAAAAAAATGGTACGACTATTGCATTTATTTCAGTGCAACAGATATAATATTAGTTATTTTGGTAATTTACAGCCCACTAAAGATTTAAACTACACGTGAAAAGATACATTTTACGATTTACCGAAACTACTTTTTATTGTCAACTGTAACTATAAATTACAGTTTAGATTCACTCGTATATCAAATCAAAACGGATATTGATTTTAATGATCCCAGTACTAACTGCCATCATTTATTTGAGTAATTAAAAAATATTAATGAGCGATAACTATCACAATAGCAAAGAAGTATTAAACCTACCGTTAAAAAATATTATTTTTGACAGTAAATTTATCTATATATGTTTATTATATAGGTATTGAAGTTACCACTTAGAGTAGTCCGTATAATGTACAAACTTGAAATTGCGTTTAAAATCCAATCCATAAATAATAGTTCGGAGTCTGTCAAGTTAGATACAGAATTCCTGAAGATATATCCTTTATTAAAAGCGTATAGATGGTCAATGTTGGCAAACATATGGAGGAACGAGGAATAGTGGGAAAAATTCTTGAAGAGAAGCTCTCATTCGCCAACCATATTTGGCAATGTTATTTTTACTCAGCTGCAGAACATTAATAGTTAAGTTTCGATCAAAACATGTAATGCTTACAAAAAATAACTACTATGTTATCTTTGGGAAAGAAATATTAATTATGTATATAAAGATTAAATTGTCATGGATTTTGGTATATAATTAAGTAACAGAAAACCAGAGCCGTTAATATATTTATAATGTTCGATCCAATTTGTCAACGTCACCGAAGAGGCAATAGTTAACAGGTCACCTTCATGTATCGTATTCCCGTGAAACTTGTTTATTTTCCACTGAAAGGAGTAAAATGAAAAGTAGACACGGGTCCGATAAATAATTGAAGGCTTTGATACAGCGCGGGGATTTCCTTGAAAACCCGCTCCGTTCTTGGGGGAGCTATTCTTTAACCCACCCTCCTCTATACTGAATTATTCCGCAATAACACACTTGTTATAGGCATTTCTCGACTGATACTTTTATGATTTACTCCAACTTTTATTGGCACTTAACGGAAGTACGATTTATTCTCTGTTCAATATAAGGTGTGGAGTATATTTTTTAAGTCTCTCAAGGCGTTCCGGCTGTCGCTTACCATTTATTTTTGGGGCGTGATCGTGTATTATTGGTTATTTGATATATGTCGACTGATATGTGGATGGATCATATTTTTGTTTGTAATATACATATTCCAGATCCTCGTGAGACATCTATGAACATTGTTGATGTTGATTCCTGTTTATAGGAATAAGAAAAAACGACTGCGACAAATAAAATATCAGAATTAAACTAGCAACTTAGTATGTATTAAAAAGAAAGATAATATTAGCTATTACGAGATTACGCAAACTAGATATAGAGAATGTTTTACACTTCCGTCGTTATAATTTCGTTCGAGGAGCTCTTTTGTAAATATATGCTATTATGATTTGTTAAAGACTAAATTATTACCGTTTACTTAACCCTCGTTCGTGTCTTCCGTGCCGGATCGTGATGCATATCATGAAAGAAACGATCAGATATTATACGATTCGAACATTAAACGGTACAGTGGTTTATTGACATCACTTCCGCGGCAATAAAATCGACTTGTCTCCCAAATGCATAATTTGTATTATAGTCACGCGTTCTAGTCTACTAAACGGTGTCTTTGAAAACACATTTCACACTAAAATCAACGATTATAGATAAAGAATTGTTTTATGTGCTTAAATTATCATCGTCGACTCTTTGTTTATGGGCTATATTTAAATTGGTATTGCTTTATAGCACACGCATATCAAAAACAGTAGTAAAAGTCTTTGCTAACAAAATTGATTAGCCCACATTGCCCCTTATTGTTAATCTGATTGGGATAAAAAGTAATGTTCACCAGTCGGAGCTTATAGCAAAGTGATAACAAAATCGATTATGAGGGTTGTCACCCGCTTGAATTTTCACAGCTTTTGAACGGTGACGTTTGCTCCTTATTCCCAAATCGCCACGGCATATGTTCGGATCTGCTAAGCTGAAGATATTTTTTAGAGCGGTGTCCTTTGTGAGTTGGAAGTTTCTAGCGAATCCATTAATTAGTTAGATATACGACGCACCCGTTCAGTTTGGCGCTCGATTACACTCAGTCCTTTGATGCTTGATTAATTCCGACACATACCTGACCTATTAGGCGCGAGTTATCTGCAGCCATCTAATCGATTCAAAGCGCCGCATACGCGTTTGAATAGTCTCTCTAAATTCCGAGGATACCGCCGGAGAAAAACAATGACCGTCAGAACGGGGGCAGTGTCACGTAATAACTCGGGCTTCCGGTGCGTTTATCAAAAAATTTATTTGGACATTCCTAGCGCTCCTGCGTCCGTCCCGTCGGGGTGTGCTGGCATTTAATTTATCTATAGCTTCGAAAATGCCAGGAGACTGGCGTAACCGTTTATTGCGGCTCAGGGCGCACCGGTCCACGCACTTCCGCTATGTCAATGATTTATAGGCGCTTAAGCATCTGTGGCGTTCGATTTTGTTGTCCAATCTATTGTCCGAGTGTCGCGAAATATGGAGGAGGATTGCTCTGAGTTATGGCTGGGGTCGTCACGATCACTTTTGATTTCATCTTAATGTTGGAATCGCTTTGTTTACTGATTTTTGTTTAATCCGCTTGGTTTATTATTTATGTGACTCATGTTTTTTATTTGTTTGTATTAATACTTTTCTGTTTTGATATATTTGACGGTTCTTTTGTTAAAAGAAGTCAAAATAAGTTTCAATTAATAAAGATTATATTATAAAAGAAAAAAGTCAAAATAAAATAGTATAAAACTTTTGCAAAAAAATATTCAAATAATAAAATATATTTCATTCTATATCATATGGAAGAATAATCCTAATTTAAATATAGTTCAATTATAACATTTTTAGACACACTTTCTCGTGACGATTTTGTAGATTAAGCTGATGTTGTAAATTTTATCACCAAGTTCAGTTGCTTTAGTAAAAGTTTGATCAGATCAGGATGCAGTTCAGCTTCAGAATTTCAAAGATTCATTTTCTGCACGTTTGCTAGAGAAACAATATTTCATAGTCAGTTTACGGTTTATTATTTTAAGTAACATAAAAGGAACTCATGTGACTACTGATACATCTAAGAAGAATTTCATTTTTATAATTTATTTTGTTTAGACTAATATGTAAATAAAATAAATGTAAAATAAAATTTAGTAATGCTACTTCAAATACAGGTTCAAATAATACAATTTGGCTTACGTATTTAAAAAGATCGTTGGAAGCTTTAAGCTCATTGATCTAAACTCTTAACATGCTTTGCATTGCATGCTTTTCGAGTGTAATAAAATTTTGTTAGCGAATTCTTTAGCGAACAATAAATAAGTCTTTTTAGAGTTATGTCTACGGCTTGCCTTAAAATTACAATGATTTCTGTTATATAATACTTAAAACCTTTATAAAAATTAAATAAGTGATTTCGACAAAAAAATCAGTTTCGTAACATATATATGAAAAATATTTTTTGAAATCTCAGGAAAGACTGTTTTAAAAAAAAAAACATTATTAACATCGGAACAAAATATGAAATAAAATTAAGTGAAAAAACCAAACGGACCAATTATAAATGTATTTACTATAATAAGAGAAGATAGATTATAGCTTGAAGATGTATTCCGTACCGAGTTTAAAGTAACCGTTTTCGAATTAAGTAAGGGATGGAGCTAACCCATCCTACATATATCATGTCAGCGAAGAATGGTAGTAAGAATGTCAACTCCGTTGAATAGACTGATTCTAGAACAAAAAGTGATATATTCTTCCAATTAACGCTTTTCCCATTAGACACATGCTTAAAATTTTTTGCATCACCTTTATATACAAATGGAGATGATCATAACAAATCATTAAATGGATTTTAAGAAAGGTATCCGTTTAATTAGAAGTGTTATAGAGTCATAGACAGTCATATGGCAGTATATTTAGAATAATTGTTATGATTTTTATTCTTTGAATTTTACTAAGGCATATTTCACAGTCATATATATGTAGTAAGTATATTTTTATTTACACAACCCAACTTCAGTCACTTTAGATAAACCAATTTAAATCTGAAAATTAATGTAAAATCCAAAAGGAACAGGTGGTCGCGCTAGGTACAATCAAACAGATCTCGTTGATCAGCAATAAAAGGCTGGCGCAAAAACTGGACGCATTGCCAGTGCCAATTAAACCTCCGCTAACATCCTGTAATCCAAGATTATCGTATCGTAACAAGAATCGGGAACCTTCCCACTTCTCTCACACTGAATAAATTAAATAAAAAGCAAATATAAAATAAATTAGACATTGTTACACTCCACATCTCATTAAGTTAAGGCAGTGAAACCAGCTCGAAATGGCATCTTTTTATCCGCGGGTCATCATACTCCAAATATTTCTTCCTAAATTAAATTCTTTCAAAATAAAAAAAAAAATGTTTTGTAAATAAATTAAACGTTTGTTTCAATTATTGTGCTGGATAAACGATAGCCACATAACAAAGAAAAAAGAGGTTTACTCATTAACACTCGTGTGAATTAAAATGCTATGTTTTACAAAAAAAGGTCTATAGTACACTTGCGTATTAAGGCTAATAATAAACAAAGGAAAAGGTTAAATAAAATAAATATAGAGAAATATTAAAAATTGGTTTTAAATTTTCTTATTCAAAATGGTGACTTAACGAAGAGGTGATTACCAAACCGTGATACCACCAGGGTTAAGCTTTCTTGTGCAGTAAAATGGCAAAAAAAGTTTGTTCAACAGCAAATAAGGAGTTGTCACGCAACACCCAGCTAATTTCAGGTAATTTTCTCAAACCAGCTAATTAGGCATCACTTCGTTTTATGTTTTAGATGGACCTGTCAGTATATCACCATTCTTACTGAAGTTTGTCTTTTGCTTCTAAACATTTTGCTGAAATTAATTTTCCATTGCATTTTAATTGCTTGTTTAGTCGACTTTTTTTTTCAAGATATTTTTCTTATTGGGGTACTTTTTCCTTTAAAAGGTGTAAAACTACTGTCTTTTTTAATTTAAGTCAATAAATCATAAGATACTTCAATAGAAGTATGACATTTACAAACTTTCGTTCAAATGTTAGCTTATCATAAAAATCGTTACTGAAATTAACATCTTTATAGCCAAAACTGGCAAAAAGTTCTGTCCCTGTTTTGACAGTATGCGTAAGACAATGATCGAACAAATAGTCTGTTGTCACGCAACCACTGGCTAATCAACCATCGACGATGTTGGCTACTCCGTTTATTTATGCGTCTCAGATATCAAGTACAAGGCAGTTTTTATGCAGGCGAATAAAACTCATATAATCCGCTTAAGTTATTGGATAAAAGCGTCTGATCTTTACAAGCAACTTTCAACTATTGTTCTACCCTTCGTTGGTTTTTAGAAAAGTTTTCACTTTTATTTAATAATTGCAACTGTTGAGCATAAAAGATACATAAAAATTATAATTTTTGTCTAGCTCAAATTATATCGAATTAAAATCATATAAGAAAAAGTATTTTACATGCTATTTAAAAAAAGATAAAGTATAATAATGTCAAAATGAGATCGCAAAATAATAGAAATAATGTTCAGATATTTGCCACACTAAGTTGGCCTTAACTTATGTGTTATTTTAACTATTTCTTTAGCATTATTTTTAGTTCTGCAGAAATGAACGGTTATATACATTAAACGAGAGATCAAGCTATAGTACGAACGTCTGTAATTCCCGGTAATGGAGAAAATAGAATAATTCAGTTGTTTTTCTTTCTGCATAATTTTAATACTGTTTGTCGGTAGTAACTTAATTCATGAATTTACCGTCGTTATGTTATAAAGCACCACATTAAGTTATTTATAAACTTAAGACGTGACTTTAATATAGAAAATTTTGGAATTCGTATATTTAAACAAATTTTTACCCTTGATGAAAAAAATGTGTACACAATATGTTTTATTACCAAAATCTATAATTTAATGTATAAAAGTAAGTGTTATATTTCTTACATTATTTCTTTAGTTTGCGAGACTGTTAGAGATATAAGAACAAATATCTCTTAATATAATAAAGACTGTAAGTAATTTATTACTATGCTATAATTAGTTTTTACATCATCTAATCAACGTCATCTTAACTAAAAGGTTAGCATTATGATAAATTTTAATCACTATTAAATATTATGGATGCTATTATTGGCATCGTATCAAAGATATGATCGCCCGTTCAATGACATAATGAATTTTAATGGTTATCCCAATTTCATTATATTTATTTATTAGTGAGGAGAATCTTATTTATTTTAAAATGACATCTTATTTTAAATTTCTGCTTGGACTTTCATGTAACTAATAACAGCAAGGGTGAATTAAATATTTTGAACTTAAATATTGAATAAAATTATTTTTACCAAAATCAATCAAAGACAATATCAAAACAACAAAGGAACTCTAACCGCTTCATTAACGTCATTAAAAGTTATTTACATAAACCTATAACAATTGAGATGGATCGATCGAAAAAAAATATTTACGTCTCAATTATTATGGCACTGAATCTATCAATACGTTTAATTCTGTCTGAGAGAAATAAACAAACTCGTATTATTTATAATGAATCGTATGGTAGCATCAAGTGGCATTCTGGACATCTTCGTGAACTTAATGCTTGGTTACTCGGTCCTCCCACTCACCGCTCTTATTCTATTGGCTCCCAAGGTACAGACGCCGCCTCTTGCACACATTTTACTTCAAAACAACTCCATCGTTTCAATAAACAAGTCTTGAAGCCCATTGTCTCAACATTACGCCGACATCGATATGTTGGGCCCGTCATAGATCTGCTGCAACGGCAAAAAACTGACGCGGTTCATTATTCGCCTTAAATAAACAACCAATTACTTTTGACGATTGCTTTAGAAGATGCTTTTGAGTTGCTTTAATCTACAGCATGTATTAGCACCTTTAATGACGATTATCAAAATTGTTCCCACAAAACCAATGATATCATACATCCGAGGTCGTCCTTTTTCGTTAGTTTCTAGACTACCGTGGAAGATTTAATTGCGAGGTGATAGATTCATGTTGGGGGAAACATTTAGCACCTCAAGAACAAAACCAACGCTCGCTCCTTACGCCCGCGCTTCAATGGAAAAAAGTTGAAGACGCAACGATGCGACAAGCACAGGGGTTCGCCTCCACGCGGATAAAATCGACATAGAATTAAAGAGAAATACAAAAATCACTCATTGTTCTCATAAAATGAATGTGCCGGGAGTTGAATGTGAGGCTTTTTGTGAAAATATTCTCATACTTTTAAATGGTCTCGTGTGGCGCCTCCTAATGATTCGTTCTTTTTGCGTCGGCGCGGCCGTGGCGGTTGGAACACGTCTAGCTTTCGGTGTGTCGGCGCATGTCACCTTTTTATTTCCTTTATTTAGCTGTTTCGGATGTAAATTAAACAGTTTAGGTGGCATTGTTTTCAGATGACAATGAATTGAATAAGAGTTTTCATTAGTTCCTCTTTTTAGTCCAATCCCAATAGTATCCCATTTGCAAATTTGGACGTAAACGCACCATAGCCCTCAGGTTTTCAAAAGGCACATGCCATCAATTCTAAGTGAGCATTACCAAAACAATACAAAATTTGTATACTCGTAGGTTTAAATATTTTAACTGGTAGGTTCTATAAAATTAAGAAAAATAGATTTGAGATATTATAAGTAATATATTAACAACAAATTTTATTAACATGTAGCCTTATATATATTTACAATACCATGAAATGCATAAAATTATGGATAATTTTAATATTGAACATCATTTTATGGCTGTAATACCAGTTTCAAACTCCAAAAATCCTAGAAACAAAAAGTTACAAAATCATATACATACAATAAAAATAAAAAATAAGATACAAAATTTTTTAACAATTTCAAAAATATAACTATATCAATACTAAAAACGATAATTTCAAGTATAAATATAATAATTCAGAAAGATCCTGAAAACAATTACACAATCACAATTAATATAGAAAATGTTGTAAACAAAAACATAAACTTCATTATGGAAGGCCTTATTATTGTCTTTCAAACATCTATGCCTTTTAGTAATTACAGACAGATATAATTCCTAAGTCCTGACCGTGCACTATAACTCTCTGTAAATGAAGGTTCATTTGTATGTGTTGGCATTGTCGACGTCTCTGGCGTATAAATAATAAAATCCGTGCAAGCCAGAACTGAGAATCGATGACACTTTGAAACTAGATATGGCTATATATAAAAAAAATTACTAGTAATCAAGTTCATCACCAAACCAAAAAATAAATTAATGGTATTTTTTTTTTAAATAACCTAGACATAAAATTTTGACATATGATAGTTTTATGCGTGTTCTTTTTTATGAAGGCACTTCTAGAAAAAGCGTTGATTCCATGCTCTGCGCTCTGAGCTTAAGTCGTGACACCTACTCGTTCGCTAATGGAGCCAGGACGCAGAGTTTGTATTGTCCAATCAAGATTGTTAGTTTTGCTGCCTTTTTATTGGTCGCAAACTGACATCTCATTTATCGTCATCCTCAGTTTCGTGTTAAAGCTAGAAGTTTAATAGAAAGCTTTAGACTTGGCCAACTAAATACCAGTGCATGTCTGTTGAAATATAACTGAGCATGATTTGCCTTTAAATCGAAGGTCATGGTGCAAGTTCGGTTTTAAGTTACACAGATATAATCCTACCTTCATACAAAATCTAAATATTTCCTATATATAAGATGTAAACACTTCATAGTACATACAGATGTATATCCACTTAATCGCTTAATACATTTTATAAACTACGAGTATCTGATTAGATTTTGTAAAATAAAACTATTTAATAAGTCATACATTTGAATGTCTTCAGTGGAAAAAACTAAATGAAAACAAAATATATTTTTCATTCATAAAAACTCAAACAAAATAAAGAGATAACGAACTTTTAAAATTTCGAATGAGCCTTGAACCAGTCCACATAAAAGTTCAAAGTCATGCGGTTCCCAACTCATAGAACTAAAAGAAAAACCCATTCAAACGTATCACCGCTGTTCTTAGTTACAAACGAGGACCGTCGTTTTAGATTAAGTCCAATAATTTAAGATAACTAGCACCCGTTGCCTTGTGTGGCCCTCAGCTTCCTCCGTATAAACGATCAATGAATTCGTTCATTGATGTATCTATGAATGGTCTACGATAAGTCCTAATATTATTTCGTTTGATAAGCAGCATTGAATTTTTTCAATGAATGTTGGTTTTTATTTTTAAATTCAAGGTGTTTTGTTAGGTTAGGTTTAAGTTTTCATAAAAAAAAATATTTGCAAAACTGTGTCCTCCTACTCTACAACTTTGTCATTAATTATTAAACGTTAAATAGTATACATATAAGAAATACACAAAAGACTGGACATAATTTAGTTTTAAATAAAAGTTTCCCAATATATCATTAGTGAGAGGGAGCCACATGGGAAAAACATTAAAATTTTGATTAAAGCGTAAAATTTTCATATAATGCTTCTCAACTACATCAAAGAATGTAATTAAAAGTAAGAAATTATTGCTTTTAAAGTTATAAAAGATGAAAAATTATTTTATATTTTTAAAGATCCTAGTAGAAGAGGCTAGTAATTCTAAACACAAGACAAATTATTAATCAGTATAGTTAAAAATTTGAAAGCGACATTTGACTAACGTGAAGCTCTCACCGAAGAAATCTGACACTTCTTTGCAGTCATTTTAAAAGATAAATATCACAAACTAACATGATGTTGAAATAACATCTTTTTTATTTTCATACTCTATAAAGATTATTTTATAAACTATTATTTTAAAAAGAAATAAGGTGTTGTTTAGGTTACATATCAATTAACAAGAACCTCTGCCTTATTGCTCAAATCAGAACTAACAAGGAATTGCTTTTTACTTTTTTTTAATTTAAAAATTAAAAAAATAATACATGTACTTGACAGTAGTTAATTTCTCGATGTAGAAGTTGAGATAGAAACAAAATCTATAATTTTTTTTTAATTAAACATGACTTTTTGGTAACTTATTTTGCATTTGGCTTGTGTTTCTTGAAGTTGGTTTGTATACTATGGGTATTAATTGAAATATCTTATAACTGTATTTATTTTTTTTTTGTGCTTCCCCAAGTATACAATCATCAATTTTTTTTATGAAACATCAAAATTAAACTGTCGTTTTCTATTAACATTTACAATACTAGGAAGAATAAAAAAAATAAGTACTAATACAATCAGTCTGAAGACATGATAGGAGCTGTAAAAGATTTTCCTACATTATTATGCCTAATCAACGTTTTTCGAACACAACTTTGTTACTAAATATCTAAGTATTGATTTATTGAATCAAAATCATCAATATATTGTGTTATTTGTGTAACCTCAAGTAGTTTGTTTTGTTAGAGTTATATTTAAATAAAATAAGTCAGTTGGCAAGTTTTTCGAAGGACATAATATTCGTGCTGTCGCGTGACCAGAAAATGTAAGTCAGGACTTGCCTCTACCTTGTTACCCTAATTTCATTTTCCTGTATTTTTGTTCATTTTAGTTTTCAAGCGAATCGTTATTGTGATTTATTGCGAACTGTACCCCACTTTGTACGCATTGTCTATCAGATGTTTATGTGGAAACTGTTATATTTTAGTGAATATGGATTGTTTATTCACCTCTTTTTAACGACAATTGTAATATTTTGGCTTGAATTGTTTGGATCGACTTTCCGACATTGATAAACAATAAAAATTAATAGTTAGGTACCTGAACGGAAATGAAAGCAATATTTCTTTAACTTGCTTGTTTTCGTACATATATCTTTGTATAGATTTTTTTGTAACAAACCAAGTTCCTTAATATGAAATATTTATCCAGGATACATGGCTCTGTTAAATAGAAAGCGAGATTGTGGGATAAGGAATTATTAATAATATACGTCAGTTAGCATTGATTATCACACGAATTTGTCAGTTTTTTTGTTTTGTCTAAGAATATTTATCATTATATCCAGAATTACTTACGTAGATGCGTCAATGACAAAGGAAACTAATAGGAACTTTTGCGATACTATGAAAGTTAACAGAGTACATTACCACGTGTTTCAATTATTGTCTAAGTTTATTACATAAACAGTTGCTTATATACTTGTACCTACGTTATTACGAATTTATGATAATACCGATATTTTTAATTTTGTCAAGCATAGAATCAGTAACCAGTTGAGTCCTTTAAGTTCGTTCGTCTGACGCTAGACTTTATAATACTTTTATAATATATATATATATATATATATATATATATATATATATATATATATAATATAGCTTTATTTAATTGTAAATATTCTGTACAATTAACATCTTTTGTAGCAGTTATTTAAGTTTAGTGTTGACTTTATTTTTCTTGATTATTATTTAAAATATGTTTCGGAATATTGGATTCCTAGGTAAACTTTCGAGGACTTATCACTGAACTGGAAATACAATGAACGAAATTACAAATCGTTCTGTTTTAACATTGCGATTAAAATTTTCTCAATTCCAAGGTATGGTTTTAGAGTGATAACTTATTATTTTGTTTAAAATACAAAAAAAAATATATATATTTAACACATACGATCTAATCCAATCCCAATACCGTAATCTTAATATTATATCAATAGGATGATTTTGTTTTATGAAATACATTTTTTAAAAGAAAAATATTATCTCTAAAACAGACAAACCTTTACATTAATATTCAATTTACCTTTACTTATTTAGGTTTTACCGCAACATTCAGCACGTAAAGTGTATCTGGTATCCTGTATCCTTTCCGACGCGATTTTTCGGTATGCAAAATGACATTGTAAGCAGTTGTTCGTGTAATAAAGACGCAACGGAATAATAAAGGAAAGACTCATTTATATTTTTAGTATGAATTCATTCATAAATTAAATAAAATTTAAATTTCATACCGTAGTTACTTTTATTACTTTATTTCCAATATATATAAAACGTAGGATCTCCGTAGTAGCTAAGCTTGAAAGTTGAGTTCAAAGCGGAAATTTGGTAAAAATAAAACTAAAAGCAAATTTATACTCACTTAAGTTAACAACGATAGCGTTATTAACATCGATAACACTCGGGTAAGCTTAGCACTCGAAGGCAACTAAAGTCTAGGCTTTAAAAGTGAGTCACTGTTTAAGAAACTCCGTGTCACCAAGCGATACAATGTGCTGTTTAATTGATAAATACGAAGATAATGAAAATTCTTTATAGTATTTCAGCATATTTTTTTATTTCGTTCAACATCATTTAGTCAAAGTATACTTTATGTTTGTCAAACAAATTTTGACAAGTGTAAATATTTACATCCAAAAAAATTCTGGTACCTAACGTTTGTGTATAATAAAGAAATGATTCAGTTCAAAAAATAAATCAAATACTGAAACTTGTTCGTATTTAGTAATGCATTATATTTTCAAAGCAATTTAATTTAAAACAAAAAGCCAATTCATTTAACTATTGATACATTGCTGAGATGGTCTGTAGCAGAATCTAAAAACATCTGAAATAAGCCGAAATTCTCCCACGTAAGCGTCCGGCCATTATAACTTCGGAGATCGCCAAAGGTGGCTGTTAAATTTCTTACTGTTGCGATTTTATTACATTGCCAGCTTCCACTATAAATGCGACAAAAAAAAGTGTAAACAAAAAACAGGCGCCACCAAGGAGTATCTTAAGATATACGGTTGACAACTGGACAACACTAAATATATATGTAATAATGATAACGTATTGTGGCCATTATGTAATACACAGTAGAGTCTATTATGGCACAACTTCCGTTAAATTATTGGGACCATTGTTCCAGAGTTCGGCAGTCAGATGTAGCGTATTTTTTCTTGTACCTTTTGTAGGTTTGGGTCTGTGTTAAAATACACACCTAAGTACCATTAGCTATAAACACAGTTCTTTGTGTCTACCATTGAAAGAAATAAGGGCAATAAAGTGAAAAGATTGAGGTACTGCACGGATATCTCACAAGTGTGGAGTGAGCTTTTGAATAATTATAATTTGACAAAAATTCATTACACAAAAATTCCACATATACCCAAAGTAAACACACTTTTTTAAAAGTATCTATTATTTAAAACATAACTTTTTACAATACTTAATTTAAAAAAATAAACACAAAATCGCTAGTTATTTCCTTCGTTATAAAATTAGAAATTCATTTAAAGGTACCAGAATAAAGGAATCTGCAATTTGTAACAAGAACTTTGTTTATATTTAATTAGCAAATATTTGTAGAACTTAAATGAATACTACAACAAATCCAAACATTGTGATACTCAAACACAAAAAATTGTCTTTATAATTTTGTTTTTAAATCCGTAAGCTGCAGCGCCTACGCAGGCATGCTTTGACCCTACCCTCGTGGCGCCTTATTATGTTACCTTTGTTTTCAAATTTAATTGGCCCCTTGAAGATAAGCTATCTTGATAATAAACGAGGACCAATAAACTGGAGTTCGGGAACAAGCGACTTCTCCACAGATAAGATTGTGACTCTGAATGACTTTTAATAGCACATAGTACCTACATACTGAATTGATAGCTCCGGCCGTCGTGTATTCGGATGCTGTTCTCTATTAGAGTACTCTCATTGATGGAGCTTAGAGGCAGTTTATTATTCTCAATGTAGATAGAACGTGTAACATATTATTTAAATAAATACTTTCTGGACACAAATTTAATCCGAATCGAAATTGTCCATATACGAAGATTTATTTGATTGTCAAGACTTTTTCACGAACTCACATTTATACTTAATGAGGATAAAACATAAAAATTGATAAAAGTTTAATTTAACATAATTTATAATAAACATATATTAATGGGTAATCAGTAAATATTTATTCTGATTAAAATAATAATTTGTTATATTTTCGCGTTAAACATTGAGTGAAGCATTTATTAACATTGAAAACATTTCGTATTTCCTACGTTTAAATTAAATTTATATTGTAATTGACACAAAAAGCGCAAAACAAAAAGGTGTATTGACCGATTTATTTCGCGCCCTTGAAATGCGTTTTAATTTAATGCATTCAATTGTGACGATGTTAAACTCAATGATAATTAATACGCGAGGATCATAATTATAATAATCCTTGAACGTATTTTAAACAAAACCTAAAGGAAATAACTCGGAATTGTTGACTTTAATAAAGGATTTGTTTGTAAAAAACCCACTAAGAGAACTGTATCATTTACTTCTTTTGAGTTGGTTACAATTTCTATTGATTCGAAGAACAAGTAGAACAATAAAACGTTTGAAACTGTAAAAATCGTAAGAGCATAACTAAATTCGGTTTGCAGAAAATCATATTGGATTGAGTGTTAGAGTAAATTCAACCTGGAGCCGCGCTCGACGAACTCACGGAACATCATGTAACTACCTCAGACACAACCACTATACCTTCTGGGTATACTGAATAAATAAAATATAACTGGATATATATATAGATATCATAAGTCTATCCTTAATAAAAACTGCATTTATATCAATTTTGATATTTTTTTGTATTATTTCTTATATAATTTTAACCTATAAAACATAAATATAACTCATGGTTTTGAACACAGGGATTATTACTATTAACATATTTACATAAAACTGTTGTTATATTTTTTTAAGTGGCAGCTGGCTGACAACTTTGAAGTTTACAATTTCAGCTTCATTATTTAAAAATTTTTTTGGTGAAAATTTTCAATGAGTTTTCTATAAGATAACACAAGTGAAGCAAAAATCTTCTAATTCTAGTTTTTATATGAGATAATCTGCATACCGTTTCTTTTTTAGTTGTCTGTATGATCAAAAAGTTTAACTTCATGGCTTTAGATTTACCTTTTAATGTTATTAATATCTGCCCTCCCAATAATACGCAATATCTATCAAACATCACTTTCATCAAACACTCGTGAGGATAAACTTGCCTTTTTGATAAGAACAATATTTGTTCATAATAATTGCGGCATATCGAGCATATTTAAACGATTTGTCTTTATTTTTATTTAATAAAAGCACCAGTTTGCAACTGATTGGTCAGATTGCTGTTTTGCAAATGTCGGCAAAATAACAAAAAAAAAATGCAGTAACAACTATACACTAAAATTTACGACCAAATATGGTGGTGTGTGGGTACTTTTAGCCTTTATTTTAATAAAAATAAATAATATTAACATGGAAGAGTTAAATATATTAAAGTTTTTAAAATATAGTTCTATAAATATATATTTTTTAAATTATAATTTTCTAAAGCTTTGTAAAGTATTATAGTATTGTATAGACATTTCTAAAGTCAGTATTTCACAAACTAAAAAAATCATTACCTTTTTTAATATTAACATACGAGTAATATGCTTGGTACATAAATAGCTTGGAAACAATATTCATTTGTAAGTTCATCGGTTATCTTAAAATGCTTGTTACTATTCACCTTTTATAGGTGTGTAACATTATCATTTGTGTCGTGGGACTATGTTATGTCCTTGACCTATAATGTACTTACTGCGACCAATGCTTTAATAACCTTTTACATAACACTTCAGATATTTTGGCGGGCAATGAAATGAAATGAACCAGGACCTAGTAAATTCTATATTAGTGGCAAAATTATAAAAACTGTCACATCGTTAATTTGCAGGTTTTCTTAATTTCTTTATAAATTCCGAATAGAATTTATAATATTGAAGGATTTTTTGTTACTTTTGTTCAACTGTTACTTAAGACGTTATCAGAAAGCCCAATAAAAAACAGATAATTTGTAGCTGTTCATTCGTATCGATAAAACAGACGAACACAGTTATCAAACATATGTCACACATTTAAAGCACCTCTTCCACAATCGCTTCATTATACAAAAAAGTATCCAAACAAAAGTCTAATATATTTACAAAGTTAATTAAATCATTAGTTTGAATATTCAGTGTTATTAAATGCGCAAACAATACCGTTGTACGCGAGTTATATTAAGTTGTTAGGTCAGCGAAGCGACCCAAAACTAACAAAATGTTTATTCGAATTGTCAACTATGAAAATTATGAATATTTGCATTGTTATTAATACAGTGTTCATTAATGTTTAATTCGAACTTATTATTAAGGGTATGTGGAGCGTCTGGTTGTTCCTATACATATATATCATATTGAACTATAGATATTGGTCTTGCACATAAATTAATAAAGGCAATAACAAGTTAATTTTTTTTTTTACATAAAGTTTTCGCTTTATTACGACTTTGTAATTCAAGTTCTATTGTGAATTATATTCATATTTTGTAACTTCAAATGAGGTTTCGTTATAATCCTCGTTAAGATATAATATATGTAAAGCCATATTCAGTATAATGTTATTTAGAGGAAATTAAATTATTACGGATAAAAAATAAGGTCACTTTTTGTTCATGACGTAAACGAGCTTAAGTTTAAGTATATTACCGAATAATATGATAACGTATAGTGTTCCTGAGAATTATTTTCATTTAAAATTATTCGTTAATAATTACATGTTTTTTTTTAATAAAAATATTAATGTATTTAGGTTTATACTCATCACTGTCTATGAACTTTCATTCTAATCTTCCTCTAATGGTGTAGAAAAGTAAGAAGTTTTAATTTTGACACTCTTTATTATATTTCACCTCCTTATTTTTAATGTATTGTACTCTCTTGGGAGCTCAGAAAAAAAAATCATATGAAGTGCTCCGTCATTGAATAAGTTCACATTGGAAGTAATGGCGACTTTTAGCTTTAAGAATTGTAGTCATTTATAACACTATGAGAAAAACATGTTTTTATAGCCTACTAAAATTTTTCTTGCTACGGTTCATGATACTCTAATTAAAAACCCAAATTTTTTTAGGTATTATTTTTTTGCATTATTTACGAAAAAACAAAGTTTATAAGACACCAGTTTTAAAATAAATCCTCCGTTGCATGAATATTTATAAGGTACCTAGTACATTTTAAAGTCTACTTCGATCGCGTAAATTCGTAGATTTTAAACATTTATGCCAAAAATGCTTACAACTTACAGAATTATGTATGATTATATGTAACAAGTTATGAAATGACAAACAAACAAAGGCTGTTAAATCAATTTGTATATCATTTCGTAACTTATAAAAAATGTATATAATTCCTAATAATAAAAACTATTGATATTCCAGAAAGAAGATGATATCGCTTACAAGAGCAAACAATCACCATCAGTTATGTTGATAAAGTTCTTCAGCGAAACTGAAATGTTCGATGAGTGAACTTTTAAAATTTTAATTCCATAGAGATTCGGCTACGAACCCTTCGGTCTTCCGAACTTCACCTCCGAAAAGTATCAATCACTCCAATACTTAAAGTGGTATCGAAGAGCAAAACAAGTCGGTAGCAACGTTTAATCAGTGTGTGGGGCAGACGAGGGGTCCTGAATGACCAACCCTCAAGTCTGTTAACCCGTGCAGCACCGCAGACGCGCACTAACAACATTTAGACTTGACATCATTAAATCTTAATATTGTATTTTATTGTATTGTATTGAAGGTCTTTTACAGAACTGTGAATCTTAGATTGACTTATTACCTGCCTAATGTGTCAATAGTTAAGCTGCAACCACAAATGTAGTTTATTAATGTCATATTTCTTAACTTACCTTGAAAGATAACTTAAGCTAAAAACGATTATCAATCAATAGAATCGATAATTTGTCGTGGCCGACGTAAATTATAGATTTTAAATATTTAAAATTTGTTAAAACATGTATACACAGCGGCCATTTATAGTTGTGTCCTTTATATTTCCTTATTACCTTTCCAACACATAAAGTAAGTAATAGCAAAATCAATTAATCAGTTTTTAATTTAGCACAAAGTCCTCGATGCCGTATCCAAAATTTAACAGCTCTGTAACCTGTCTCAGTTACCCTCCTCATCTCCGCCCTCCCTGATTCATTTCTGGTTTTCGTTACTCTTTTTACCTTAAATTGTTTTCCTAACTTGTCTCCTTTCTTTAAATATTTACTAACTTTACGGTCTGTGTATAATACAGTATCTATTGCAATTTGATATAAATAATAATATATTTATAACGATAAAGCATGGCAGACATTTTGAATGTAAAATGTAATTGTGCTAATAATACCCCATATAAGTTACTTCAGATTTTCTTTGTTTGTAATAAAATTCATTGAATAAAAAACATATATTTATTATTTTAAAGACATGTGTTGTTAATAATTTCTATATTAATTACCTTTTAGATTCGGTTACTCCATTTTTTTTTTCATACAGATAATATTGCTTACAAATTTAATTAAATAATCTGATAAGGGCTGAATTCATTACAAAATCTTTTATTATTACACCTGCATATATCTTGATCTCTGTATAAGTAAACTTGATTTGAATTACACCTTAAATTATTATATAATGGTCTTTATTTCTTTGACGATACATTTGATTCATTTCGATAGCCCCTTTATTGCCACGGCACTCTCATATAAAAGTATCGATCATTAGCAACGGATATTATATTGAACAGCTAATTAGTTCATTAATTGGACTTTCGCTGGAGTTTTAACATTGTTATGTTAAAATATAAAAATATAATCAAAATTAAATACACCTTATAATGTGTAATTAACTACATAAGAAAAGTGTTTCGTATCAATACCTCAGCATTGAACTATACTAATTATGGAATTGAGTACTGTTAATTTATAAGATAATTTAAATCTCAACAACTTTGGAGACAACTTTTATTTATGACACGAGTGTTAACGTCTTTTGTTCTTGTGAATAAGAAATTTTAATAATTCCTTTCTTTGTAAACTAGCGTTTAAGTTATTTTAATAAATACATGTTTTTGTTGGAGTAGTCGCAGTATTTACTTCTACCAAAAAAAAAACGACTACAACAGCCTTAATTTTTTTTGGTCGTAATTTTAATATCGACAAATTTAACAACATCTGGTCCAGGAAACAAGTAAACTAATTTCTCACTGGAAACCAATTAACAGCAATATACTGTTAAAGGTTACTTGTTCACAAATAAAAATATTACAACTGTCATATATAATAACAAATGAAACTTCGTGATAACGTTGAATCATTTGCACCTTTTTGTTAAGAATTAATACCTACTTACACATAAATACAATTCTAATTAATGTCTTATACAAATGTTTTGTATTTGTCAATTCGATCCTACAAAGTATAATATAGATATGCATTTTTAACTGTATTTTATTTAAATTGGTTTCGTTCGTAATAAAACTTACATGAAATTTTCACAATAAAAACTTCTTCAGTATTCGCATAGGAGTTAAGAAAGTCTTATTCTTTACAGCATAGTAGGTCATATAATAACTTCTGGAAACTGTAAATTGGGTATTTTTGTGATGTTTAGATTCCGGTCAATTATAACTAGTTAGTTTGATGTTCAGTCAGAAGTTAATATTAAATCAGTTTACATGAAGTCCATTCCTTGTATTATATCTATGTTAAATATAATTTATCGTATATAACGAAACGAATGACTCAATAGTATCTAACTAAGTTAATTCTAGTTAAAAAATATGTTACTTTACAAACAAATTACATTATGATCTTCATTATTTCATTTAAATATCAAATTATTGAGTTAAAATTTAATTTCATGACTCTAAATATAACATTAAGGTATTTAAAAAAGGATATTTACATAGCTCATCTTAATACATCTCTCACTTGCGACAAACGGCCGACAATCGCGTCGCGTGTCTACGATGCCTACTATTTACCTGCAATAAGCTAACCCAGCTCCCAGTTCAAACAAGCGAACACTCGCGGACGGTCTCTCTCATTTCGTATGCAATTTTATTCATTATTTGTAATCTACTTCAATCGAATGGGGTCTCAATATAAATCACTTTTGCATTCGCCATAGGACGTATGTAGATAGGGGCTTTCTATATTTGAATGTGTTTGAGGCATTATTAAGATCCTCGCGTGGAAACTCATTTGACAAAAGCAAATAATCTTCTCTTTTAAGACGCCGATATTCTAATTCAGTGGATGCACATGTGGCGTACTTCGCTATATTGTTATAATATATTATATCTATAACAGCACGTTTTAAAATTTATTTAAGTCTTTGATCTGGACCGCTGGGAGCTGAGATGAGTTTTCGCTACCATTACGATGACAGAATTTTGTAAAAACATCCTACTATAGGTACATAGCTGTATCCGGTAGTATTAATATAGATAAATTTTTTTTATCATCCGATATATTTATTATCCGAATAAGTCACGTGATTTCATAATCTGATTGGATTCAACAATTTTAATCCCGGTACAATGCGTAGGAAACTCCCAGGTAACAATGAAATGACTTTTGGCATTGAACTATGAGGTAAAGCTTTTGACTGTTGTGAGATTATAATACACACACATAAATACACACGTAGAGTCGTACACACATACACATACACCCACACTCATACACACACACACGTACATACACATATACAAATATCTTTAAAAAAAATAGCCATTGTGGAGCTTTTATTTTTATTACTTATTATACATACCATTAACAAAACTTTAAGCAAAAACCAAATTTCAACTTGATTTATACGCAATAGAGTTTTATTGAACGACTTTAATTAATGTTCATTACAATACTATAAATGTATAGTATCAAAGGTTTGTCCTTTGATTGCTTTTAATTTTATTGGCGAAGAGAATGAACAATTTATACAATTTGTTACATTTATTTAAAATAACAAATGTTTTAATAAAAAGCGCTCTGCTCTATAGATGCGGTTATACCATTGTTTTTATTTGATAACAATAACATTTTATATGAACGATTATTTATAGTGGATGCTGTAATCGAACTTGAATTATATTAAACGGAAATATAAAGAGAGATTAAAATTATCTTACAAGAGTTAGGGACTTTTTTTTTGTATAAATAGAAATTAATAAGACTCTACATAAAAATATTAATATCACTCAATAAAATTTATATGCATCATAATTATTAATAACAGATCTGCAACAATATTCGTGTAAGCCATGGCACGCCACGCTGCCACAAACATACATCCTCCCAGACAAGGGTATATTTAACCCCATCCAGGGGTTAAACTGTAATGGACGTCCAAATGACTTTTGAAACATAAATACATGAATTCGTAATAAGCCGGTGTTAAATGTATTCAATATAATTATAATATCACACATCATATTAACATTGACAGTATAAATTAAATTATCAATACCATAAAGCATAAATTATTACGTAAAGTTCCTTAAATAGTCGTCAATTGAAAAGTTCTTTTCTTTATTGACAATAAAATGTAGAGCATATAAAAATCGATTAAAAGTTAATAATTAAACGTTACAACAAAGATTCTAGTTTAAAATAAATATATTTTTAGCAAAATTAATTCATTTGCTCGAACTGTGTAAGCTGTTCGAGGTGAGACCACTTCGTAATCTCAACGGAACTAACTATATTTGGCTCGCTATTTCATTCAGACGTTGTGTAATTAATTTCGATGCGACCGAAAGTATTTTTGTATATGACATGTTAGTAACATCTTTTGAAATTAACCAAAAAAATAAGTCATCAAATATAATGATGATGTGATATAATTGTGAGTGAACGTGTGCTGTCCATTCGGATGCTACGCGTTGAATGAGCCGTTAGAGTCGCGCGCCGGCGACGCTGATTGGTCGAGCGCGCGTCCCGCCCAAGGGTGGGGGCACGCACACACACAAAACACACCTAAGATAATTTATTTTATGTTATACCGTTTGAATATTTTATATCTGTGTGAGTTTTTTGCGTTCAGTGTGAAATATTCGCGCGATAAGAAAGAAGAGGGGAACAGATCGATCGACGTTGCGCTTTTATTTCGACACTCGGTTGCCTTATTGTAGTTTAATTGTAGTGCATCGTCTTCGGTTTGATTCTGTATCTTTAGAGTGCTGAATGTCCCGTTTATATAATATATATCTATATGTATTAATATTTCATGACTATTTACGTTATGATAAAATCCGTTTTTATGCTTTATGGATTTATCACAATGCAACTAATACCAAAAGATTCATTAATATTTATTTAAATTTTTTTAAATACTTAAATAATATATATTCATAGTTATAGTATTAACAGGAACATCTGTATTCAATACCGTCTATAATGAATATCGGAATCGACAAATATTGTATAAAGAGCCGTCGTAGTCAATATATACACCGCTTGATATAAAATTGGTGTATCGTACAGAATCGAGAATCAAGTGTGTATCGGGTAACAATTTCAACATAACATCGTCCGCAATACAGATAGAGTAGGGAGTAGCACATTGGAGGGACCGTTTAATACTGTCACCGCTAACACGCTGCCACCACCGAAGCCCCGCTAATATAACACATAGAGTACACAACAGACCACAGCAACTTACTCGCTCTACATACAACCAGAAGGTTATTGATAAAAATATAAAAAAAACGATAATTATGAAAACATCCCGTTTACCTTTAATGACATGCAAAGCTATCATTTAGTGGACCGCGAAGACTCGCGCGTCCTCACTGTTAATTATCACAATACATAAGTATAAAATCAAATAAAAGGGACCGCTCCATAGCGGCGACGGTGTAAAAAAATACGAGAAAAGAAAGAGATGCATCAAAAAAAAAAGAGGAAGGAGTTCAGCTCCCCACTCCTCCGGGCGGCCCCTCAGCGGGCGTCACCCAGCGCAAAAATCGTCCGGGGTCAAAGCGTCGAGCGTGGAAAGAAGGAGCGCCCGACGCACAGTCGCTGTGTGCGTCGAGAGAGACGGCGCGAGAGAGGGACCGGCGACCGGCGACCGGAGACCGGAGACCGGAGACCGGAGACCGACGATTACTATCACCTGGCGGCCGGCTACCGCATTACCCGCCGCCGCTGACAGGCGACCGCGCGCCACCACGCGCTCCGAGCACGGACACCCGACCACCGGCATATAACATGACTTGATCGACCGAACCGACCAACTGACTCTACTGATTCTGTGATGTGAGTGAGTTTAATGTGAGACTCTACAACGGACTAAGTGAATATGACGTCCCAGTTCGCCTTCCGCGGATCGCCGCCCAATCAGGTACGGTAATGTTACTGTGCGAGCTCAGCGATCATTTGTGTCTGTGTATATGTTGACGCTGGTTATCCTTAGTATAATTCTATCGGATAGTGATATGTACGGCTGTTTGTGTTACTCGCTCGTCCGGTACCCTGGTGTTCGATAATTTACGTACGAGGTACGGATCTCGATCGGAAAATACTTAAATAGCCTTTTAAAATGTTAAAAAACTTATCGTACGGAGGATGTATTTGTTACATGCCGGTATGTGTTTACAATCTCTACTGATTTGATTAGCGCTTCCAAATGTTGTTAACTCTACATTATGTTACACCATGTTGACGAATTTAATTAATTTCACCCATTCACATACGTTTCATCGATTTATTCAATTTACAAAAGTGTTAGAAAGTGATATGTAATTATAAACGGCAGTTCTGTTCCACAAATACATAAGTGAATATATAACAAAGATAAAATTATGATCAATCTAAACTAAAATGAATTGTAAATATAGAGTTCATGTAAGAAGAGCTTTTGTATGAGAAACTATTATCGATTCTTATGTTTGAAACGCTTCCAATGTAGAGTCTCTGAATGTAAATTTGTAAAAATAGAAAGTAACTTAATTTATATCCTATAAGTACTGTAGCAAATATATTTCATTATTACATAAAAAAGAATCAAAAGTGATTCAGACAAGACAAAGCGTTATGAGTTAAATTTTATGTTAAAATTTTTACTCTATCCTCATCTTACATAAGTTTGTTTTTACCTTAGAGAAAAAAATACCATACTTTATACGTGAAAGATATTTTTATAAAATTATTTTTATATAAGAAAAACACACATGCAATTAATATCAATAACGTAAAAAGGTCTCATTTGGCTCAGTGTATTTATATACTTATTTGATTCATTATTCAACAATAAGACAATTTAAGAATATAATTTTAAAAATTGCTTAATATTTTATGTTTTAGAACATCCTGTATTCACAACCGAATACTTATAAATTTGTGTTATAAAATTTTAGTCACTCGGTTTAATTAATTTTAAATTATATTATCTCATGGCAACAATTAATTCTATTACATCAAACCACGTAACTTATTAAGTATAAACTAAACATATATTTAAAAACTGTGATATAAATAATATTATATTAATTTCGTTAAACAAAAAACGCCATATTAATGCTAAACGGTTGTTGTTAAACACACCCGAGTTGGTATGTCCAATAACTATTAGTTCCAGTAACACATTGCAATTACAAGCCGTTAAATATGTTCTGCACTTGTTTTTAAATTATACACGTTTTTGTTCTATTGTAAATAAAGGATATTATTATAGATGTAAATAATATAAACAAAACTATACTCTAATCTCGACGTATACGAAAATATATATATAGGTGTATAAAATATATAATAGAGTTCTATATAAAATGGTCTGAAACCAACGAGTTTCCAGAACAGCTCAAAGCTAATTGTCATTTATTTATCGGTGGGCACCGTGAGTTTACATTCAATGATATCACGTAACAAAGTCGGACACAGCCTATAATACATAATACAAATTACAAATAATTTAATACATTAAATTATCTAGTATTAGCAACTTGTATGAATATTGTTATAATCATCACAATTTGTTTTTTACTTTACAACATAATACATAGGAAAAACAAATTTTAATCCGATATTAAATTCCTAATTATTTTAGTACAGTTCATTCGTCGCACAATATTTAAAGGTTTATCTTTGAGTGCGTTAAATTAATAAGCCCTTTTATTTGATTTGATAACGGCTTATTAAATTTAATATTAATGTAAGTTATCTCTTTGGGGTTTATTAAAATGGTGAATGGTGTTAATAAAGATTATAGCCGATGTTCAGGACGTGCGTGCCGTGGTATACTTTCACTATCTTACAGATAAGATGAGTCCCCTTAACGCTGGGGGGATTATTCTCATTATTTTCCATTTACTTTATATATAAAACGAAGCTCTAAATAGATGTTAAATATGATGTTATCAAATTATACCAATTACTATCTAAACGTAATGAAAACGTAATCTTTTAATTAAGTAAACTACATCAATGTTAAAACATCTATCTGATTATAACGTTTAATTTAATTTTAGTTATGGGCGGGCGTTCCGTATGTTCTTTTTTTTCAACTTACCGTCGTCACAAAGGAAATCTGAGGCGGCCATATACATTTTGGATAGAGATTCGGTTTATCAATGTGGTATCATTGAATAATATCGTGTATCGTATAGTGATCGGGATGTATTAAAAAATGGTCTCAACTTTATATTACACGAAGGACGCTTATAACTTTATATATAACAACTTTATATGTAATAAAACGTATACGTGAAGATAACAGACAAATTATCCTATCTCTATTATTTAAGTTCCGAACGTAATCCAACAAAAAAAAAAATATACTTACCTTGTTCTTTTTTATATTATTTTTATTACTATCAACATAAATGTTAAGTTCTCATCACCTGTTATATTTTATAATTTACAAGTTTTTAATTCTATTTATGTATAATAATTATGATATTCTGACATTAATAGATAAAATTTATATGATTTATGATGTGATTATTATTTTACCACGATTTTTTAAGGCTCGTGAATAATTAAAAAGAAAACCATTTGAATTGAACATTTATAAAACTTAAAATAGTTTTATATGTCATGTTACTGAACTTAATAGTGTTTTTATCTGCTTTTAAAGTATAAGTGTAGCAAATTCTATATATCAGTAATTTTAAGCTTTTTCTGTCATGTCCCATTGCTTTCACGGTACGTTTTTATTTAAACAGCAATTAAATACAAGAATGGGCCGTAAACATTTATGCACGTTTGAGAATCCAGCTCCATTGAACTAGAATTCAGGACCCTACTGTCATTGTAATAAGAGCGTCTCAATTGACAATTTAGCTTGGCATATTAATTACACAGTTTCATTTTGCTATCCGTTTATAATTAAGAGACGGCTTATACATAAATAAAATACTCAAAATATTTTAATTATGGTATAAATATGTTATGTATATAAAATAAACATATTAAAAGAATATTTAGATTTTAAATGAAATCCGAATTACTGTTTCTGTTTCGTCATTAATCCGATCACCCCAACCCACAATTTTATTAAATTCACATCCTAAATTCTGTAAGCAATTTTTAATCCAATGTATATGAATATACGAACTATATTTGAGTGACATATTAGCTTTATGGCACAAATAAAAACACATTACGTCCATGTCAAATGGAATTAGAGTTGCCAGTGTTTGTAAAAAAGAAAACTATTAATTACACAAGCATCAGACTGTTGTTGTAACACATACCTATAATTAACCGTTATATTTATATAATATGATCTATTTGCAAATTAATCATCACCTCGTGTGTTTAATAGTGCCCTAATAATTCTGTAGCATTAAACTTTTCTTGAATTAATTTAATGCGTCTCGGTCTTACTGATTAATGACTTCTTTGATGGAAAAGGATGCCATCAGGTTTGTTACTAGAGCTCCCGAAATATACAGATGCTAATAGCCTATATGCTGGCTCTATCAAACGAAGGCAATGTGAATAGGTTGGAGAGAGACGGCGCCAAAGCGTACACGACCCTTAGATAAAGAGATGAAACGCTTCCTAACACCGGTTCGGCACAATTGTTCTTATTATTTATTGCTTTTTTAATATGACATTTGGCCAAGCATTATATTTTATCTTTTCATTGGATCAAAAAAAAATCTTTGTTGATACTTCGTCGCTTTAACGACGCATCATTTTTTTAACGTCTATTTAATTTTATATTATATATCACATAACATTGTTGACACCCCTCGAAATATATATATAGTTTTGTTTGGTTTTTATTACTTTTATAAGCTCACACATTTACTGTTACATATACTCAAGCATATAACGTTTGTAGGCAACGATAACAAATAATAATAGAAATAGCAAGGTTTAGATCCAGCCAACACGCTCTAAACACGGTCGACTTGTAATTACAAGAACAAAAAGCATTACCGATATCATAAACAAACATAAAACTGATTAACGTACAGCGAACCATTCGTTTCTTAATAAGCCTTGAAGAATTTCAGCCATTTTTATTATACCATCTAAAGGAGGTCACTTTACTCACGCACAATTTACCTTACAGTTTCCATTCAACGTACAAAATAAAGAGCGCTAATTAAGTAACCCTATTGTTCACTGACGAACCATGTATTTATAGTAATGTAAAATGATATTTTTTATACACTCGAACAACTGGAATTAAAAATTCCTCGGCGAGATTAATGCTGCGCATGCGCATTTCGTTTTGTGCTTAAATCAGATGTTTCATAGCTTGACGTTATGAGGTTTTTGCAATCGCTAAAACAACGAAGTGTACCTAATGGGCTGTGAAGCTTACACGATAAACTTAATAAAACATAATATATAAGGAGAGCGGTGTCAGTGGTGTCCGGTGTGGTGATAATGAAACGATGATGAGATGAAATGAGGCACCGTATTCTTAATGAGGTGGAAATGTTGAAATGGCTCTGTTAACTGATTTAAGGAAAACAATAATGAAAAAGAACGAGCGCACAAACAACTTGGAATATATACATATATATACAAACATATGTATTTTATTTATAAACACAATTATTGAGGGATAATGTTGGGCAAGAAATAAATATGGCAAGTTATAATATGAGATCTTTCGTTGCCAGCGTGATAATGGGACATAATGTTAACTAAAATACACATGTTTGACAATTAGTGGCGGTTGTTCCGAAATTCATGATTTCGTTGTCGGTCAGTTTTGATGTTGTCTGACAATTCAGTGTTTACGTGACATTTATTTTTGTATTCGGCAAATGATAAAATTATCAATTTATTGTCAACATTATCACTTGCCAGGTCCGTATTGTGCTGATGGAGGGATTATTGGCTAAGGTTTTTTTTAAGAACGTTATTAAAAATAAATTATTGGAGACGCGAAGTATTTCTGTTTTAACTTGAGTTGGATTCCCAGGTAAATCAATTGTCCACAAGTAACAAATTTAGTGAATGAACTTATCTAATAAAGTTCACGAATAGCTCAAACTTATGACCGAAAACCAAGAAGTTACATTGTATTACATATCAGCAATATTTTCACATAATATTCATTGATATTATTAATTAGAATGTTAAGGACGCCGAAAAACTTGAAAGGGAAGCTTAATTAGCAGATAATAAATTCTATCGGCTACTTATTACGTGTTGGATAATGTCGCGGCGATTTGATCAAATAAATTGATAACTGATTATCGCTAAATATAAGATTGTGAATCGAGTAACTTGAGATTTAACATCGATTACAAGTGCTGGCATCCGAATCCTTCACCGAAACCGTCCGATAGATAGCGCGTCAATATCTAACGTACAGCCAAAGTTATTGTCACACTGTGGTGCAATACGTTGCGGTTATCAGCCACATTGGACTGTAATGTAATACTGCGATAATGGAACTGGATCGGCGGTTAAATCTCTGCGTTTGTCTCTGTCGTGTGGAAACCGTTTTAGCATTCGGAATTTGCAGTTATTTTAGTAATAGAAGTCGATTAGTAGGTAACGACAGGCAGCTATAAAATCTTGTTCAGAAACAGAACGGGATGTTTTGAATCGGTAGTAGTTTAATGGCTACCATATTCGATAATTCAATATTCGGTTCATACGAATTGAACATGTGTTGGAATAGCTCCGTACTTTATTATACAATGACAGATGCGTATAATATTATTCGAATATTAAACTGAGGTGTGAATTAATGTAATAACTTAATCAACGTTCGTTTTAAATATCTACATTCGTGATGTTTAAACCGTTGTTTTAATGGAAGAAATTTTAAAAAAGTTCACAAAAGACTTCAAGTGGACATATCGTAAAATGTAAGCTGGTATATTTAGAGATTAATAGAAGCCACATGTTAAAGTGTAGTCAATAAATCTCTGAAACAACTTCATTACGACCTATGTTTGCCGACAATGACGGAACGCTATGATTGATGACTCGATTTCCGTGATATTAACAATTTTTGTCCATATTTGCGATATAATTCATATTGGCTTTGTGGCTTTGTTTTACATCAATCTTATTTCGTTTTGTTTTTATTAAGATAAGTATTTAAACAAAGTGTTCGTTGCTTAACTATTTATGCATGTAGTCTAAATGCCTCTTAGTTTGTAATTTATTTGAAACCTAGATATGTCCCTGCCAAGTTTTAGTAAACATTATATAAATAGATAGTCAAATCTTCGTTGTCAAAGTCAAAAATTTCGTTGAGTTATTGGTATGATTATAGTAAAAACATTATATTCTGTTATGTTTAACTTAAAAATAAAAAAAAATATCTATACCATTTAATGAATTACAATTTATTATATTATTCGCACGGAATTGTACTGAATATTTACTCACAGAAACATTTTCTCAATTTGATTCGCGACACTTATCAAAATTATTCGTTACACTACAACAGTACTGTAATTATAAAATATAATTTTATTGTAAACATATAAAGGTGATGTAGTTATCTGTCTGTGGCCAGGTTGTGAATCTATTTTATATTGTGTGTTTCTTCACAAGTAAAAATTATTCATTGGTCATTCAATACGCTGAAAGAGGACAAAGTCGTAAAATTTAAGATTTGATGAAAAGCACATTTCGAAAAATCAATTTTATGAATGAGTTGTTTGAATGAAACACAATATTCGACGCGAGCCGACGAGTGCCGTCATCGGTTGAAATAATTTAACATTTATTTACAATAGCATAAGGTGTTATTCGGAGATGTTTAACCCTTTAAAATCTAGAATAGGTGTTTATCCCGACATTAAACATTTGCCATAAAAAACCTCTTAATAATGTGGGTATGCGCGTAGTTGTGTGCGTGAGTCTTGTGTATCGTTTTACAGCACGGCTCACTAGCGTGACACGTTCTCTCACCAAATCAATTTCTGATTCCACAACGTCTTTACAAAAGCTTATAAATATTATAATGTTTTAATTAAATGAAACCACATAATAATAAAATAACAAAAAATCATGTTGAATTATTTGTTACCCACCAAATACAACTTGAGCAGAGATGTATACATCAACAATTATTAGCTGTTTTTATATATTTAGAGTAATTCATTTATCACACATAACACGGAAGCGAAGCCACGTACATAACCTAGAACAGGTATTAAATATTATTATTTTTTTGGCAAAATATAATTGACCAAGAATTGTTAACATAACACAGAACTTATTGGAACATAACAATATTCAAAAAATTATATTATAAATACATACATATATTCTACCATTTATATATATGTAGATAGGCAGAAATTAATTGAACATATTACAGTTTCCAACGGTTTATTAAGTGGTAAACCGAAACTTTGCTGAAGTTATAAACGGCTGGGAGATGTTTTATATTGCAGAGAAAATTAAACTTTATATCACTAAATATAAGTCAGATTTTCTTCATGCATTTCAAACGTTTAATATAATTGAATCGTTAGATCATAGCGATTTTTAATTATATTTTTTTCATTTTCACACACTCCCATCGAGTTTCCGAGCAATTGTTTTTACAAAATATCTTTAAACCATTTGAAGTAATAATATTTGTTAACGTTATATTGTTTTTTAATATACGAGTACATAATGTTTAATAATCATTTACTTAAAGTAGTGCGTTTCTTCCAATTACTTTTATTAGTAAATGCTATAAGATCTAAATGAAGGAACACGAAATCACTAAGAACTACATTTAAATATATGATGTTGTCCCTACATAAATAAATAAAGTATAGCAATAAAACCGTTGAAACGGTTTACTTTGAAATTCTTAAACGTTAATAAAGGCATAAAATAAATTAAAAACAAACACTATTTAGCATAAGTATTGATAAAACCTTTAACGAACTGTTACAAAAAAAACACTGGCTATTTAAAAAGACAGCTTGTAGTCGAAGTACTTACATTAAACTATAAAACGTCTTCTTCCTTAATATGTATTACCAGAATACACTATTATTACGTACTTATCTTCACATTTCGGGACATAAAAAAACAAGTTTCCCTATTTATTATTTCCTAATTCCACCTAATTAGGGGAGGTGTGAATATTTTTGAAGCGTACTTGGGGTGGCCCACCGTTATCTTAAGGCCGAAATAGTCCTCAAACTCGTGATAGGATGTAATTGTCCAATTATAAAGATATTTTATGTAAATATCAAAATGATAGGAGTTAAAGGAAAGGTGTTCGCAACGGCGATTGACTTCTTGAAAGGATAATTATTGTGGAATTATTACTTTATTTATTGCCTGTTATTTAACAAAATGCTTTCGGATGTGGAGTGTAGAGATAAAAGTTAAAGATTTTTTCGTTAAATTTTGCATACATTTTTTATGTTACGATATTTACATTTATTAGAAAAAAACTGCTATCTTTGAGAGAAACTGAGACTTCTATCGATAATTATATTAATAACTTGTAATAATATTTAAAATAATACTAATGTAACATTTGCATTTGAATATAAATTCACATCATGTTTGTACTAGTCGATATTGGTAGGCGTACGATACACGCCCACGACGACAACAGATTTATGATTTCATCAATAAAATAGATCTCATTTTTAATGTAATGATACACTTAACAATAATAGTTTCATTATAACGATTACAAAACACATCTATTATTTCCTTAGAATGTAAATTATCTAAACTAGTTTAATTAAACACAAAAACTCTATCAACACAATAATCAATAACCTGGCTTTTTAAACTGCCTTAAAGGTTTTAAATCATGAGTCATTTCGTTTAGCATGCTTGTCTCTGTTGTCATTTGACGGAATAAAAATCAAGGTCAAGGTGTCAGTGCGATTTAAAACACTGCATAATTTATGGAATACTTAATTACTTTAATTGGTAACTATTTCAATTTTAGAGAAAGCCACAGATATTCATATTTGAAAGTCCACTCCGACCCTATCTATTTGCATATATTCCAATAGCTTTGATAGTGTATAAATACTTAGAATGATATTGAGTAGAACTGAGTGCTTGCTACTGTCAAAGTTTACCTACACTGGGGGGGTTTGATTGATCTATAACAGTATTATATTATCACGTGTGCATATCGATATATTATAATATTAAACTCTCTGGCAGGTAGCTATTAATTTATGTGTTGACGATTCTAACGATATGATGTATGGAACACAGACTGAGTGAAGTTCAAAAAGGTTTTAATAAAGATAATGCAATCCTTTCGATTGAAAAAAGTCGATGCGACATCGACATTAGCAGAGCGTTGAGTTATTTCTTTGTGATGTTGAGCTTATCGTAAATTTAATACTTTAATGATGGCATAGCCGGCTTTTGATAAAAAACGTATATACCTGCCGGCTACCCGGTACGTCAGCGATTTTTTGCCCACCTGACGTCTTTAACAAAATTCGTGTCACCCGTACCGATTTCTCTAAGATTAAGAATATATATATTTTTTACATTATCCAACAAATAGATCGACCCTTGACGCTCGAATATTCTGTTACACGGTTTAACACTTAAAAGGGCTTAACGACCTAACACATCCTGCGGGGTATAAAAAAAGAAACGAAAACCATCGCGTTTGTTTTTTAAGATGTCTGCATAAGATAAGGCGGTTCTTTAATCCACACCGACCGATATTTTTAAGATTTTTTTTTTTTGTTCAGTTATCTAATAACTGCTTAAACAATTACACTGATAACAACGTTTCTAATGTGTTCGCGGTATTTGATAAAAATCTTGCCAGAATGACCTTCCCAATAAGAATATTAATTACCTCCATGCTTTACCTTGTTCGGAAAGAGGTATATATAACGCGAATTTTAACATAAATAGAAATGTTTTTAAATATATTATTTTATTTTAATGTAAACAAACGTATTTTATTCATGATTTAATTCTAAAACGCTTCCTGTTACATTCAATTTAGAATTCTTTTTTCTTGGCTCAGTGTAGATTGTTTTTTTATGCCTTCGACGTGTCTCTTTAAAGATAGAGTTTCTTAAGTGGAAAGCTGGTGATTATCTCTTTAAATGTTCAAATTATCGTCACTGAGTATTTACCACCGTTCAAAAAGCACTGTAAACATGTAACAACGTACGTTATTTAAATCTATAAAAATTTCAATAAAACTGTGACGATAAGCTTATAAACTAAATAAATACTTTAACTACTACCAACCTTTAACTACTGAGCAAATATTAAATGTTACATCCCTAACATTAAATGTATGTATTTTAATTGAAAACGACGTATTTTATATAGGGATTATCATATCATATATATTAGTATTTTTTTAAATTGTTGTTTTATTTTAATAATTAAATGAGTTTTTCTTAATTAGAAAGCGTAACAATTATTACTAGAAAGTTGTAGTCTACTGACTTTTTGCTTATAATAATATGTTTATTACAATAAACTCATGCCATATAAAACAAATGTGTTGTATAATAATTGTGAGTGAGGGCAACTGATAGTAAAAAACAAAAACACTATTTAATCTTACCATTTATAGCACAACTTCACAATTATACATATTTATTGTGTAATTTTTAGTATCTACAATAGTACACTGGTATAATAAAGTTTAAGTTCTACTTTACGGTTCACTCGTCTTACTTAGTACACACAAAATTGAATCTAATGAGATGAATTTTAAGCTCGAAATTCTGTCGCCAACATAACGGAAACCTATTAAAACTTAACACGTCTTACATACGTTGAAAATGTCATGAGCTAGACGCTACACATAGAGAGTTACAAAATATCTAATAATCGCAATCTGTAGTTATAATAAATTATTAGAAGTATATCAAAAATATCTACGAGACTCGTTTTGTTTGTACTTGATTTGATTTGATTGAATGACCTATAAGCACCGTCGACGATTTCATGCAAAACACCATGCCAATATAGTCTCTATTCACATTTTCGTTAGGTCCATAAAGTGGCAAGCAAAATAAGCTTCAGCCATGAATTCGCGGTATACCAATATACGTAGTTGCGAGTAAGGATTAAATAACTATACAGGGTGTGTAATGTAAGTAATGCAGGATTCGACGTTTAACGGCTTCGGGATTACCTCAATAATACCCTCAGCACAATAAATGTTTTAACCGGGTGACTTTGCCGTAGTATGGATGAACAAAAAATGCCTGGATATAAAATGGCGTTCAAAATACTTGTTTAGGGTGGCTGAAGCCATAGAGGTGGGGGGTCAGGCTTCCATGCGTTGCGCGACACCTACATCGTTAGGTAGTACATAATCAGAGGTTAAAACACCCAAAGGTCTTCCGAGTAAGGCTACATACAGCTCACTTGTAAATTGTTACCACCTATTCACAAAACGACTAAACGTAAAATGTTACATTGACATCACAACACATTATTTCGTTGTCAAATATAATTTATATTAACCGGAAACAACCTATAATAACATCAATTTCACAAAAGAAATTTAATTCTTATGTTCTTACTGTCAAGATATCAATAGGTTGGGTAGATTTCTCGGTTTTTAATCCAATTGAAAACATGTTTGTAGACCGTAGACCATTTTTCATTCGAATGACAAATATTTAGAAAGCTATTTGTCCACGTATAAATTTGCAGTCCTCAATTAAATATATCCGTAAAAGTTCGGGTGGCTTCTCATTCTTTGTTCGCGAACGACGGATGTTTATTTTGTGACCGCGTTATTGATTCAGGTAGTCGGCAGAATAAATCTATTATGACAATAATACATCTCTTCCGTTCGTATTGTCATATTCAAAATTTTTGAATCGTATGGCATTAGTGCCACGGGTAATCTAATTACCTCGCACAATGCATCAAAAGGGTTTCACTGGCGTGTCCGATTTGCCTACGAGTTGACGAGCTGAGTAACGCCCATTCGCCCCTTGCACTCGTTAGAACCTCATTTATTACGCATTGAAATTTAACTCGCATTTTAATATGTCAAACTGATGGATAACCAAGCATACATTAGCTCTGCGACTTGCTTTGCGAGGAGGCCTCCACTATAATATTGTATTATATTGTTATGTTATCAGCAATGGCGAATGTAAAAACGCGCTATAAAGGCATTTCAAAATTTGCAACTTACAGAGCACCATATCGACAGCCTCTAACAGTCCACCGCCGGCGCAGGCGGGAATGAGCGGAGGCTCAGGTGCGAGCGGGGCTGCACGCTCAGGCTCTCCCGCAGCCGCGCGATGCTGCGACACCGGCCGTCCCATATTCCAGGATCCAATCACAGGACAAACTGTTTGCTCCTGTCAATACGAGTTTCTAAACTACCAGAGGCTAGCATCGGGAGTACCCCTGTCCATGTACAGCGCTCCATACCCCGACGCAGCCGCGGCAGCCGGCATGGCGGCTTATTTCCCCGCGCTCGCAGCCGACCAGCCGCCGTTCTATACAAATACAGTAAGTTTTAAGTACCCGAAACAAAACCTCAAACAGAGTTATTCTCCTTAGAACGAAATAAGCTTAAAATTTTCCTCAGTTTTCTAAAACATGAATTTAAAAATAAATTTATTTTAATAATATGTATCGTTACTATAAAATTATATAACACAATCCGAAGAGGTAAATAAACTTGGTATTTTCTGTTCAAGTTCAAACATGCTTATAAAATAAAGATAAAATATTCGTTTTGATATGTTAAATAAAGTTAACAACGAAAGAGAACACGAAACGTTCACAAACTCGTGCTAGTTTGACCTACATTTCGAATTATTAATCGTGGCTTCTGTCAATCAACGCCTGTTTCTAAAGCATATCCGCGAAAGTAAATGTTGTGCTGACAGCTAAGTCAGACTTAAATACTAAATACTATGTTATATATGAGCATATTAAAATACCTAAATATAAAATACCTGAAAAATGATGTAAATTTCAAATTAATAACTTCAAAAGATATTTACATATTATCGTATATTTTATTCGCTTTCATTATCAAAACCGTTTAACAATTGCGAAAAGTAGTATACAAAATAAATCAGTATAATACTCTTAATAATATATACATCAGACTTACAAAATAAATGTATATAAAACAATCATTTATCGGATAATTTATACTGAAGAGAACCTAACAAATGCCCAATAAAAAACACTTTTTATATTATTGCAATTAGAACATCATATTATAAATTATTTACAAGCTTACACGTTTCCTTCTCAGCGGCTGCAAAATTAGACCTCTTGGACCAAATCCAATTAAAAATTCCTCTCCCTTATTAGCAACAGTTAAATAAAATGATGTAATTGAATTATTTTTTTAAGTTGAGCTGTCGATAGAGTAGTTGTTTATTAAAGTTGTTCTCTGAAACTACACATTTACGCATTTTAAACAAGTCTTTAACATGTTTCTGCACTATCTAGTGGATATCAGACGATCAGTGATTATATATTTATTTTATACATCAGTAAAACTAGAGATCGCTATCTTTGAAGGTTTTATTTGAGTTGAGACTTATTAATAAATAAATGTTTAAAGTTCAATTTTAAGAAACAGAAGAACATTTAAAAAACAAACCCACACGAAATCCTATGGACCAGATTGCGTGTAAAATAAAAAAAGTTGTAATATTTTTTCATATTAGTTGACATATTTATTTATGCAATGATATGATATATAAATTGGTTGAATTACATTCCACTTAAAGCCTAATTTATTACACTTATTGCAACGTCGTCTTAAAAATCAAATTTATTACGTTATTTTATTTAGAAAGCATCTATATTCAAAGACACATTTTTTTAAGTAGCCACAATAATTAAATAATTGGGTACAGATAGATTTTTTGTATAATGTTGATAAATAATCTATTTGAAACGGATTATCGTATCCACCGACAGCTATTTTATTATAACGTTTCTTTCATTCACTCTTTCTCAAAGGCATTACCTTGAAATAATTAGGATCCGGTGTCACAACAGTCTAAGAACGCATACGAATACTTCACGGTGTTAAGCAGATGGAGTCAGTCCGATATAAAGAATAAGAATAAATTAAAATCGTAATCCTATGATGTATGTTCTTTTGTGCTTTAACAAAAAAGTTGTTTTCTACCTCGCTCGGGTTTAATATCTTAATACCTTTAACAGGTCCATTCTCAGATTAGTCCTCATACGATAGTGCCGTTTTTGTTAATTGAAAGCAGCTAATCGATTCTTGTTCAAGATTAAGCATTTGTGAATTGAGAAGATGGTTGATTTGCATATTTTTTTTCTATACAGTACGGTTGGTATGAGAAGGAATATTGTTCATAGCTACACGCGTGGGTGACTGTGAGTGATAATGGCCATAATAACATAAAAGTAGCCACGGCGTAAAATATGACGTGTAGTAAAAGTTTTGGATGAAGGTGTTAAAAGGTGGGACCGAGAACGCGTCTTAGGAGATGATTCAATCATTCATGGTGATATCAACATATATCATCGCAGGCGAAAGTGTTAACTCTAACCTAACTCGCCTTCAATGGCTTTCCGTTTTTTTCGTCCTTTTATTTCGTCTACGATTTATTATGTTTTGACTCTTTATACCACATTCATAAGTCTTAAGTTTATAAGAGGGTTCGTGATGATTTTTTATTCATATGTATTTGTAAACTTAAATATAAATGCTACCGTTTACGTTCTCTTTGATGATGCACATTTGGGACGGTAAAAATATTATATTCCCCTTGCATATAGCATAACTGTAAATTATTGTAGAAATATAAAAATAGATATTAGAATCATAAACATATACGCCATTTTATAGACAATTATATGATCAAATTTCTTTAGCAATAATATTTAACTGACCTAAGTTTCACACGGGCAACACAAACCGTGAGTAATTTGCTTTCTTTTATCTTCATGAATAATATTATGCTGTCGTAATCAAACAGCTAACATGCGATTGCTAGTTATTAAAAATGTTATTAAGTACACGAAGTTTCAATATATTGTAAAAAATGAATGCCGGTATGAACAATTAAGATTATAGTTTACATTATATTTTTATTTTTATGTAAATAGCAATAATTAAAAAGAAAAGTATATTGTTTCATGATATTATTGTTTAAATAATAATTGAAAGTGTCATAAGACTTTCTATCGAATAATTGTACTTATTGCTATCTATGCTATGTTGTTTTCAAGTTAAAATATAAATGTCAAGCCAGTAAATCGTTAAATGATAACTTAGCGGTGTCAACGTCTACTTGCACCTTTAACATTTAATTAGTTTTATAAAGTTATGAGACCTATCAAGGTGCAATCTGAACTTGCAGGTATGACGTCAAATTCTTTTAAAGTTGAATTATTTCAGAAAAGAATTTAATATTTCGTTTCTGTTCACGTAAATTTCTTTCATAGTATTGAAATTTTAATACTCTTATTCTCGTTTGCTTTTTATAGAAGAATTATATTAAAAATGGACAAATAAAATTCGAAAATATGTAGTGTTAAAAAACGTTGTCTACTCTATTGCCCCTATCAGGCTCACGTTGCGTGTCAGCAGAATCATTCACCGGATTATAAAACTATTCTTCCCATAAAAATATTCCTTTTTGGACATATTATTAACGTTAATGGGATTATAGATGAGATGCATTAAAACGTGTTGCTACCAATAAATATTATGAACGTATTTTTTTAGAACTCCCTACACGATTTTTTTTTTATTTAGGTACATTGCTGTTAGTTATTTAATTTACATTTGATTCGAATTGATCTAACTAGTTCCATTAACGGTACGACGGAACAACGATTTGTACATACATATGTACCGTCGTGGAGCAACCGCTGGTCACAAACATCAATAAATCGAAACTCGCGTCCTTAAGCCTGATTATTATTTGAAGTAACAGAAAAGTAGAATTATACGAGTGAGGTCGAACCAACAAAGAGCGAGAGCGCGACTGGATTACGCCGTCGTACTTGAGTAAAATTTATTATCGGATTTTCGATTCGGCCACCAATGAAGTTGTTGGACAACAAAATCTTTTGATAGATTTATCCTGACTGACCGCATTAAGAAGAGCTCCCGAGTTATATTTAATGTGATGCTATAAATTTTTTTGACCCATGATCTCGCGGTCCGAATCGATACTTTTTACGCGATTCTTAAGCGCAGATCCGATATTAATAAATCGAAAACATACATGAAATTCATCATTATTAATGTCTGCATTTAAAACATTTTATAATATCTTTTTAAAAATTATTCAGCTTTTCGATATTCGTTGAATAATGTTATGTTTGTTGTCGGCATAAATACATATATTCGGTGAGTAAGTTCATTTAGACTACAAGATTATTTCACGACAGGAATCGAGTTTTAAAATCCCTTAAAGAATCTGTATTAAAATATTTGTCCACTTTGGAATGATTGATGAAGTCTTCTATCTGCACCCATTAAATAATAATAGGTAAGACGAAACACTAAAGTGATCGATCAAGAAATCAATCAGAGCTTCAATAGAAGATTAAGTTAAAGCTATCGTGAAAGATACAACATTTTTTTTGTAAGTTTTATAAGCGCAGTAGGAAACGAACAACTTTAATTTGTTTACTTAACCGAGATCCGTTTTACAAGACTGAGCTGAGGAAAATTACCTGGTATAACATTGACTTTCCTTTGAAATTATAATAAAACTAATTGTCTACATATTAAACTAATGATACCCTGTTATCCAAATAAGGGCCTTGAACATCAATAAAGTGTAATCCACGCTATTATTTTTTGTTTTACCACTTAATAATATTGTTAAGTTTGCACAATAAAAAGTCTACATCATTTCCATTTGAGAGCAAAATAATTTAGTTCCTGATATATGTACAGGCTGCTGGCATCGAGTTAAAGGAGAATTTGGCCGCCAGCGCTGCCACCTGGCCTTACCCTACCGTCTACCACCCCTATGACGCTGCTTTCGCCGGTTATCCCTTCAATGGGTAAGTTGTATAAAATTAAAGTGATTCAAAATATGTTTTGGAACTATAAATAGAGAATATATACTTTTCAAATCTAAAAAGAAAACGACTACAGTTGAGGCACATCTTTATAATCATGGTATCGGATTTGGGGATAAGTGTTTTACTTAGTGCTTTTCTATCCGGAGGACGGATTTCAAGCTGCAAAGAGAGTGACATTTAATCCATAGGGTTCGTTCTGCATCGTCACTTTGTTTTTTGTGTTCCCAAAGCTAATCTACGAGGGTTATTATACTCAATACGGCGCAAAACTTAATCTCGAATTGACCGTTTTTGTAATCAATCAGACATCAATACTAGTCGTTTTATTTTAAAAAAAATTGCATTTAAATATTGTCAGATATAAATAGATTATATCTAGCTGTTCGCATAAAAGCAAACTCAGTGGTAACTGGTTATCTACTTCCTTTAAGTATGCACTTCTGTTTGATAGTGTTTGGTTTTCGCAAAATCTTGGCAACAAGTTGGATTCTAAACAGAACTTAATCAGAATACGCTGTAGGTAGATTTGATCTACTCGGCCCTTGTAAGTTGATAGCGGTATATATAAAAGATTACTAAAACATGCGTTTATTAGATATGAATGTTGTATCAGATTATCGAACAGAGCATCGCCGTTTGTCGGTATAAGAGTGTTGATACAAGGGTGTGTTAAGGAAGTTGAATTTGTTTACTAAATAAATCATATAAAAAGGTATTATTTTGTACAACTTTTATTAAAAAAATGTAGTTGAAAAATCAAAAATTTAGACAATATGCGCGGCTATGTCACCTAACAAAAATGTATGAATATTCGACATTCCTATCACTGAAATTCCCACGTTCATAATCCATCCCATGAAAGCGAGCGAGAATAAAAAAATAAAAATAGAAATATAAAATGCCTCACAGGACAATACGGCGTTAGTTGCGAACTTCACGATTGGAATTTTTAATAGCAAATTGTCAGTTCTCAACTACTTTGTTCTGTATTGAATTCGAACGGAATTCAATGTTTTTGTGTTAGACGCAATTACTTCTGCCCAGAATATGTTTTTGGTTTATAAAAACGGAACAATTACAATCGGTTTATAATAAGTGGATTGTTATTAAATTTATTTATCGTATTGATATGATTAGAACTCGTCATTTGGAAGACGTTTCATACGTAATTATGATCGATTGACAACATAAAACGCAGTTTATAGTAACGCCGGGCTTATTTCCCAAAGTAAACAAAAATCATAGAAACCGGATAAATGTTAAAGGTTAAAAAATTTGTTTTAAAATTTCCAAAAAAGGCCAGAAAAACTTAGATGACTGATAACTCCAGGAAAACCGAACAGAATTAATATATTTGCTTAAAACAAATAAATATAATATCTAATATATATTGCAAAACCTAAATAAAGTTAAAATTTATTTATTCATTGATTAATATTCTCTTACCAATAAGGACATATTTATTATTAATAAAAAAAGGCTTGTGTGCGACATATTTCAACAAAAGGTGTTAATTTTAAAGTGCCTAAGTACATATTACATATGTATACATATTACCGTAAAAGAACCGGCTAACAATTTTTAATGAGAGACACATTCAATACAAATTTTAAACATACACTTAACCAATATCAAAAAAATTGTAACAGGTTTTCTTCCAACACTAAAAACATTTTAAAATTAAATTCTAACATACTAATACCTTCAAAACGCAATTTAAACAGCTTGTGACTAATTTATAAGAATAAACGTAACAATACGTTTTTACTGTTCAATATCGAGTTAACGATACCACAAGGCGTGATAACTTTAATATCAAAGGCATTCTCATGTTTTTTGTACCACAGTCAACGTACCAAGACACTGTATTAATTAACCAACTCTCCCTGTGTATAAAAATGATTTTATCGCGTTGCCTTTGAAAAACTATCGATTCGATCAGATTAATAAGATACAAAAAATTATATTCACCTATAACACACCATTAATTAAAACTATTCCGTAACAAAAAAGAATATCACAATTTTTTTTATAATTAATATCTTTATAACTGACATGTTTACTTCTTACTTTTAAATTGTGATAATAGCAACTAATATACATTTGTAAGAGAGAAACTAACAATTCGATATCATTGAACATATAATTTAGCAATATTATCACAAAACGCTCTGTCTACTGTTATATAAATTATTATCGCGTCATAAATACTTTATCTGTTATGCTTCGGTGGTCCAGTGAGTGTAAAGGGCGTAAAACAAAAATATCTTAAAATTCTTATCTATATTGGAAGTTTTACCATCAATTTAATATAAAACTATTTTAGGTCGAGTTTCTTAATAGATTGTAATTGTTTATTGGGATTAATTCTATGTAATTATAATTGCGACTGGTTAACGTTCACTGTTCACATCCACACCTGCGGCTACTAATAAAACAAGCCTCATGTAAATATGTCAGCAGACATTTGAATTCAGAATAGCCAGGTGTAACTCGTATTAGAATTATCTAATGTGTACTGTTTTTTTAATTTATTACATGTTTTAATATCAGTGGAATGATTTGAATCCAAAATAGACATAACAGTGTTACTAAATCAAACAATAGAATGAGCGCCGTAATTAAGAACATGAATTAAAATATTTTTTTTCGTTAGTTAGACAAAAAAAAAGGAAATGAAATTGAAAGTATTCAATATATTTCAGTGAGTATATATTAGCACGTTGTTAGTTAAGACAAATTAATTTTTGGGGTCCTAATACTTGTGACAACAGGTGTTCATCTCACTCAATTACTCCAGAACATAATGTTACGTAAAACAATCCGAATAGAACAGAAACTAACAGAGAGTTAAAAATTATCATTATATTATTGAGATGTTTGAGCATTTCCTAATCATAAAAATAATAGCTAAAAATGGTGTAACAGATCCAAAAACCGAATAAAATAACAGAGCTTGACCCTAGAGAGGAACTTAATCTATTTTTGATAATGTGTAGCCAAAACAAAGCTGAAATACGTCCATTATAAAGTCTACGTAATGCCAAATTGCCCCCAGGGCAGTAACAATTAGTAGACAAGACTAACAAAGATTGACGCATGCCTCACTAATAATTCACCTCACTCCAGCCTAAATCATTTCAACTCGGAGCTCATTTCGGTTAGCCAGAAAAAAAAACTTTTGTATTATGAAGAATGACATAAAAAAAACTTGTAAATAGATTTCTTCACGTATTCTTGGCATAAACTTGCATGTTTGTTCGTAAATTACTAATAATGACGGATGTACCAAGGTTTATTGAATAATTAGTATATGATTTTAAGCCAATTGCTTTAAAATGTTATGTTAGAGAAAAAATATGTTAAATTTTTACTCGGATAAATAAATATTTAACACATCTAACGTCAATGCTACAAAAAAAAATCCCTCGGTTTCTTGAAGTCAAAATATTAAAAAAAATGTATAAAAAATACAACATTAAAAGTTATTTCACATAAAAAAAAATTATATGGGAGGCGCGCCCGGAATTATTCAGTGAAAGCTCTCCATATGAATATTTCTGTTTAGTAATTTTCATACTGTTAAGTATTATTGTATGAAAGCATATTAATAGACTGATATTTCTAATCATAAACGCGATGACCATCAATGAGCTTTGGTCATTTAAGAATATAAAGTGGTGGTAAGCGTTCTGGCTCTAAAATAATATGTGATACTAGCCACATCTTCTTGTTAATTTTATGTATTTTAAAAATATTTTACAGAACTCCTTTTAAGTTTGTAACACACCCTCTATCATTCAATTGATCGACTTAAAATATTTAATACAATTTACATATTTTTGTTAAATATTAAAACAAAGAATATTATTTTCACGCTAAAAGTTACTTATTAGTAAATATAGTCAAACAGTAAATAGACATTTTATTAGTTACTTAGAACTATAACACAGGATTACATACATAATATAAAAAAAACACTCCTACAATGATTATTTTTTTTATTGTAAATAATACTTTTAATACTTAGCGTCAAATTTTTTTAACAATTGTGTAGTAAGTATTATTTCTTTGACAATAAGAAAACATAATTGGAGAACACAAATACCATATTTCTCAGATTAATTTCAATTTCTTAAATTATATTATAAAATAAAATACTTGAATTGCAACCAATTACTATCAAAGATATAGCATAAATTGTAAAGATCGCTGAAAACCGGAGAATTCATTCGCAAGTGAAAGGTTTGCATTTATGTCGGGATATTTGAATACCTATACTAAAATATTTACCATATCTCCTATAATCGTCTTGTTGTCGTCTACTTATATTGATTATACCTATGTGTAATCTCATAGAATAAATTTTATTAAATGTCGGTAAATTTAACAGTATGTTAATTTAAATATATATTTAATCATTTTCAATAAACAATAAGTTAAAAACGTTTTTCTAAGTATTCGCAAGCTATATATAACAAAACTTTTGTTACTTTATATAAACAAAGCAACAATCGTGTCAAAACCAATTAATTGGCTCTTTGTTGAGTCGCCTCTTTCAGGTTATTTCTAGTTCACTATCTGTCAATTTTATATATTTGACGAGGACGCTATAGTGGCCAATGAATATTAAAAATACTTTATTTAGTTCCTGATATTCAATATTTTACGGTACCATGTCACAGACTAAAATAATATATATTTTTTTTAATTATTCACTAAAATGAAATTCTAAAATCGTAACTATATGCAGAGTCGTAAAAAAATACTTTTATTAGTAGCCTAAATATTACAAAAGTACATCAAACATTCTTCACTGATATACTTATTGTCACAATTCTTCCTTTATTTGACGTATATATTATTAATATCTCAAGTCCCAAGCGAGTCGCGCCATAGTCCGTACTCGGGTATGAACCCGTTACCCATCGCCAGTCGAAGTCCACGTGATCCGTGTACCAATACACACCGACACTTCCGCTCTGCGCCGGCAATTACAAACGTAAATTCAACTATCATACATACAGAATAACATACAAAGACGAATTTCATCGAACTGGCCACTTAAACATACGTTTCGGAAAAATAAACCTTTTTTTTATAAGTTAAGTATGATAGTCCCTTGAAGTTGAACTGTCGATGTAGCAGAAGCTGTTGGGATGCTTGGCACGTATATATTTGGCCCCCACTCGATATTGTGCACACAAAATGACGATTACTCATGCCCACTGAAGTTTATTTACGACAGGAAGAAATTGCGATTGTTTTCTAATAATGGTTATAAGTTCCCAATAAGGCGCCTCACGGTTTTCATTTGCACAATATGTAATTAAATGATATACAAATACATAATTAAATTCCATATAATATTAGTGATACGTCTCTTGAATCATAAGCAAAATAAAATATGCCTAATTTTATTATAATTTTTGTTATTGCGTAGTAATTATGTACATATATACGTACTTTAATCAATTAAGGAAGTTCTGTCAAACATTTGCTTATTTTAAAAGCAAATTAGGCTTTAGTTGAATTGTACAGAAAATAATTTAACATGTAATTATAAATGCAAATTTGTGTTTATTCTGCTGTTAGATTATAAAAAATATCTTAAACGTATTATTAAGAAATAAAAAACAATTTTGCTATCAAAAAGCAAAGTTTATCATAAAACTGGAATATAATACTAGACCGATACAATTTCAAAGAGATAATAAACGCAGTGATTAGAACGTTACTTAAAGTAGTTAAAAATATTAAGTAAAATATAAATTCTAAAACATTTAGTGATTATAAATACTAAAGCTAAGAACGATTGTTAAAATAGTATTTATTTACTGAAAGTAATATTTTCCAAGTATTTTGATTCTAAAAATGGTATTCTAAAATGTTATAAGTATCATTCTGATTTGAATATATACTTATCAACAATAAACTTGAGATAGTTCGCATGTTATGATATTCTAGCCACCATTACTTTATTATCAGAGTGGTCTTTACAGAGTACATAATTCTTTTTATAAATCGCCAATATAGTATTAAGAAAAAGACGTGTCGGTATGTCGAACCCTAACAGTTTTAGTGGTATGGATGCTAAAACCTCAATGAAACAAGTACATTAAAATTTCCTTGAATAAATGGCGAGTGTCAAGGCTCTAGAAGAATGGTGTGTGTACGATAATGAGAGTCACGTAACCTCACGTGTGGTCATATTCCGGACATGATGTCACCATCGGCGGCGTACTGTGTCCACTTTTGCCAGCAAGCTGTTAATCGTGGAGACGTGTACATACAACGATTTACAGCTCAAACTTCCAGTCCTCCCGTGTATTACCAATCTATGAAACAATAAAGAGATTGCGTTGTAGCATACAAATGAACATGGTCTTATGCAGGGAACGCCGCGTGTGCTATTAGTAAGCCGCGCTCGGTTCGGAGTAATTGACCGGCAGGCTAATTTCATTCTAGCCGCATTGGACGCTTCCTCTTTCCTTTTTCCTATCGGTCAGTGGCGGCGGTCAGCCATGGTTTGTTAGTAACCAAAAAAAATGTACGTTGTGTGTCATTCATTTCATTAGGCTTTTGATTTTGGTTTATGTCTCTTCCTAAAGCGATCACATTAATTAATTATAGTTTTCAGTAGGACACTAACTAAACATGGTGAACAATTTTATCAATAAATTAACAACGAACAATTTTGTTTTACACATATCTAGTACCTTTATTATGTTGGTTCAAATAAAATATATTTATTACATATTCAAAATCATCAGTTTCAATATTTTGAAGTGGTTTATACTTAAATCTAATAATATTTTTTAACATTGAAGCAATTTTTGTGTTACTATGTGAAGTAAAAATTAAATATAAATTTTGTATTGAATAATTAATCAACACATCCAGGGTTTCAAACAACCTCTGGAATATATCGTTCCAGTTGCTTTTTGGTCAATATTTAAACCAGCTTTTTTATTAACAATAAAAAACAGACGAACTAATACATCATGAGGTGATATGAGTATTATTCATGTGCATTCCAAAGTTGTATTATAAGAATGAAATTATAGAAGGCCAATCAAAAATTTCAACCAGGTTATGATTTTTTCTATAAACGACTGAGAACATTATTGATTAATTTAATAATTAATATCACATTCACACTTCATTGTATACATAAATGTTTTAAATGGAACAACTTAAAATATAGGTGGTTTTTCTAGAAACCTTACAATCCTATAATATATGATTTATTATAAATTAAAATAACGTAAATGTTATTTTTTAATGCTCTATTATCGCTGATATTCAGTATAAAGTTAAAATATGATCTATACATGTGCAATTTGTTGCGTCCGTGTCCAGTAACCAATGCTATTCGGTTAGTTGTACCTATGTCCTGAATAACAAATGACAAATTAGTGGTCACAGCTTATCAGTATACAGCTGTTAACACAAGCTAACAGCTACATAGCGAATTACACGTTTCGATATTATAATATCAGAAAATGCGTCACAATTCTATATCGATGTCGTTATCTGTTTGTCATTTTTGGATACTCGGCTAGATTTGCAATCAGTTACAACAAAATAATTTAATCGATGATATGAACTGCCACGTGACCGATCAACTTTCTTTATTTAATTTTTCAATTTTTTATTGAGCATTTTAAAATTTGATCTTGAGAAAAGACAGGTTGCCAGTAACTAAATGAAAGTCCAAACATTACATACTTTACTCTGACATACAATTGAAAACTACATAAAAATTTATGTCATACTTTTGTTTCGATAAAATGACATTTCAGTCAGTTTATAAATTATTTTTTCAAAAAATTTCATTATAAATGGCATTTTTTTTTTGCCAAAATTTCATAATCACATCTGGATTTAATTTGGTTCTATAAATATTTCGGTTAGATAAAGCTAACATAAAGAATTGAGTTATCTCATATTATTGAAAATGTGAAATTATAGATTTTTTTATCTACTTGAAAACCTTTTTCACCTTACGCCTCAAAATTATTAAATAATACACAAAAAAGACGCCATTTAACTTGTTATATCAGTTGTTGTCTGTTAAAAGCAAAAATTAAAATTTCAACACAAACACATCGATTGACTACTCGCTATCTACAAATGGATTGCAAAACAATGCCTCCCAGAATCATAAAATTCAATGTTCCTAAGATATTAATAATATGTCAGCAATAAAATGCGACGTGACCCGAGATAACAACTGATCCGTGGTCTCGACACTTAATTTTCACGAGTTTATTCGTTCTACATTGGACTTCTTGTGAGGTCTAGCAATCGGTAAAACTTGGCGCCAGAACCCGACATGCTGATTGTAGGCATTAGGTACCACGTAAACTAGTCTTCTAGACTCAAAAAACTATATAATATCATTAAGCTAATAAAATTTTAAATGTAGTTTTGAATAAGTACCTAATTTATTCTTAGACTAAAGACTTGAATGTTACCATACTTCATTTGTCGATGCCAGTGTTTATTATCAAAGCATACCGTTAGTCCCTTGAGAATCGCAACGTGTGCCGGCGCCCTAACGCCTCAATAAGCCGACTGACATTTGATAAATAGCATCAGATGACATCCTATGAGAGTTGAACCACGATAATAGTCTAAATAGGCGACCGTATACAAATTTGTCTTTATTATGTGTGATAAAAGTGAACAGTTTAGTAATTGGAAATTTTTTTTATACAATAAAACTAAGAAAGTTCAATATTATACATTTTCAAGTAATTTAAGAACATAGTAAAAATGCTCCTAAAAATACAATAAAATCGATCATAAAATGTTTTCAATAATGAAATTTTTTGGAATTAATGTTATAGATAGATTATATAATTTTTAAATTAAACTTTTATCCTTTGTTTTGATACATTGGTTGGCACAAAAAAGCATATTTAGCTTATACGAATATAAAAAGAACACCCAGACACTGCTGTAACGAATTGCTTTATAATGTGCATTTAATTATTAAATCTATTTTGGTAAACCGCTATTTAAATTGATTTTAGTAATGATTATAAGAAAAATTATAAATAAAAATGAATCTGATAACACGTGATGGATCGAAGAGAAAATTTAATATCAACACGTTTTAATTGAAAAGTTTTTGCGTGAGAATGCGAAACAAAGAGCCGTTTTGCTATAAAATCTTATTAATTATATCTATCGCATTACGATTTCTTCGTATATTATGATGTTGATATATTTACTCGTGTAACTTAAAAGCACTTAAGTTTTAACGAGCAAAAACAAATAGCTTCGTCAAAAAATTTTTTTGTATATTCAACATAAAGAATTTTGAGTTAATATTTAAAATTTTAAGCGCTTTTTTTCACAAATGGCTGTTATATTTGTAAATAATAGATTTGTATACCATATTAATTTTAAATTATGATATCTGATTTTGTACTGATAAATGTAATTTTTTTTTGGTAGTATCATCTAAAACAATTATACAGGTACGTAAATGACAAAGGATACATTTATTATTATTATTTAATATACTTAGAATATAACTGTTTAGTGTTTTTATTAGTAAATTAATTAATAGTTTATATATAGAATATGTGACGACTTATCTCCAACGTAAGTAAGGGTCAAGATTGAAAAAAACAGAAAAATAATTTGCTACAGATAATGAATGTAATAATTTATGTTATTTTATCAACAACAATGCAAACAGCTTGTGGTTGTGATTTTAACCTTATTGTATACATATTAAAATTTGTATTTTGTACGAATAGTATTTAATGAAAAACAGGCACATATTTCTCTTGATTAACCAACCCCTTATCAACGTTGTAGATTAGGGGTTGGTTAATAATAAAATAAAAATATCACGCTCGAGTGACCAAGCACCGCCCAAAACACGCCCCGCTTCATACTGGTTTACACACAAAAATTATTGAACGTACGTACGTAATTAGTCGTCAATACGGGACGTAGCGGTAGGCCGTAATAGCACGTCGCAGGCTAGTAATGTGTTGTTGGCGTGTCGCACAGTGCCACAGTATCTGCCGGTGTTATTTACAATCCACCCTTAAAAAATTATAACATGAGATCGCTTCGCGTGACTAAAATTTTATATTACGAATAATTTTATCGGATACGATACAAAAGTTATTTATTGTTATTCGTTTATATTTGATGTTTAGCACATCTGGAGTTTTGTTGCTATGAATTGTATGAAAAAGTAGTTGATATTCCACGTCTGTTTTTGTAGTAGTATAGAGCAGGCGTTGAGTTCGTATATTAGAATATACAATTTATATTAGAGTATGCAATATAATCCAAATAGAAATATTTTTAAAGTACAAATTCAAATAACATTTCAGAACCTGTTCACGGTTGATTAATAACAATACTATAGATATTATATTTTCAAAATCGTACCATCTTTTAGATTTTCCCTATCCGATATCAGTAACCTGATCCTAGACGATGACGCTTAACACAAAACTGTCACCAAGAATCAAGAGAAGTTTTTAATTTCAAAGCCCTCTGTCGTCCAAGTGATAAACCTGATCGGGTGGAAAACTTGTACCTGTACATCTATTACTCAACAAAATACGTGTCAGGTATTCTTATATGGGTGCCGATGTGCCGATGTGCCGATGTGTCATTGGTAAATTCAAATTGTAGTGGTAACCCGATAGGCGGCGGCACTACTCTAAAGTATATAGTTACATTTGACTTGTTCGAGTTTTTCATGGCAAATGACATACATGTTGTGTGCAACGGGTTTTAGTACCTGTTCAATGAATTGATAGTATATTAATACTTCATCTGAACATAATAAAACCACCAGGAGATTAATATTAATAGGATTAATATCTCGATTATTTGTTATTGTTTTAAGCCACTTTATATTGACATTGTTTTTTTTATATATTTTATACCGACACATGTTTAGTTAACAATTAAGCCAAAGTAATAGTTAAATATTCTGAAAATGTATGCCATGTATTGGATTCATGATATAAAAATTATAACTGCAACACATAAATCTTACAGTACTATATTGTTCAAAACTGTTGATGCATATTAAATAGTTTAAAATATTTACAAGATCAAACGCTTCTTTCAATATACATATATATGTATGTATATGCATAAAAATAAATACTTAAACTTAAATGTTGTACAAAAGGCGGGCTTATCGGTAAAGAGCAATCTTTTACAGGCGAATGATTATGACACAAGAAAATATTTAGAAAAGAAATAAAAATATTGTTATTTTGTTTTCTAACTATATATATAGGTTATTATAATATTTACTAATGAATTTGTTTGATACATTAAAGGTCTATAAACAAACGAATTTATCCCTCAAATACCGAAATTATTAAGAATAAATTGATGATACAAAACAAATTCTATTACTATTTATCTGTGTTTTTTTTCCAAACTATCTTTGACTTATGACAAAACGAGAATAACTTTATTTATTACATACAGTAAAATATACGGACGAATTATTCATATTTTTCTTTAATATTTTATCTTTTGAATTTTTAAATATCCTGTTCCTTGTCTCGAGGTACGTTATAAATAACGTATATTTCTTTATTATTTTAACTAAGTTATATATACATATACTACGTAATTATAGTTTTTTTAGTCTCCGATCAACGCATTTGTATATTTTTTTTATGTTAATCAAAGAGTTATCTTTTAAAGGAATAACAGCAGCATATTTCTTATTTAAATATATATGAAATTACATACATATTCTAAGTATATACTAAGTAATATTATACTTATTACATATTGTTAAGTAATACAAATGTACTTGTACATGTCGACGAGAAACTTAATACGAACGCTTCGAACGCTTGAAACCGTCATTACCACCAAACATTTTATAATAAATAAATTACAAAATAATTTTTGAGAACCCCGAAAATTATTGAAGTATGAGATGAAATTATAGATAAATTTATTTTTCATGTTAAGGTAATAAAGAACTTAAAAAAATTGTTAATAGCTACATAAACAATTATTTAGCACTGTTAGGGCTTTAGAGCATAATTTTGAAAAGTAACATCGTATTTTCATCAACATTAAACTTAAAAATGGAAGACCATGGAAATTCTAAGCCTTATATTGTATATTTGACATTAAGAAGATAAATCGTTAAGAGAAAGAAAACGTAATAAATATAAAACGATTTTGCAAAAACGCTTAGAGGTTTCGTTAATTTCACGACGTGTTTTAGAGTTACGAAAAAAGTAAGCTCGCGTAGATTTGCGTACCTTTTGTTCCTTTATATAGGACATTTAAATATTTCGGTGATTTATTTATATTTATTTTTCACATAACTTTCGAGGTGTTATCTCACCATTGTTAAATACAACTTTCGTATGAGAAATGCTACATTAAAAAGTATCATTGTTGAAAGTTTTTATTAATGCAATATATATATATATATCTTTTTGTTCATAACATTTTTACAATCGTTAGAAACCTTAATTTTAATTATAATATCTCACTACATATACACTAAAGCCAGTAAAATAAATAAAATTTCATTTAAATCTATTCACACCTAATACTAACATTGAAAACAGTCTCTTTTAATCGCCATCTTGATAAATCAAAATAATGATTTGAATAGGCGTGAAGAGATACGGTTTAATAATAGCAATAGGTGGGAGCAATATTTTTGTGTTTATCTCGTTTTTATGACTTTAAGTAGGAAGCATGAGGTGGCGGGCGACATAGGGGTTTAATTGAAGACAGGGGGTTGAACCTCCCCAGAGGCGGAATAATAAAAAAGTGAAGTCGGGAATCCCCGGGAGCTCGGATGCCGTGAAAGTGGCACGCTGCGGATAAATGAAGGTTTTTGTTTGCGGAATACGCCTAAGCTGCACGTCGCTCCACTTTCGTATTGTCGTTTCAATTCTATAGTTGTTAGTTCATTCATAGAGCGCAAGTCATTAAATTTGTGTCGCTCAAGTGCTGTCTTATCCACATTATGACTGGAGTTAACTTACCACATTTTAATTACTACGTAAACATAAACACGTCTATCCGTAGTGAAGCTTATTAAATACCGTCACTTGATAATACAATGGTAGCTGAAAGATATATCATATTTATTTACGAGAATCTGTGTAGAGGGCGAGAATTAAGTCAACAACAAACTTAACAAGAGAGAATTTTCATGACAGTTGTTAAGGGAAACGCGGCGCTAAGTTTTTGGGGGTGAACTCAAAGTTGCTTGTGTTTCTTTTGGGAATGAGGGGCGCAACGTGTCACTTGTGCGATTTAAGTGACAGTTTTATTAATTTCCCATAGTACTCATCCCTATTTTCCTCCCTTCTCAGTTACAAACAATGCTATATTGATGGCACATGGAAGCCACTGTTTGCACAAAACTTCACAAAGGAAGCATAAAATTTAAACGTAATATACACCTACAAACATCTTGCTCTTTTTGAATGAATTTATCTTAATATTGTTTATTAAAATTATAGAAATCGCAATATTTGATAGGTATATGTAGTGTATGTATATGTTTATATAAATATATTCTAATATCTACAGCAATTTTTACCAATCCATGTAGATTAATCTTAATAGAATATTACGGGTTCTGAATTGTAATAAAGATGGAAACTGGATATCTATGCGTGGTCTGTGAACGAATGCGTACGGAGCTAAGAGATAAGCCGCAGCTTAAAGCAAAAGCAGTCGATGGCTTATCGCGATTTCAATTATCATGCTGGCGCTTCCATTGGCTCTTTGGAGGGAAGAGGGGAGGGTTAGATAATGGGGCGGTCACGACCCAAGTTATCTGAAATCTCATCCAAATAAGACTACATTTACACTTCATTGTACTTAAGTTAAAATGCTTTCATTTGAAGTACAGAATTATTGTATATGAATTTATATGTGAATGTGCTTGAATATTCTTTTAGCAATTGTCAGTACATGTTCACAAATAATTGTATCATCTAAATTACCTTACAGCAACTTTTGTTTTATTTAGTGGAGACTTAATATTATATTAATCAACATACATTTTAACAGATACGGCATGGATTTGAACGGTGCTAGAAGAAAAAATGCCACTCGAGAAACTACAAGTACTCTTAAAGCATGGCTTAACGAACACAAGAAAAATCCATATCCAACAAAAGGAGAAAAGATAATGCTGGCGATAATTACAAAAATGACGCTAACACAAGTGTCCACGTGGTTTGCAAATGCTCGACGTCGCCTCAAGAAGGAGAACAAAATGACTTGGGAGCCGAGAAACAGAGTTGACGACGATGACAATAATAACGATGACGACGATCACAAAAGTAATGATGGAAAAGACGCTCTAGGTATGTATCTTTCATATTTTTCAATCAATAAAACCAACTTAATTCTCTAGAAAGGAAATTTTGAGAAATTTATTTCTTTAACCAGTTTCGGACACTTCTTTACAAAATATTATGGTATTTTAGATGGAAAAGATTCTGGAACTGGTTCCAGTGAAGATGGAGACAGACCGCAACAAAGGTTAGACCTCCTCGGTCCGCGAACGGAATCTGAATGGTCAGAATCAAGAGCTGACAGTGGACCAGAATCACCTGAGCCTTACGAGAGGCCATTACACCCTGCATATCAGCATCTTCCATCACGTGCCCCACCTGGTAGTACACCTGCCTCTGCTAAGCCTAGAATATGGTCTCTAGCAGACATGGCAAGCAAAGACGGTGAGGCGCCGGCAGCACCAGCAGCTGCCGCTTCCGCTTTCTATCAGACAGCAGCAGCAGCTGCTGCTGCCCGTCTCGCCCATCCTTATGGCCGCCCAGACTTATACAGGGGACTATACCCACCTGCACATGCTGCTGATGTTGCTCTGCTAGAGTATTCACGTTCCTTGGCTCTCGCTGCTCCGGCTCCCGCGCCCCCAGCACCCTCCCCCTCTTCGTCCTCCACATCATCCCTTGCTGAACCACCGCCTTCCTCTCGCGCCTGACCGTCTGCCATAAGCTCGCCGTTGGCGCACCGACAATAATCGCGATCTCGGCCCCGCCACTAGGGCAGTAACGGCTAATCACCTGTAAATAGCATAAAATATATGTATACATACTTATACGTGATAATAAATAATTTATGCACCGGTAGAGAAGCTTAGGTTTGTGATAGTGGACACCGTGAGGTAGACTCGAAATACGTCGACGCACGCGCCGACCGACCGACAATACTAGGTGCTAACAAGGACCTTACGGCGATTGATCTAGTTGTTACTGGAAGTGGTTAAACGAAGTGATTTTAATAAAAATAGGTATTAATATGTGTTATCTTTCCCATATGGTAAACGACACTGTTTTAGATTATTTGACATGTAGAATGTAAATTATTATTTTTTCAAAATGTTCTCTTTATATTTAGTATCTAATTACGTCCAGGTTATCTCTATTGTTTGATAGTTTCATAAAATATCTAACAATTCGAATTTTAATATTTATTAATACGAGGTCAGTAGTTATAACACGATTTTTTTAATATACTATTAATCTAAGTAATAATGATACCAGATTAAAATATCTGTATGGATTCTTTTCTAGTCACAAGACTATGATCGTCTATGATAAACATTTTAATGAAATGTCATTATAGAAAAACATCACAATATAATTTAAGTAAACATATAGACACGGAATCAGTTCGAGCCGGCTTGAATCTCCTTTTACCTTCCTCTGGGTCAGTGCAAAAGCATTTCAGATTCTTGGTCAATATTCACTATAATCTGTTATATAAGAAAGACAAGTAAATTAAATAAGTTTATTTAATCAAGTGTATAAGGACAGTGACAAATAGTTATTAGATAATAATATAATTGAACACTGGAAACCGCAGATGTAAAGCGTAAGCACGATATGTAAAAAATATGAAATTAAAAACACTATCCGATAAAATAATTAAATGGACACTCAACTTTTAATGTCTTATATTTATTATAATCTTTCGCATATTTGTCCCGTTATATCGAAATGGCCTTGTATATGTGTAACAAAGTAAGGTATAGGTATCCCGTATGTTTCCCAGTGTATAAATTTTTTTTTTCAATATTTTAGAGACTGAAAGTCCAAAATTGAGTCTATAGTTTTGTACATACATACGTCATTGTTGTAATTATATAATGTAATGATAACTACATATTTAAGAATGGTAAACGCAATGACTTTTCTGTATTAGAGATCCTTTTAATGTATATAAAACGGTGGAAGACGATTTTGTAAACTAAGTATGTGACATGCTTATTTAGTACGTGCTGTATGGTACGCAGAACTTGGTACGGAACACTTGAATAACTATTTCATTTCATGTAATATAACAAAATGTAATAAAAAAGATAATAACGTATATATAAAAGTGCGTTATTTTGTTCTGAATGTAACGATAGTTCTGCGTGTTAGAATGTTGGATAAACAGCATGTTATGTTTTTATTTGAATGTTAAATTTAATGTAAATCCAAGCATTTCGCAAATTAAGTTATTTAGTAAAGCTATTGTTTGTAATTGTATTTTGTTAGCTTCAACGTCTTTAACCGTTCTCCTGAAAGGTGTGTGAATAGATGCAATAAAATTTAATACAGAAATATATCCAATTTTTATTATAAACATTACATTTTTCCCTTAACCAACGATTGATTCATGCTAATAGGTAAGTTTCAGTAGTAAGGTTTAAATAGCACAAGTTTAAGATTTAGTTAGTCTAAACTTAAAATAATTAGATAAAATACCGAACTAGCATATTCCAAAATGACATAGTTCTCACTACATCGCATTGTAAATCAATCGTCAATTAGATGCTGCTGAGTAAATTACTCTTGTGCCCAATTACACTTCAAAGACTGTTTATCATGAAAATACAGTTATCCTGGATAATTGGACCATGGGCCAACAAATACATATAAATCATAACCGTGCTTTGATGTGGCCGTGTCCGTGGTGACGTCAGCACTCCGTCCGCTATGTCATACATTCATTATTTGCTCACGTAGTGTAGATGAAAGGCGACCATAATATAAATAAACAAATCGTGTGATACCTGCGTCAGCGTTGAAAAGGCTTACGATAGAATTATATTGGAATTCATGAGAACTTCTCAATTACTTTCATCCGTCCTGTCAGTTATTTGTAACGACTGATTTAATGCCGCCGATTCGGATAATGTTCTTAATATGACACTATTAATTGGAAGTGTTTTATTGCTGGATAGCCACCAGAATTGTTTACGAGGAATTCTTAATGAAGTATTAGAAATATACATACTTGATTTATTATTATACCTAACAAATAATTTTGAGAATTAAAATTCAAATAACAGAAATTTTAAAAAGAGAAAGAAAAATTATAAACAATTAGGAGCCATTTAAAACTTTCTGAAAATTTATGTCTTATTTAATGACATCATGATAGGATCTCTGAAAATAGTACAGTATTTATGTTTCGTGCAAAATAAAAATTCATTTTTTATAGATTATCCTGAAATTTATTGTTCTTGCGAAACGATAAACAAAACAGTGAAATTAATTTTCTTCTAGAATTTAATGAAAAATGTCGAAATGTAATGTTGAAGAAAGAAATTGTAATAAATAACGTGAGAATGTGTTATTAAAATATGATCGTGTAACAATCCTTATGATTGTTAATATACTTGAGTACTTAATGCTCTTGACGATGCTATAATTTATAAAGTATATGTATAGCTTTCATAAGCCAATCAAAATTTTTTGATGATGAGTCACAAGTACAAGTTTAAGTTCTCATTTCAATTACAAAGTCTCACAGCAATCACGCATCATTGTCACCCCAGCCCGTTGATATTGTATATCCATCCATCTGTACTATCCATATTATAATAAAGCCATCCAAATGATGGATCAAAAAGCATATATGACTTGAAGTTTTCATTCAACACGATCCGACCAAACAGTTTGAAATGGAAAAAACCTATAAGTTTCTACAAAAGCGCTCGGAACGGATCGTGTTATGTAAATAGTCCAACATGTTTCTGTAACAAAGAAATCTTAATAGCCGATGACGGGCAGAGTCAATATAACAATCATCGCACTGATTGCTCGTAATTTCCTATACGGGCGTTGACTGGAGGCACCCTGTTTATTTTTACATGTTGAAAATTTGTAAGTTATGTTTCTTTTTATGGTATTTGCATAAACACGGTTATCTATTGCATACTTGCTTACTAAAGCGTTGTTCGAATGTTCCGATATGGTCTTTTGCAATTATCTGATATAGAATTATCAGCTTTGTTACTATTGTAATGTATAGGCTATTTTCGTCTGCAATGGATTATGGAATCCTTGAGTAAGGAATTTCGATTTCGTAGCGGCCACTGCTATGCCATCTAAAATATTGGACATCTCCATCTCGGTTACTGTTTTGCTCTTTCTTTTGATGCAAACAATGAGTCGGGATCGTCAAGGGAATGTGTGCATACCTTTGAATATGTTCAAAAGCTCTCCCACGTTATTAAACTAAGATATAAAATAAGTTACAGCAGCAACAACGTCCTTTAAGGGGTTTTATAATTTAATTGTTAATATTTTTGTAATACTATTACGTATTTCACGGGGTATGAGCAACACAATTCCCGAAAGTTATTACGTGTCACTGTTTACTTGAGAATAACCCTTCCGAGGTTCTGATAAGATCGAATCCCTTGATACAATAGATAAATAAATTAGAGACAAAATCCGTCGTAACATTTTAAAATCGTATTTTACTGAACTGAGTCGTGATCGGCTATGGTTGGCAAAAACAAAGCATTATCGGACATGCATAATTTAAACGATACTGTGATACCGACATGGTTATCGTATTAGGAAAGCAAACTTTAATAAGTGTTGTTAATTTTAGGGTTACAACTGTTCGCTGCATTTATTCTTGATTAACATTCAAATTAAAATCTAAGCCAATTTATTGAAATAAATAATGTTTGAAGGAATTAATAATGTTATTATTATATATGAGTTATGCGGTTACTATTTAAAAATAACCTAAACTATGATAAATATTTTTTTTTAGTAAAACCTATTCCTATAACAAAGAAATTCATTTTTCAAAATGAAATTACTAAGATGTCATCAGCATAAGTTACTGAACGATTGTTTCGACATGAGTTACAATAAAAACAAAGCACTTTATATTAACAAAACTTTAAAATAACCTTAATCCAGGATTGTCCGACCCTGTCCGAACTCCCACCCAATTTCACTGGGTATCTGAATGACGGCTTGTATTATTTTTTTGTGAACATACCATGTCATCGGTACGACTGTAGTCTGTTCCCTATGATTTATCGACGTCCATATTACAAATACGACACAACATTATGCGAATCTTTATTTCTTCTTTAGCCATATTAGTATGCCGCAAACAATTCTGTTCAGCGTTGGTTTTGTCATACCGGCTTAATGTTATTTTGTTGGAATCGTTACTCGTGTTTGTGGGTAATTTTGTCTGTATGTCGATGAATTTTACTTGGTTTTGAGATTTTTTTTTAATTTACAGTTACGTCGCAAATCTTAAAACTTCAAACCACTGTGACGTCTCAGATTTGAAATCATCAAAAAAACAATGTTGACAAGTGTTGAATAAAGATTTGTAAGTTGTTCTGGATCCCTCAAATCCTAATTAATTCGAGACTTCAATCACTGACCCTGGCATATTTAAAAGGCTCATGAATTAAAACCGAGGTTTGATTTTTTATTAGTTAGAAAGTTATTTACAGCTTAATTTGTAGATATTAATTGAAACAAGCATATCGGACTTTTTATCAATCTAGAAATTGCTTTAAAATTTTTTTCATTTATACATCACGAAAACTTATCAGGTACCTAAATTACAAAATTAAAAAAATATATAAAAACAATTCCGGATGATAGATAATTGTATTATTTAAAAATATTTAAAAAATAAGCAGAGAAACTTGAAAACTCTTTAAAATAATATCTGGTTGATCTAATTAAATTTACAGAAAGATGGAGTCTACACATATCTCCTGGAAGATTATAATTAGTTACGTTTTTTGTTTTATCAATTGTTTTACTTATAGTACCAAAAGATATAAGAATAGAATATATAAAATTAATATGATTATTTTTCTCTGTTAGAATACACATTGCAATGATAATATTTAATATCGCCTGCTTGTGAATAATTTAGATCACAAAAACTCTAAGGTACCCACTTATGTGAGAACTCTCAAGATAATGTGATGACATTCCACGGTTATTTGAGAGCCGATACGATATATTTTGGACATAATATTAGTCCCACTGTTAGAATTCCTTATACTATGACATAATACAAACAATGTATTGTAAAAATCTGTAGATACATTAATTTTACCTTAATCCATTCGAAAATATCTATCCCATTTCAAAAATATCATCAAACTTTTTCTATATTGTTTATATTCCTGCTTGCAAACACAACTTAAAACAATTTGTAACAGAAACTAGGTACTTTTGATATTTTTAGGTCTTTTTTTTGAACTTATTAAAATTTATATGTTATTCTAATCTCACCTTCAAAGCAAATACATAATCAAAACACGATTACAAATCTCAGTATCACCAGTGAGATAAACTACGCGTAATTTAACTTATAAATATTAAATAATATCTACTTATGCAATAATTATTTAATACTAAATATTTTCATTTCTTGCAATGTAACGTGAAAATAATATGTTACTATTATCCATTTTTATCTATAAACATATACAGAATTTAAAACTGCATTAACATACAACGAATAATAGTTTCCCAAGGCAAATAAAACATTTCCGTAATTCAATAAATATGGGAAGCCGTATGTCTGTAGCAAATCTTTTTCAGCACGCATTATTAATTGCTTGCTGTATGGTCAATTCGCTGCAGGATTTGCTTTCTCTAAGTGGCGTTCATTGGCAGGCTATTGTCTTCATGCAATTTAGTTTAGCTCTGGAAATAAAAACAATACGAATATACGTTAGCTTCAATATTATACTTAATACTTTTATTTACTTTAACACAAAAGTAAAAATATTTTAGTATCTATTAGGAATGGAAGCAGTATACAATAAATGCTATTTAATCAATACCATATTATTGCATGAGATAATTGATAATGTTCCGGAAACCTTTCAATTCTTTGCAGTTGAAAAACAACTGGGTTAAGAATGTAAGTGAAGGAAATTAAATATGGTATATTTAGTGATTAGTTTATTTTGCAAACGCTAGTATTTATTCTATTTATTGGGAACTCCGGGAGATTTCAACAAAGACACTTAATTGCTAGTCGGATACTTATATTTTCGGTTCTCTAGTTATTTATTAACTTTTTACGCTTTTATTTATTTAAGTCATCACAATGTTTGTCATGTTATTACGTAACATGTGGCAGTTTACTTTTTTTTTCATTTTCTGATACTTGCTTAATAGAAAATCGTTATGGAGCGTAAAAGGCTGATATGAAACTTATATATTTTTCTTTTATGTCGATTCATATAAACGTTTCAAAGCCAAACGTGTCTTACCAAAAGTTGGAATGCATTTAATCATATAAAAGCATTTTACTTGTATGAAATCAAAAAATCATGAGAATACAATGTGCAGGAGAGTGGTGTAACTGTAATATTTTTCATAAAGTATTATCTTGGATTAATGTAATCTTAAATTAAACTTCCCCGTTCGTTAATATTTAATCCACAATTTTTCCAGCGGAGCTCCTCTATGAAATATGAATATTCTTATGTATAAAAATTGAACGGGTTTTCACAACCGAAGCGTGAATTTTCATTTTCAGTCAGCGGAAGTGACCCTAAAGTGGGCCTTTGCAGATAACTCTAAATTTACATATTAATGAGAAACTTTGCATCGCCAATACCGAAAAATAGGAACCGTGGGAGCGTCCAGGTGTTTTGCAGACTAATCTAACAGAAATTTAACCGGGATGGATCTGCATTATAATTGCTATTTACAAATGTGAAATTAATATGCAGATAAAACATTTAAGAAACAATACTACTTTAACATTAGCAATAAAATGAGTTTTTATATTATTATTTTTTTTATGAGATCTATGTTTCAAATTTTTGATTCTAATAAGGAACATAATTTAATGAAAAGATAATGCATGCACCGATTAATATTTTCACAACACTTGAAACAAATAAACATGCAAGATCACTTAGAAGTGCTGTCGCTTGCTGTACAAACAGAACATTTTGGAAATAGTTAACACTCCATTTACAGTATATTAAAGAAAACGCCACGAAATGTCACACTTCTCCCGAGATCGTGTATACATTAAAGTCAGTTTTACGTCTATTTATGAATTCGATGTGTCCATTTAAAATAATGACTGCCCGTTTACACAATAAACTGTCTAAGTGCAAATGTATGTGCTATAAAAGTGACTTAGTTTATTAAGTTTCGAACGATTCAAAATAATTCACCTGTGTCAATTAATTCACTGTATAAATTGAGGATAGAAAAATCCGTTGAAGCCATTATATTGCAAAGCTTATTTTTAGTGTCTGATGTAACTGACTTCGTCATAATTAAATTGTCTATTGCACTACTCGTGTCGTTTGATTCTTAAAACAATATCAATTATTTAAAAGAATAACTACTACACTTAGTGAAGGAGCGACAAAGAAAATGTTTGATCTTTTGACTTAAAATATAAATGTCAAGCATTTTTAGAATTGTAAACATATTTCGCAAGCCTAAATTTCTTCGTAGATATTTGCTGAATAAAATTGATATTTTTATTTTCATCCAACAATGACATATTTATTCCCGGGACACCTTGGAAAACGACGAGTTTGTTATATAAATGTCTAAAATAACTTCGTAAATGACATTGCAGTTTGTCCGACAAAGTTATCAATTACTATAAAAACAATTTTAATTTCTTAAAAAATTATGTAAAAGGCCATATTGAACTTACTTAATTGTTTGTACTCACCTGGCATCTTGTGTGTTTTAGCGCACTGCATGTTAACTTTTATAGATCCTCGTAAGTGATTAGCTTCAATAAATCGTATTTTATTAAAAAAAAAAACTCTTTAATTATGCGAAACATATTGAAAAACACATAAATGGTACAGCTCTATTTTATTTCTGATTTTTTACACGTTTGATATTATGAACTAAGTTCCTTCATTGGTAAGTCTTTAGGGAAATATCCTCCGACTTGGTATAAAAAAATGCTAATCTACCCTCAAAATAATTTACGAAGTGTAATACTATTTAATAATTCCATATGTTATGAAACATTTAATTAGAATATTACTGAATATTATATAATGTGGTACGAAATCGAGGAAGATATTTCTCGTAAATCGGTCCGAGGTAATCTATTTCAACCCTCATATAAAATGCCGATCGACTGGGCTGACTGTTTGTAACCGTCTTTCAGCACAAGGTAGTCATTCCAAATTAGATTTTCATATTTAGATTCAGGTCAGAAGCTTTAATGTAATTAAAATTTGTAATAAATGTCTGCATATAAAATTACTATTTTAAGTTTGGAGGCTGTTTTTGTCAATAAACCGTTTATTAGTAAAAGGTAATTCCTATGAGTTAAAATAAGTTAAAAATAAGTCAAACAGGGACATATAATTAAGGAGAAAATCGGACGTCTAGATTTCTTATTACACAATATAAAAGAAATGTAATACAGATCTTAACTAATGCTTTTTATTAATTTACTTTGTAATGTCTTGTAAATTAATTTACTTTGTATTAAGAAAGATCGTTGTTTTACGTAATTCAAAACATTCTAAGCTTTCGAATTGAATATTCTGAATGAATTAAACAATGGATTTATAAACATATTTAAAAATATTATTTCTTATTCAAATGTCATAGCCTGATTACCTTAAAGTGTTGAAGCGCTTTCTCAGAGTAATTTTTGCATTTACAATTTTACTAGAATATATTTGTTCACATTAGCTAAGAGTCGCAACTGCACAAGCCACGTTATCAAAAATAGATAAAATCCCCTTAAATATTTAAAACACGCTATAATTACGTAAACAAACACACCCATGACGATCCACATAGAACGGCTCATTAGATATTTAAGCTGAAATGACAGTTCCTTAAATAGTTTATAAAAATTGTGTTTATTTTCAGTACAAGAGCCAGTCCCTAACATCTGTTTCATTTGAACGGAACGCCGATGACAAATATAATCTATGCTCAATATTGTTCCCAGAAGTTTATTTTTACTAATGCTAAATATTCAGGTGTATTATCGCATTAAATCTTTCGACGCGTCACATAACCCCAAAGGAAATGATGTCTTTTGATATTATGTTATGATGAATACCTTTGATTTTTAAGAGGAGTGATAGTGATATGTTAAGTGATTTCAGCAATTATATTATTAGTCGCAGCGCCTTCACACGTTTCGCGCCCTGTGACAGTTCTAGGAAACGAATATCAAAGTCATCAATTTTGTTTATTAGAACGAATACTTAGTATTACTAGGGCCTTTTCCGCAATATTTCTTCTGAAATTATTCAAAGTACGGACTTCCCAAACTAACTCGACCTAACCAAAAAATTACTTAAAAAAATAGTTTTATAGTTTAACATATCAGCTATTCTGAGAAAACGCTATTTCAATTACATATATTAGAGACTATACCTTACAGTTAGTTATATTCAAATATAATTTTTAGAATGTATTAAGTTGGAGCAATTAAATTAATTATTATCATCTTAATAAGGATAAAACGGTCGCACGGGTCGGTAGCGTTATCAAAGAAAAATTAAATTACGTTGCGAATACCTATTAAGAGCACTGGACTAACATTTCCCAACATTCATATTTATAAAGCGTCATACAGATCACATTCTATAGCCTGAAATTGGTAGTAAAGGCAAGAATATACCTTCTACTTAGGATAATATTTTTTAAGATCTCAGAGTTTCTTTTAAATGAACATATGTAAGGATAAAATTCATAAAAGTATAAAAAGTATGTAAGTGAAATAAGAAATACAGTGTAATATTCAACTGATAACCAAATCAATAATAACAAAATATATTAAATTTTGTTTTACTATTAGTCATTAAAACTGTCCCAGATAAATTAGGCTATTGGTTTTAACTTCTCAGTCAGTATACCTTTATGGCATTCTGTGATCATTGCTCGGAAACGGATTTTAATTAAGCTCGTAATACGCTTATCTGAAACACAAGTAACATTCAGGTAAATAGAAAAAATAAATTGTAAGCAACATTCATGAAGTGACTGATGTATGTATATATATAATAAACATATATATTGTATATATAATATACAAATAAATTTTGTAGATACCGAATTTTAATAGATCGTAAATGACCTAACACATTTGTGCTCTTTTGTTTTGATGTTTTGTTACATTTATTTTAAACAAATTATTTTTATAAGCTCTAGATGGTCTCGTGCATGCAACGTGAACGGTTTCTAGAGCATTATTGTAGGGCTTCGGTAAAGGATAAACTGTACATTCCACGATTCTAATTACATTATGAAATATCATGGATGGTATAAATATATTTTCACATACACTTTCATATAATTCTAAAGAAAATTTGATTTCTTAGAAAACATTGTTTTATTACTTATACCGCGACTATATATCTGTATTTAAAATAAAAATAAATCAACTTTTTAAATGTCAAATTTTCATTTTATATAACAATTTTGTTTGCTGCGAACAAAATAACTTGCCGTAAAAACAATTAGACCTTCAATTATTATTTGTTATCTTCAATTTCGAACACATCCCATACAATTAACGAACAAAAGCGTCTTCAACATTACCATAACAAGGTAAATAAAAAAGTAAAATAATTTCTAGAAAATTTTCCGTCTATGATTTTATACCTGTAATTAATTCCAATAGATTATTGTTCATTTATAAAAGAAGATTTAAGCTCTTACTTTCTTTATTGTATAGTAAAGTTGTTATAATAAACCTTAATTTAGAACTATTGAAATTTTCAAGCGTAATAATGTTCGGCTCAGTCCGTCTTAACTTGTGGTGACTGATATTTTAATAAAGCTATACAAAATAAATTCGTACCATGGAAATAGGTACTAATTGTTTTTAAATCATATTTGATTTATAAATATTTAAATAGCTAGGTGAATAAAAATAATCAAAATGATATCACAGCGCACATATATGTATAATTGCAACGAATGTGTATCAGACCAAGTTATAACAGATGAATTATTAATTCTCGAAAAGTCTGTGTAAAACAATTAACAAAAAGTTCACTCACTTAGTATAACACATAAAGAATTCTCTATTTATTCTAACGATCTTGCTTACAATGTTTCCTTATTATCACATTCTCGTATACAGCGCTAATTATAAACTTTTAAATCGTTGAGAAAACTTGAATTAGACGCGTTTAACGGCTATTGTTAAAGATTCTGTATAGTTTTTGTGAACTTCTGCGACTATTTGTTATTCATTTATGTTCTCATTAACATATTTTTATCAAAAAAAAAAAACAATAATTAGCTTATATATTAATCTGAAATCTGCAGAGGAAAAGAGTCGTTTTTGAATAGTTGGATTTAAGATCCATTAAATGTATGCCGATATTATTGTTGTTCTCAAAAAATGTCATTCGATACAAAAATGTATTCAATACGTCATATTTAATCATCTTTTAAAATATCGTGCAACATGGATAATGTACGTTTTATTTCAATAAATTACAAATTATTTTTATAATGTTGTATAATCCGGCATATTTACTTGTTTTACTCTTATTACTATCAAAAAAACACCATCCCAAAAACAGTAAACAAATGTTATAATAACACCTTTTTTGTTCCAGTTATGATGTATTTATATCAAATTAACAAAATTACACACGGTTTATGTACATATATAGTTATAAAGTTATACTTTAGTGTCGAATAAATGGCAATTACAGCGCCCACCGAGCCGTGACAGCAAGAAAGCAGGGTTCGCGAATAACAAGCTTGTAGACGCCGGAAACATTACTCCTATAGTTTTTATAAGTTGTCTATTTTTTTTAATTTAAAGTTTTGACTGGCGAGTTATAGTCAGTGTTAAGATTAGCTGAGAATTATTGAAAATTACTATTTATTTTTCTAAATTATAATAACTGATTTCTTTTACAATTTTTTTATATATTTTTTTTCATTAAGTAGCTAGTTCTCTAGAAGGATCGCATGATAAAATATTGAATATGTACTTATCTATAGATTTGACCTTCCTTCTTTGTATATTTAAATATAGTTCGCGACTGGGACATATCGATTACCCTTATTATGCTTCTTGCGATAGACTCCAACTCCTTATGGAAAGCCTTCATATTTCGTGTAATTGAATTTAATTATAACGCTTATAACTCTTTATGTAAATATTTATTCCGATGTTACTTTTTCTAACGATTAATAAAATTATATAGCACACTTAAAATTAATTATTATTTTCAATTTTATGTTTATGAAGTTAAAAACAAAATATTGGTTCCATGACGGATGACATTATTTATAAATAATAATTACCATTTTTACTTCGTAAGTAAAATTTTTCGTTATTATGTATCAGTTTCTAATTAAAACACTTATCCATGGCGCAAAGTCTAGAGGTTTTGAATGATAATGGTATAATTCATCAAAAAACCAACAGGTGTGTCGAGAAAAAGGTGTAAGACGAACATCGCCAGGTAATTTAATAATGATATACACGTGTCATTTGTCATTCACTAAAAAAGCCAGGTATTGTAATGTATTATATTTATTTAATTTAGGATAACACTAATGTTAAATATTTTTTTCTAAATTTTGTTATTGAAATAACGTTTTATAGATTAAAATTGTGTGGAATTTACGAATAAATAGCAGATGCATGGAAATAAAACCTTCAGAATTCTTGGTAATTTTAACAAATAATAATATATGCAAGGCAATAACCATCAAAAACTTTAAATCTGTCCGTTTCGAAAACATCGTAATGAATAATTAAAATATCAACGACATGTTTTATTGTCTAATGTAACATAAAAATACAAAAGGAAGCGGTCGGTAACGTGTATCCCAGCCTAATGAATTCCGATTCCGTCACACTCTAAACAATGCGAGCATTATTAAAATGCGTATAAAACATAATATCTCGAAACGAGGAGGTCATTCACACCATGGCTTCGGACGAGACCATGGCTGTAAACGAACTTTTAAACAACGCGAATACCGTTTAGTAATGTCCCCGGTAGTACAAGACGAGCTTCAAATTAATGATATATTTGAGTGCGTCACTTCATTGTTAGCCGGATACGCTGACACTAATTATTCCCATGCTACGAATGATAGATTACTGTGGACAAATCACCTCCGAGTTCACTCCCGACTAGCAGTAAAAAAGTCATGTGATTAGTTCAAGACGGCCCACCGATTGTTAGAGACGAAGCAATATGTTACAGGAATCTTGGTCCTGTGTCAGATTAACAAAGACAAATCCTATTCAATATAACGTCGCTACATGATAAAGGCGAATTTGATGTTACTCTTTCTCATAAACAAATGGACAAAGCTTTTTTAATCTTAATGTCTGACTTCTGAATGTTTGTCAAGTTTGTTCAAATTCTAATGTTTACAATACACCGTTAATTTTATTTACTTTTTTTTATTCATTACTATAGTGTTGTTAAGTGTTCCGTGATACTTCGAAGAATTTAAGAAATTTTTAATTAAGAGTTACATTAAAAATGTTTCATAAAAGATTTAATATGACACTTCATGAAATCAATGTCTCAATTTGAAGATCGTTTATTAATTAACTTTCTTATAAAATCACATCAATTTCTTTACATATCTCTTTATAATAATGGTTTATGTGATATAAATCTTTTTCTATTTTTTAAGAGCTTCAGGTATAGTGATTATATATATCTATATATCCAAAACTATTTAGATTTATTGTATTTAAAACATTTTCAAATGATAAATCAATTTTATATCCTTTATATACATCACAATGCACATGTATATTCCAAGGACTAAAATGAATTTAACATGAATTTTTTGTGCACTTAAAAAAATAGTGATATAGGAAATTCTAAACTCAGTCACTAGTTGTATGCTTGTGTAAAGTTTTATAAAAAAAAACTCGTACTGTACTAACGTCAGTTTGCTTTGACAAAACGTAAACGTACTTGTATCTTTGTCTTTTAAAAAAGAAACGTTATAAATGTATTAATGAATAGCTAGTGCCATGGAAATAGTAGATTTGATTTATATAAAATAACAGGTTGAGATCACGATAATAACAAAATCCTTTACTTAATCGTCTAAAATTGTATCCACGGGTCGCTTTTGTCCACATTCTCCTGCATCCTCAAATCAATCAGAGGCGGTGTGGGTGTAACACATTATTAATGTGTATTCAAAACTAAAAAGCAAACGGTAAACCACGCACTATCATAACAATCGGTGAATTATTATCGCCGTTTCTTTGGTAGCCGTATTAAATAATCTTACTAATAGATCTGTGTAGGTATTGTGCCAGCATGGAGATAAATCTCATTGTTTATATCTATACAATAGATGGGGTAGGGTTGTAAGATTTTGGTGAAATGGACATACATTTTTAAATACACGTGGAATAAAAGTAAAAAAAATCTTGTAAAACATAAACCTTTATTTTTACAAATAATTCTAATTACGTTATTTTATGCAAATGAGATTAAATTTAGCACATTTTTACACTAAACAATATAGTAAATCTAATACATTGAAACGAATTAATTACTGATCGAGCCTTTCAGAACTATAAAAATATTTTTTATTTTATGAAACACGCAAAACGAAGCGAACTAGAAATTTAAAAAATCCATTTGCCAGTGAACGTATTTTTTTCCACGGCACTGTAACCTTTCCGTATTTCGGGATCCGTCAGCCGCGGCGGTGTCGCCGTGCCCGCGACGTTAACAAATTACAAGAGCTGTCAACTTCGTGAAACAATATACCGGTTGCCGTTTATCTCGAGAGTTTTCGTTAGATAAAGCGATGTAATACTAAAATGTCATTATGTGTTGTAAGATATAAGGCGAGCTCTAGACAGTATCTGCTCGGCTGGGATCGTTTAGAGCGATTTGTTAGCTTATCTACTGGAGGTTGAGGTCAACTTTAGGTACCTCGGGTTATACTTGTTCGATTGTTAAAGTAGGCAATGTTTGCTTGATACAATGATTTATGGGAATTCTAATTTCGAAACGTTCCCTTATATTCTAGTGAATTCTCTTATGTACTAGTCAACAGCATTCAAATATACGTTCAACCAGATATTATAAAGATCTTGTGACCCAAATAAAGGAGTTGAAGTATCTACCTATTAAAACACGGTCGTTCTAAAGAGGGATAATCAAGGGTTCGATGTTAAATTACAGATAAAAAATAAACAATAAGATTGTATTTAAACATCAAATACAGATATTATATGAGAGTAAACTTAATTGTTATAAAATTTATATATGCTTATGAAAGTTAACTTATGCTTTTCGTGTATTTATAACTATTAACTTATAGTTATATAAACAAGAAAAGTAACTTTAAAATAAACATTTCATGTCAAAAATATTTAAACAAAAATTATATACTTGAAGTTCAAATATAGTCTCAATTAACATATTGTAAAAAAATATCTACTCTTAACATAGACAGGTTGTAATAGCTATAATATTACTCTGAAAATTATTTAAAAGTCACAAATCTATAAAGTTTGAATACTTCGGACGATAAGTAACGATGACTAAGACGCAACACGTTTGATAGAAGAATGTATCTGACTTACGAGATTTATTCGAGAATTGAAAACCCCCCAGGGGTATCGATATACAAACTCTATATAAACTTACAACGAATGAATATCTGTAATAATCATATGTAAATGTTTTACGGTATTTTGTTGGTTTTGTGCTATCGAAAAACGATAATCGTGAACCGATAATCTACAAAAGTGACCATTTCTGTCTTTCTCTTGATTATCGTGTCATCCTGTACGCTAAGTTTATGTATGTGTCTGTGGATAGGTGGTCAATATTGCTTTTATTCTACACAGTTGAAGTATTTACCTTATAATATTTTTTTATTGTTATTTTGGTTATAACTTCAATTTATTCGCTTGATACATGTCATTGCTTACAAAGGTCTCACAACAGTTTACGTTTTTAATATTTAAATTGTAATTATTGACAGAATACATGTTTTATGTTATATGCATATTTTTTATGAAAATAATTGGTTTGTAAAAAATTCCTAATTAAAATCAAACCCATGGCACAAAAAATTATTAACATTCCAGATATACTTAAATGTCATAGCTTTAATAAAGATTGTTCGTAAAAAAGAAAACTAGCCAAATAATCGGTAGGCATAATGTTTGATTAATTAGATAAATATAATTTATATTAATTCATTCTCACCATAAAACCTGAGGACTAGAGTTAATATCTTTATAATTATATGAAATATAAAACAATTTATCCAACAAAATATTTTTTGTTCAAACTTTTTTATAATATACATAAATTATTTTTTCCTTGCTTAAAGTGTTAATGTAATTGAATTCAAAATATTATTCCAATGATCCGCTTTGTACTTTACACATACATATATAAATGTATGAAGTGGTGAAGAATAATAGCAACAATTCTCCATCCATTTTCAGTAACGACTTTAGGCGTTTGGTTACTAAATTGCTTGCGAAAGATGTAACAAAAAAAGGAAATAACGTTCAGTACCTTAAAATATGACATAAGAATGGTACGTGACTCCTTATCTCTATTCCCAAAGATAAATAGTTAAACATGTTTAAATAAATAAGAAAAGAAAAATACTTATCTACTTCATTATATTTATAATACCGGTAAGTGTTTAAAGCACACATATTTTACATACATTACTATTCAGGAAGTTCAAAATATACACTTAACAATTGGAGTTAGAAATAATATTATCTAATTAAAAAACTTCATAAAATTCCGGTTAACGGAGCTTATTGTCGCGGTCAATGATCACGTGTTGATTTCAAGTTATAAAAATGTTTTTAACAGTGCTTTTATTATCCCGTAATTATTATGAGGAATGTCGTCGAAATGTTGAAATGTACACAAGATTTCATTGTTAGTTTTTATGACTCAACTATTAATTTAGAATACAATCACAAGAACCTTAATATTATGACGGTGTTATATAAAATGGGCAGTGAGAATTTCTGACTTTAATCCAATTCTCCCATCGAACTAACGCGACTTGAGAGACCGTGGAAATATATGAAATGATGTAATAAATCTAAAAATGCATAGGGTAAGGTCACTTATAAATATCCGACGAGATATTGCCGGGGTACGACTTGAGCAACTTCACCCTATACAAAATGTTTTATGATCTAAACGAATTTTTAAATTTAAATAAACAGTGTAAGAATTTTCATTACGTATTACCTTAAATTAACTATAAAATATGCTGCCCTCATTAAAGAACTTAAAACCATTTTAACAAATCATATTAACCTCATACATGTTTATTGAAAATTATTAAGGCTATATGAAATGTATTTTAAAGTATTTAGGAGCCCCTTTTTAAAAATTGCTTTTTTTAATTTGGAAGCTTAAAATCGATTTAGGCGATCAAAATAAAAGTACTTTAAAATTTTTTAACAATGAAATGTGGTGGTCAAACAATTTGGTAACACTATATATATTTGAAATCAAGCGAATGTGTCAAAAGTTCGATATAACTTCAAACACATAAAAGGTTCCAAGTTCCTGCATAAAATATTAAAACAAGAATCAATAGTTGGCAAGTCGTTAAAAAAACCACATCCTACGCCTCATTAAATTTCCTTTGATTTTCCATCCCTTCTTTTAACTCTGTGAAAAATGGAATAAAGAGGGTGTTGCTTCAAACGATAATTCAAGTCCGAGTTAATGTAGATCTGAATAAGACATAATTCGCAAAACTAAATTTTATGCTAAACCGACTAAAATGAAATTACATTTGGGTTGGGCACCGCTATTTAAAATTATTTTAATTATGTTAAAAGCAGACGACAGCCCTCTTCATTTGAAGCGCTGACATTTAGAGGTTCCTATCAAGTGTTTGCGTATTTAAGTGTATAATGTCGACGTGTCTACCTTCCATGGTGAGCTTTATGGGTTTTAGTTTGATATTCCAATTAAGTCTAATAAACGACGAATGTTTTATGTATACGTAAAAATATTTTAAATTATGTTATTATAAAATTGTCTTTAGTAAAAAAAAAGGTATTCCTTTGTTCAGATCTAAAAAAGTGTTCGCTTATTTAATAAAATGTTAGTTAGTTTTCTGAAAAACTTTGTATAAAATTAGAACCGCAATGTAAAAGCCGAACTTCATTTTAAGGCTGTTAATTTGAGATTTCTCATATTGTGCAACATTTAAAAGAGTAAAACTACTGAACGTTCACTGTAACAAAGAATTATTTAATAAAAATGTTGGCTGACTGTAAGGCGTAGTGTAGAATAAATACTAAATAAAAATGCCTTTTATTCATTTTAAACATTTCATACTTGAAAGTCGACAACTCTTTTTATATTAAAATAACCCATTAAATAAAAAAAATCGGAAGTGATTAGTTATATAATAAGACGAAATTTGTACGGAATTTCAAATATATATTTATGTAACATTTATAAAAATTATTTATATTGATAAATCGTGAAACACACTTTAATCAAATTCGAAGAGCCTAGATATAATCAAATAATAAAAATTTTGGGAAATAAATTTAGTAGGATTTTTTAGTGCATAGTGCTTACTGTAATCACAAGATGAGCCAACACTAAATTCTAAACGATGTTTCTACATAACAGGAGGTAATGCAAGAATTGACCAAAGAGTTTTTATAACATTAGTATCTTTTATAAAACTGGTTTTTATTTTGTATTGAATCACTTACTTATTGAGTTAAGGAGATGAAAAGGTTTTATCATTGTATTCATTGTTATTTTTCCATAAATTATCTATAAACACATTCCCCTTAAAGTGTACTCCTCGCTGATAATTCGAGACATCATTAGCGATCCGCCTTTCTAATGCCTAACTGCGCATTGTGATTGTAATGAGCAACTAACGACCACGTAAAATATACGTTCTTTTTTTTTATTTAAACGAGATTATGAATATGACGGCTCCCATATTTAGTGTTTGTTTTTATAGTTGCATTTTTAAACATTTAATTTTCACTATTGTATGAATTTGTCGGAATAAATTTACGTAAATAAGTTATTTTATATTCGAGGTGAAATAGCTCTAGTTTATACAATTTTGGACAGCGGTATTAGAAACTTGGATGAAATTAATATTATTAGTGATTTTTCACTTTGAAATTTTATATTAAACTTTGCAAGAAAGTAATTAACTTTAATTAATAATTCACTATAATTTGGAACAGAAACAAACGTTAAAGTTTATCGTTATTTTTTATTATTTAATGACATATCAATTGTAGCCATAAAATAAATTTATTCAGGCCACATAAGTTATGCAATTAAATTATGTTTGATACTAGAGCACGAAAATATAAAATGAGGTCGAGCTAATAACGATCCAATATAACACGGACTAATCGGATGCCAGTTGTATCAAAGGCATCGAATGTACGGACAGGACAAACAGGCTTGTTTGCTTACGTGTGATTTATCACGAAGAAAGGATGAGGAAGGTTAGCACTAAATAAGGGGTTCTCGGTCTTTGATGCAGATAGCAGGTCTAGTGTGGAAGATTAGTTTTAATTACTTTTGAATGAATTTTACTACCGATCTTAGATGTTATATTCCTAAAACGCAGAAGATCCTCCAACAAATGACTTACCGAGCTACCTACATATATGTAGGTATTATCTACGTACTATTCTATAAAAAAAAATACTCAATAATAAGTGTCAAAATGTAATTTTGAACAATTTAGTTTGTTTTATTCCGATAACAATTACTGGTTGAAAGTTTTAAATAAAAATAATTTATTTTAATAATTTCTTGTTGCATTAATAACATTTGAACCTATAGATACATTTACCTATTTTTTAAGAAATACAAAAACAATAATAATAAACTTACTGAGTGGCTTTCAATTAGGTAAAACAATATTAATGTAAATATGACAAAGATTTACTTGTTTAAAACATTCAAACAAACAATAGAGGTATACCTATTCGTATATACACTACACATAGTAACGATAGACCGGTGTGATGCGTGCGGTTTACTGGCTTCACAGGATTTAGTATGGAGGGCTGGTGTAAGGTTGCATCTATTAGACACTGCCATGTTTAAGTTTTGTTCATTGAACTCGGACGATGTTTTCTGTATATTGTTATCTGATGTCATAAATAATGAAGATGTCATTCGTGAATCTTTAAAAAAAATACAGATTTACCTAAATTCTTTATTGAACCGCCCCGCAGTTCAAACAATAACAAATAATATAAATGAAAATACAGTACAGAAAACTAGATTAAACATCTTTAATTTTCTCTTGTTTATCACGTACGTCATTACTTACGTAAATGTATAAACAACGACGTCAGTAAAACCAATTACTTTAATTCAATTACCAATGCTTAAGATTATGATTTCTCCGTCATTTCAGGCGTAGTCCAAGATGAATGAGCTTTAAATATAAAATTTTTATTATTAGTATATTTACGTTTATATGAGGTAGTACTAATAACTTATGTATAATTTAATGGAATGAACTTTCGTGATATGGGGAAATATTAGTATATTTTATAAAACTGCTGTGTAAACACTTTACCTAAATACATCTTAATATCTTTTGTCTAGTTTAAACTAGGCAACATGCCATGCCTTTTCGGGGCAACCTTTGTGACGCTTTCTATCTTCAGGCATCCATTCTGTGGAGACCTCTATTTAACGATCCTACCCAAACCAATTTGAGCCTTCTTGTCTACATTAAATATTCCTGCCTTTGAGCATATCGTGCTGGACTTTCAGCCTGTGACACCATTTATAGCCACCACCAGTTGAGCCGTTTATTCGTTAGTTACAACAGAGATTAAATAAATTAACTGCATACAAAGTAAAGTTTGCAGGGAAAATAAATAAAAACTGTTGCTTGAAACTTTTGGGTACGAATTTTTTTTGGGTACGAACTTTTGAAGACGAATACATTATACTTTATATAGTCAAATGACAAATATTTACATACATATACATATTCAGGTACCTATACAGTATAAAAGTCTTTCATAAGAAACATTAAATAACTTTTTCTAGATCTTAAATTAAACTTATCTTTCCATATTCAAGGCTCTCAAATTACGAAAAGGATAATTTAACATTAAAATTGAATCAATTAATATATGGTTACTATCATAAAAGAAACTATAACGAGAGATACACTTTTTGTTTTGTTTAATGCCGTAAAAATATCGTAAAATGTACTTAAAGTGAACCTACACAAGCCGTGATGTCATGTAACGATATCGCATTAAAGGAATCTATATTAATGTTTTGAATTAATATCATTAAAAGTTATTAAAGCTAACAGAAATATTCTTTTCATTAAAAGAAGTTCTCATTTATTGTAATCAACACAATACTGCCGCTATTTATACAAGCAACGCCATCTCTTGTTGCGTACATTTACTAGAAGTAAGAAGTACGAATGCCGACTGGTGGGATGTGTGAAATGCAACGGCCTACAAAGCCACTAACGTCAATATTTATACAAAATCCCATATAACCGCCAAGCACACAATAGATTTATAAGATAAACAGAGGTAAAATGACTAAATAGGATCGACAACATTTTAATATATGGCCCTGTGTTTACCTTGGGCCGGTCGCCTGTTATGCCTACATGCGTTAATGCTGTACCGTGAAATTGTTGTTTTTTGTATACTCCGGAGATTAAATATGAATAAAGGACATAGATTTTCGTTCAGTGTTTTTTCAACTCTGCTCTAACACGCCAGAAAGATTTTGCGTCTCATATGGAGATAAGTATGTTTTGTGCGTAAAAAGATAACCAATGTAGGTACCCGTAAGCTGTGTGTATAAATATGTAGTGTACAATGAACTACGTATCTCTTATGCCAGAATATCAAATTGTGATTTAATACCCTCTACATTTTGTATACAGCCTCCTAAAATATTATTATAAATTAAAAGCGGCATCAATAATAGTTTAAAGATATTTTCTACCTCATTACATTTTTAAATTAGTTATTCATAAAAAATACACATGCCAAGACAATTTCATTGATTTCGCTTCACAAAGCTGTCAAAAATAAAGGTGAGTGCACATTGAAAGGGTGCACCTGAACAAACTTTGCGATCAACCGTCAAAGGACGGATTTTAACAGTTTTTATTTACAGATCACGATTGACAAACACCCGAACTAGGTAATCTTATATAATTTAGAACCACTTATAAGTGCTTCGACTGAATGAAATTGTGGGATGTGAATCTTTTGCGGTACAAAAAGAATGTGATGTATGTACTTCAAATATTTTTCATAAACCGTAGTTGGATAATATTATACAATATATTCCATAACTTTGCCTTTTATTTAAAATATATTAAATAGTTTAAATAAACACCTTTAAATAGAGTGAACTTTAATTTTCTCTTGTATCCGATTTATTTTTTCCATTTTATAACTAAAATTCTTAATCGTTAGTTATTAAATTTTTTTACCAACATAAAAAAAATCTCAATAATTATAGTAGATATAAGCAATAAATTAATAGCGAACCATTCTATAAACTCCTTATTCATTTTAAATAGATTCGCAATGAAAAAATAAACATTAATAATATCTAGATCTAAACATTTCAATATTTCATTTATTATTTATTAAGTACAATTATAACCTTATTTCATCACTAACACAATACAAAGTAAGGGATATAACAGCGCTCGAAAATGTAGCTATCAAGAATCCTTTCCCAGACAAAATATTAAAAATATAACTGGTTCGTTATAAGTATTTAGAAGCAGTTATTATAACTCATTTCTGTGTTTATATGAGTCGTACAAGAAAAGGGGTGTTCAAAATCAATGGCAATATTGTCGCTCCAGGGGTGGGTTGTTCCAATATAAACACTTATAAAGACTCACAGTTCAATGTACTAAATTCAATCCGTTATTATTAAATGTACTAAATATACCTCGACCAGAATTTGTATACGATTTCATTACTATTGTGGACGGTTCATGTATAAGTGTTTAGACGCCTAATTTGCTTTAATTGGTTCATATGTTGTGCTTGAATTACTACGTTATATCCAAAATGGTGACATATCATTAAAACAAATTGTTTAATAGAATAATATACAACTGTAATAACTTACATGTGATATCCTGTGTAATATTACATATAATTCGTGCAGTCGATTTAATTTAATCTAATATAGAAAACATCAATAGTTATTTCAGAATAAAAATAATATAAATAAAACGCTGTTTCAAATATGTAGCATCTTTCAGTACAAGTGTAGCGACTAGCGCCGCGACGCTCGAAACACAACCTATCATATCTTATTTGTATGCACATTATACATGAGGAACGATCTGTGTCGTTACTGTTACCGAGATGTTTATACATTTTGCGTATATTTTGTTCCTCTAAAGTAATATGATTTACGTAATATAAAATAGGAATTGAATGTTTTGTATAACATATAAATTTTATGTTGTATTTTATTTTAATACACATTATGTTATAACATTTGTAAATTCTACAAGAAGTGGAAATAAAACATGAGAAATTATCATTTAACAGATCTTTTTCTCTTTTTTTTATAAAACAAAGTATCACAACTTTAGATGTTTCATTGAGACTATATCCGATGAACAAGACGACGGGCGCCATCTATTATCTAAATACGGAGTTAAATTACAATACTTTCAAATGAAGATTTCTTTAAATTTGAATAAAACATGCGTATCTACTACTTAAAGTTTCACGTGTTCTAAAAATAGAAAACAAACAATACCCAAAGCAATGGTCAGAAATATACAGAATGAAATTATTCCTCACAAATTAAGAAATGTCGTAAAGCACACCTGCCCCATAATTAAATAGTAGGTATTGAAACGTCATATCTGATGATTTTCAATTAATAACAGAAACACGCCAAAGGGTTTGCACTTGGTGATTTAAGGAAGCGTAAAACGCACTGTATTCAGAGATATCTGTCTCATAATTGCCTCAAAAGGTTTCGTGGCGCGTGAATTTCCCAAATATGAAATTATATACTTAACATGACGGCCGGTACACAATTATACAATTATATTTAACAACAGATGGAAATATGTCTCCAATATGCGTTTACCATTTGTTAATAAAGCAATTATCTGTAACGATTAATTACAATAAAGATTTAACAGTCCCGTAATTCGATCGCAATAATTCAGTGAAACATTTAAAACCAATTTTAAAGCGATATTCGGGGAACATGTTATATATTACCTTATTCATTTTTCGAAACATATTTTTGAGGCATAAAAATTGTAGTGTAACAGCCTGTGGTGACAAAATCTGCGATAGAGGAGGGTTCATTTTTTAATACATCTGTATCTAATTGGTGTACTTTAAAACCCGAAGACTCCGAATTTAAAGGGTGTAAAAGGGTGAAACACAATTCGCGCAACATGTCTTGGCACAGTTGGGAGATAAATCTTTCCTGTTATTTTTACGATCGACACCATCATTTATACTTTTAAATATGTTTTTTTAATATTATTTAGCAAAGAAAACTTTAAATACGTAGCTATGAAATATAGATAATAAACGACAACTGTAATAAAAAAATACTTCGACTTAATTACTAGGATGATCTGTTTAATTTAACATGAAGTTATTATAACATTGGAACTTGTCTGGAATAATTGAAAAAAAAACTGTATCTTTGTTAGTATTCTTTAGTAGTTTCATCATTCTGATCGTATATCGTATACCTAAAGTTCGGTATTCTTATTCTCGTATATAACGTATTCCTACGTCATAAGCTCATAAATGAAGCCTTCAAATGTTAGTTTTCCCGTCAACAACATCAGAAAGCCATTGCACGTCACCAATTTGAATGGACAGGACCTTTCTTAAGCATCGCGGACAGCTGCAATCCATACTGATACCAAAATAACTGATACAGAAATCAATTCATATGTCAATATTGTGTTTCAAAAGTGAAGAAGGACAGTTTTGATGGTTTACGTTATGGATATGGACGTTATAGCTTAAGTGGCGTTCAATGTCTGAAATTCGAGGAGGAAAATTATAGAAGCGTTAAATTGAGAAGTGGGAATCATTAGTGTTTGTATTTTTGTAAAATTGTGATGACAAATTTTAAATTAGTTATTTTAGAAAATAAACAAAATCACTTTTTACATTGTTTCTTCATAATACACCAGAAATATATTGACAATGGTTTAAAGTAGATAATATTACAGCCATCAAAGCTAATTATAATTCTAAATATCCATACATACAAAATTAAGAAATAACTTCACTATATGAAGTAATACCTATTTACTTCAAAACCATTTAAAACCTCCAAAACAATCAAGCACTAATAACATACATTCGGCTGTCGTTTATTTAACTTTCAATCAACAAACTAATTGGACAAACCGATTAACGCGGATAACCGAGCAAATGTTTGCTGTTTATAAGTTATAGCTCCACCAGTTTAGAGATTTACAATTGGCTTAGAATTAATTACAATTAATTAAAATTTGTCGCAACTAATTTTGAACACAATTTCATGATTGAATTATATGAACATTGTTTACAAAAGGTAGGTCAACGTAGTACGTAATCACTCTGATATATCAATTTCTCTCTAACACTTATAAAATCATAATATGAAATGTGCTTTATATGTTATGGACGAGTTCACTTATACGAACTAAGTTTGAAAGCTTCCTTATTTATAAACTATAGACGCCAAACTTGATCATGAAGTGACTTCTAGAATATTCTTTGAACTATGACTGCAGTTACTATAACTAACTATTAAAGTATTGATTAATTAACGTTATAAATATTCTCATATAAGCAAACAGTTTATATACTTTTAAATCCCCAAATGTAACATATTATTATTGAAATCTCATTCAGTATGACACGCACACAATATATTAATAGCGAAAATCGCCGGCAACAATATTTGACTAGCTAGATTTATTGAAATAGAAACCAAAGAGATTATTGACAGAACAAATTATAAAAAATGCCACTCCCATCACGCTAACAATCACTTAGACTCAGGTTTGGTAAATATATCGAATAGGTATAAAGGTATAACTATATCAATTAGGCAACTTTAATTCGGTTGTCATATTGTTTTCAGTACCTATATGTATCAATACCTATGATCTACACTCATTAGTATTAACAGTGTGAGCCTATTTCGTAACCAAAACTACAGAAATAAGAAAAGGACAATGTTTGGTCGAATGTGGTAAATGAACCGTTATATTATTTTTTATATTTACAATTGTGTTAAATACGATTAAACTGCTTTATTACCGACATAAAAAATAGAGAATGATATTTTTTATAGTACTAACATTAAAAAACAACTACATTTCTATAACATTCAATCTCAGGAGTACTTAGACGTTTTTGGTTTAGTAGTCTATTAGATTTTTTTCACAATTCGGTAAGTTTACTTTTTACATAAAAATATGACGTCTGAACTAGCTCGAAACTTTTATTACACATTTACACGTCTAGCTGAATCAAAACCAACCTCTACCCAGAAATAGTATGCGATAAGACCGACTGTCGCTTGTGAAGTAATAGGCCTTAGACGACAAGACATTCTGTTCCACCAATGGTATTCTAGAACGATAGCTTGGCCCCTCTCCTGCAACTAAGGAATTTACAATGTATCTAAAATTGGTTTGCTTAATTCGTTTTTATTATGTACCAACAGCTCTTAAAATAATACACCTCGTAAATTTCTGTAATCAATGTCATCTCCAAAGATATATTCCTAAGTATTCGAATCTGGTAATCAGTAAAAAAATATCACACTAAAATCAAATTACTTTTACCTTGGAACAGAAAACTATCATACAAGCTAATAAATATATGAAACTTATTAAAGTTTAATAATGGAACTTATTTAAATTAATAATTAAATAACGGTCAAGTCATTTTCAGGATGAAACTACTCTATTTTAGATAAGGTTTATAATCAATTCACCTGTACTGAGCAAGCTGTGTAACACCTGATATGAAATATTCCGTGATATTGGTCAGCCGCCATATTGGTTTTATATTTGTTTATAGTAGGGAAAATGTTTTCAATTACACATTTTCAAATAATTATTTGAAGATATTTCCTTGAATTTTACTAATAATTTTATAAATGTATGTATGTACTCTTTTCTAATAAAATTTACGATATAAAGTACACTCTAATTATATTATTACATTGTTTAATAAAGTACAGTGAATATATGAAAAACATACAACATGATATGTAAAAATAGCTTTCATAATTAAACAGCACATTACATTAACCATCAAGGCGAAAGGTTGGAGTCTAACACGTGATTGGAGGGATTAACAAACACGGTCGCCCTCTAATCGAAAATGATAATGCATGTGTACCCGCCTTTAATATCGTATGATTAAACATGAAGCGACATTATCAAATTTTGCCACGCGTTCGTTAGGGCTTAGTGTTTACCTACCGCTTGCAGCTTCCTACAGATATAGCTGTCAATATGGCCCCATGACATCCCTGAGTGATCGTTAGATAAATATGTGGAAAAGAGAAAAATATTGACACGGATACTTTGAATGTTAGGGAGTATCTATTATTAACATTAATATTTATAAAGAATTAAAAGCCATGTCCAACTATATAAGATTAATTAATTCATTTACATGTTATAAGACTTTCGCATTGCTTTATTTTGTGTATTCAATATTTTAGTTTGTTAATTTGTATACACCGTGTTATTTAATTTATGATATTAGTCGGGCATTTAGAAAATATGGATTTATGCGAAGTGCGTTAGTATAAGGTGTAAGACGGTGGTTCGCATCTGTCAGAGAGCCACAACACGAGTATGCACTTAAGTCGCCCACCCTACTATGAAAATAAGTAGTGATACACATACACGTAGACATTGATACGTTATAGTTGCTTCAATTTGACTGGAATTTTTATAATATTAATCTTGTTAGTTGTGCATTATTCTAACATGAACTGTAAAATTTTAACATATGTCTTTATAAATATTTTTATATCTGTCGATAATTTTGTGTATTAGTACATACGTAACAATATTTAAATTGTTGTTTTTAGTTCAACAGATCAGCTCATAACGTCTCAAAATATATATTTAAATAGGTGGAAGAACTTTTAAAACTATTTCTTCCGAACATATACTAGACTTTTGTTAATAAAATATGGACACAAATGAGCATAAATTAAAACGAAATAAACGTTAAGTAGTTGTTGCATGCGAGATTGACAAAAAAGTACTCTTTTCTTCCATCGTATACTCTGCAGTACGTCGGAAGTACTTAAAATAGAGCAAACGAATCGTACGTAGTCAATTAAAGTTGTTACTATTTGAGAAAGCATTAAAATTCAATTTTGAAGTTCTAAAATTAAGGAAAATACATAAAAGTGGATTGGACTTAACTCTTATTCTATTTGAATCATATTTGCTTACCAAGATTTAAGTTTTAATGACTCCAAAATATTTACACATACGACTAATCTTTAAATAGGATAAAATAACACACAAAATAAAATGAACGGAAGCGGAGCGAAACAAAAATAAATGTGTTAATATTTTACCATCAAAAGAGGACCTAGAAATTAATGAATTAAATTGGTTTATTATCTCTCTAAAATAACCTTCAGTTGAACTAATATTTTTACATCACAGCCTTCCAAATTGATTGGTGCTTATGAAAAATATCTCAAAGACAATAAACTCACAATTTTTTTCGTCCTGTATATAATTTAAATTTATTTTGTGCAAAACCTACTACCTAAGTCTGTAATCTTAGGATGACAATATTTGATTAGTTGCTGTTGCTACGAAAGTATGGACTTAAATGGCCTTCCACAAGACTCGGTATATTTCTTGACATCGTTTTTCCTATTTATCAATGATATGTAATATCGGCCTAAGGTAGCAGATGCTCAAAGATTCTTAATACAATAACTCGTCACGTTGTCGGAAGGTAGTCGCGGACAATTACTGTTTGAAATCGAGAAAACTGTTTCCGAGGTCTCAGATTTGGGTCGGGATAGTTTGTTCCGATTAATTGTGCATTCACCACAAACAAAAAACCCAATTCACTGGAGTACTTCAGTTCTAACGAATGTGCCTCACCATCTACTACAGTATTTTGAGCCTTGGTATAGTAATCACCAGAGACGTTAATTCACTTCATTAACATGATCAAGTGGCAAGTTGTTTCTAGAAACTTAGTGCGCTAAACAGAGGAAAACGATACTTCAACTGATGATAAATATCATTGATGTATAAAACGAGAATTCAGTCCCACGTGAACTTAGAATTTTTGACTCCATTAAAAAACGAGCTCTTAGAATTGTCAAAGATATAAGGCTCAGAGGCGGTACTGAATCGTATCTTAGTCTCAGGACTAATCTCGTCTACCTTTACGTGTTCTGCCGCCTGTATAAAGAGACATCTTCAAAGGAACCATTTGACATAATACCGATAACTACTTTCTACCTATGGTAGTCCGAATAGCACAGCTGACATTGACAGAAAGTCTATCTTCACACCTTGGCTGCCTAATTGTAGACCATAGAGTCTTAGGGGATACTCCCGCGAACGCTGATGCTATAGAATAAATTCCTGATGAGGTTCTCCTAAGAGAATACAGTATGGGGTTCTTCAAGAGGGTAGCGGAATGCGCGAATGATACTGCTTATATTGTAAACGTCCGAGGGCCCAGAATATATGTATAACAGATTCTGATTATCAGTGTTTCATGAATTTATTGTTACAAAATGTACATATTATTCTTACAAAAATCACATAACGTTGTCTGAGAACAAGAAAATCTCGATGGGCAAGGAAATTAATATTAAATTATATTATCACCCACTTCCTTGTTCAAATTGTATTGTAACTTTAATAACACAAAATCTCTAAAACGATTCTTTAAAAATCCGAACTGAAAAATTATCTTCTGTTAATTTTGTTATAAAATAGCAGTGTTCCTAATGAATAAGGGATAACGCAGGACATTTTATGTTTGTAAAAAATAAAACCATATGGTGACGTCACCATAGTTTATTATATAAACAGCATTGATACATCATTAATGGAATGGTAATTTCATAGCTGTCTTTTGATATTTTTAAGACTTAGTACTAACAGGCCTTTTGGCACGGTTTTTATAACATTTAGATATCACCATAACCTTTAAAAAACCAGCTTCTATAATAATTTCAGTAGACATCTCCTTAACATCGACTTTTTCAGTCACAAATTCGTTATTTCAGAACATCAATTAATATATTCATTTATATAAACACATTAATTTAATATAATGTATGTACATATGTAATATAAAGTAAGGTCACTAGCCTATCATAAACAAAGACACCAAACAGATGTTAATATTGTTATGACAAACAGATTCAACTAATCAAAATATAATCCAAGTTTTGTATGTAATATTTCTCAAAACTCATAAGAAAATAATTTTTGAAAAATGTTATTATATGTTATTACAAAAAAATACATAAAGTTTCAAACAAGTTACAGATAATAATTAATTTATCAAAAAACTCCCCATCACAAACATATTACATTTTTACATCAAATGACCCGATAAATAAAACAATTAATGAAAATTTCAGGTTAATAGAAAATATATATAAAATTTTAATAATTTATTCTAAAACATTTATATTAAATACTATATCATATATCTAAAACTATATTTTACCCCGCAGTATGATTCTAGGTTCTAAATATAACAATGAGTACAAATGTACTTTGACACCAATTATAATGTCTTAATAACTAAATATAATATATTAGATACGAGACGAAAAATATGCAATGCAACAATCAAAAATTATAATTTTGTATTAGTTTATGAGTTATATCGCACCAGGGTGCACATTACATTGCATTGAGCATAAACATTCTACACCCTCTACAAAACATGTGAACATCAATACATGTTGTTTGTATATATATATATATGTATAATATGCTTATACTTATACTGTTATCATAGATAAACTTCAATGTGATGTCAGAAACAAAAATATCATATAATTTCCTTTTCAATTAATAAAATACACACTTCAATTAATTTCATTACATATAATTTTATTATATATAATTATTTTTATTTCATATTCATTTCAATTATCAGTTATAAAACCTTTGAAAAAATTCAAAAAAAAAAATTTATAATGCAAATAATTTAACACATATTAATCATGAAGTGCTTTTTTTGGAAACATTATATTTTCGAGAATTAAAATTATATAATACTTTCAAGCGCCAATTTCGAAGATGTATATTTTTATGTAAATATTACTTATACGAGTACCAGTAAGGTGTTATAATCATTCAAAAAAATAGGCCACATTTATTTATACTAAAATCTTAATAACTACAATAACGTCGTGATACGTTAATTACATTTTGAATTCAAAAATATATAAATATATATATTACTTTGTCTGAATATAAATCTATTGAGAGTTCATTTTAACAGTTTAATTCTGTTCCCAACCCAATGATCTTTCGACCGCCATTTTCCACTGTTTGTATCTCATGTCCCTCTCATCTTCACTTATCTGTGGTACGTAAGTGACTCCACTGGTCATAGCTATGGTTGCAGCTTTGTTATTCTCGACGCCCCAGAACGCGACCAGGGCTGCCCCCAACGCTGTGCTCTCTGTGAAACCGGCCTTTATAACGTTTATGCCAATAAGATCAGCCTGCATCTGCATTACAAGATCATTCGACGTCATACCCCCATCAACCTGTAGGAAGAAATTAATGAATATAATACACGCCTGGATAATAAAATTAACACAAACGCATGCATTCATCAATATCGGATATCGGATATCGGAAATCATTTTCGAATTGAACTCATAATCAACACGCGAAAGAGTTTGCTTAAATTTTGCTTAATTTATTAATAAAACAAAAAAGAAGAACAGACATATAGGCTTGGTTGGTATATTTTTTTTTGTTTTATTAAAACATATATTGTAAGCAAGATATTGTTTTTATCAAAAAGACCAAAATTAATAATGCATTTTATTTCAGTCCTTTTGGTTTTAACACAGATTACGCTGGTAAATACAAAGGAAGCCTGAAAAACTATCGGTAAAAAGAAATAATGGACAGGATTCTACATACGAAAAAATATCGACTGACAAAACACATTGACCTACTTATATAAATAAACAAACATCTATGCTTAAACAAAACGAGATTCGACCAGACTACTTATTTATAATATAAATAATAATCATCAGGCAAGTAACAAAACTGAGAGAAAATTAAAACAGATTCTTGGCATATTTGTTATAAATCCAACATATTAGGTTGTCAAATATCTCCCTTCCGCTTTTTTGCTCTTTATTCGATGCTCGATATATTTAAAAAAAATGGTTCAGTGATCGGATTTAATTAACATATGTGCCGTTTTGTTCGATAATCTGTTTCCATCTAGACGGCAATTTCATAAAACCCCTCTCGTAGAAGACCCCCCTCCTTATTTGCGAAGAACTTGGACAGCCACTTTTCACGAGTCTCTTTTGAGTTCAACATTACACCTCCAAGGGCGTTCGCCATGGACAGAAACATGTGGTAATCTCATGGCGCTATACCGTGGATGCAATAAAACTTCCCATCCGAGCTCCCGTATCTTGTGAGGAGTCATTAACGAAGTGTGTGGTCTGGCGTTGTCCTGGTATAACACTACACCCTTCTTATTGGCCAATTCTGGACGCTTCTGGTCGGTCGCCTGCTTCAAGCGTTCCAGTTGTTCGCAGTAGATTATAGAATTAAGCGTCTGGCTATATGAGAGCAGCTCATAGTGAATAATTCCCTTCGTCTCCCACCAAACACACAGCAAAACCTTCCTGGCCGTCAATCCCGGCTTGGCCATTGTTTGGGACGATTCACCGGCCTCCGACCACGACTGTTTTCGCTCGACAGTGTCGTAAGTGATAAATTTTTCGTCACCAGTCACAATCCGCTTCAAAAATGCGTCGAGTTCGTTCCATTTCAGCAGAATATCGCAGGCGTTGATTCCGTCCAGAAGGTTTTTTTGCGTCAAATCATGCGGCACCCAAACATCAAGCTTTTTTTGTATCCAGCCTTCTGCAGATGGTTTAAAATGGTTTGATGACATACTCCCACCTTCTGGGCGATATCACGAGATGCCACATGCCGGTCTAACTCGATGTTTTCTAAGATTTTATTGGTATTAATCCTCACGGTTTGAAGTGATAGAGTACCATCCCCCAAAACACCATTAATCTCACTGAACGTTTCTCTAGCGGATTTGCCTTTAACGAAGGAAAATTTTAAAATAGCTCGAATTTCGGCGTTAGTAAACTCCATGTTTCCACGTCTATAACTGTTGAACCAAGTATCCAAACTATTAATGCATAGCGTCATTTTATATGTCAAGACCTGTCAAATGATGTATATTATTGCCAGATACGAGCTCTCTGCGCTTTGTACATAGCCGCGAAATTTAAAAGAGAAAAGACGGAAGAGCGACATTTGACAACCTATTATGATTCTACTAGAAGACACGCGAGAAAAGATTCAAACCAGAGACACATTTATTTGACATTCCTTCATTAACAAAGCGAGGAAGCGGACATACGCAACAAAAAATATGAACAAAATGAGAACATAACGAGCAGAATTCGAGTTTTAATGTCTGGTGACCCTTATAGTATGTTGCAGACTGGTTTAGCGGCTGGAGTCGTTGTGATTGCTGAATCTGGACCAGCTGCGAACGCTGTCTTGTTGGCTGAAGTATCTAAGACTTTATCAATCGATGTTTTAGCTGAAGATGGAACAGCTACTGTAGCAGACGGAGGTAAATTAATAATTTCTGTGGCAACTGAATCCGATTCATCTGCTTCTTTGTTTGCTTTATCTTCCGATGTCTTAGCCTGTGATATTTTGTTTTCTGTCGTAGGTACATTGCCAGTTTCTAGCAATCTCTGTTTGCAGTTAACGATCCAACCGCAGTCTACGCTGCAGTTGTAAGTCATTTGACAACTCCAACCAATAAATTTTTGGCAATTGATGCCGAACTGGCAATAAAAATTGCATTGCCAATTAAGATCACATTCTATATTATCGGTAAGTCCTGAGCCACGCGACGAACCCGCCGTTACGGTTGACACTGTGCTCTGTTTCTGTTTTGACTTTGGCGGCGAATACTAATTATAAAAAAAAGATAGATTTAACAAGTACTGGGGTATATTGTACAAGCTAAGTTAGTCATCAATATAGCAATATCTATAAATCTTTCTGAAGACGTTATTTAAAATACTAAGAAGACTGTTTATTATCACCTTGTTGAAGCTACTAAAAACCTCAAAGGCAATAGATACAACACAACATTCTTTACCCGAGAGCAAATAAGACCTTAAAATACTCTGTGCCCATTAACAATTTTCAAAACAAATCTCACTCAACTATGAAATTAACTATCTATAATAAAAATTATCACGAATCTAGACAAAGAAAAAATTCATACTTAAAAAATATATGTCATGAATAATTGTCTGTAACAAAATAAACTCATTTTATAAAACTATTTCTGTTATACGTCATGCTAAAATTACATTCAGAAATGTCAAATAATAAATTTGTTTATTTATCATTTAAAGTCAGTTTCTTATAAATAGCGTGTAACATAAGCAATATGTTGTTTAACTTTTAGAAGGAACATCCCAAATGTTTATAAATGTTTGTAAATACATTTCCCAGTCATTTCCATAAATGAGAAAAAATAAAAAGAAAGGAGAAAAACCCTAATAAAATTCTGTACGGACTTTATATAAGGATACTTAGAACAATAACCAACACGTCACCACCTTTCACCTTCCACTATTAAAGGCGTCTCTTAGACATAATGTGACGACAAGTCCAGAGCTATTTTAAACAATTGAAGTAATTAAAAAAAAAATCTTACAAAAATTATACTAAGAATCCCTCAACTGTTTATAGATAGTAATCCGTTTAATCACCCCTGATGAAATTTAAAACCAACAATATGTAAAAAATATTTGACTCCAAAGTGAAAAAATATATTTTTAAAACATGAAAGCTAAGAATTAATAATAATAATACGTTTTCAAAATGAGGTACCGCTAAAGCTTGGTCTTTTCCAAAAATTTTTTTTCTCAATGTTTACATATTTTTGTAATTTTAAGGGCTTGATGATGCTAATATTTTTTTAATAATCGCATCTAGGACGGTTTTAAGAATTTAGGTGGCCAAAAATATTTTAGTTCATTTTATTAAATCTTTCTTTATCTTTTGTTATCAGTTAAGAATGTTTTACTGGACTTAAATGCAAATAATTTAACAAAAACTAAAAATATTATCATATTGTTATTATTTAAGTAATTATATATTTTTTACTGTATTATTTCAAAAAAAAATCCTACTTGTATTACCCTCATTTGTGTTGCCGAAATAAGCTTTTTGAACATCTACCAACAATCTAGTTTCTATGCGATGTCTTTGTTAAATAATTCTCTTTTAGGTAGTAAAATTAAGTTAGTTTTAATTAGATTCACTCAAGGGTCAAAAAAACGTCGGTTTGTAAATGAAAAATAAGCATTGTAGATTTAAATATTTCCTGGTATCATAAATTAAATCGAGCAACATAATTAAATGTTGGGATAATATTAAATTTTCAATGCTCAGTGGCCGACTTTATAAAATTATGATACACTTTTTAATCACCATCAATAAATTAATTCTTTGTTGAACTCTTCAATTATAAAATCGTTTTCAAAGTGGTTAAGTACTTAAAATTTTTGAGTATTTACAAAATTTATCTCTTTATGTTGGCCTCCTTTTGGAATATCGTGATATAATCAATATAAAAATAAATATTTAGTCAAATCACATACAGTATCATCAGTTCAGTAGGTATTCGTAAATTGTTTGATTTAATCATATTTAAGATATAGAACTAACGAAGTAATTTTACTTCGTTAGTTCTATACTTCTATACTATAAATACCTTCAACAATTGTAAGGGAATGCCGCAGTCTTCATTCATAGCGTCTAGTATGTCGCGGACTTGGAAACAAACCGCTTCTAGAGAAGCTTTGACGATGTGGTTTGAGTTTGTATCTTCTGTTATACCACAGATAACGCTGTAATATTACATACAATGGTATAAATAAGTGATACAAAATATGGATTTTGATGGAAGGAATAAACAAAAATATTAAAATTTTTGTTATCTGCTACGTAGCATGATAAATTATATATATACGTATATACATTGTAATTAGTGCGTAATTCTTTCACATAAAAATAAAGTATACCCTCTAGCATCTTGTCTCCAATATGGGGCGTATAACCCACTAAAAGCCGGTACAAAAACGACACTGCCATTATCTGTGGCTTTCTCAGCAATTTCCTGTGATTTCTTGGCGTTCTCTATCATGCCTATGTTGTCTTTTAGCCAACCTAAAGCGGCCCCAGCTACAGCTACCTGTAAAAAAATATTTGATATTCATCCTTCAATATCAAACATTAATTAAATTAAAATAACATTTATGAAAAATAGCATAACAACATTCAATAATTTGAAATTTTCGCATGGCATAGCATTCGCAGTATAACCAAATCATCAAAAATTGCAAACAGCATAGAATCTAAATTTTCTGAATAGATATTTATAAAATTGTACAAGACGTTTAAGTATAACTTCGTCTGGTAAGTAAGCATATACAGACCAATACTTACAGAGCCCTCTAGAGCGTAGCAAGGTGGATTATAGCTACCCAGCTGGTATGCGACCGTTGTGAGCAACCCCCTGCTGGAGTTCACGCGAATATCTCCTGTATTATATAGGACAAAGCAGCCAGTACCATACGTAGCCTTTGCCTGACCCTTCTGCAGACACATCTGTCCCACTAGAGCTGCTTGCTGATCCCCCAAACAACCAGATATAGGTACGCCTTTGAGAGGACCATCTGCCACACGGCCATATATCTAAAAAAGAATAAGTACACTGTACCATACAGACTGTTTTAAAAATACAAAATCAACTATTTTAAAACTTGGATAGTTGTCATATTTTCTTTCGTGCAACACATTTAACTCTGCCGGTGGTATGTCAGGAGTTCACCTACCTCTTCAAAATATTCACAGATTATTTAATCAAAAACCTAAATCAATTACATTGATTCATTTTATAAAAAAGATTTTTTGTTTTAGTTTTGAGTTTGTTATATAATTTACAAAAATGTAGGTATTTTTCTTATTGCTTGACTCAGTGCCAGTATGTCATTCAACAGATGCCTGACTAATACCATTACGTAATAAAAATATATATATGAAAAAATCTAAACAATTCATTTGGTTGCCTCTAAAGACTCTGATATTAAATTATTATAAAAAAACTTCTAGAAGTTAATAACCTAATAAGAAAAATAAAGTAAATTTGGAAGAACCCTTCTTCTTATACAGTAATAATTATACAAAGAATAGCTTACACAACAATTAGCATTCAATTATATTTTTTTTAGAATCTTATATTGAACCCTTGATTATTCACATGGATATAAAATTAAATATATAGTTAATGATAAATGTAACAAAAGAATCTTTACTTACCTCAGAACTAGATTTGATTTCTGGCAAAACAGATTTTGTTACTTCAAAGAACTTAATCAGCAAAGGATCCCATTTTAAATTTTCTATATTCATGAGCATTGTTCGCGAGGCATTCGATACATCAGTGACGTGCTTGCCGCCGTTTGGACCGCCTTGAAAAATATAAATAAATTATTTCAACAATCACAACACAAGTTCAAATATAAGTGTAAATTTTTCAACCAATATTTGATGATATCACCCGTACTGTTGAATAAAGCCACATAAAATTATTACTGAGTTATGAAAGAAAAATAAATGTCAAAATCGTTTCCAAACGTGTCATCATAAATTATATTATTTTTTATTTCATTTACCTGTTAAATTCCATATAATCCACGAATCAACGGTACCAAAATAGCATGTCCCTTTTTTCATAGCTTGTTTCACTACGTCAACATTGTCGCTTAGCCATCTCAGCTTGACGGCACTGAAGTACGGTGACAATGGGAGACCACACAACGGCTTTCATAAGATGGAACGTGGAATAATACAAAAAGTATTACACACCAGTATTAAATAATGATTAAGTAATTGACTATGGAATTAAATTTTAAAACATTGACTTGCAAATTTCTGTATGATTCCTTTCAAATTAATAGGCAACATTATTCAAACAGCAGCTTAAATGACGTCAGCACAAACAGTATGCTTAGTCAAAGTTAGCATCGTCACGTCACGTCAGTTTTTTATTCAGTATCGTCACGTCACGTCAGTTTTTTATTCAGTAATCTTCGCATGTTACAGTATTAACGTAGATTTATAAATAAGAAACGGGAATCGCGTCATTGACGGAATTGGACAAGGCACGTAGCTTTGTATGAATCTTGACCTTGTATTTGAAATTGATTTAAATTACATGAAAAAACACTCTCTATATGTATGTCAAATTTAATTTAAATATCTACTGATATCAAATTATAAATACCTTCATTTTTCATTGTATTAACAAAATCCAAGAGAAAAATAATACAAAAAAAAGATTAATTATACTAAGAGATTAGATAACTTAGACCGTTATTACATCATGTGCAGGTGTTGAACATTGTTCTGTTACCCATGTCCTACTAATAAATTATTCTCTTATTTCACCAAAACTTATATAGGAACAATGTGACAAAAAACAACTATATTGAATGTAAAAAGAATGTTAGAATTCAGTTGAGATATGAAAATTGTTTATTTCTTTATTTAATCTTAATGATTCGGGCCAGTCCTGCGTTTGGGGACAAAATGTGTACCTAGCGACTAAAGATCTCAGCCAAACATAACATGGGTTAAATTATGCTTAAGTGCGCCTACCTTTGTTATTTTCATTTGGTAGAAATAAAATTGGAACTTAGAGTAATCAACAAAATCAACTTTTGTTTTGATTTCTTGTTAAGATGAAGCGATTCATTAATTTCACACAATCGACATTAATTTAATTCTGCTCTTGAAAGTTAAAGTGTTAATTTGTCATAGCTTATTGCTTTTATTATTATAAATGAATTTCTGTAGGCGCCATAGAATTCACGGGAATGTTTTTTCCACTAAGTCAAATTGTCCCTTGAAATACAACATTAAACTCAATATGGGCTGGTCAACTCACCAACATACCAGATGATTGTAAAATGGGAGGAAGGAAAGTAGGGTACTTGGGAGGTAAGTAGGGTACTTGTGTTCAGATTCAAGGGTGTGAAAGTCGATAAACTTCAATGACAATATGTAGGGGGAAATTAATATAAAATCAAGGTGTCTAGCCCTTTACACACAGATTATCAGAACTGGTTTCATCAAGAATTTACAAAAGCATTTTTACATATGAGTATAGAACTATAAAACTTCTAAAGATATTATTATCTCTGATTATCACTCAGGAGAAGTAGAAAAATGGGTGTTTAAAGTAGAAAGTCACATGAAAATTAACAAGTTGGAAATTATTAGTGCTTGAGTTTATATTAAAACTGCTAGAACACTTTCATGACTGGTTAACAATATGTGACAAAGTATTTTTATTTTTTACAATTTAAGGTGTTCATAATACTTTTATATGTTGTCGTAAGTTATTGAAACTAATGCTAAAATAGAAAACATTAGATAATAATAGTTTACCTTCAAATAATTCTTATTCCTAGTCTTGTTAGGCACTGTGTCAAGAAGCTTTTCAATGGTAGATGAAGTTCTCATGTCAAGCCACACTATGGCATTGTGTAATGGCCTTCCAGTGTATTTATCCCACACAATTGTAGTTTCCCGTTGATTTGTAACACCAACAGCTATTATGTCCTTTAACAAGAGAAATTTATGGATAAAAGTGTTAAGAATTATGAATAACATTGCATCGAAGTAAAAAATAATAAAAAAAAAATGTATTTGTGAAAAAAAATTAATTGATATTATTAACCATAAGGTAATTGTATTTTTTAGTTTAACAAAGCTAATTAACATTCATGTGTAAAATGAAATCAAAATAAATAAAATTGGACATTAATACACAAAGATTATGTATAATGAATGTGTCATTAATTAATTTTAATCTGTCGGATACATATTATTGTTCTTATATAAACTTCTAATTTTCATTAATATAAATTTACTCAACAGAATTTATAAATTATATGTAATTTTAAGACAACTTGTATATGAAACTCAATGAATTGCACTATAAAAATAAAACTATTATCAAAGTAATAAACATAAAAGTAGTTAAAATTGTGATATAACATTATAAGTCGACATTGTCAACATTACTTCATCTTTATTGCAGCCATAATATAATTCAGTATCTTGATATTACCAAAATTGTTTAAGAAACTTAATAGTTATGTAAAGTTAAGGAAGATTTTGTCTAAAACTGTCCGAAAGTTAATATAACTTATTAAAACATTATCAGAAGCTCATGTGATACAACACTTTGTGTAAATGATATAATCTTTTTCAACAAAAGAATATTTTTGACAAAAGTTCAAGTGCTTTAGAATATGAAGTCAAAAAATCTATATTACTCTCTTTAAAGATACTTGTTTTTAAATCATTAAGTGTAATACCAGATATTTTTATCTAAAAATTTTAGCTCAGAAAGATATTGTTACAGCATGCAAATTATATTTAATGTCTAATATACAGTTTTCAAACTTACATACCTGTTGACTTTTTATTCTTATTTACACATTTTCAATGACACGTCAGGGTCATTTAAACCAAATACATTGGCATACATCCAGTTAAGAAAAATATATTATATTTAAAAACAATTGGAAGTCATTTTAAAATTATTAGCAAACTAAATATTGAAGTTTGGTAGAAAATTCTAAGAAAAATATTTACTTTCAAAATTAGAAAGTTTTAATTAAGAAAAAAATTATTTTTTATCATAAATTTTGAAAATTAATTTTTTTTATAGAAAATAAAATTACCTGGGGTTTCCCGCCTAATGATATTAATTGCTCTACAGCTTTTGTAATACATATGGTAACAACTTCTAGAATAGCATTGGGATCCTGTTCAACCCATCCTTCCTGTGGAAAATATTGTTCTAGCTCCTTTTGGTATGATGCCACTACTTCACAAGAGTTAGCTTTAAAAATAATAAAACGCGCACTTGAGGTGCCCTCGTCAATAGCCCCAACTAATGGTCCGAACTTTCCAAATCCAAAAGACATCTTTATATGTATATAAACTTAAAAAAATGTGAAGAGCAAAAACTTCTGAACCTCTTATCTAATTGCACTTTGATCGCCTAGTGTTAACAACATAGTTTAAAATATTTATCATTAGGATCATAACAGTCACAAGTCACAACACAGTCCACAATGTGACAGTGACAACACTGACCAAGTATGCGCCTATTGTGTCACATTTCACTTTTTTTTAACAATTTGTACTACTTCATGTTGCTAAAGTAGGCCTTCGCCAATTTAGTTTGTAAAAAGATAAAACAATTTTGTCTTTGTATTTTTCAATCCTTAAAAAAAATTAAGAGAAAATATGGTTTTGAATTAAAGATTATACAGCAAATAAATATTTTTTTATAATTTTATTATATATCTTTTAAGTTTTTGTATATCATAAGTTTACGTATAGCATAAAATTCTGTTAAAATCTGTCGTCAACCTGTTAAGCTTTCTTAAGTTGTTAAGAAACTAATTATATTCCAACAGTAGTTTTCACAAAATGTGTTCATAAATATAACAATAATACAAAAAGAAAAACAAAATAAAAATCAAACAATATTTTTTGAAAATTATGATTTTGCTTTACTTTCATAGTACTTACGAGCTTATTTAAAAAGGTTGACAGTAATATAGTTTTGTTATTAATTAGAGTACATTATTTTTCAGTAGATATTAAATATAGGTATTAGAGAAGCATTTTAAAAGAAAAATCAATATTTTAATATGATGCATAATGTTACCATTCCAAAGTAGAAAATATTTTCCAAGAGTCAATAAAATTATAAATAGTGATGTAATATTTAACGTTATTACATAATACATTTAATTGGTGGTGTTATAAAGGCTAATTCTTAGTAGCTGTAAAATAAAAATTTTTGGTTAACCTTACAAACGAGATACAAGAAAATTAATTAAATTTTGATTTTAATTTTGAAATTTTTACATCTTCCGTTAGAAAAAGTATTCCTATTTTTATTTTCACGTTATAGCAACATTTATAAACTGTCTTATATTTTACTCGCTAGTAAATAGATGGTAGAATAGTAATATTCAGATGGTCTTCTAAAATTACTAACTTATAACTATTTTTGAGGTTAGAAGTTCGTATATTGTATAATTATGCCAGAAATTTAAAATATTTAAAGTCAAAAATATATATATATGGCAACTCCATTTTCCTTTAGTTAACATCAAGCTAAAATAGATCTAAATTTTGACAAATGCGACATCTATCAAATTGTTTAGAAACTATTACGAGCAAATTTTCTTGTCCTTCTTTACTAAGATACGTTAAAAACAAATGAGTTTCTAGATGGCACTGTTCAGATTTTTAGATATTAGCAAATTTTTACAACAGAAAATTTAAGTTTTACATAATCAATGCATCAACACAACGTTTATTCATTTTTAATTATATGTATTGAATACAAATGACAAAAAAGAATTACCGAAATTTATATGCTTTCATAAATTCTGATCAAAAGAAGAAATATCTTGTTGCTGAAATCGAATTTTTTGTCATCACATTTTATATTTAAGAAGGGAGTTTAGTTTAGGGTGAATGTAGTTCAGTTTTTTATCCAGCAGTCGACAATTAGGAACAAACAATACGTCTTATGATTGTCATTAAAAAATACAATATACCTTAAGTCTAAATTTCGTGCAGTTCCCGTGCGAAGTTGTTGTTTAATAACAGTTGTTTTTTAAAGTACATAAAACAGACGGTAGATGTATTTTTTTAAGCACACAATATTCAGGTATCTCTGTACTCAATTCTTTAGTTCAGTTAAAACCTTCCACGGCACGGACGAAACCTTGATTTAAATAAAAACTGAATTATTTTTGTATCCTATTTCATCAAATCATATATTATGACTTATGCGGGGAAAAACATAGTAAAAATATTTATTATTATATTTATATATTTTACACCTTTGGAGTTCGGTCACATAGATGTTTCCTTAAATATTATATTGAGAGATCCAGAACAGTAGGCAATATTTGTTTTTATTTTTCAAAGCATTTTATATTTCAAACTATTGTCAGCTTTTATTCAAGTAACCGGCAATAATAATAAATATTTTGATTTAACAAATATCTATTTATTGTTGCCTATAAAAATCAACTGTCATATATATACTTCATATAACCTAGAGATGACGGATAAAGAACAAATAATTTATTAATGACCTTTAAGGGGACTTATTCTGTAACCAACCTATTTCTGATTTAATTTTACCATATTATTTTTACTCTTTGTACTATCAAAGAAATATAGAAAAACTTTCGTTACAAAATCATGGTGAGAATAGACAAGAATTTTTTTCTTTTACTAAAAGCAAAATTACCTGAATAAGGAATATTATCTTTTTATTTCTAATCTGACCGTTGCGCTGCCGAGAGTTGTTATCGCATTGCTCTTTTGTGTAAACCCACAGTTCATTCATGATAGATAGATGCCGTCTCTTTAAAAAAAAGGCAAATAACATCGGCCAGACTGAATACAGGCTTTGATAGAATTTTTAAATATACTTGTTGTGTTCCTAACGCGTAGGTAGTGCTATAGTTCTTACAAACCACGGGTTCGCAAAATAATTTTTATTTGTAGTTGAAATTAGGTTGTTTATGAAATTACTAATAAAAGTAAGAAAGCAGATTGAGATATTATTTATATCTGTTTTTAAATATTTCAAAACATGTAATCCCAATCCATAAATATTTTCGTTTATATATCACCATAAGTGCTAGATAACGTTAAATAAGATTGGGGACAAATTTCTATTTCTTACAGAAAATGGAATGAAATTTATTTAAATTTATTGTTTTTTTTTTTTTTGGAGAAAAGTTATTAAGTACTAATAATTTGAATTGAATGTCGAGTCACATGTTATTTATGTTATAAAATTGGATATGATATGGCGTAATAAGTAATATGGTCTGACATTTTCTAAATATTTTCTGAAGGGTTTTTTGTTGAGCTACGATTTTGCAAAACGGTTTAGAGAAATATATACATAACAAGTCTCACCAACATAAGCCGCGGTACCGTGGATGGTTTAATCGAGAAAATATCAGTGAATAAGACATACATTGATTACAAGTCTTGTTTTATAACCATTTTTAGGCCCGTTGTTGTTGTTGTTGCGACTAATAAACTCAAACTTAAAAATTATTGCATGTACATTTCTTACTGTGAAATTTATGATAATGTTCTTCAATGCGGTATAAAAGTTTTTGACTTATAACAAGGACTTAAAAGTTAAAACAATAGCTCTATAAGCTGAAAATGCCACTGAAATGGATGCGAAATGCCTTTCGTTCGAAAATTCTTTCAAAGGATTGTCTGGTTCAAATTGGGGCATAGGTGCATTTCAAATCTACAATTCCACTTATCTGTTTACCTCCAGAACGTTGTAGCTTTTACGATAGCAGCTTCTTATTTCATGAAAATTTTTCTTCGACATGATAGAATTTAGAAACTGAAAACTCTATTTTTGTTATCAAATATTTTATCTGTTTATTAGTGGGTAAAGATTAGGATGTAAATTATGATTCTCTTAAAATTATTTTTTAAAGACGAAGATTAAATTCGTAGAAACCATTAACTTGTAATCAAATGTCGGCTGTTTAGCGGAGCAAATTATACATGCTGGTCTGAAAATAAGCCTTTCTTATTTTTTTTTTAATTACAAAATGGTTTTTGTATAAGTTAGCCCTAAAAGAGGTTGGTTTAATAAATTATGTATACATACATATTTTGAATATTGAGTTTAGATCTGATGTGACTCCTGATTGTATAAAAAAATAAAATAAAGTAAAGACGACAATACGAGAGAGTAGTTGCAGAGAGATAGAGTAGTTAATATTATTTATTCTACCAAACAATACTCTAGAGATGTCCAAATTGCTTGTAACGTCCATAATAATAACCATATGTAATTTATTTCATAACGCATTTATTTTAAATATTAATATAAAATGAAGTTAATGTATTAAAATGAAACTAATATTTATCGGATAACTACGTGTATTTTATTATTTGAAAAACTACATATTCTCGACGTTTAGGTTACTTTGCAGCAATCGTGATTACGTTTTTAAAATAATGAAGTAGTAATCCGAAAACTATTAGTTTCATTTTAATGAATACTCGCGAAAGTCTTAGATCTTATTATGTTAATGAATTAACCCTTAACTATAAAATATTTATTAACTGTTCTATAAACATATTGAATAACTTAGTTCTAGATTTAGCTGTAAAAGAAATTGGAGTTATCCTAATGCTACCCTTGAAACAAATCTACAATCTGGCATAATTTTTGCAATGCAAATACTATTTTAATTTATTGTTATATGTTTAAATATTCTTAGTGAATATTTTGTTCAGAACTAATCATAATTTCATTCGGCATAACTCGAAAAAAGGTGCATAACAATATGAAAATGAAAACAAACACCGAAATAACACATCTCATCGTTTCACGTGACGTGCACCAACATCGAAAATAGTGATAAATTTAAAATTAATAAAATAAATTTAAAATGAATAAAGTAAATGCTAGAAACAAAGTAAAAATGAAATACATAATTTTTATAATATATTGAATCCCTTATTGAAATTCAGTAATAAGGGAAATACATTTGATTTAAAAATTAACATAAAAAAATCATGAGTTATCTTCATTGCAAAAGAAATATACTGACATAAATAATTTTACAAATAGTCGTGAATTTATTTTTGAATCTTATTGTTGAAAAGTAGATATTTTCTAATTCCCTCAGAAATTTTCAAAACGCTACACTATTGGCGGATCAAAATGTGACGTCACCGTGCGATCATACCTTACGTACTGTTACATATTCCCAATGCACCCTTTTCCGCTGACGTTATACCTTATTCCTGCCTCATCAGCAGCTTTTCTCCTTGCCCCCGCTCAGCTATCCATCACACATTTCAGTCTCAATCCTTAAAAAACGCTCGTGTCTACTTTTCACACTAAATATTTTTTTTAAAAACCCTTCGATCCTGAGACTTATAACATTTGGTGGCAGCGTAAAGGGATTCAAAGAGTCCCTGGAAATGTCTCTTCTTTGTTTAAACTGTTAAATTCAGTGAAAAAGTGACAATTTTGAAAATAACCATCATATATATATATATATATATATATATATATATATATATATAAATATATATATATATACTATTCCCCTATTCTGGCAATTTAAATTACAAAACAGTGAATAAAAAATTCAATATTTGCCTTATAAAAAATATTAAATTCTTCAACATCAACGCCACGAGAAAAAGGTCCGATCTTTGTTGCGAGAATAATTCAAGAAACATGATCCTGCTGTTATTGCTCTGTAAATAAAAGCCTTATATACTATTTCCGTATCCTGGCAATTTAAATTACAAAACAGTGAATAAAAAATTCAATATTTGCGTTATAAAATATATTAAATTCTTCAACATCAACGCCCAGAGAAACAGGTCCGATCTTTGTTGCGAGAAGAATTCAAGAAACATGATCCTGCCTGTTATTGCTCTGTAAGTAAAAGCCTTATCTCTTGGTCATTGCATTAATATTATACTCTATTATTTTTTAAAATTTTACAATAGTGATATGTCTGTTTGTATTGTGTTTATATTGTACATTATACTGTTTGTTTGTATTTTATATTCTATTGGACTATTTTATTATTTTTTTTGTTGTATTGTAAAATATTTTTCTGTGTTTGAGGTGATTAAAAATGGCTGAAAGTAGATCACAAAGTCCAAAAAATGAAAGACCAGAAATAGCCGTAACCGACACCAAGGACGATAGAGAAAATCCTTTAGGACCATCAACCAGGTTCACGTCCAAAATGAAAACACCAGTAACTAAACCGGAATAAGAGCTCTCAATATTATTCAAATTCGTTAAGCCCTATGATGGCCGAAGAGATACATTAAACTCATTTATAATTCATTGTAATAACGCTTATGAATTAGCATCCGAAACCCAAAAAGATATTCTTTTCAAATATATACTATGTCAATTACAAGGAAAAGCCGAAACCGCGTGTTCCATTAAAGAATTTACCAACTGGTAAGAACTAAAAGAATTTCTTAAAACGCAGTTTAGTGTCCGTAAACATTATGCTCACCTATTAAACGAGTTACAAGAATGCAAACAAAAATTAAATTAGTTAGTCAATATGCCTTAAGAGTAGAAACTTGCCTTTCATCGTTGCACACAGAAATTTCAATCTCACACGGGAATAAAAGCCGTGAAATGATAAGTCGTACAGCAGCAATAGAAGAATTAGCCCTTCATCATTTTGAAATGGGATTAACACCGCCGTATTTCAAATATAGTGCTATGAAAATCAGTCAAAACTTTAAATGACGCAATAAATGCAGCAATCAGTGAAGAGAAGATTCAACAATCTCTTAATAAAAAAAAATAATTACAGTACAAACGATAACATCCGTGTAAATAAATTTTATAACTTTAAATCAAATTTTCAAAACAATCGTAAAATTCCAAATCAACAATATGTTCCGAACCTAAACCAAACCACTTAAAATTTTAATCGCCAGAAAAACTCCCGGGCATACCCTGGAACAATGCCGTAAACGCGTATTCAATAACCAACGGTTCAGAAACCTCCATCAAATTTAAGAATTCCCGTTCAAACTATGCCCAAAATAAATTTTATGACCGAAGAAACTAATGTTGAACAATCTATTGGAGACCTTAACGATGAAAAGGGTTACGATACTGTTGACATTTTACCAAAAACAGAGTAAGAGTCTCGTCCCTGTGTCGAACGGGACTGCACAAGCCAAAAATCGGCACCCCAAAATCTAAACCAATTCCGCTACATGCCAATCGGAAGATTATCTCACCGATGGCATCGTTACATGATTCGCCAGTGTCCACTGTATCCGTGCAGCGACAGCAAAGTGTTCGTCTGCCAAAGTCCGCTGTATCCGTTTCTCATAATGAAACAAAAATCTTTGCAATCACAACAGATCCGACCAAAGTACTACTTCCTCATGTCATTATCAATTCATCATTTTCTGAAATTCCTTTAACTTTGCTAATAGATTCTGGCTCAGTAATTAGTTTAATTAAATCCTTTTGTATTCACAAACATGTAAAATTAACAAAAGAACAAATAGATTTCAAAGGGATTGAACCCGATAGAAGCTCTACAAAAACTTGTGGCCATTTTCCCTTAAAATTATTTTTATCCGATTTTTTAAAAAAATGTGTGAGTCTTAAATTTCGTGTTATAAATGAAATACATTTACCTTATGATGGGATCATTCGAACAGATATGCTCAATTCATTCGGTTCCAACATTAATTATACAACAAATAAACTTCAAATAAACGGAACTCAAAAACCGATGTATTTTAATGAACCAATCTATATTATTCCTGCTAGATGTGAAATTATCATAGAATGCTCTGTTTCAAACCCTGAAGTGAAAGAAGGGCTCATATTAGACCAAACCAATTCAAAGACATCCTTATAGCTAACTGTTTAGTGAAAGTAAAAGGTAACAAAAGGGTTATATATCCGTTGTCAGTGTATCCGAATTTCCTAAATCACTTTGCTCCAATCTATTTCTTACCCTAATTTCAACCGACTCCGACACTATTACAGAAAATAAATCCCCTGAATATGCTATTAAGATCGTACAATCCTATGACTCACTTTCGCGCAGTCAAGAAGTTCTAAATCAATTAAGAACCTCACATTTATATAACGAAGAAGCCAATGCTCTCCACGACATTTGCTCGAATTACTGAGATATCTTTTATTTTCCTGGAGATCCCCTATCTTTTACCAGTACTCTGGAACACGAAATCAATACAACGAACGATGAGCCAATACATGTTAAGTCCTACCGTTTTACTGAATGCCACAAAAAAACCAAGTTAACAAAATGTTAAAAGACGGAATCATAAAACCTTCTATGTCCCCGTGGTCTGCTCCCATTTGGGTCGTTCCAAAGAAGCTAGATGCTTCTGGACAACGGAAGTGGAGAGTTGTAATCGATTAAAGACGCCTCAACTAAATTACAGTTGGTGATTCATACCCAATACCTAACATTAAGGAAATATTAGATTAGCTGGTTAAATCCAAATATTTCTTATCACTCGACCTAGCATCTGGATTTCATCAGATTAAAATGACATCAAAAGACGCAGCTAAAACAGTATTTAATGTTCCTTAAGTACATTTCGAATTTCAACGGATGTCTTTGGTTTAAAAAACGCACCCTCTACATTCCAAAGACTAATAAACACTGTGCTCACAGGACTCCTAGGTACCAGATGTTTTGTTTATTTAGATGACATAGTAATATATTCTTATGACCTCAATTCATATATTAAAATCTGAGTTAATATTTAATCGTCTGAGAAAACACAATCTGAAACTACAGCCTGACAAATGCGTGTTTGTTAGAAAAGAAGTTTCTTATCTTGGTCATCTTATTACGGATATAGGTGTGAAACCTGACCCTGAATAAATCAAAGCTGTTTCGAGTTTTCCAAAATGTCCTAAAGATGTCAAATCTTTCCTAGGCCTCATGTCGTATTATAGAAAATTTATTCCCGATTTTTCACAAACACCAAAACCATTAACAACTCTTCTAAAGAAAGATATTCCCTTTATTTGGCACAATGAACACCAACTAGTTTTTGAAAACCTAAAATCTCGTCTTATTTCACCTCCTCTTCTTATATACCCAGATTTTACAAAACAATTTAAACTTACATGTGATGCTTCCAATTATGCTATCAGCGCAATCCTTTCTCAAAGAGATCTGAATAAAGAACAACCAATAGCTTATGCCTCTTGAACTCCTAATAAAAACGAAATTAATTACAACACTACTGAAAAATATGAGAAATGATGTTGAAAATTATATCCGTAAATATCAGTCGTGCCAAGCTAATAAAGCCTTACGGCGCATAAACCGAGCGCCCATGATAATAACATCAATCTCAACAACTCCTTTCGAAAAACTCTCAATTGACATCGTAGGTCCATTAACCGAATCTGGAACTGCTCGACTCAAATTTATTGTTACAATGCAAGACAACTTTACTAAATATTCCTTAGCATATCCTATCCGTTGTAATACTGCAGAAGAATCCAGCGAATGCCTCGTACACTTCATATCTATGTTTGGTATTCCTAAACATATCCTCGCGGATCAAGGAACTAATTTCATAGCGGAACTATTTAAGAAGACTTGTGAATTCCTTAAAATTAAACACTTGTGGTCGTCGCCGTATCATCCACAAACGCAAGGCGCCTTAGAAACGTCACACCCTACGCTAAAAGAATATCCAAAAATATACGTCAACGAAAATCAAGACAATTGGCCTCGTTATGTATACACCGCGATGTTACAATACGCGAGGCATACAATACCTCAATTCATTCCACAACACATTATTCTCCTTATGAATTATTATTTGGACATAAACCTCGAATTCCAGACTCTTTATATGACGACAACTCCACGGTAACTTATCCCGAATATGTAAAAATGCTTCAACATAGAATGAAACACTCTCGTGAAAAAGCCTTTGAATTTATACACAAATCTAAACTAAGGTTCAAAAGTTATTACGATTCTCATAGTCGCCCTGCTACTTTCAAAGTGGGCGATTACGTCATGTAAAAGAAACATCTCAGGCTGCGAAAAGCCTTATCACCTTTGTGGAAAGGCTCATACGAAGTGGTCTAAATACACGGGAGTCGCACTTTATCATTATTAATAAATAGACGACATGTAAAACATCATTACGATGAAGTCAAACACGTTGATGTTCAAATATCATCTTCTACTTAAAATATTCCTTTTTTATTTTATTTAAGTATAGACTAAGTTATATTCAATAACTATTATTATGAATAAACAATTTTAATGTATCTCTTATTACAGCATTCTGGCCCAAGGTTATTGTCAAGAGTATGTTCACGAAATCAACTCGAGTCCTGAAATATATTTTGATCAAATCGGCGAACTTAAAATTAACATAGGTCATTTAGACATTGTAACCCCGATAGACATTTCTCACATTGAACCACATATTAAAAACATTAATTCCATTTTAAATACAACTCGTCACTTGTGTAAACAATTTCTAAGCGAAACTTCAAATAATAATTTGGAATGTAACAATGTTTTAGAACCGCTTACAATTAGATACAATGATATAGTTTCCGAGTATTCTTCTATAACCCATTTAATAAGTAGTAAAAGAGTTAAACGAAACTGGGTAGGAGGCATCGGAACCTTGGCAAAAACAATTTTTGGGACTTTAGATGAAAACGATGTTATTTAATATGATAGTGCCTTTCGAAACATCCAAGACAACGAAAAGAGAATAGCATCTTTAATTAAGGAAAATACATTAATTACTACTTCTTCTTTAAGTGAATTTAAGGATACTCTACATAAAATTCAGCTTAATCAAATTGTAATCAATGAAGCTATCAACAAATTCTCTATTTCTCTAAATAATATTACTACTCTTTCAAACATTTACGATATAGAAAATAATATTCATTCTATTCTCAATAGCTTAGAAGCATCGATACTTACCTTATAATTCCAAATACAACACATAACAAATGCAATTATTCTCACTAGCAAAAATATTCTTCATCTATCAATTCTGCGTCCATCGCAATTGTAGCAGGAACTTGTTGATAACTACAGGTACTCACGCGTAGATTATAAATTACCTGTAAGCTTAACGATGAGCCAAATTCCTGTATTAATGAATATTTCTAATGTAGTTTGTTATAAACCCAAATTCTTTAAGTTTTATAATACCTAATACGAAATATATAGCAATGACCAAGGATAAGTTAGAATAGTGCAACTTAGAATCACTCAAGGAATGCAAAGCGATAAATCACCGTGAATTCATCTGTGACGTGATGACTGTGTTCCCTACAAGTGCAAATCCCAATTGCGAAAGTGAAATGATGTCCAAAGTCGTTAATTCCCTACCAAAACAGTGTAAAACACAATTTCTTTACGGAAATATTGATCTGTGGAAACCGCTCTCAAATAATAATTTGATTTTTGTGCAGTCGCAAACTAATAAACTTTATCTAGAATGTCAAGATAAAAATATAATTGAATAAAATATTATGGGAACAAGTATTGTAAGCGTTCCTATCAATTGTGTGGCATATTGTAAGTCTACTAAATTGATACCCAAAATCTAATAATTTTGTAATTAATGTAACCTCCGTAAAATCCGATTTTAATTTAAACATCCTATAATTCAATATTTTGTTAATAATTATAATTTATATCATTCTTTTATTTTGTATTTTAACACTTTATCTTTATATTAAATCGAGTGGCCGTTCTCCTTTCAATTTTCCAAGTCCTTCCATACCCGTTCCAGTAGACTCATCAGCCACACAAGCAAAAATACTTATCCCTGAAATAATCTCTTTTACCAGAAACAAAGATTGTCGTTCTGAATCCAAAGATATCCCAGCTCCGTCTTTAAGAAGAAATATATAACTCTCCTTCTCTTTTCCCTAAACATCGTATTTCAACCCTGATGTTTAGTCTTCCCCGGGGAGCTGTTACATATTCCCAATGCACCCTTTTCTGCTGACTCTATACCTTATTCCTGCCTCATCAGCACCTTTTCTCCTTGCCCCCGCTCACCTATCCATCATACATTTCAGTCTCAGTCCATCATCCATAAAAAACGGTCGTGTCTACTTTTCACACTAAATCTTTTTTTTTTAAATCCTTCTACCTCGAGGCTCATAACAGTACGTACGTTATTAGTGTTCTTTGACAGTTATTAACTCATAGCAGTGAAGTAGTTTTTGTGAAAAAAGACCAACCACAGCGACTGAAAGCGCCTTTGTCACAGTCGGATAATCTGTCTAAAACTTACGTAATTGTGATGACTACGTACTTTGCAAATAATCCTAAATTTAAGTGTGCTCAAGTAAGAGGAGTAAAAGCTGCAAATTAAATAAGTTACCTATATTTGATAAATTTCATAATCCACCTTATGCTCGAATATTGAGTCGAGTCAATGAAGAAATTACAGTGAATTTTACTAATAAGTTTATAATTGTAATATCGTATACCTACTAAATAATAAAATAAGTAAAATTGATAAACAAGGAACATGCAAAAAATAGGTGTCTGTATGAAGTATAACAATACTTTATATTTTTTCTCGAAAAAGAAGTATTAAAAAAAGTATAGCTGAATAAATTAAATAACAAAGTTTGGTTGAAAACTAATCTGAGAAAACTTTATTGTAGGTGCTTCACCTTATGGAGGAACTGAACATTATGTTATAGTAAAATTTTCTTTATTTGAGAAAGCAAATCGATATTCAATTCGAGAAAAATCCATATATTAATACAGACAACAAAGTTTATTTAAAATATAAAGCACAAATTCCATTGCAAATGCATTTTTACAGTAGAACTAAAGCATTTTTCCGCGTTGCTTTAAATAATTTTAAAAGTACTAAAAACATTATTATTAATATTTATGTTATAGTCACAAATTTCGAAAATGAAAATAATGGCAATAATGACGGCGTTTAAATTATCTGATAATTAAGTATAATTATTATTAAATATATATAGTTATTATAATAAAATATTTGTACTAATATGGGGTTTTCCAATAGGGACGCTTGAACTTTGACAGCTGATTGCGGCCATGTTGTTTGAGTGACAGCTGTCAAATGCAGTGTGTTATATTCATTCCGTCCTCCCAAACCACCATGGCAGGTTACAGTGTCGAGCAGCACGTGCAAATCATAAAATTGTTTTATGAAAATGGGTCTTCAGTTCGAGCAACGTTCCGCGCACTTCGCCCGTTTTACGGTCGCGATGATCGTCCTGCCGAGTCGACTATCCGTCGATTGGTGGACAAATTCGAGTCAACCGGGTCAGTTAACAATCAGCCGGTTCCCGTGCGTCAACGTAACGCGAGATCTGCCGAGAATATCGCCGCTGTGCGCGACAGTGTCCTCGAAAACCCGCGGCAGTCAATTCCGCGTCGCGCACAGGAACTCGGCCTTTCGCAGACGACAACTTGGCGAATTTTGCGTTGTGACTTGAGCCTGCACCCGTACAAGATCCAGCTGACCCAAGAGCTCAAGTTTAATGACCATAGACAGCGCCGTGTGTTCGCTGACTGGGCATTAGAGCAGTTGGAAGTTGACGCCGATTTTTACTTACTATTTTATTTTAATTTAATTGTAATAAGAATAAGCAAATTGATGCTTGCAATTGCAGGCAAACGGATAATAATTGTAAAAAAAGACAGTGACGTTTCTCAATTGGCTCTAATACAATAACCTTATAAAAACTAATTGTTTATACGTTTAATAACTGTCACGCTTTAGTCATTTTTATCTTCGCAGTTATATTGTTCTTTCTTGTAATGTCATTTATACACGCATATCATCTGTATCGAATAGAAGAAAACCATTAACTGATATTGTTATAAAAACAAAACATAACACCGTATAATATGAAGTTTATACAAAATAATTATAATCCTAAAAAGAGCAAACAAGAATACACAACGATTATTAAACATATAAATAATGCATTAGGAAACAAGTTACAAGACACATAATGGGGTCGATAGACCTTCCAAATAAAAAAAAAATTTCGCAAATATCTTTCCTACATGTATTTTTTTTTTGCATTTCAAAGATTAAGCGCCCTTAATGGAAAACCCTATATATAGGGTCTATCGACCCCATTATGTATGGAATATGACATCATTCAAATGACCGCCACGGCTTCGGTTGGTGGCGCGCACACGAAAGGTCCAATTTTCGATGACTCTGGCGCACAAATCGGGCTGTATTTGATCGATGGCGTGGCGTATGTTGACTTTGAGGGCATCGGTGGTTTGCGGCTTGTTGGCATAGACCTGCGACTTAAGAAAACCCCACAAGAAAAAGTCCAGCGGGGTCAAATCGCACGATCTCGGTGGCCAGTTCACGTCGCCTCCGCGCGAGATGACCATGTCCAGAAATTGCTCGTGCAGAACTTCCATCGTAGCGTGTGCTGTGTGGCACGTAGCGCCGTCCTGTTGAAACCACATGTTGTCCAGATCCATATTCTCGATTTCAGGCCAAAAGAAGTTGGTTATCATCGACCGGTATCGCTCACCATTGACGGTGACGGCCACACCATTATCGTTTTCGAAAAAATACGGACCAATCACGCCTCCGGCCCAAAATCCGCACCAAACAGTCACTTTCTGCGGGTGCATTGCCACTTGGTGAACCTCGTGTGGATTGGTCTAGTCCCAAATACGGCAATTTTGCTTGTTGACATAGCCATTCATCCAAAAATGCGCCTCGTCGCTGAAGATGATTTTTTTGCCAAAATCGGCGTCAACTTCCAACTGCTCTAATGCCCAGTCAGCGAACACACGGCGCTGTCTATGGTCATTAACCTTGAGCTCTTGGGTCAGCTGGATCTTGTACGGGTGCAGGCTCAAGTCACAACGCAAAATTCGCCAAGTTGTCGTCTGCGAAAGGCCGAGTTCCTGTGCGCGACGCGGAATTGACTGCCGCGGGTTTTCGAGGACACTGTCGCGCACAGCGGCGATATTCTCGGCAGATCTCGCGTTACGTTGACGCACGGGAACCGGCTGATTGTTAACTGACCCGGTTGACTCGAATTTGTCCACCAATCGACGGATAGTCGACCCGGCAGGACGATCATCGCGACCGTAAAACGGGCGAAGTGCGCGGAACGTTGCTCGAACTGAAGACCCATTTTCATAAAACAATTTTATGATTTGCACGTGCTGCTCGACACTGTAACCTGCCATGGTGGTTTGGGAGGACGGAATGAATATAACACACTGCATTTGACAGCTGTCACTCAAACAACATGGCCGCAATCAGCTGTCAAAGTTCAAGCGTCCCTATTGGAAAACCCCATACATCGGTTTAGTTATTTTTAAGGCATTTTTAAAATATGTGTATGGAAATATAGATTCATTGCAAATAAACCAAAAGTGAAGTAACGTCACTCAAATTCCGATATGCTGGACTTAGTTTTTTTAAGCCTGCCTGCAATATAGCTATCACATAAAAGGACTTCCTGAGAATTAAATGCGGGCTAAAAAAACATATGGCTCGGCTTCCAGCGAGCAAAAATATACGAAACTAACATATCATCCGTCCATAAAGACGGTGGTGACCTTATTCAACCCAGGAGTGTCCAATTTCGAGATAAATATAATCACAGCACTGCAGAATGAATAATACGCTCAATTATTTTAGTTGGACTTGCACAATGCACAAAATGTAGGGTTGTACCACCGACTATACCGTTATATACTATTTTTTTTTTAATTTCCTTTCTGGTGTAGCGCAAGTGGCTGTAAGCAGGATAAAATCATTAGAAGGTCCTCATATTGGCGAGATTATTTCTAATTAAACCGCAAACAACGTTGCGACAGTACTGCGTTGTTTGGTATGAGAAGAATGAGACACATGTCCACCGATGACTAATAAGTCAAAAACAAATTAAAACCTTTAAAAAACAAACTTTTATATCATATAAATTAAATGAGGTTATAAGTGGATTGTAAAAGAAATAAGTAATAATATATATTTTTTTGTTTTAGGAAATTTAAGTGAATGCTCGTTTTTTTAAATGTTTTTTAATTTCGTTTATGTCATACTAGCTTTTTCCCGCAACTCCGTCCGTGTGAACATCAGAGATTTTCTCAGCCATTACCGCCACTGAACCCTAATTGCACTTCATGCTTCTTCCTATGTAATTTTGGGATCGTGATAAAAGTTTAAAATATAACACTAGGGCTACTGAACCCAAAGTTACCATATATTCTCCTTCAGGGTTTCATCTATCTCTATACACAAATTCATCAAAGTCGGTTTAGTGGTGTAGGCGTGAATACGTAACAGACAGACAGATCGACCTACAGAGCTACTTTCTCAATCATGATATTAGTAAGTATTTCGCGTTTAGATATAATTTATTTCACATTTTCTGTCACCATTCCTTTTAGTCTCGTAATACTAGCCTTAATAACATATTATCTTTATTAATAAATAGTAAATGGTAAAATCAAAGGTGAATTTTAATTATTTTATTTCTTTTAGACCACTTTACTTTACTTTTATTAATCTTTTCTCTTATTTTTAATTTTACACCGCTAAAGCGTAGCGTGTTTGGCTATACGGGGTCGGAGATCTAAATAATAAAATTTTAATTAGTATGCCAATTCTTTTTTTTTCATTTATTGTTTATATTTTTACTTATTATTTTTCTATTTAAGCAGATGTATCTTTTAAATTTATCATAAAATGCATGTGTACTTTTAAGAAAGATCAATAAAATCAACAACTGCTAATTTCCATGATTTTTGTTTTAATATACATATTATATATCTCGCCTATACCTTTACTCCACAGATATTTAAACTTATAGCCCAAATATACATTATATTTCAGTATTAAAAAATCCTAACAATGTTTACATTGTCACTACTAAGTTATTAATGTTGCGAGTTTCTACAACGTTATAATTTTTTCTCCAATGAATTTTTAAATGTAACTAGTTATGGGAACAAAAAAAATGTTCAATCAAAAAGTCCTAAATAACAGACCATTCTATGTCGTCGAAAATCAAAGCCCTGATAGTGAATGGAGCGTCGAGCGCGAGACTGGACAAGCCTTTTATTACATTTTTATGTCGCCGGTTGGTAATTCATTAACGATGTTATAAACTCGGAAACAGTTTAGCATGCTTTCATTTTTATTCCAAAACTAGATGCATGACGAATATTCAGCAACATTCTCCTATTTTCCCGAATTTTTCGAAACACTATGTAAAAAGTTTTAAATTCATTGTTTCCAGTTCTGTCCCGTCTAGTGAAGTAACGTTTTATTGTCAAATTGTTCCTATTTTAAGTTACATAGCCTGTTTGGACCATCATTTAAAAATCTAAAAGGGAAATGGAAGGGTAATAAAAATTTACCAGATATGAAATTATTGATCAATATTTTTGATTTTTTTTAGCTTTGAACTTGTATTGAATTAAAATGAATTCTATAAAATAAATAAACTTTCATATAAACGCGCATGATACTTTCTGTTTCATTTATCATCCCATTTAAAAAATCCTCAATGAAAGCAAAATAACAGAGGAATTTAAAAAACTTTATTGCTGCTACATTTATAATACCGTCATTATAATTTTAATAACTTTAATTCACACAAAGTTGCAATTACCATACTAATTACATTTATTGAGCAAAGAGAATCGAACAATAGAATCTTTTAAAGTGGACTTTGCTTCCCTATAGGTTCCTTAAAATACAACAAATTAGTTAGTACAAACAAATGCTGCTCCAAATGAGTTTTATTTAATGATACGAATTAACAAAAGTATAGGATGCTATTTCGAAGCACCGACTATAAGCACAGATTTTTACGAATACAAATTTTTGGTAGATATAAATCTTTCTCAATAAAGTTTTGTGTAAAGTAGGTAAGAGGGACTTTTTTATTAAATTCATGATTGATGGATAGCTATCATGTATTAAGGTTATTTTTTGTTTAATCAAAAAAGTAATTCTGAGATATACAAAGGAAAGAGATTGCGGAAAACAGAAAAAATGAGTCTGAAATTCTTTTATGGAAAAACCATACGAATGCATATTATGCTTAATGGTTGTTCCCTCGGTTCTAATATGTGAGATGTGTTCGTACATAATTAATGAAATGGAAGTATTCTTTGATTGTGAGCTTATATTTGAGTGTGTGATAATAAAAATATGTTGAAAAAATAAAAATGTTTCAAATGGAGTATTGATAATATAACGGGTTTGACAAACTTGTGCTACATGCATTGTAAAATAGGTTCACTTAAGGATATTAGGTATTTTGGTAAACAGAAATTTCCGTTAAGGTAACGACAAGCAAGGCAAAATATATTTTAAGTAAAATAGTCTTAATGTGGACAACATGATATTCCTTTTTTTTTTTTTTTTGATGACGCAGGGAAACTCTTTTTACGAGCCGTCTCACCGGCCTTGGTGGGGCCTGAGAGGATGTGTGAGACTCGACCTGGGCAGGTCCCTACTCACTAAAACCACTGCGAGAGCCATCGGCCGCTATGTTGGTGCACCCCGGATCTGTCAGCGACAGGGCACACCAGCGACTGGCCGGTCCTGGCAAAGACCGGACTTACTCCCTCGGAGAAAGGAGGCGATCCCGGCAATTAGGATCGCTCCGACGACGCCGGGCTTTCACAGGAGCCGGGTTACCAGCCCGACCCCAGCCCGGAGTGCAGGGGCGCTATTGGAGGCGTTGCAAATATCGCCTCCGGCGCACCCCCGTCCGTCGTCTGCGGAGGGAGGGTGCATCAGCCGCAACCTCCCGTTCCCGCTCAGATGCCTCCTTCGTGGACATGACCGTCTCACAGAAGGAGGACACCGCCATCCAGGACCTGTCACTCTCGAGCATGTTCTCCGCGACACTCGAAAGCGACAAGCCCACTCCGCCGAGTGCCGCCACAAGGTCTTGGCGCTGCGCAGCCCATCTCGGGCACACCTCGAGGGTGTGCTGGGCCGAGTCCACCGCAGCGCCGCACTCATGGCAGCCTACTCCCGGCTCTCTCCTGGCCGTCCGACACAAGTAGTCCCCGAAGCAGCCGTGCCCGGTGAAAACCTGCGTCAGACGGAAAGTGAGGGGTTTGCGTTTCCGCCTCCTCCAACGCTCTAGGACCGGACGGAGCGCAGCCGTTGTACGTTTACCGTACGGCTGGCCCGCCAGGTCCTCCCCCCACTCCCGCATAAGGCGCGACTCCCCCTACGGCGGACCGCCCGAATCTCCTCAGACGAAGGGTTCTCTCCGAGAGCCCTCCTACCCGAGACGTAAGAGAACACCTCGGCGAGAACCGACGCCACAAGATCCCAAGGCGGATCGCCGGCAAGAGCCGTCGCAGCGGCCCAAGAGACCGTACGGTACCCCCTAACCACCCTCACCGCGGGCGCCCTTTGCGCTGAGCGCAGAAGGGCCTTGACCCCGCGGCTCATCGGGCGATCAGCCCAAACGGGAGCACCGTACGTGGCTATACTCCGACAGACCCCAGAGTATAGCCGCCTGCAAGCTGCGCTGGGACTTCCGAGGTTCGGGAGGAATTTCCCCAGCGCACCTGCCATCCTCATGACCTTCGGCCCCAACTCCCTGAAATGGGGCACGAAGGTCCACCCTCCGTCAAGGGTGAGCCCCAGATATTTCATGGTCGGGCTCACCCTGACCCTCCCTCCTCCTATGAGGAGGGTGGCACCCGGCGGGGGTCCTTTCCGCCCAGTCCCGCGGAAGAGGAGGGCTTCGGTTTTGTCGATTCTGACCCGAAGCCCCAACCTCTCTATGCGGCTGATCACGAGGTCAGTTCTGACCTCGTCCAGCCGCGCCGCCTCCTTGTAGCTCCGTCCCCGGGATAAGACGAGGGTGTCATCTGCATAGCAAATGACACCCATCCCGGGGAGGAGGCGACTCCGCAGGACCCAGTCATACCCGACGTTCCAAAGGACAGGTCCCAATACCGAACCCTGTGGAACGCCGTTGTCGACTGTCCACCACTCTATGGACCCCCTCCGGTTGTCGACTGCCACCCTCCTCTGGGAGAGGTAGCTGCCTAACAGCCTCCTCAGATACAGGGGCACTCCGAAGTATTCGAGTGCCGCCTGTATCGCACTGTGTGGGAGGCTGTTGAAGGCGTTGGCGATGTCCAGCGACACCGCCAACACTACCTCTCCTCTGCGTTCCGCCTCTTCCGTCACCGCCCTCAGGCATTTGAGGGCATCGACGGTAACATGATATTCCTAATATAAGTTTAACTTTATATTTTTTATTCTGGTTTAGATAAATAGCAAAATTTTTAAACTGAGGGATAGATAAAAATGTCATCTTAAGTATCCTGAATAGAACAGCAAATTATTCTATTTAGTATATTTAATTCAAGTGGTTCCTTATAAAAGTGCAAATCTCATCAGCTTGCACAATACCTCTTTTACCTAATTCTATTGTTAAATTTTATTACGAGCGGGTCAAAGAAAAGTTAGCTGCATAAATTAAACCTTACTTCTGTATTATATTATTTATTACTTTATTATTTCTTCTTAATACTGTATTATAATAAAGGAATATCTTAAGAAGAATATTGCTGAGCTGATTAAATAAATTTTTTAGATCAATGTAAAAAAAAAAATCCATAAAAAATAAAATGTGTTATGGTTAAGCCCAAAAAAAATATATAACCAGACATGTATTCAATACTAATAAAATGGAGGTATTTATTCAGAGTTATTTTTTTTTTCTTATATTATCAAGAAAGATTCCAATTCGATAATAAACGTTTCTGATCACGTTTGAAATACTTTGTTGTTAAATGATAGGATATTTTAAAAATCTGATTATATCGTCAATGTGCCAGGAATTATTAAACAGCGATACGCAATAATGAAATCCAATGTAATGCAAATGTACGGAAACACACTCACATAATATCTTCAAAATATCAATACAAAATGAAATTTCTTATTTGGAATACTCAATAGATTTTTTTATAAATATTTTTTTAAATTAATCCCGAACTCATTACATAATTTTAAAGAAGTATCAAACAGATCATAAAATTTAAATTTAGATCTATTGAAATCTGAGTAATAATTTAATATATAAGTCACACTTACTTAATTCATAAATTACAATTAAGAAAGCTTTTTAGGTAAGTCTTTGTCGGATATACTATACAGGCGTATTATATCCGAAAAAGATTAGTTTCATTGAAATGAATAAAATTCGCGAAAGTCTTAGGTCACTTTTTGAGGTTAGTTTTTGCAAAACGAAAAATATTTTTAAAACTCAAAGAGACGAGTTAGCTATCTATGTATAATACACAAATATTTATACATATAATGCTTTTTTTGTGTATATATTATGTTGTTATGGTACATCCATGATAACATAATATCCGAATTAGACATATCCACATGTAACTGATAAGGATGTAGGTTTAAAAAATATACAACAAATGCTGCTTTCTTTTGTTTTACTACCCTCAGTCTGTCAAAAAGATTTCAGAAACCTAAATTAAGGAATTCAATTAATTATACAAAAAACTATATATTTGACTTAGTTACGTTGTATAATTTACCATAAATTCGCAATAAATTTATTACTATTGTTTTTTATTCGATGCCTCGTGAAAAGACGAAAGAGCCATACATTACTTCTGGGCTATTTTTGTTTTGTTTTAGTTTTCATTTTTATAGTAGGGTTGGTCCAAGAAATATCAAATGAAAATATGATTATTCCTGCAATAATTTACGGGCACGTTTCCTAAATATGTTTGTGTGTTAAAAAACAGTCAATATTCAGAGTGATTTGTGGTAGTTGGTGGTCATTTTCACCGAAACATCTCTGAAATCTATGTTTTGTTAAAAATAACATATTTTTTATACTACCATCATTGACTTGGAGTTGCTTCTTGAAGAAAGAATTAATGATATATTTTCTTTAAGGTGAAAGTTTATGAGTATTTGTCTTCGTCCTCTGACGTTACGGGTGGTCGCGTTCAGACTAACTATAAGATGTGCTACTTTTGATAACCAAACTTTTCTTTAACGGTATTTACTAAGATTCTATTCACGACGAAAACCGAAACCCTGAAAGGTCTCCTACTCTGAAGTACAAAAAGATGGCCAGATTTTAGAATTATTGTGTCTTCTTTGAATTTCACATAACCCCAAAACTATATGGTGATATAGTTTGGGGTTATGTAAAAAAACCGTAAGGTGTTACGGTTTCTTCAGGCCTCTTTTAAACTAAAGATGTTCATTAAGTTCTAACGTGAATTCGTTATATTTATCCAAAGTCAATTAATTTATTAATCCGGCCTAATGTAACCCGGGTATTCTTCGTGTGTCCTGCCACATCATGATCGCCACCATGATGAAGAATAGATCGGCTACTGGGAACTATATAATTTATATGTCAGACCGGCCATGAGGTGATTTTGTTCTTAATCGAAGCGTTGCTCAAGCAAGCTGGCAATTGTAGGAGTAACTTTTTGCACCAGTGATGCTGTGTCAGTTACTAGTCTGGAAACATTTTGTTACGTCACTTAGAAAATTCACATCGGAAATATAGATTATCAGAGTCTTATTGACCAAGTTGACCAGGAGAGCATAGAAAGTAGGCGTCCACCTTACATATCTAATTAAATACAATATCGTCTTTTGTAAAAAATATTATAATATCATTCATATAAGTTATAACTTAATTGTTCGACATACTTACTCGTAAAGACTTTTGCCATTGAAAACTATTATCCCTCAATATCAATGTAATTCATGATTACTTTGGCAATTGCAAATAAAGACACTTTTGGTTTCTAATGTTTCATACTAATTAAGATTTTCAATTTGCTTATTTACATTATCCATTATGAAAAATTTGTTACAAATCTAAATTTATAAATTTACTTGGTACCAGCCCCGGATTCGCCCGGACTCTTTACACGAAATATAAAATAGCCTATTTAATTTTGAGAATTATTTTTAACTTATATTATGATAACTTTCAAATGGTACGCCCGATTTAAATATGTAATTTAAAAAGTAATATACAGATAGTGATGTAAGCTTGAAAATGAACTAATTTATTTTGATAAGACTTAATACCGTATTTATATAAATAGCTCTCCAATATCCGCTCTAGGAATCTAAATTTTTAAAGTTGTAAAATGGATATAGTATGTTATCCTTAAGGTCTTAACATATGTCACCGGGGATTTTTCTGTCGATATATATAAAATACACAATTCCACCATATATTATTTTGTTATACCTCAAAGACTTAAGGAAGCGTTTTCATTAAAAGCTCTCAGACGGCTCATGTTTTTCCGACAACTTCAACAAATATCGCTTTAAATTTAAACACACATTTAAATAAAAAAACTTAACAAATTATATACTACAACCTTCCTTAAGAATCACGCTATAGCGTGGAGATAATTTGTTTGATAATTGGTGCAGCAGTTTTTCTGTTTATCGCGAACAGACAGACGCCGCGAGGGACTTTGTTTTATAATATCTATTGATGATTGATAAAAAAAATAATAATAACAAAACATTATATAAAAATAATGTTAAAAATATCACAAATATAATTTTATTAATATCAATACTGTGTAGCATGTGTGGCTGTATGATTGCTATTGAATTATGTGTAGGAGTTGTTCAGCTTCTTCATAATTAAGTTTTTGTATTTGTGTTTCCTTTGCATATTGCTATAGTAAGTGGGTAGATATCTATTAGCTTTTTAATTTTGTTGTAAAGGTAGGGAATAAGGAAATCAAGGAATTTTATACTGAAGGTGGATTTGGATTGCATTTGCATTTAAATCCCGTAAGGCGTTTTCAACATTTACTCAGCACTCCAGGATCATAAAATATGTCATTTACTGTGTTTTAGTAGGACGGCTTTTATTATAAACGGTTGCCTAGCGATTAAAACTCCATAGGTTGGGTTAAATAGCTTTGGAGATACTGGACTTCATTGCACTCTTAGAAGCACCACCAAATGAAAAGATGCAGTACGATAGGAGTGACTGACATAATAGAAAATATATATGAGTATGCTTCATCAATTTGGTTTAGAAAGCTCAGCTTTTTAAATACGAAAACCAGTTTCCGTACTCGACGCCTATCGCATAAGTGTTTAATGTTGTCCTTAAAGTTGAGACAGCTATCCAATGTAACACCTTGTTATTTAAGAAATTCTACATACTTTATTGGCTGACTATTGCAAATACCTTTAGAGCAAAATTCATTTGGTATTATATTATGTAAGGGGGAGAGTTAGGCGAGAACGGAATAGCTTGAATATGGAACAGATGTAACTGGCCATCCGACAGGGTGCACTCCTCTATTTTTTCTCTTCAAAAGGAGGGTTCAGAGTGTAATTGCAATAATTGTAGGACATTAGCATTGATGTCGCATAGCAGAATAATCATGCTGCATATACTCAATGCGCGATTACGATATTATCTCGACTAGCAAATACCACAGGAGCAGGTGAGTTTTGTGAGAAGGTACTAGGAAGCAAATATAAAATCTGGGAATAATTATGGAAAAATGGTACGAATATAAAATCCCAACTTATATATATTTTGTGGATTATCAGAAGGCCTTCGGCAACGTTACGTTATGGGAAGTACTTATCAAAACTGGTGTTCCGATCCATCTTATAATGGTGATATGTAGTTTGTATGAGTCTGGAAATGGCAACGTAACAATAAGCAACATAACATCAAGTCATTTAAAATTACTTAATGGCGTTAGGCAGGAATGTGTGATATCTCCGATATTATTTCACATTTATGGAGAAAACACTATGCAAAAAACACTCTAAAACGGGGAGGGTAGTGTCATGATAGGTGGAGTAAAAATATCTAATCTACGTTATGCCCATGATACCACACTTTTTGCATCATCTGAAACTGAAATGACGGACCTGCTTAAACTACTGGAAATAATCAACCAGGATATGGGACTTGCCATTAATAAAAACAAGACCAAGATCATGTTGATTGACCGATTTACAATGATCCAACGTACTGACTTTTTAAAAACGTATGATAAATTGGAGCAGTTTCAATACCTAGGTTCAGTGATAATTAATAGAGGCGGTTGTGAGCCAGAAACCAGAAGATTGTGCGTGGCCAAAACAGCAATGACACAACTGAGTAAAATTTGGAGAGGCAGGAACATCACTAATCGAACAAAAATATATCTAATATGAACAATTGTCTTCTCCATATTTCTGTATGGTGCAGAGACGTGGACTATCAAGGCCACTGACAGGCAAAGAATTGATGCCTTTGAAATGCGGTGCCGGCGCCGTATGTTGTGCATACCTTGGACGGTAAACTTCCTATAGGCCGAAATCCCAATAGGAGGTCAGACCAAATTCCAGAACACCTGGAAATACCTGCCAGCGTCGCACTTCATCAAGCGACTGAATGTGCCCGATGGAAGCAGCTTACTTAGAAATTCTGGAGTCACGATTCTCGGCAGTGGGGGCACGATTAAGAAGAAGAAGAAGAAGGGAGAGAGTAAGGGGTCTCTTAAACAAATACACTTCGTCTTATCAATATTTAGACTTAGGATATCAACCAAAAAGTCAACTCAAGTAACTTTCCTCTGATCCCGAGGTCATCAAGTTTGTTAAATAAACTGGACTGTAATAACCAATACGATTTATGAATAGGAAATAATTCAGATTGTTTTGTAGCATCTGGGAATTCATTATTTTTGTCAAAGGTTGTTAGCTCCTGGTGCACAATTTGTCGTTAGGATGGTATTAAAAGAATTAATTTGCTTTTATCATTTGCCCTTTTTGTGTTGAAAACTTTTGAGGGAGTGTATGTCAATAATAACCGTTGAAGAATTTTGCTTATAAGTATTATTTTGTATGCAAACTTCAAACTTGCAAACATGAATAAAATATTTTTGTTAGTATCCTTTTACGATTGTTCGTGTATAGTATTACATGTTAAAAGTTCTTTGGCATGCGATGTTGGTTTTGTAATATTAGTCAGTTTCTTAATAACCTTTTATAGTTTAAATAAAACTAATATTTATCGCATTACTACGCGTATTTTATTATTTTAAAAACTACATACTCGCGACGCTTCGGTTACTTTGCATATCCGTGACCACGCTCAGACGAGATTTTCACCTCTATAAAATACGCGTACTAATCCGAAAAATATTAGTTTCATTTAAATGAATACCCGCGAAAATCTAACATTTCATTACCTTCTATAGTTGAATGTTGTCTTTTGCAGATGCAAGTTCAGCCCGTTTGTATGTTTGCTTTACTGTTTTTATTTAATTGTTGCATTAAATTCTGTACCGTTTATCTATGACTTTTAATACCGCATAGTCAGGTGAAGAGTTAGCTTATAGCGTAATTCTAATAATAAAAAAATCTACATAAGGCTTGTGTGGTGCATATTTAGAATTGATTATTACTTAGATTGGCAAGGTTAGGAATATTTAAGTGTAAAACATTTTTTTACTCCTAAAAATCTTGTGTTCCTTTGTTGTTTTTTTTAAAGACAGTTTTTTACTTAAAATTAATTTTGTGCATCCCGTATCAGAAAGCGTCGAGCTCAGGAGTCTGAAATTGACAAAAATAAATGTCTAAAGAGTAATAGAGAAACAGTTACAGAACGAAGTCTTCAAGAGTCATCCAAAAATGAAAAAAGACTTTTCCAAATGCGCCTTTATAAAAAAAATGGATTTCCTTAAATTATCTTTTTTTTCTTATATATTTTTTAATTTCTTTAAATATTTAACGCATCTCAAAAGTAAAAATCTGAATTGGTGACCATAAAACTACCTACGAGATTCATGCAATGTTTCAGATAAAAAAAAATTTCTTAAATCGGCCAAGGAGTATTCAAGAAATACATAAAAAATAACTACAAAAGATTAGGAAATCTGTCTTCTGACAATGAAGGTCAAACGGAATACACCTTAAGTTATGCCATTACTTAATGTGTATTATGTATGCGTACACATTTTAACGATTTTCTTCAATTTTCTTAGGATTCCATTATTAGGTCTTATTGTAACCATTTGTGGAATCAATTAATCAATATGGAACCAATCGATTTGTTTGTTTATAAGTCTACTCTTATAAATAAATAAATGAATCGATTGGCAGTGATGTTACCCGTTCATTTGTCGCACACATACTTAATGCTAATTTTAGACTTAACTGGCTTTCTCATTGATGGCAACTACCAGAAATGCACAGAATTGAAATGGGACCGTACGGAAAGAACCAGCTTTCAAGTAAAATAATATCATTAAGATTGCTTCAACCTGTCAAAAGCTATTTGGTAAGAAACATAAAAAAAATATAGGCGAATTGATAACCTCCTCTCTTTTTGGAGTCGGTTGAAAAAAAAATTATGATCATGCCGACATGTATAGATATAATTTTGTTTGAATTCTATGATACTTTCACACGTAAAATTTTCCACATTACTATACTGTATCGAATATCTGTAGGTATATAATTAATGGAAAAATTGTCAATATTGTCTTCATCTATTTTTATTAAATCAATCGATAAGGATTACAATTACAACAAAAGCTGTTATTTTCAGTTCTTTTGAACTCAAATTCAATTATTGTCTCTTTTGTTTAATATAAAGTTCATACATAGTATGTTGTAAAAGGTATAAAACAACGCTCTTTCTTACAATGGAAAAGGTAGCAATTTATAGCTGATTTTTCAATAGCCGTTAAAAGCGTACCAAAGGCTAACATTGAAATTGAAAATGCCATACTTTTATGCGGCTGCATGAACATACCAAAGATTTGCATACCACTCGCGAATGTTTGTGCTGAATGTCCAAATGCATGTCTTCAATGATGTTGAATTTAAACATCGTAAAATATGTTACCATAAAATGTAAGTATGAATTGCTGTTAATTCTATTTTATAATTCCGGTGATGCTGTAAAAGCCGCAGGGCTAACAGCAATAAACATAACAAAAAATAATATTAATAATCTATTTTAAAGAATACAATATTTTTATTATTGTAAGAAACATACAATTACGACTTTATTAATCGCAGGTTTTCAATGTTAAAAACTTCTGTACCCAAGTAATAGTTTAATAATTTTTATTCACCTTTTTACTGAACATACGTTTTAAGGAATTAATAATACAACCATTTTTAAACGAAGAATTTATGATTCTGAATATCATTATCAGTTTTTGTTGTTAAGATTTATTAACTTCAAGTGATAGTTGTGGACGAAAGTTTTAGCTAAATGTTTACTAGAATATTCCTATTTTTAATGTTTGCAAACAAGTTGGAATGTAGTCCAGAACGTTTTAGAATAAAAAGGCCGCAAAGTCTATATTGAGTCGGTGTTTTATAAACCGAGATAAAAGTTATGCAAGCAATAAGTATAGCAATAAGCAATAAGCAATAAGTATAAGTCATTATTGGTGTTTTATGGTGATTGCATAATTTTAGTAGATAACAATATGCGTAGTGACGTCAGTCAATAAAAACAATAGGAAGAAAAAAAAATACGCAAAATTTTTTCTTCTGACGCAAGAGTCGCGGTGTTGATAATTTACTTCAATCCACCAACGAATATTAAAAAATATGTACAACTGTTTCCCAAATCACTCCTTACAGCCCCATTTATTATCTCCTCTAACTCTAACCTCATGGTCCTGGGGGCCTATAATTAACATTGATAACGGACTATTCAATACACACGTTGCTTTTTATTTGGTACTGTCTTCCTTCCTCACTGACAATAAAATTTTGAAGAAACAGCAATAATGTTTTTGACAATAAATATTTAATTTGTAAAATATTTAATATAACTAGAATTGGAATATTTTCCGCTGACCTAAACCCTCTCCGCGCCAGCTGTAGAATGTTCCTACAGACTTAATCAAAATCAAACTTCTTTTGATTTTGATACCATTTGTGGTGCAAATCAGTTTGTTTTACTAACATTTTCAATACGCTTGTAGAGCATTTAGTTATAACACCTAATTACGTTTTTTTGGTCATTATGTCTGTTTAAGTATCAATTTTAATTTTTCTTTATGGCTTCCATTTATTCATTATTATTTCATTATTTAACCTAAGACTTAAATTAAACTATTTTTCAAAGTATTTTATAAAAAAAGGAAAAAATATATATTTATCCTTACCAGTAACGATTTATGAATTCCTATTACAAAATAAAATTATAAGGTAACTTTATTTTGTTTTCACAATGTATTATTGGTTAGGGTTAGACGATTAAAGAATAACTAATTTGATGTGTCTGAAATTTGAAATTTAGAAACCAAGTGGTTTCAAAACAAAAAAGAAGTCTTTTATTGAAAAATAATTTAAAACATTCAAGCTGTCAATGCTATAAAATATTCAATAAATATGTGACATAAAGGAGGGTATCTGAAATACAATATTATAAAAGACGTAATTGAATCACCATGAAAAAACATTGCTGTGCATAACTAACGATGAGAAATTATTATAGTATATATTTTCTTATGATTTTTTTTCATTCGGATGACTTAAGTATATAAACTAACGTTTCACAAAACAGTCTCATTGTTTTACGGACAGTGGACTGATATACAAATTCTACTTTCAGTAAACGTATTGTGCAAAAATAATGTTACTATTCATTTTGATCGTAATGCTTGTTGTGGTGTATATGACGAAGACTGTCATCAAGCCGAAAAACTATCCACCAGGTAAGTTTTATTATTTAACTTTATTCTTACTTAGTCTGTCTTCAAAGAAAGAAGATTCTTTATGATAATGTATAATTATCACAATACTTGCTAAATAATCTATATTGTTCCAAATAATTATTTATAATAATTATAATGAGATTGTTTAAGCACAATTCACTGGGTAAGAAATTACTTAATATTTACATTTGGCATGGTGAATTTGATGATATTAATATTTAGCAATAGTTTATGTTGTATAAAATATTGTTTAAGAAATTACATATGGTTAAATATAGCATTTAAGAGGCTCGTTAAATGTATTTAACATGTTAATAGCTACTTATTTGAATATTCTCAACAAAAAAAAAATTTTTTAACAAAAAGGAAAACCGACTTCAAGCAGTGAGCTAAAAAGAAAAAAATAAATTTACTCCGTACAAAGTAATACGTATTTTCATTTAGTTAAATAGAAAAAAATATTAAGTAATTATTATATAATTTTAAAGTTGGTGCAGGGCCGCGCCGACCCCCCCATAGCGCCTGTGTGCAAAACCTATGTAGCCCCTTTTTTTCATGAATCTTAATTTTTCAATTTATTTTTAATTGTTAATTTTGGCCAAAATAAATGTTCTCTAGTTTTATATAATTAGATAATTTTTCCTATATAGGTAAAACCAGTTCGTTTTCGCTTGTCAATTACCACGAAAAATAAAACACGAATTAAATTTTCACATATTTTATTTATGATTTTCCATCTAATCGTATATTATATTAATAACAAAATAACTGATTCTTTCTTATTATACTAATTTAACTATCACTTATGCTATGTTAAAAAAAACACCGTGAATGTAGAATATAAAAAAACACAAGTATTTAAATTATATTATTTTCACTCTTCTAGCTTTCTTGTTTGCGAAATCTTTAATAATTTCGTGTATAGACATACAGACTATATAGCCTCCTCTATGTATATTGTTGCTCAATTTGTTAATCTCTCCTGGCCCACTGTTGAGCTTAGGCAATTTGTTATTAGTTTTAATTTAGAAAAGGACCTTTCCGAGCTTACTACGGTAACTGGCATACTTAGGTAAATTCGTAATGCTATTGTGATGTTAGGGACTACAGCTGTCAAATTGTTTAAATATATATCTTCCAGAATTTTCCCCACATCATCATTTATTTTTTAGAATTTCTTTACAATCACCAGGCGTTTATTTCCAATGAATCATTTGCTGCAAAAGATGACACCTAGTTCTTAATTGAATTTGTTCTTGGTCATCGCTTAGTTTAAATAAAAAATTAAATGTCATTGTGATTATCCAATAAATTAAATCTTTCGTCTACAGAAGATAAATCTTGATCCAATATATAAAAAAATACATTAATTTTAAAGGCTATTTTCGGATCATTTGTAGTGCGGCCTTCGGTTCATAATCAAAACTCAAAATCTGTGCAGGTATGCCTGAACAGGTTAACCGAACAATGGTAGCGTGTAAGAGGATGATCCAGAGTATCAGAGCGGTTTTCAGTTCTTTTTGCGATGGCATCGAATGTGGACGATGACACGCTAGCGTTACTAGGTTTTGCTTTAATTTTGAAGAAAAATGATACCAAAAATAAGCGAAGAGAGTGGTGTAAGCATTGGTTATTGAAAATGAAAGCATTAAAGTCATGTTAATTTATTCAATGAATTGAAATTTGAACCAGAAGATTTAAAAAACTATCTTTGAATGGAAGAGAAAATATACATTAAATTACTTGAAATAAATATAAATAATCCTATGATAAAGAAGAAGACACAGTTATGAGAAAATTTATTTCTACGCACGGAATATTATCAGTTACATTGAGATTTCTCGCAACTGGCAGAAGTTCTAGGGAGGACATAACTGTTTAAGTTATCGGTAGATACGCTGTTGGATGAATATTCTTTATCGGCATTTGAAGTCTTCAGTGTTGCCTGTCTAAAAACATAAATAATTACATATTATATTAATAACATAAAATAATTATGATATATTTTTGTGTCCTGCCGCTATACATATTTCACATAAAAAATAAGTACTTATTGAAGAAATGATTAATTTTTTATTTTTATATTACAATTTTCAATATCTGAAGAAGAGTGGAAGGAAATAGAAAATATGTATGAAGAACGGTGAAACTTTCCTCATTAACTTGGTGCAATAGATGGAAAGCACATGGCGATTGTTCCACCGGCTAATAGCGAATCGTATTTTTATAATTATAAACAATACAACATAGCATGATTCTTACGGCAATTGTTAATGCAAAATACCAATTTATGTATATATACATTGACTGAATTGAATGACAGAATATCCGATGGAGAGGTTCTACAAAATACCATTTTTTTTTTTAAATAAGGTAATAGTATAATTTAAATATTCCAAGCAGTGAATTTTTGACAGGAAGTAACCAAAATTTACCATATGAATTTCTGGTAGATGACGAGTTCCCATTATAAACCGATATGATAAAACCGTTTCGGCAGGCAGATTTAACACCGCAAGAAAGAAAAATCCTGAATTGCAGATTATCTCGCGCGATTGTTGAAAACGCTTTCAGTATAATGGCATCACGATTTCAGATGTTTTGTACTCATATAAATTTTGAACCCGACAATATGGATAAAGTAGTGAAAACATCTTACATATTAAATAACTTTTTAATCAAACACTCAAAAATCTTTTTATCGAGAAATCTCTGAAAACGGGACTATAATTTCTGAAGGATATTGTACACAAAATAATACCATGGAAAACTTGGAAAGAAGAAACCCAGGAAATATTTTAAACAACGCGAAGATAGTCCAAAACAATTATATGAATTATTTCAATCAGAAGGGAAGGGTTCCATGGCAAAATTATCATGTAAATTAAAAAAAGAGGCTGAACATATAGAGTCCTATATAGTTCTAAATACATAGTTATTAATGATGTACAGGATGGTTAAAAATGTAAATACACGGATACGAATCTTTATTTTCTATGATACGGTTATCGGGAACATCACTAATAGTTATATTATAAGCTTAAGTGAAATTTAAAATGACTGTAAATAAAAATAATTATGTGTTACATGTATTGAACTTAGTAAAAGATTTTGCTACAAAGTATTAAACATTTTACTTACCTCACTACTATTTTCGTTATCATTATCTAAGTTGGATGAAGATTTCCTTGGAGCGCACTAATCATGAATGAAATTGAACAAATCGTAATACCACAGTTTATTACGGTACTTCTACGGAATTTCTTTTTTTCCTTCCTAACATTGCTTCTTAAACACGGCGAACTGATTGCACGAATGCTCGCGGTGTTACACGTTACATTTACGCCGGTCAGTACCCACCTTAAAGCATCTAAAGCGACTTGCATATTCATATCGATAAACTGCAGAATTTTGCTCACAAAATTTATTTTTCAATATTGTATGCCATATATTTAGTGAGCAAAATGAATGAAAAGGAGCATTTTTTTCTGCTAGACATATTGTGCGTTCTGATCATATGATAAGCCATTTGATATTTCATATAAAGCGTCATGAATTTCAGGTAAATTTGTAATCAGTGGTTTTATAGCATCTATTTTGTTTGACCATCTTGTTTCAGATTTATGACATATTTTTTTAATGAGACCCATCTTTTGGTAGAAGACGAAAAATATTTATATAATTCTTGCACAATACTAAAAAATCCAATCGTGTGATGATTGAGATTGGCAGCGACGTTTACTATAAAATTTAACTGTAGTTAGCGCGCGGTACATAGAAAGCGCGGGGATTTCGATCCAGCAATCTTTTCTGAAGACCATTAATTTTAACGCGCATATTTGATCCATTATCATAGCCCTGTCCCCTTAAGTTGTTTAGGTCCTTATTATTTTAGTTGTATTTTTTTCACATTCTTCTTGTTTTCTTTTCCTTATTAAATTCTTGTAACCAGATAATTTCTTCTTTTTATCTTGATTACTATTATCATTATCACGTTACAACAATCAGTAGCGCCCAAACTATTTTATTCTTTTTAGTGCTAGAACTTCTCCTTATTATGCAAAAATTAATCTTCCCCACAATTTCGATTGAATGACTGTTCAATCAATTATTTTGGCTCTCTCGTTCTTTGAATTTGGACTGTGGGTGAATCCCCGTGACCCCTCCCCGGCGGTTCTTTTCATTTTAACGCTGAAATTGTAATTATTGTAAACTAAAGTAAAATCCAAAGCGTAAAATTAAATCACAAACGTAAATATTATCTTCGGACACTTGAACATTAAACGCAAGATATTATGTTTCGCTGTTTACGAGGTATTTGTTGCGCCTATAACACCTACTGACTTATCGTTACTCCACTACTAAGAAATATTACGCTGTTGTGTAAGTATTACAAAAATAATTTTACAATAAGGGGCGCCGTAAGCGGCGGCGCCCCTATTGTCTTGGCGCCTGTGTGCGCCGCACATTTTGCACACAGGGGCGGCGCGACCCTGAGTCGGTGCCAAGTAAAACTGTGTAATAACTGTGTAGAGATATTAGACATCTATTATTATCAATCATTTCATAACAACTAACGAAAATATTAGTAGGTAATTATCTGTTCTGTGGTGATTATCAGTACTCGGCGAACACGCACTACCACAACTACACGCACGCGTACTGCGTGCCCACGCAGAGAAGGGAGGCGTGCTTGAGTGAGCGACCCGAACGCGGGTTCACAAGGTTAGGTTAAATATTCGTATTACTTATATTGGCTGGTTCAAGGGATTTTAGTATCATACTTATATATTACTTATTACTTTTAATTTATGCATTCCATTTTGAGTATTTACATTTGTTATGTAAATAGTAATGTTATTTCATAATTCATTACTTCGTAAGCCAGTACTTAGATGCATAATATTTAAAAGTTTTAGTTTTATAATTAGTAGGTACCGATTGATATATTTTTTTCAATACTGTTGTTGTTTTGTAATTTTTTTAGTTACTATATTCAATTATTATTGTGTGTACTTATTATAGTAAGGTTGTTGTAGCATTTACTTGTTACCGACTTTAAAATTATAAAATAATTATTTAATATTATTTTCTGTTTAACTAAATGAAAATACGTATTACTTTGTACGAAGAAAAAATATTTTTTACTTTTTAGTTCACTGCTCGAAGCCGGTATTTTTATTTTTCAAAATTATTTTATTTCACAATTTTAACTGATGGGTAGACCGAGCAACTGTCTCCATCATCAGATATACTGTAGACCTTCATTATAATCCAAATATATGCAAAGTTCTCATGAATATAAATCAATTAAGTCCAAACACAAGGTAACTACTGTAAACCATGAAAGAGTTCCCTGCACTATCCTTCGTCTTCATCATCAGACCCCTAATGACAGTCACTGTTTATCTATCTGTAAATTTCCTATCAATACAAATTAATGAAACTGAAATATCAAATATCTGCAATTAGTCGTTGAAGAGTTTCTTCGACCGTCTCTCATCTCCATCCTCAGATTTACCCCATACCTTTATCAAATGGTAGTGCTTTAAAATGCTTAATGAAAAAACTTACAAACGTACTAGTTTCGCCTACAATTTTGAAAGTTCCCCTCGATTTCTCTGGTCTGCCATCATCAGACCTGGTTTCCTTATCATGGGACCACCTTTAAAATATCTACTTTCCAATAAAAAAAACTATTATCAAAATCGGTTCACAAATAACGAAGTTACCCGCGGACAAACATAAAAAAATGCATGTATACGGTCGAATTGAGAATCATCCTCCTTTTTGAGGTCTGTTAAAAATAAAACAAGTCTACCTCACTCTCATGTAACTTCTAAAGGTTAAAATTAAAATATATAAAAAGAAACTACCATTATATTTTTATGACAAGTTCTAATTGTTAATCATACGATAAATATTTTAAATCCTTATCAATATGTTATAAGCTTTAAAAAATTATGACAAATGTTTTTTCTGATATTATTTATGAATATGTTCAATTTAGTAATAATTATATTTTGTTTGGCTAACTTAAGCGGTCACAAATGGAAAATTTAAGCCGAAATTCACTACAGCTAACTTTTTTCGTCTATTGAGCTCAATAGTCTATTTAATTAAATTTCATCAAAAGTTTTACGTTATCTACGTTTTTGTTTTATTTTGTCCGGATTTGTTGAAACTGAGTCGTTACATTAAATGTTTCTGAAACTACAACGGTAAAGTTTAAAATTACTTAAATTATTATTTAATTATCGCCATGGCTACATAATATAACGCTGTTGAATACGCGGGTTGAAGTTTTTTGAAGTTTAATCACTGTTTAAAACTTGTTACAATTGTTTAAGCATTCGCTATTATATTTACTGTTTCTGTACTTAATCTCTGTGAGACTGTACATTTCACTGTCATTTATGCTTTTATTCATTTAAAAACACAAAGATATAATGGATTGTAATTGAACTGATTATTATGGATAAAAAAATATATTTATTTTTAATTAAAAGTTAATTACAAGTGTGTAATTGAGACGTAAGTTTGAACATTTTATTTGAACATTTATGCAAAGAAGGAATTATTATTTTATTGTGACATTAAAAAATAGAAGCATATTCATTTTAGTCACAGACTATTTTGTGACAGTAAAAATGTTAATCACGTCATTGGAATTACGAACACTTGGAAGTAACAAAGAACCTGAAATTAGTGTAATAAATAATTGAAATAATGACTTGAAATTATATTTTTGTCAGGAACTCTTTGTTGAAATATTTTATCCATTGTTCATAAATACGACATTGTATGAGCCTTTTGTCATGGAGATTAAAAAAATCTTTAAGACGCATGTTAAATTATAATTAATTGAGTTTGAGTAGAACAACTACGTTTTTAAAATAACCAAAAATTTGTATTGCCAATCTACGTTTTGCAATATGGATTCCCCAAAAATAACAGTTTTGACATACCTTTTGATGTCATATTTTAGTAAAGCCAAGAGAGCAGTATCTTTACATAAAAAAATGTCTTGGTTGGAACGACTCTGGAATCGCATCTTTTTAAAAATTTCAATCGCATGAACATCATTTCTTCATACAAGTGCTAAGATAGCTATATTTCTCAATCCTTATGCACCTATAAATTAATGAAGGTTTTATTCGAATGGTCCAAAATTTAAATAATAAATTCCAAGTTAAAACAAAAACAAATATAAATTTAAAAGATATTATTTATTAATCTAGAATCGACAAACAGGATTGACCTCTTCTTCGTGAGTAATAAATTCATATTAAGAGAGAATATGAAAGGTTTTTTTTTTACGAAATAAATGGTTTTAAATATTTAACATTGTTTCGGAAGCTTTATTATTAATTACCATTAATTTTTTTCAAAAAATAAGCTGCAGCTAAAGCCATTAACGTTTTAAAATGTAGTAATAGTATTTTTTATTAAATTCATTGTCGTTACAAAGCCATATTCTCTTAATTATAGTTCACGGGTCGCTTCAAATTGGAGCCGTAAGCTTCTTCTTTAGAAGCGGTGCGGGAGAAGATTTATTAAGATTTAATTTATACAGGACAATCATTAAGGTTTTCTGTTGTATGTAAAATAATGTTTCTACAATCCAAGTCATGAAAAAAGTAGGTGATTAGATTTAGGAAATAAAATAAATTTTAGAAAAAATAAACAGCACTAATTTGAACCTTGTCAAAATTTCAGTCTATAAAGAAAATGAAGCGGGTTAACTCATAAAAATAAAATATACCCAAACTCTAATCAGTTTAGCAAAAATTTTAAGGACTTCTTGTCGTTTAACAAAAAATTTGATTACATAAGTGTATCCTAAAACAATCATGATATCAAAAAATGTCTTTCAATCTAATCGCATATTTTATTACCCGTAATAAGAAGTCTGAAGATATATTTATACATTCGTTTACCACGATGATATGAATAAAACTTTTTAAAATTTAGAGATAGGTTCTTTTGCTAGTAGAAAATAATAGATATTAAACATCAACTAAATTACCAAGAATGCTTAAATATTCCCCCAAGAGAGGTCACGCTAAAATTGTAAGAATCTTATAAAGTAGATTTTTTCCATAAACGATTTAACTAAAATAAATAAAGTAACTTATTTGTCTGGAATATCAAAAATTATTATTTGAAGTTTGCAGGGCATAACAGGTTAAAAACTTTAAGATTTAAATTTTTAAGATTTTTATGAGATGAAACGGTTAGTAGATTAAAGTGTCATACATTTTTGAAAAGTAAAATTCCTTTTTGTGTTTATACTTTTTGGTTAAAGAACAGTTTTTAATGACAAATTAAAAATTGTATTTTTCATATATTTATATAAAAATCAATTAAACAAATAATTGAAAATTATTGAAATAATTAGTTTAACAACAACCTTCTAGAAAAGAAAATAATTAACATGCAAGTTGGTTGCGATGTACACAAACTCATTTTTTTTTTTATTCATAGCAGTACTGATGATCAATAAAAATAAAATATAAGCAAGTAATAAAACTGTTAGTAGTTATTAAAATATAAATCAATTAGTTTAATACTTATGTATACCGGTTTAAGATGTTGAGATTACAGCCTCTTGACACTTTATTTTTGGTGTGTTTAGCATTCATATCAGAAAAATAAACGTTATGTTCTATGTCTTAATACATATCTTATCTTATTTCAGGTCCGCAATGGTATCCGTTTTTTGGTTGTAACAATATTATCCATGCAAAAGCTATTAAGTTCGGGTCTCAATATAAAGCATTGCAGGAGATGGCCAAAGAATATAGGACTCAGGTACTTGGCTTAAAAATGGGGAGTGACATGGTGGTAGCAGTGTTTGGTGAAAAAAATATACGATTTGTGTGCAACGATTTGAATTTCGATGCTCGGCCAGAGAGTTTTTTTATAAAGTTGAGAACTTTTGGAAAAAAATGCGGTGAGTTCAGTGCAGATATAAAAAGCTTTTTTTTCATGTGCCATTAATTTATTAATTGCGTAATAGTAATTAACTTTCTCCATATATGTATAACTCTTAATAATAAATAGTAAAACTCATTAGAAATATTAGTTAAATACAGAAAAAAATGAGTTCGAAATAGTATTGAGTTACTGAAAAATCTATTTTATGATATAAAGAAACTAATTGGACATAATGGATACCAGATATACATGTTATTATAAAATATGTTGTTGGAAACGTGATGCTGTTTCTGTTATTTATATTTCATTCACCATTCAACTCTTATGTAAAGCAAATAACACATTTCCGATGATACCCTTCCCAGTAAGTTAGAAGGCGACGTACTAAGAAAATATTAATAAAGATTTTTTTTATAATGAGATCTAAGACTTTCGCGACTATTAATTTAAATGAAACTAAGATTTTCGGATTACTACGCGTTATTTTTTTTTTTATAAAACTACATACTCCCTTGTTTCGGTTACTTTGCAGCAGCCGTGATCACGGGTAGATGTGATCACAGTAAGTACAGCATATGTAAAGGAATATCGTAACATCAATTTATAGAACAATTTTTGATAATCACTTTCAAGAGGTTAAGGAGATTTTAAAAAGATTTAGAACAGCTCCATCTTCACAATTAATGAAATCATCTTTAATTTCGTTGAAATCTTTACAACGATTCAGATACCAAAGACAGTAAACTGACAATTATAAATTCACGCTAGGAATCAATTTTGTATCTCTTGGGCTAATTCATCAAAGTTAACTACTTTAAATTATTAAGTAAATATTCTTTTATAAACATTATTAAAAATACTTTTTGATCAATAACTACAAAATCAAAATTATGAATAGTTATTTATTTGACACGTATTTTAAAGCAATTATATAATATGTAGGACATTATTGAGTAAAAATCATTTGACACACAGGAAATAATAAACATTTTACTCAAAGTGGATGGATCCCGCATTTAAAAAAAAATAGAAATATTACTTGTCTATTATATTTACTTCACTATAAGGAACCCACAGAAGTACTATCTGGTGTGTTGTGAGTTCTATAATAAATAATAACCTGTGGTTTTATACAAGTTCCAAGGATAAAATGTTAGTTATCCAAGGGCAATAAGTTGAAAGACAATGTATAAATTACCCAAAAAAAAAGATGAATATATATACAAAAAAACATTATGTAAATTCAATAATAACTGATATCATTGTTATTTTTAGTCCTCTCAGTAATTTCAGTTACATTCTGAGGTATGTGAGTTTTACGTGACTATATTATGTGACTGTCTGTAATGATTGAATCGTTTTAGCCTGCTTGTTTTTAATACTCGATTTACATATATAAAATTATTAATTATTATAATTAAAAATAACTTTTATTTAAAATTATAACGTATTTCTCTATTAAACAAAAAAGTGGCTATGTATTTGTGTTTTGTCTCTAAAATGGTCACTAAAATTATTGGTAACATCTCTTGTAAAGTTAATAATAGTGGCAATGCGTTCCTTTATTATTTTTAAATATCTAGTTATTATTTTTTTTTTTGATCGAAAGAGTTCAACCTATATTACACAAATTTACCTATTAAGGACATTAATGAAGACCTCTTGTAATTTGGTCATCCGTTTCTAAATCAGTTGCTAGAAGTAATCTTAAACCCCAGGTTATATAGTCGTAAGTGTAGAGGGCTCTCTCGCGTAAGGAACGAGGAGGTATTGTTTTGTTTTCGTCAGTGAAGACTATGTACGTTATTTTACAGACTTAATCCACGATCTCTCTATATTATTTTAATAAAAATATAAACCGATATGTACATCTCCAAATCCTATACCATTTTTATTAAATTACACTTTATAAATTATTTCATACATTTTGGAGAAAATTATTAAAAAAATTAAAAAATAATTTTACAATTATGTATTTAATTTCAACAAACATTAGAAATGGAAATAGATAATAATGATTCGGGTAAAACCTACCAACGTCTAAATTAATATTTGGAGAAAAAAAATTATTTATTTTATTTTAACAACTGACCGTTTTGAAATGTTGATTACTTTGATGGTATAAGAGCTTCATTTCCTATGTTTATTTTATTGTAACTATAAGATACATATAAGGTACAGTGAATAATTGGTTTAATTTACCAATTGCAGGAATAACATTTGTAGACGGTCCTCTTTGGCGTGAGCACAGACAGTTTGTTATGAAATGTTTAAGAAAAGAAGGTTTTGCTAAAGAAGTTATGGAGTCTGATATTCAAGCAAAAACTGAGAAAATTTTAGAGATTTTAAAAAATTCCAATGGAACCCCTGTTAATATTAGATTTCTCGTTGCAATGGCTGTCACAAATATTTTATGGAAGTACGTTGCAGGTAATGATATGTTTTAACATTATGCAAATAAGCTGGTAGTAATTAATATTTAGGTTTAATGTTGATATAGTTCAACAAGACGTAAAATTTCTGGTATTAGAAATTCGCGGATTGTTCTACTGTTGATACAGTTAAAGTGACTTCATAACTGTTGTTGTGAATTGCGATGGATGTTTAAGGCAATTTTTTTATCGAGAGGTGCAAGATTTAAAACCAGGATGATAATTGATTTAACATAATCAGTGTCTGTCATGACAGGCTTTAATTGTCTCCTTGTAGACGATCGTTTATTGGAATTGGAGAAATTTGTAGCATATTTTAATAAATTGAAGGCAAAGTAATTTAGGGAAACCGTATTATTTCACTAACTCGTCCATAAATATGATTAATTATTCATTTAAAACCCAGGCGAGCATCTTAGAGAAACGCAGTTACATAAGTTTATTTTGCTTATGAGCAAACGCTCCGAAGTATTTACTATGGCTGGCGGCTGGCTTAACCAATGGCCTTGGCTTAGGTTTATAGCACCAAATTGGTCAGGATTTTCAATAATACAGAAAATGAATTCGGAAATGTTTGAAATAATTCAGGTGAATAATTTAAATACTTCAGTTACAATACCATATCGAAATTTTTGTTTACTGTATGGTTTATCCTCGTTATTTTACTCTTACTGCTTTTATAGGAATCCATAAGAAAACACAGAGAAGGAAAAGTGAAAGGATCGGACTATATTTACAAATTTATGAATGAAATGTACAGGGAGTCTTTTACCGGTAACGATGATATGTATATATATTTCTTATAAATCTATTTGGTTGTTATTTCTAAAACATAATAAGTGGGCATCTTGTAAGAGAATGATATTTTACTCTCTTTTTATTGTTCAGAAAGTGAGCAAGGCTAAGTCAAGAGAACGTAAGCTTCATGAATTTCCTTTATAATTTTGTGTTTTCTTAGTTAAAAATATGTTTATAAATATCTACCTTATATGTAAACCGAATTGGAATCACTGTTCTATTTAAAGTACTTTTTTTGGTAAAAGTTAAAAAGATTTTACAAACCACTGCTTCTTATTATATACTATTTATTTCATACTTTTATATTTCTTTACATTTGTATTTTTGGTATTTTTCAGGCTATTATTATTTAATTATTTTGAATAATTTTATATATTTTGCTTTAATACAGAAGACCAACTGAGAGGTGTTCTCGTGGATTTTCTCATAGCTAGTACTCAAACTACGGGCAGTATCATAGGGTTTGCGATTATATCATTAATACGAAATAAGGACATATATGATAAAATATACAATGAAATTAACATGATATTAGGTAAAAATCCCCCAAATTCAAAGGATTGCACACGGTCAGTATTAGTTTTATTTTATTTTTCTTTGCATAATTCTATGATATAACTTTTATTATTACTATGTGTTTTAATTCTTTATATAATTAACAGAAAAGCTTATAAACTCTTTTCTAAATTTTTCAGACTCGTTTATACATCCGCTTTTCTGTATGAAATCTTGAGAAAGTTTACAATAGCACCATTTTCGGGGCCTAGAAGGACATTAAAAGACACCATCATAGACGGGTACAATATTCCGAAAGGAACTACAATACTCATATCACTAGATGATTTGCACTCAAGTTCGGAAATATGGAATGATCCCGAACAACTAATACCAGAGAGATTTATTGACGAAAACGGAGCCTTAAAAAACACAAACAAAGTTTATCCATTTGGTTTGGGTAGGTATTTTGGCCGGCTGTTTTGATTTAAAATGTAAAGTACCTCTGTCCTCGTATATAAACAATTTAAAAATTTGTCATCAATTACAAAATAGGGTTGAATATACTTATTCGCAAGTGAACTGTGTTTATAATATGATATGTTTACGACGCAATTGTATTCAGACATGACAACTGAGATTCCAGTGTTATCACTATAATGTGCCAATTTAATTGAACATGTAATTACTGTAAGAAGTACTAGCTTAACTATTCGACATGTGGCCTTGATTCGGAGCATTTTCTTTATTTCTTCTAAGGTAGTATGTAGAACACTAAAAATCACTGTCTCGGACCTGACTACATATACAATGCACTAACCAGTACACTTTCGTGCTAGAGCAGAAATTTTATAAATCCCTGCACCGTATACTTACTACAGTCATGTGAACAGATAAGAAATCATGGAAGACCCCTCTTGTCGTCATTATGCGAAATAAAAACTTTCTCACAGAATCAGGCGTCTGATGATTACTTACACTTACTGCTGTTCGTTTATAATTTTTGGTGTTATCAGCGATCTAGAGGACCTCATTGGGCAGTAGAAAAAGTAATGATTCACTCATTGTTACCGTTATTTTTATAAAAATACTGTAGAATGGATAATAAAATGAAATAAAACGATTATTTTAAGGACAAATATAATATAATTTATAATTTTAATTTACGCATGTATTTACTTAGTGGACTGGCCCAATCTTCGGACTCTAGGTTATATTTAAGGCTCTCTTCTGCAATAAGTACTAACTACGACTTAGTCGTTTAGACGAAGCTACTTCCTTTTTTCTCTCCTATTCTTTTCTATTACAATACACACTTAACATAAGCTACACTTACACGTCGTTGTCCAAACGATCTTTAGATGAAACTTCTTATTCTGGTTGGTCTTTTTAACACATGTATTAGAATGTCTTTGGATATAAAATCCATTGCATCAAATTAATATTATTAATATGTATAAACCTCCATCCTTGTACGATTGTTCAGTATAATAGGACAAAAGCTGATATAATATATCAAACAAAATATCGACGTAATACAGAGCTAAATAGGACCACTTTACATTAAATAATGAACGTTAATTATTGTTATTATTTAATAAAAGTTATAAATACATATTTGTGTAAACATTTTTAATATTTGAATTTATGTTATTATAAACATCAAAATTTTATATTTCTTGAAGTAATTAAAAAAGTACTTATAATTCTTTAAAGCATGTACTTCTTTTTTGTTAACAGGTCGCAGAGCTTGTCCAGGAGAGCCACTATCCAAGTCATTTATATTTATTTTTATAGTGTCTATCATACAAAAGTACAAAATAGAATGTAGTGATGGAGAAATGCCTTCTGATGAACCCATTATTGGAATACTTACCGAACCCAAACCATTTACAGCAAGATTTATAGAAAGACCCGATGCATGATGGTCTTTAAAGTTTCATATGCAAAAGAAATTAATTTACCAAGTTAAGAATTGGAGAATTCATAGGAACTGAATGACTTGAAGTACTGTATTTTATGCATGTATATCAAGGCAGGTGTTGGGTTTGCGAGTTTGGGGTTTGATTATTTAGAAAGCCAAAGAACATGAAAATATTTGTTTTAAGTTATTTGGAACGGTATTAAGATTTTCATTATTCCATCCCATCAAAATTTGAGATACTGGGTGGAATAACGGCTAATAAACAATTAACTTAAATCATGATATTTCATTTTCAGAACATATTTCTGTTATTTTTGCAGTGTGAGCCAAATGTAGGTACCAGTTACCCTTACGTTAAATACATTTAATTTCTTATCCCTTATACACATATAAGGCTACAACAGAAAAGCACAGATTTTATAACAGTCCTTGTATTTACCACAAATTCAACATAAATGTATGTTACTTACAATGCAATTTATGTAATGATTATCATTATAGTAGTATACCGGTCATCCTGAGTGTTAAATTCAGAAAAAAAACTTTATATAATCGCCTTATAAATCTCTTAATAATATTTAGCTGGCATATTAAATCCTTAAAAGATTAAAAAATTGTTACACGGTATCGATATAAAACGATTTGATGGGGCTAAGGACGTATTTATTTCTACGTCAAATATCAATCTATGAAAACTATAGACCTAGTTAGTATCAAAAGTTAATTTCACATATTAAATTGAACAATTTAAGACTGTGGTAAATAGCAACAGAGCGCCAGCTATACCGCCGGGGCTAACCACAAGTGTTTTTGGAATGCATCTGTCCATGATTACAATCGGGATAGATGACGATAAATTCCAGATAAATATATGGTTTTTAAATATCTTTACCTATTTAAAAGAATTTATTACAAGATGGTGTTATTTATATAATAATAAAATACGTATATCTTCTCCGAATAAGAAAAGGCGTGTATGGATGTCACAAATGCTCTATCCACATAAAGTTTATAAGTTGTTAAGGTATTTTTATAGTGGATTTCAAAAAACCTATACCATCCCCATAAATATCAAACGTCTTAGTCAATATAAACAGCTCTGATCGCAACGGCTGCACCAGTAATTGCCAGTAGTTATGAGTCAGTCCTAGAATAATTCTCTCTTCGTCTTAGGTATCGTTTCCGTATTACAAGGAAACTTATACCTTTCTTATTTGCACCAATAAGAATTTCTTTGGATTTCTAGCACTCTCAATAACTGAACGAAATGCAGCGTAAACTTAACTAATCACCTTCTGTAAAAAGATGGTGCAAGATAAAGTTATTAAATATTTTCGATAATTTTTCTATATGGCTTTCAAAAAATATATTTTTTTATTAATTATAAACAAGTTAAAATAAATGTGAGCTAATGTTTGTACATAATATATATATGTCGAATAACAGCAGTATTTCAAAAAGAATTATACTGTAAAAAGATGGTGCAAGATAAAGTTATTCAATATTTCTGATAATTTTTCTATGTGGCTTTAATTTTTTTTTTTTTTAATTATAAACAAGTTAAAATAGATGTGAGCTAATGTTTGTACAGAAATATATGTGTGTGTATATGTGTATATATATATGTCGAATAACAGCAGTATTTCAAAGAGAAGTATACGGATGAATATATACAAATATACAGTTCACAATGGTGTCGAAACTTTGTAAGAAATATCATAAGACTACTAAAGTGAAGATAAGGCCAAACACATTGTGTGACTGCGGGCTGCGATTGGCTTAAATTATGGTTATAAAATATATATGAATATTCAACCATAAAGACTTGTTAAAAGGTTGAAGGTCAGCTCAAAGAGATATGTATTTATTGAAAACTCGAATTTGGACTTGGCTCATATTGAATACAACATAGTTGAAACAGTTGGAAAATGATTTTCTGATAGTATATTTTAAATTTTTATTTCTTTCGAATACTTGAACTTTAGCGTAAATACTGAAATAATTTCAATTTGTAATGAAATTATGAACAAACATATATCAGACTTACCAAAATATTTTACAAAACAATTATGTAAAGTTTGGTTAAGGCCAACAAAGAAAACAGAGGGTTTGTTTTAATTTACAATTTAAAGTAAGCAAAACTTTTATCAGAACAAACTGTTTTTTACTCACATAATTCCAAGGAAACATAGGATTCAACGAGTTGGTGTCCATTTCTATTGGTTCCTGAAACAATTAATAACTATTATGTTACTGGTAACTCTAATCAGTGATCTAATATGAAAATTTTATATCCTATGTAGAATTTTTATAAGAAAAGAAATCACCAAAAGGAAATATCTAAAAGTTTGACTTTAAACCTATAAATTGTAAAAGTTTTGGAATCACATTTTTAATAGAAATTTTAAAAAGGCAAATTTAAATTTAACTTTAAGGTATGTTTAATCCAGATCTTCGAGTTATCTAACTTGGTTTTCTAACATCACTGGTTGCTAACTTTAGTGACAATTAAACGTATTTAAAAACATAAACAGACTTATAGTGAACTGGTCATTTTGATTTATTAAAATTGTTAGTATAATGTATATTAATTTTTAAATTGGTGAAAGTGATCTTACACCTACTGCTCTTTTTATTGGAAATAGTAGGTTTATTGGTTTTCGTTTGGGTGCGCGATTTCTCTAGAGTCCAACCAAACTACTTGACTTTGATGGAAAATTCCATCTATTTAGTTTCGAAAAGACACATTGAAAATGTTAGGCATATATGTTCGAAATGAATGCAGACTCTCGATAGCAACCGGGCTGTAAGAATACATCGATTTTATTGCGATGCAAAGTTTTCACTTTCAATGTGCTGCTATTGCCTCAACATGATGGGTTTAGACTGTGCCATATCACTGGCTCGATAAGTAATAATTTTAATTAGTAAGTTTAAAAATGAAGGGGAGAATACTACTCGATATATAATGGAGTATCGGAATAGACTCAATTATTTTAATTCTGGAAATCGATTTAAATGTTTCTTTTAAATATTTTTAAGAAAGAAAACTGAAAACTCCAAGCTACAAGTTTTAATTCACTTTAGATTAAATACAGATAGTACAAATTTAGATGTTAGTATATTTAAAATAAAGGAAAAATATATAATTTTCCTAAGGTTTTATTATTTTATCTCTAGGTAAGAAAAATAAATTTAAGATAACCCTTTTTTTTAAAGAATTCTTCTTCAGGGAGTTAATCTCTAAAAGTGCTGTTTTGATATCGTACTTTGTATTCCTGAAAAATGATATCACTGTTTTTCATTTGACACTCGGAGGTTACATACCTTGTACATGACAGATACGTTAAGGTATGTACATAGTAAAACATGGCAAAATTAAAGTCACCATTGCTTACTCGCGTAAATGGAAGTAATGAATTAAAAGTTTTATTAAACAATTTTTCATTGGTCTTTTATTATTTCATTACTATTAAATTTAAATTTCACGATGAAAGTTGAATATAATCCAACAATCTTTTTTTAAATACTGGTCGACAACGATTCCATTGTTTTTGGAATGTGGTCTGTGGATGACTGCATGATAGTGAAGTGACGTAACGCTAATGTCATGTATAGCGAGCTGAACATGATATTGAAACTGTTATTATTTTGCTGTTCCATCATATAGACATAAAGATTTTTTTCTGTGTGCAATAAATACTGGTAACTTTTATGCTCTTTAAATATTTACTTTAACGTTATTTAATATATATGTCGGAATAAGAAGCACTTTGTTGTTTTTTAAAAGAGTGACGTCAGCATAAATGACGTCACCAACGACTTTATTCTCGAAAGTCATCAGGATGTCAGACTCCCTTACTTCGAATAGGTCCTATCCAAAGCCAACCAACAAATGCCTTGTTCTTTTTTTTAGTTTCGACTTGTCTGTAACTGTTAGCCCTATTGGCTTTTTCAGCGTCACCAAATATGGAATGAAGGTTAAATTTTTTTCTGATGTTTATATCGTATGAAAAATTATTTACGAACGACGACAACGTCATTTAAAGTAATAATTTATTTTAAGCTGTTTGTTTGTAGGTACGTCTTTCGTTTGTTACTATACCTTCACCTATGCCCTCAAGACATTTCTAATGATGTACAGATTGTTTAAATGTGTGGATTCTTTCTTCGTTTACAAGTTATTCTCATAACGTTACACATATATATCGAAGTTATTATTCTTTGTCAATTAAACTTCAAACAGCAGAAAATGCACCATTTGTGCTGTGAAACTATATACATGTAGTGTAAAAAAATATTAACAAAATGTATAAAAAAGTTCATAAAAATACATGACTTGAAAACATAATACTTTAATAATAAATGTTCGATAAAAGAAAAACACAAACTAAGTTATAAAAAGAACTGGGTAAAGTTTAGATTTTATAAATAATGATTTTTAAATAGAAGTTTGTAGGAATGTGAAGGAGCTTTTTAAATAAACTCAGTTAAGCCGTTCCAAAGTCAAACAGATGTTCATTTTAACGACTCGGACACCATATCATTTAAAAGAGTAAGAAACAGCAATTTTTGGAAGAACGAAAGCTTCTGTCATGAATATCATATAAAAAGGAATATCTTTATTTGAAATAAGCAATTATAGAAAGATTGAATAAAGCTGACAAAGTTTTCTTTAATCATAATTGGGTTCGACAGCAGGAGATGTAGACAAATTTTTGAAGCCCGAAAGTAAATGTCATACAGATATTAAAGTAAGCGATCGAGTTTATTGCGAGACATTTTATTTATGTTAGAAAATCAATCATCAGCATAATCCATTATAGATGGTTATAAGGAGTTTGTAATATGAAGTTTCGTTTTACATGTGAGAAATTTCATAGAGTATTGCCGTACTATAAAATACTTGTCCATATTTGACATTCCAGTTGCGGGAGAACGTGAAATCTGTAGTGAAACGACATTGATTGATCCGATCACTGTTCCAATGTTATTGACCACGCAATGCGCATATAATTGTAGTCCATCAGTATATTGATGGTAGTGACAACTCAGTAGGAAGCGCTGAAGGTAATAAAATCGAAAACAGTAATGAACAGAGTGTGTCAGACAGGGCAACGCTGAAAGTTTCATTGCATCAACTAGAGAGGACACCGTAAATGTCGACAGATTGATGACGTTTCCGAAGATAGGAGAAGAACCATCTAGATGCATAGGATGGAAGATTACACTGATGTAGACTGCTACATCATGTTTGCACTGGCAAACAATAGGTCTATAGTATTACTGCAAGCCTATATTCTATAAGGGCAAGAATGGTGACCTTTTGGTCATACATACTTTGTCTGATATCCTCATGATCTTTAAAAGAGCCCTGAGGTACTAAACTCATACCGAAATCCTGATTATAAAGAGTTCAGGTGGTAGTATTTAGTAAAGAAATTTGAACAATTTTCTTTAAGACGAATGTCTTATACGAGTAATCTGTCTAGTTTGAATAAACATTGTTATTTTTAGGACGCTCTTTTTAAGTTAGTAAAATACACTAACATAAAATGATACTGAATACTATCAATTCCCGACAGGAAATCTATCAATTTATTTCAATTTGAACTACCCAACTGACGCTGTTGCAATTTGAACTTTATTGACAGTACCATTATTTTATCCGTATTATGGTGGTATATGTGCACCATTCTTATTTTTCTATATAATACTTAACATATTAGAGACAGTGACGCCTTCCAATAATTATGTAGGTATAACAAAGGATAACACTGATAGTTGTATTAATGTAGAACAAGTTTTTGTTTTAAACCTAGAAAGTATAAAAACATGTAAATTTTCCTTACTTTCCGTAACATTTTCTAGGTATACTACCATTGAATATTTTAATCATTCTGTGAAAGTTGTAGCATATTGTTACTTTGAATTTCTTATGGACTATAGAGTGTGGCATTGGCATATGATTTTTCATTTAATAGAAAGATATTTTCCGTTAAAGCTGGGAGTCCCCCATTGATAAAGTTGATAATTGCAATGATGGTTCAGAAGTCTTATATTAACAAAGATCTATATGTAAAAATCGTTAGATGTGTCAGTAGGTGTTATTTTTATATTTATGAGAAATGTAGAGTATAGATATTATACTGTATGAAATATTTTTTACAAATAAGCGAGGCAAAACGAAACGCCTTTGGCTTATTTGTTTTATAAACTTTGATAGTTTGGAAACACCAACAATCTAGAATACTTTTTAGAAGTTTTAAAAGCTATGCAAAAGTTTTCATTAAATTAATAAACATGATAGCTTTTAACATATTTTTCAGGTAGGTTACTTCAAAAATATAAATCAATCATTGTTCGGATTTCAAAACTGGATTGAAATTTGGTTCCATTGAATTCTATCATAATTTTTTACAGAAGAAAATATCAATACATCTAGAATAATATCATTTGGATAAAAAAAACTGGATTAAAGGCTACTCAAATCCACTTGTTTTTAGATTTTTTATGTTTGTGAAAACGTATTAAAAATATTTTTACATAAACTTTTATTTTGGCACTCTGAGTAAAATTTAATTTAAAATACATATGCACATTCATATTAAATGGCATTTATATATTTTTAAATATGGAGAATTTTATTTATAAACAAGTTATTTTCTTTTATTACATAAGACAAATCCTTTACAATAAAGTTAGAAGCACGTTTTGCGCTATCTTTAGCCTCACAATTTTACAATACTGGACTACGTTCAATATATAACTAACACATATAAGTTATCTATTCTGTCATTATGATTCAAAAAAATATAGCATAAATCCAAAATTGATTCAGTCAATATGATTTCTTTTACGATCATTTTTTTTTATAAAAAAAATGTATGTCCGATATTCGGATATAATGTCCATATTATATAATCATTCATTAATCATTTGAGTATGTATAAACATTTCGTACTAATTTAAGTATGTATGCATGATAATGTATTTTTGTTTCACTTTATAAATTTGTACATCTCTACCCTAAAATATAAAAATCCTATCGCACACTCAAAGGCCTACGACGAAATACCTGAGTCAATAGACATGTTAAATATACATTTGAGTAGGAATAGCCACAATACGAACGTGTTACTAAAGTATTTCTTTTTGATCATTATTCATTGTATCTTATATTTTTTATCTTCCATTTTAATTTTATTTTACATAGTAAGAAAGTGAAAATACTTCATGTCAGAATGAGGTCTATAAAAAATTACTGAAAGAACTTGCTTAGTTTAAGATTGAAGTTGAAGAATAAGTGGATGCCTCTGGGCGCTTAGAAGTTCAACTATGTGCAATTTATTTATACTATTTTTAATAAATTAATACAAAAAGTTAGGTATTTTGTAGCATTTAACGATTACTTGTTAGTATTTAGTGAATTTTAAAACTATTAGTGGAATTGGTTTTTAAAATACAATAAACATTTCATGTATTATTTATTTTTTCTGATTTAGTTTCGAATTAAAAATGTAGGATCTAAATTTTTTTCCCGGGTAAAGTGTAATTGAGTCTTTTCTAGAAAGTTTTATCTACATACCAGCCCGATTTTGGAAAATCAAACAATTTAGTTAGAAATTTTACTTAATGTTTATTTCAAGTATCAACAGGCCAAGCATAAAACAAAATTTTGCTATTTGTTTTATTTTTACATCGTTATTGAAAAACAAAAATTCGGGAAGGAGTTGAACCCAATTACTACAAATAATATCATACTAACTTACCTTTGAGTTCCTTTAGAAATTCCAAAAATTTTCAGATAGAGACGATTTTCACTTTAATTCGATGTTTATAAATAGAACTACTAAATAGGTTGATGTAAAATCATATAAGAAAAATTTATAAACAGCAATTTTTGTGTCAGATTTAATTTCCTTAATAATTACAGATTGTAAGAGTTTTTCTTTTTTCATTTGACAACATGCTTTATGTAAGTCTGGTCTCTGGCTCGGGCTCAAACAACGTTTTCAGAAATGTTATATCGCACTACGTTCCATTGTAAACCCAGTACTACACGTATTATATCAATATATATTTTATAGTAAATCAACAACGATTTTCTATTTGGACAATACTCTTCGAGAGGAATTAGTTGGCATTAGATAGAAATTGTACGTTTAAACATACTATAATATATAATATATATTGTAATTCTAGTAACTCATTGTTATTAGTCTTCGTTTAACAGCCTCTAACTATTAAAGAATTCAAGAATTAGGGACAATTTAAAATTAGGCATTGACAATTTAAATTTTTATGCTAAAAATTCAAATATGTATAAGTCAATAAAATCTTAGTAAATGCCCGTTTATTTTGCATAACTATCTTAACTTTTTACAAGAGAATGAGAACATGTATGGAGACAATTTTCAAACAGCTAAATATTTTTTTGTTCCTTAGTAGTCAAAGGAATGTGCGCTACTTCCATTTCCATAATTTGTTGAAGGATTGCAACATTTTGTTTCTCTGTCTCTCGTATTAGAAGTCACACGGGAATTAGATGATCTTCTTCAGTTTTATGTTATCGCTTATGAAACATTCCGAGAATCATTCGATCTCAAATTAATATCCCTTGCACCGGACGCGTTAACAACAAGTAACTAGAATATTGTTATAATCGATATCTCTAACACCTCTACGTTCGAACGATATTATTAGTGTATCTCACAATCGTCAAGCGCTGTCCACTACTTTGTACAGTCGCGCATCGGACGCAGCGGCGATTGTGCGCGTGATTACGCCGCGATGCTCGTTATTATTATTACGATACTTGCCGTGCTGCTCGCCGGTTACATAATCAAATCGTTCAAAAAGCCGCCTAAATTCCCTCCAGGTAATTTATTTTAAGTCGGTACATTAGTTAACGTTATAATTAGCCCGAGACATTGATCATTGGCACCGTCTTGTTAATTTATGTAACTGTTCATTCTAATTTTATGTCATAAACTTCACACCATGTGGTTACACGCATATGATAAACGATGTAATGATATTTACCTAAAATACACAGCCGGTTTTTTGCCATGTACCGATCTAAGAAGTTGTACATATGTTTTGAGACAATTTTGTTTGGAGATATCGATGGTGTTGAATAATTAATAAACATATCAATTAATTTAACTTTTACAAGATTTTGACTGGCACAGGATTGAGCTTGACAATGATTAATAAATCTGGTATCTGAAAATGTACTACAATGTACATTAGTAGGCACAGAAACAGCCATTCATGACCAGTCTGTAAAAATGGGATGTCATTGTTATCATACACTACGTTGTGATATTAATAATTTTAAAGAATATAGATTTTATAAGGTACTATTTACAACTTACGTCAGAAGTTTATGTGGGAATGGTCGACGACATAAGACATTTTGTGTCAGGGGTGGGTGAGGGTTTATCGCGTGTTATTAACCTAAAAAAAATCTGTTCTCGCGGTAAGGTGTTGGTAGAGGACAGAGTGGATTAAAAAAACAGTTCGTATATGCGAACAATTTTGTAAATGTACTACATTGTGGTATATTAATCTATACCTATCTATACTAAGTTTTTAAAATACAAATCTATATTTATGTTAAGTAAACAGCATCTGTAGATATATTTTGATAAAGTTGTAATAGCTCATAAAATGACAATCCCGATTTTAAGGAAATTATAGAGAATTCTAGAGAATAGAGAAGTCACGTAATACAAGTGATTATTGTATTTGCTTAAGAAATAAATTTAAAATAACCGTAAAGGATATCATTTCATTGTTTCGTAATGTTATGTAATAAATAATATAATTGATTCAATCAATATGATTTCTTTAACGAGCATTTTTTTTAAATATTTTTTTTTTAATTTCCTATATTTATTTATATACCGAAATCCTAAACAATGAAATAAGGCTTACATGTACTGAAATTGAAATTATGTACCTCGTAAATCGACAGCATTTATTTACTTTATTGTGTAATACCAGTTTTACTTATGCGAATAAGATTCATTGTTATTCTCTGTAATTTTAACATTATTTATAAGTGGTGTTTAGGTCATCATTTAAACAATATTAGGACAGAGGTAACAACACAGCTAAAATAAAAATCTCTAACTAAAGGTAAAGGTTGTTATCCAAACTATCTCAAATATTGATAGCTTGTTGTACCACGCTGTGGTTTCGATATTTGTCATCGCTTACTGATATTCTCGATCTCGATATTACTGTCACAGCAACCGTTATTAAACACGTTCAATGTATCGAACCGTCTAGAAATTTTACTGACAGCTTCGTGAACCACAACGTCCGCTGCAGTCTGTTTTTAACTATTCGATTGTTAAAATAAGCCGGAGTAATAAAAAAGTGTATGAGGATTTTTTAAGGCATTATCAATAAATGATTACTTGCTATAAAATTAAAATAATGACTTTTTGTTTTTAAATGAACTAAAAATGGTTAACTGCAAAATTAGTTAATGCTTTAAAGGTGCAATTTACTTAATTGAAGTTACTTCAAGAAAATTAAAGTAATTAACAGTTTATTTTTACTAGTCTATGTAGGTTCTTAATAATTTTCTTCTTAAAACATTTAAACTCTATGATTTTAATATCGCCATAAAGTATATAAAATTAAGGATATTTTTTAACCATATATATATTAAAAAAAAAGGTTGGTGCTGGTGTCTTCACTTTACACGTTCCACTCGTCACCATTATAGGTGCGAATTGATAGACAAGAAAAATTACAGAGAACGTAGTATAAACCTTAGATAATTACAAAATATGTTTGTTGTTGAAACATATGTATGAAAAGATATATAAAATATAAAAAAGATGTATGATAGAAAATGTAATTTCATTGGGACAATAAATGAATGAAAAGACATTAACTTAATATACAAGATAGCTCAATAAGTTATACATTTTTAACGAGACTTGTTTGGGTCAGCCTTATGAGTTTCGGACTTAAACCGATTTAGGAATTGGCATGTTATTTAACTGTATAATAGTAAATGTCCTGTAGTACATGACGGGTTAGTAGAAACAAAATGTATGGCAAGTTCCTTCTAAACTATATTAATTAATTACCTATTGTTGTTGAAATTTATAGATTGCTTGTGAGATTACTTAGTTGTATTCAAAAGAGGATAGGAAGCAATGTATTATTCAAGACAGACATAATCCTAATACATAAATTTCAATCTACAGTGTCAGTTTTTTTAAGGTTTTAATTTTCATGGGGTTTTAAAGATGTAACGAAACATTCAAGAATTTGTAATTCGGTCACGGCCGCAAGCGCACTGATTTCGGAAGACAGATACCTACCTATTTTTTCTACGAACACGTCCACATACATCATCTCCATTATTCATATATAATTTTATTACAACTCACTGCTCGATGAAAACTCAAATACTTATTAAAACGTCCATATCATTTTTTTTATACTGAATAAGGACCCCGAATAAATTACAGCAATAGATTTCAATTAGAGACCGCAGTGAGAGTGTTTAATCAATTCCACAAATTAGGTCATGGGTATTAAACAGGAAAATTTGAAGGTATGTTTGTTTATGTGATGTTTGTGTCTCTGTCAAGCCAAAACTACTTCCTAAATGTATTTTAACATAAGTGTACATTGTAGTATCATTTAGACTGTAGTTTCCACGGTAACACAGCTTAACTCTACTATTTTTTACATATTCGGGTGATACACAATATGGATCGCGTTACCGGTTGATTGCAAAATCCGTTTTTAAACACACATTTCGTTTTTCTCGAAATCCAAAGCCGGATTCCACTCCTGTAAAGTTGCTATATGCAAATTGTTAATCATGAAAAGTAACTAAAGTGTAAAATCCGAGGGAGTCATTTAGAAAAGACAAAAGACGTATTAATTTTCATAAAATAATGACTAGCTCTTCTAGGTCTTCGACAATAATGGAAATTCAACTTCTTCTGGCTATTATTATACCTATGTTTTTATTGCTTTACTTTTAAAGACTTAAATACTATTTTACAATCTTTTAATATTCTGAATTTTTACAATTGACATTTAGGTTTGTATTTGATATTATAACGATGGGGAAAGGAAATTGCGACGATGCCTAATTTTTTACTATCGGCTAACCAGTATTCTCTTTAGGAAAATTTAAAAAGCGCTCACGTGCAAACACATATTAACAGTTGAGGAATTTACTTCCATAGCATATACAAAGTCAAGCCGAATCGCATGACTTTCTACGCGTTGTTGTATTTTAACAAAGTGATCGATTAAAAAAAGACGTTTCTTAAATATTTTTTAACTCTATTTGACTCGAATGCCTTATAAATATTTTTTAGGATAAGAAACACCTATAATTTTATTTTATTTATATTTACGTTTGAAATATTATGTAATAAACAAATAAATATTTACATTATAAAGATGAACATATTAGTACACAAAGTATTGAAATCTGAATCTTATACTCATAGAGATATATTATGTAGTGCGTTTGGTTCCCACGGGGAACTATTATTAGTTTGACGTCAGCACTGTAACACGTTATAGGACACTTTGCTCATCTATGGCATTGCACCGGCGAAAATCGTTAACATTTTTCATATCGCCAGAATATGTAAACCTCAATTAGCAGATGAATAATTCTCAAAGTAAAAAAAATTGGGGATTTTTTTTTAGTTTGGTTGATTATATTTTAAAGGGAATTTCAGTATTATTAGTTTTCGACGAAAGTCAGCAAATGGCTGTGTATTAGGATGACAATGTATGATTCTATAGTAAGGATAGGTCAAGCAGAAATTTAGGTTGATTTAAGTAACATGTTTGATTTAAATAATGAAAAAGTATAATTAATAATAATTATATAAATACATTCCAAAAGCTAAGGAATGTTTAAATGAAAAAAAAAATGGAATATGTAGCATAAACTTCAATTATTTAAAAAAAAATAGTGAGTTGTAGATCACATATCATAAAAAAAAGGTTTAAAATATTATTGTCAACTGAATTTAGTTAAGAATTAGATTTGATTCTTAATGTATGCTTTTATTTAATATTGCAAACAATGTAGCATTTAACTACTTCCTAAAATTGCTTGACAATAAGGAATGTTTTGGAATAAGCAACAAGTTCATGAAATATACTTGCCTCTTACGGCTAAGTCGTGTCATCATAATATTAGTAAATAGTAAATAGGTAACATATATGATATTTGGTTCATACAAAATTGTTTTACAGGTAACTTATATAATTTTTTAATAAATGTGCAGCATAATGTGTTACCCATTAATAAGAAATCAATATTTTATCTGCGATTTTATTTTATTCTCTCTAATTAATTATAATTCAATAAGCAAATTCAATAACATACCAGAATAATACATAAAAATGTATTAATCTTAAGTAATAACATATGAAAGTTGCATATCATTACAATAAAACTTAATGTTTTAAGAATACATTTAACGGGAATAAATTTATATCTGTAATACACGCATCAAGGTCCCATTTTGAAATGTACTTGTTGGATGTCAAGCTAAAAGCCCTTAAAATAATAAGAAAAATTTTAATAGGGGTAAAGTAAAATTTAAAACAAGTTTTTTTTTAATGGATGTTGTAAATATCACAATATAGGCCAGCAGTATGATCTAGGGTACTAATAAGTTAACAACCAGAATTAGTAACTTTTTATAGCCCCAAACACAGAGAGAATTGTTAGTTTTTCAACCTAGAATTTAAAAAGACTGGGAAATCTTTTTTAACTTCCATACTAAACCTCCACCACTCTAATAACTGTTCCAGTGCTGGTAATGTTGGGATATTGGAGTGTCTTTTGGAATTTTACTAGAACGCTGAAATAAATATTATAGACATCTAACCTGTTAACAAGATATCAGCAAGTTTGCACCTAAGTGACAGCGGTTTCCAAAAACAAATCTAAATACCCAAACAATACAAAAGTAAAGTAATAATGTGATTTAAGTGACTGTGTGAACAATATTTTTGGACTACTATTTCAGGTTATTTGTTGTATTGCTAATTTCATAAGTAATTTCATTTTCAATTTTAGCTATGGATTTCTTTTTTTATTTTATTGACGTCTGACACTTTCCTCCTGTTTTTTAGGCAATGACAAATGTGACAGCCGTCAACTAACGTTTCGTAATTCGTAATTGTTATTATATAAATAATTAGCACTTTATTAGAATACTAAAAATATTTCAATAACTTTTAAATTGCCTTTTTTAAATTTTAGTAAGTGATATTTATAATATCTATGGGACATTAATGTTAATTCTTTGCTATAAATTTTATTTAAATCGCTTCCCTCATTGAATGTAGAGCAGGTAATAATATATTTTTCAAATATACATTATGATATAGCTATTTATAGTATTGGTTTTTATTTATTTCATTTATGTAGTAGCGGTTTAATTGTTTCTTTAAACTTATATATGTTTGATAAACTGTGAATTTGAAATTTCAACCGTTTTCAATGCGCTTTTTTTTACGATGGTTCTAAGATATATTTGGTTTAGATCGGTCCATTGGTGTAAGATTATCAACTCTTTTCCAAAATTATGTAAATGTAATATTATGTAATATCATACCAACTAAACTTTATCATAAAGTTCTGAGAAGTTGTTTCACCAGGGAAATCAGTCTAGATATATTTAGGTCCCATATAGCAACGTGTTCGGTTTATTTCCATTAGGCATTAAAATTGCTCAATATATTTAGGTGGCTGTTGATTGCTACAAATTGCACATCAAGCTCATCAAATACTATTGGAAGTGTTGATGTTAATCAGATAATATTGGTCCTGTAATTGACATTGGTTACCCTATTAAAACACATAAATTGTGTCGCACTTTTTGAAAATCTGTTTATATTTTCATCACTAAAATTGAAACCTTTTATTAAATTTTATAATCTTTGTTGAATTCGGTTCCACTCTATTATTTATCAGCATGTTCGAGCTGTTACCTGATATCCATTTTAAGCAAAAAAAAAATAACATTATTATTTTTAAACGCTGCGTCTTTTACATCCATTGCATCGGTATTTGTTTACTTACATTTTAGTTTTGCCTCTAGCTTCTATTTTAACCGGAAAGTGTACTGAATGAAATAATATTTAATAAAGATCTTCTTAGCGAAGAATTTAATAAAGTAAAATTTTACTACTATTAGTAGAACAACTACACACAGATTTAGATTTAGAACCCTTAAAATTATATATGAAAAGACTGTTGTGTTAAAATAGAGGGTAGTTATCTATTAAACTGTTATATAAATAATAATAATAAAAAAATCTCAAAGTTTTATTTGTCTCCATAAACTTTTGTGTCTTAGTAACTTTTGTGACTTAATAACTTTTGTGTTGTCGATAAATGTAACAATAGTATAAAAAATATATCAATATAAATTTAAACAATGATTTTCGCAGACAGTTTGATCGATAATTTACACCTAATAAAATCTTTAATTACCCATTATACTGGAAAAAAGGAACACCACAATACTATACATACTAGTAATTAGAAACAAATATTAAGATCAGCTCATAAAGTACTTGAATATAGTTCTCAATAAAATAATAAATCTTGTTTGTTTTAATATGTAAATTTTAGTTCAATAAACATATGAGGTACAATAGCGATATCGTAATAATTTGTATAAAACGAGGTAATGTAAATTTACAGTGTAAGGGTTAATTAACTTATTTATTGAATAAATTTATATTAATACGATTCGCACCCTAATCTTGAAAAATTCACTATGTTATTTCCGGAATAAAAATCGTCATAGGATCTCAATTTAAGACTGACAATTAAGTAAAGTACTATTAAGTATTATACTATTTAAGATCCTTAAGAAGATGAAATATCGACACTTGCTAAAAAGCAGCCTAACTAAATAAAAAAAAATGTTTAAGTTATATAGGTGGACTTTAACGATGTTTTTCCTTTACGATATCATACATATACTTACATAAAAAGTTTGTAAGTATGACTTTAATCTGCGGATCAAAGTAACAATCTTAAATTAATTCAATTTATAATTTCCGATACCTTTGACATTGATGTATTAAATACAAAAATCTGTAAGTAGAATTCTGAAAAACCAACATACATATATATTTCCATGTTAAAAGAAAATGTAAGATATACCGATATAAAAGAATCGTAAATATCAACACAAGTAGACGAACAATGCAACGGCTACTTGATCGCTGGTTAACTAACGAAAGAAAGACGATCAGTATAATATTATATCGATAACAATAGAGTCAATAAAATCTCATGTTGCATTTGAAACGAGTCAAGATTCAAGGAATGGATGAAATCAATTTATATTGTTATAATCAATTAGAAATGTTTAAAAAGGATTTTCATGAGAGAAAAATTAATATTTTGCAGGTCCAAAATGGTATCCTGTCGTAGGTTGCACCAAAATAGTAAACGAAATGTCTCGACAATATGGTTGTCAATGGAAGGGCTTATCAAATTTGGCGAAGCAATATTCAACTCAAGTTCTTGGTATAAAACTTGGTTTAGAACCGATAGTTGTGGTTTATGGAGATCATAACGTAAGAAGAGTGTTTACTGAAAAAGTATTTGAAGGGAGACCTAACAATTTCTTTTTACGTCTGCGTTGTTTAGGCAAAAAAATGGGTAAGAATTTACAGATTATTACTGAATTAACTAATTAATTTGTATTTAATCACTTTATATTAAAATTTATCACATAATTTATTAAAATCACTTACAGGTATCACTTTTGCCGATGGAGAACTTTGGAAGGAGCATAGACAATTTACAGTGAAACATTTAAAAAATGTTGGCTTTGGTAAAACTGCAATGGAGGGAGAAATACAAAGAGAACTACAGTACATTATACAGTATATAGATAATCACAACAATACACCTATAAATCCAAAAACAATACTTGCAATATCGGTGATGAATATTTTATGGAAATTTACGGCAGGTAAAAATTTAATATTACATTTTTTAAATTGAAATTAAGTGATTCTTTGCGATAATCTTTACTTTTTCCAGTTTTTAATAGAATGTTAAACAGTTTGTAATTAAACTTAACATCAATATTGATAAAGTTATAACAGGAGCATCCGCAGAAGAAGTTTCTGCTTGGTGCTTATAACACAATAACTCACTGCAAGTTTGAAACTACATTTGCTTTCACTATTAAATAACAGTAGTTTAGCCAAAATCAATATCTTGAAGTTCACGGTTAAGGTTATTATATAAGTTATTGTATATATATGTTTGAGAACTTAGTTACGTTGTTCATAAAGATGTAACTTTGGTAAGCCTCAAACAAACGACGTGCACTTTATAACCGGTGCCTTCACAGAATACATGAATATATAAGTTGTCTAATAAACACAGAAAGGTATTTTTTTAATGATTTATAAAGAGCATTTAGCGATGGTATTTACTAGACATGTGACATTAATTGAATAGATTTATATATTGGAATTTCTTTTTTTTTATACTATGTTTAATTTTTTTTATCGGTTTTATACCGATAGGTCGTTGAAAGACAAGATTCACGTTATAAATCTTATGATTTAGTTATTGAAACAACTTTTTTTACATTTAAGCTTAAAGGCGAAGTATTTGAAATAAAAATTTGCCCTCTGCTGTAAAAAAAAACTATTAGGAAATTTTGTTTAGTGACTTTGAAGTATCGTCTTGTCGTAGGTATTAAGTTATCCTAAATTATTTAGCTCAGAACAACTTCGTGAGACTTCATTTGCTGTGACATTTCTCTTAACTGGGAAATATAGGTTTTATTTGGCCTATTAAAATTGGTTTACGTCACTGAAGACTTTTTTGTCGCATTTGTAGGACCTTTTATACCATTTCAGACGTTATACTATGCCTAGATTAACTATTTGACCTCAACTACCGTGAAACGCCACAAATAAAACGCCAAAAATGTACATTTATATAAATACCGCAACATGTAAAGACCGTGTAACTCTAAAAAAGCTCTGTTCTGCGGCAAACGAATTCAAGTATGTTCTGTAGCTCTGAACATATTCTGTATATATTTTACTTAAAACAGATGTTGAACTATCAATGTTTTGAAAGCTGCTACAAAGAGAAATCTCTTTGTAAGATTTACAGTAACCTTGGATTATACAGTTTGAATACTATTGTATTTGAGTAAAACTTATACTATGGTAGCATATACTACTTTGACATTAACATTAAACTTGAAAATCTTTTGAAATACTTTCTCAAACTGTTGTGTAAACAACATTAATATCTTTGCATTTCGTTTGATAAGTGGGGGCACCAGAAGTCTGTATATTTACCTTCCTTTATCAATATAAATTTGATTTGTGTAGTTATGTCCTATATCAGATGGAGTTTGTTCTAGGAATCATAGTGTGTTACGGGCTTTTTTTATGAATGACAGTTTTGATCACTAGATAGTTCACAAGGAACCTTTCGCAAGTCTTTATATTTGAAAATAGTAATGACGGATATAGTACTAGACATTCAAGGCGCTGCTTATAGCAATGAGATCTTCCACTTCTTGGAAATAAAAAACCGTCTATGTATTGATATCATTATTATTTACGTGGTTGAACAAAAATTTATACACCAGAACAAATTATTAGGAAATTGAAGAGATTCGTTTATGAAAATACTTAATTACGGCGAATATAAATCATAATTATAAGACTTATCTAAAATATTATATGTTATTTATGGTATAATAGTATTTTGTTCCATGCCTGTAATAACTTTTTTGAAGATGCTCTAATTTAAATTCTGTTTTACATTATTTTTTTGTTTCTCAATTTCAATATTATTTTTTTGTAATTAAAAAATTTCATTTATTGTCGAAGAGTGTAAATATTGCATAAAATATTTTTTCTTTTTAATTGGCAAACTTAAAGTCTAGACTAGAAATGTTTAAATATTAATAATAAAAAAAAATAGGAGATATTTTGTAAAAACTCCTCTTGATGCTGTTTTTGGAACGGGTAATTTGTGTAACACATATAACTGATCTAAGTGTTAATGAAAGCCCTGTCAGCTAACGACTTCTAACATTCCCCGTTTATTTACGAACACACGCAATAAATTTCATTTCATTCTAAAATTTAATTATTTATTGAGATTTGAGACTTTTGAGAGTCATTTTAATAAAACTAATATTTTTCGGATTTCGAACTAATATTTTCGGATGCGAAATGTTATTCACATCGCGTCTGCCCGTGATCACGGTTGCTGAAAAGTAACCGAAACGTCGGGATTACGTAGTTTTTAAAGTAATAAAATTCGCGTAGTAAAACTGCGAAAAATATTAGTTTTATTATTTTTTTTGTTTTGTGGGTAAAAGCAACAGTTTTAAAAATAATTCTTCCTAGAAATGCTGTAGTCATAATAAAGCTAGATCCTTCGGGACCTTATAGATAGATTGATATATAATTGCTTGTTATTTTCTATATTTTTACAAATACAATAATATTATTTAAAAAAATTATGTCTAAAATTCTATTATTTTTAGAATTTTTTTTACTTATATTTGGTATATATGTTTTGTTTCGATGAAACCTTATTGACGATCAGATGAGTTAACAATTCTTGTTACAATTCCTGAAATTCCAAAAACATTTTTTTTTATTTTTAAATGAAAGATAAAGAGTTTCTTCAAAGAAGTAGGTTATAATAATTATTTTATAAATCTGTTTGACTAGTTTATTTATATACAGTTAATTTTATTTTTCAGGCGAACACATAAATATGGAACGTTTGATTTTTCTGTTAGATTTATTGAAAGCAAGATCTAAGGCTTTCACAATGGCCGGCGGTTGGTTGAATCAGTGGCCTTGGATTAGATTTTTGTTTCCCAATGGTAGTGGTTATAATCTTATAAGGAAGATAAACCAACAATTATCTGATATTATTGAAGTAATGTAATGGTTTATTACATCATTATTATATTCTCATCTAGCATGTCATTTATTTATTTTATTAATAAAAATCTTTTTAGGAGGCAATAGTAAAGCACAAAAATGAAAGCATTCCCGGAAACGATTTTATTTACATGTTTTTAAATAAGATAAAAGAAAATAGAGAATCTTTTACTGGTGAGTGTGACCTTTGCTTTGAATATAAAATACAGCTTCTGATTATAAAAGCTTTACTCGTTTCAAAGCGAAAGACTTATAAAAAATTATTTCTTACCGCGATGGAACGGTTAAGATATTAAATGAGTTTATTTGTAAAAGTTGATTGTCTTATTTTGTGACATTATATATAATAGGAATATCAAACTTTTGGTCGATTAAAATGTTTTGCTTTTAGATCGTTAGTCATTTTATATGTCAGTAAAAGACAATATCATGTCCTAAATGTTGGATTGGCTTGTTTTTTTTTACATACATATAAACTAAAAGATAGTATTAGAACAAATATATATAAATATTTTGGTGACTAACAAATCTTTCGTTATTTATATCATATGTGACGTTTGTACCTATACTAGTAAATATTTAAAGGATTTTTTGTTTTATAATTGTAGAGGAACAATTAAAGGTTATATGTCTGGACTTACTTATAGCGGGATCACAAACTACCAGTAATACTTTAGAATTTGCTATTCTCGGGGTATTACGAAATAAAATTATTCAGGAAAAGATTTTTAAAGAAATACATACTATACTTGGAAACAAAATGCCGTCCTGGTCAGATTCCAACAGGTAATACAGAATGATAATCAAAAAAGTGAATTATTGTTTCATTATGTTATATTGTTAATGTTATATGATTGCATATATTAATATAACGATGTAAATAGCTTAGAAAGCATATTGGAAATTTTAGCATTAAAGTATTTTTTGTAACATTAATTAAAAACGAAAATAATCTTTTCAGACTAGTGTATACAATGGCTTATCTTTATGAAATCCAAAGATATTTCACAATAGTCCCTTTAGCAGGTCCTCGACGGGTGTCGAAGGATGTGACTATGGATGATTTTTTAATACCAAAAGATACGACGGTACTTATATCCGTCGGCGATGTACATTTTGATCCAGAAATGTGGGAAGCTCCCGATAAGTTTATGCCTGAGAGATTTATTGATGATAAAGGGAAATTAACGAAAACCGAGAATATTTATCCGTTCGGTATAGGTGGGTTTTAGTATTTATTTACATTTCAGTTATTAATAAAGTGAAACCAATGTTGAATACTAATTAAATCGCGAACTACTACCAACAAAGTATTAACTTTTAGCATTATAGTACATGTGCGCTCAAGTGGAGGTAAATTTACATGTCAATGATCCAAATCCTATTTTTTTTTTACACAAAATATAAAAAAAAAAACGGCTAAGGATTGTCTTGTTTCCAATATTTTGTGATATAAGACATATTTTGTTTTTAATTATACATATACTTATACCTAGCTATTTGGTTTATGGTGGTTAATAAAATTAGGAAAGGTCGGTTTGATTGATGTTTTGATTAAACTATTTTATAAATAATATGATAAATTTGAGTTTCTAAACAAAATCAATACATCTGCAATTGAATTAAAAATTCCTTTCGTTTTTATAGGACGGAGACGCTGTCCAGGCGATGCTTTGGCAAAATCATTTATATTCATAGTATTTGTCGGAATACTCCAAAAATACCAGATAGTATGCAGAGATGATGAACTTCCGTCCGACGAGCCGATTGTTGGTCTCATATCTAGTGCGCGCCCATACACAGCGGAATTTAGAATGAGAAATACATAACTGGAATTAAAATGTTTGAAGTATGCAGAGAAATAAATTTATTAAATAAAGTATAATTTGCATAAAATTACAAATTTCCTTTACCTACATTTATAATAAGTAACAACAATTTGTTACGAATAAAAAATTTTCACGGGGAAATGCGCTTTAAAATATAAATTCTGTATATATACATGTACATTTTACTTATCTGGAGGTATGTTCGCTTTTATTAATTAAAAAGAACAAGCGGATAAAGTTTCAAAGTACGAGTAGCCCATCCGTATTCCTTTGAAAGTTAATTACTATGAGCATTGCCGTGGACTCGAAAACTTTTTGTATCTGGTTTCAATGTCACTGTCAATATCAAAGCAAATGATATTCTAAAATTTTAAAGTTTTAGTTCCACTAATTATAATAATTTTGCAACTCTGTTATTAACACCTTGAGTAGTTTACAGTTTTGTTTAAATATTTTGTAGAAAATAATAAAGACTAAAGTGGTATTTTTTTAAATTATCATTCAAAACCAAGGATTTAATTGTTTTGTCTGTATTTGTAACAGGTGTGTCAGCTTTAATTGGGACTGTGACAATAATTTTTATTTTGGAATTTAATTTGTGAGCCTTAATTTCACACCTCGATACTCTTAATTTTCATTTTAAAGAAACCTCAATAATATTAAAACTGGTATATCCAAGAAGACATTACATTTTTTAAAACAAGATATGAAACGTCTTTTCTACATTTATAATAGAATGACAAAGCAGCTGTATTATTTTTATAAAGATGGTATTGTTTTGAACTTTAAAATGTTACTTTTTGTACTTTCTAACAACTCTTTTCTTCAGATCTATTTCATACATACTAGAAAATATATTTATTGTTCATATAATAAATCCAGAATACAATTACAGTACATGCACCATATAAAATAATTAAATTAAAACATTTCTTTAATTGGAAATTATGTTACAATTTTTAAGAACTAACATATTCGAGGCGATTAATATGCATCAACGAAATATTTAAAATTCCCTCCTGTAAACAGTACCAAAAGAGAAAAAAAAAAAAATATTTTACTTCATGTTTTGTAAGTCAAGCTATTCCTTGTAAGTAAAATATACTCTACGTTTAAAGCCAATTTTAAAAGGCGATAAGGTCATTCATACAAATATGAAACAAGGTTTAAATGTGTTCGATAAATATCTATTGACAAACATTTTTAACTATAGTGATATGTATAGTAACTTTAAGTAACAAGCAAGGAAAGAAAAAAAAAATTGGGGCATGCATTATTAAATAATATATGAATAAAAGTGTTTTTGTAACACTGTAATTGTAATAAATAGGTAACATAACAATGCTGAGCAACCGTGTTCGTAATTTAGAAATTTAGTCCCAAACAAAACAGACAGCCGTCCAAACTATCTCTTAAGCAGTAGCCTTACATTTTGAGTGTTTTACTAACTTGTATCTACATTTATAATATGAGTAAGTCACTTTTTTGTTAGTCCCAAAATAATTATTAAATTTAAACTTTACTACACCTAGGATATCAAGTTACATTCATATACCTATGTTAATAGATTTATCAACTTAAAATCTGTTTAATAAAAAAAAAACTCACATATACATATTGAATAGAGCCGAAACCTCTCAGCTGTCCATGGTTTCACCGTGCGGGTACTGGGTCAATCGCTTTGCTGGGAGAGGAGCTTTAATAATGCCTGGGACTTGAGACCCAGTTGTAGTTTTAAGAGTCCCCTATCTAACGCGCGTTAAACGCTCACCTCGACCGTCGAAGCTCCTCTCTCTACCTTACCAAATTTGAAACAAACCTACTAGGGCTGTCTTCGAAGTAATTTCTAAGAATGAATTGTTGTTAGTTCTGGACAGGCCCGAATCTTTTAGTAGGTTGAAGAGAGATTGGGCTGTTATTCGGTATATCTCGCGTTTCCACTTCTACCTCGAACAAATTTACGATGAGCCCATTATTGGTGAGTCCATTGGTGACCTCGTAATACTTGTTGACCTTGATGACATGGTCTTTGGAGATTTTAGATTCCCAAGCAAACGTCAGCTCTGTAATCTTTCTTTTCTTAAGTAAAAATTCTTGAGTGATAAAGCTCTTGATGGGGTTTAAACATAATCAAAAAGAAATGTATACATTGCTACACTCTCCGTACTTTCTTATTATCCTTCATTGTCATGATATGAAAAATGGTTCGGAAGGAAAAAACTTATTTTTATATAACTAATAAATATTTTGTAAAGAAAAAGAAAATAGGTCGCCAGCATTGCAAAATTTTTATCTCAATGCGTTGCAAATGACTTTCCCAGATCAGAGTAATTTAGTAAGATGAGGTAAAGGTACCGAAAAAACTTGCTTTATCTGTGGAAAGGCAGTTAGAACTGCTAAGCATTTGCTGGTGGGATATAAGGTACTCCTGGATAGCGGCCAATACTCGCGTCGTCACGATAGGGTTCTGGAAATCATACGTGAAGTGGTTAGTCTTTCGGTAGCCAGAGGGAAGGGAAGTAACCACAAAGGAGCGATCAGCAGGTTTTGTGAGAGAAGGCACTACGGCTACAAAATTAAACGTCCAGCCTTACTCTATCTATAGAGCGGCTTCGCATTGGATTATAATGATCGATACGTATGAGAAACAATACAAAATCCTAAAGGATATTTGTGTGTCGTCCTCCAGACCAGACATATTTATGTATTCGCGAATTTTAAAGCGCGTTGTATTAATGGAGCTTACGGTTCCTTGAGAAACCAACATCCCCAAAGACTATGCCATAAAGGTCAATAAATATTACGAGCTCAAAAACGTTCGTCGTGGATTTGTACGCGGTAGAAGTGGGAGCAAGAGGTATTACGGAAAAATCTCTCTACAACCTGCTAAAAGACTTGGGGCCCGTCCAGAACTAATCTCAATTCATTCTTGGAACGTACTTCGAAGGCAGCCTTAGTAGGTTCTTTTCAAATTTGGTTAGGTAGAGAGAGGAACTTGGACGGTCGAGGTGAGCGTTTGCCGCGCGTTGGATAGTGGCCCCTTAAACCTACACCTGGGCTGCAAATCCCAGGCACTGTTGAAGCTCCTCTCTCTGCAACGCGTTGGACCCGGCACCCTCACGGTGAATCCATTGAATGCTAAGAGGTTTCGTCTCGTCTTTATATTTTAAAGACAAATATTTTAAAATACTCATACGAATTTTTTTGATCGTCTGAAATATGATTAATGTAGAAATCGATAATTTTCTATAATTTTGTACCATTCGTCTTGATGAGTTGTGTAGTAAACGACATTCCTTTGTGATTATGACTAGAAAATAGCAATTCTGTCATGGAAAATAGCATCAAATAGCTTGTTTGTAATAAGATAGGTGAAGAATAAATGTGACAAAAACTCTCTCTTGTTTTTCATATTTACAATTGTTTTTTTTTTCAAAAACAAACAAGCTTAGAGACCAAACTCAATATTCAGAAAATATTAAATCAACCGATAGAACTCCACTTTAAATCAGCTGTTCAAAAAGTATCAGTATATGTAAAAAGTATCAAAACGAATTCCTTTTCTACGAAATTGGATATAGTTTACATTAAAAATAGAAATTATTTAATAAACTTTAAATAATTTTTATTATCTAAAATAATTTTTCGGCTTTATTCTTTAATGAAATAATTATCCGGATCATAGAAAATTATATAAAAAAAAACCTAATACTTCATATTGGTTGAATTAAAGGTTCAAATAAAGTTAATTAATAAACGATTAAACCTATAACAGGTAAATATATATAGGCATGTAATTGAACGCTTCGGTTTAAATTCAAAATGATTAGTATGGTTTTGTATAAATTACATTCAAGAAGCTAGAATAGAGTATTATCCTTCATATTAGTAACGGGTCTATTATTAAACTAACACCGCTAACTAATTGATTCGTGTAATGTTAGATGAGTGGGTTTTAATAGGTTGGTAGTAATTACATATTAGGTGATGCTGTTTAATAGAACTGTGGTAAGAATTTCAATAAAGGAAAAAAGTTTCCATTTTATTGACTGGATGCTTAATTAGGCGTATGTTTCTTTTTTATACACCTTATTCTTTTATGTTCACCTTAGCCACCTTGGATAATTTTATATACGATAAAGTATCACCCCCAAAATAAACAATTTATTTTATAGGAAGAGCCACGTATAAATTATTACTATAATAAAAAGGAATAAGATGAATTTTTAGCAGACCATTTAAGTATTTTTTTTTTAATATTTCCAGAGGTATACATATTTTCGGCAAAACTATGTCATATATAACATAAAACAGGGATAAACTTGCTTAGCGAAATATCGATTAAGCAAAGTTGTAATTTGTACATACAATTTAAAAACGCTGTATTTATTAGAATGAAATATTTAACTCGACTTGCCTGCCCCTTTATGTTAAAAATTATAAACCATTCTTTAGGAGGAATGCGACTGGAAAATTATACAATGTAAGATCGCAAAAAATATTCTTCAATATTCAATAGGTAGTAAAATTGTCCTTTTAATGCATTGAATTCTTAAGCTCCCTGAACAATCGGGCACACTTCACTACTTCTCAAAGTGCATTTGAGCTTTTTATATAGGAAAAGTGAAATTGCCTAGACTGTTGATTAGACATTTAAATTCAAGACAATAGTATGTTGTTTTTAAAATATTGTTATATACATTTCTACAGCTTAATGTTTTATTTGATCTTCAAAATTAATTTGTCACAATCAAATTCTTCATTGTATTAATTATATTTTTGGATATCTAGGGCAATGGAACTTATTTAAATGAAGAAAAAATACATCTTCGTTGACGTTAGTGTCATTAGGTTTGACATAAAACTCGGACAATGCTTTTATAATGCAACATCTTTCCATTTGATCTGCCTCAAAATGTTTAAAAAAAATTTCATTATAGCTTTTTAGTGCTTTAATTCAATAATATAAAGTGCATTAAAGAGAAACTACTTGCATAAATAAAGCAAATACAATTAAAGTTACTGAGAAACTGTAAGTAGTTTTAAACTTGACTAAATACCTAAGTAACTGAATTCTAAGACCATTCAGAATTGGACAGCCGTTCGACGTCAGAATAAAAACTCGTTAAAATTTGACCTTTGAATTTTCAAATAAAAAGCAAAAAAGCGGTGGTTGTAGAAAGTTTTTGATGTATTCCGAGACTGCGAGCCACAGAACGCTTTATCGTTTTCAATTAGAGATGAAATTTGTAGCTGACCGAAATGAGTGGATGTTTGATACACGCTTTTTTCTGTCAGTTATAAAATTCAGATGCATTTAAAATTAAAAATTTGGAAAGATAGAGGCAATTAGGTGACTTTTTTGTGTGACAAGTTCTTTTTTATTAAATATCATAAAATGCTTTTATTACTGTGAATATAGTTTCTTAAAACTACTTAATATTTATTTCAGATAATATATATAATGCGACATTATTACCTTGACTATCGAAGTCGATCATCTTCAGTGACAGATAAGAATGTAAGTAAGCTTTTACACTTAGTAATAATATTAAGGTGAAGGTGTTAATTTATATATTTTTTTTTATTTATAGGAATTTAGTGCGAGTAGTCACTTCAGATGGCAGAGTATAAAGAAATTTCTGTTCGTCGCTCACGCCTTTTCATTAAATAGTTTCAGTTTTGACCTTTTCTCAAGGGTCTTAGTGGTTCATGGTAAGAATTTTATTAGGCAGATATTGATTTACGACTATTTTGCAATTCATCCCTTAAGCTCGTGTTGTATAGATATTACAATTAAAATATTTTTCCGTTTTTTTTTCTACCCTCCTGTAACTAGTTGGTTTTACTAAATTTAGATATTGATATTTCGATTAAGAAAGTAGGTATTAGTCGACAATTTCACATGACTGTCTATGAATGTTTCATAACTATAATAAATCTTTGGTTGAATCTTTTACATATCAGAAAAGAATTCTGACCAAAATATTGGCCGAAAAATAAGACATAAAAACACATACATCATATAAATAATGTAATCCTTTTATTATAGCACATTTATTCCTATATATAATATACGCAGTGGGCATAGGAATAAGTTATATGTTTATGGATTTCTTTATAAAACAATATACAAGAAAGCTGGATACTGGAAAATTGATGAATCCACTGCTGAAAGGAGTATCATACGGTATTATTATACAAACCGATCTTTCCGCTATTTTGGTAAGTAAAAATTATTAGCACGGAATGTAGTAGTTGTAATAATACTCGTTTTTGACATTAAATACCTTTACCATAGTCACTTTAAATTGTATTGACTTTAAAATATGAATAAATTTTGGTAGTAAAATAGAACTAAAATTAAAAATTACAATATATTTTGTATATGTGTCGGTCCTAATGGTCTGTTTTATATGATAGAAAGCGTATGCTATTTCTTTCTTTTCTCGCTTCGCATAGTTTGGGTCAAAAAAATTATAAGAAGACAAACTTGTATACTATGACGTTCTAACGGTTTCTGGCAAAGAAAGAAACAATATAACACTAGTTAAATCCTACTATTGTCACTTCTCATGTGGCAATTCTCACGTTGAACAATATGCACTTCAAATTCTCCTAATAAGATTAACTGAAGAGCGTTTGCTTTAAAACTTAGAATGATATTTTTCACTTGTAATCTAAGTTATATTTTCGGGGTGGCATTGTTTTGTATTCTGTGGAATATAACTTAGTTAAGTGAGATCAAACATTATTATGGTCAATGATATTAATTTAAAGAGAGTAAGTATCAATGAGCTTAACAATAACTGTTTGTGTTGATTTTTTGTGAGATGAATGTGACTATTATTGTAATATTTAAGATTTATTTACAATAACGGAAAAAGCAAAGTTTATAATTTTTTTTCTTACATGGCTGTGTATCTACGATTCTACATTTAATATGATAAAATTTTTGATAAAAGTTTCCAGGCATTTGTATTTTCAATAAAAAATAATATCATCTTATTAATTGTTCATTTCTTTGTCTGTTTTATATCACTGAAAACTACTGTCAAGAAAGTTGTTCTTGCATTTGTTATTGCATGTAGGGGATCAGAAAAACATTCCTCGTGATAAATTTCATAGCCCTAAACCTTTAACCATTTCTTTTGTGATTAGTTTAGTTCAGAAGTAAATTCGTATTTTCCTGATGCTTTGTGAAGATTATATCCTATAAATAATGGCTATTGCTAAACTTCTTATTTCGACTTTTTCTATATACGTGACCTTATATTGTTTCTCCATGTAAGGAATATCGTTCTACATTTCAAACCTGTTTCGAAAATAACCGTACAAAATTCATCGTCTTACAAGAATTCGAAGGCTTTTGAAGGCTTAAGGATTTTATATTATAATAGCGTCGACAATGCGTCCCGCTTGACGTTGTATGATATCAAATGGAAAAAGTTTTTACTGTGGAGCACTGCATCAGACATAATATTGTGAAATATACTTCAATTTATTTCATCGAGATCTTGAACTGAACAAGATTGTTTTCTCAGCCAGAAAACGTTGAAAAAGGTTTTTATTAAAATCAGGAATTGTATTTAAATAAAAATTTGATAACATAATATCGTTACAAAAGTTGTATTATTTTGTCTTCTGCTTCTTTTTTGCAGGCATTTTCTTGGCCAATATATAAAACGCAGCGGGACTTCCATTTATTTAGGCCAATAACCAATAGTACTTTTTTCTGTTAATGTTTTTCCTTTGCCATGTTTAAGGACTACTAAAAAGATTTGTTATTCTTTATTTGCATCGAATGACTCTAGATGCTATGCAGGTAGTGCTACAAATCAGTTATTAATTTTTGCTATTTAGGAGCTGACAGTATTAGCGAACCAGAAAGGTTATTTTCTTACTTTACAGGTAGTGGAAATAATATCGACGTTGATTTTGATAATTTATCAATTTTATACTGTCAAAGTTTGTCACCTTTGGCCTAACCTCAAGGTTCAGGTTTGTGTATCACTGATATTGCAGGCTCAATAGCTTTTGTTTGGCCAACAATTATTGGTCGTGTTTAACTCCACCGTCCCATTGCTGCAAAATCAAACAAGCAATGAGCTCTTTTCTTTTCTGAAAGAATAGCTTCATAAATCAGGACAATATTGGATTAGGTCATTAAAAAAATATATGTGTATAATGTGGATTGAATTAATGAACAAAATGTGATTTTCTAAAAGCGAAAAAAACTGTGATTTATTTACATGCATTAAGCACTTTATTATAACTGCTAACATTAAGGGCCATTTAGCGTTATTAGTGTTATTACCGTCAGAGCAATCCTATCTCTAATCTACTAAAAAGTCTATTTAATAAACTAGCAGTTTTCTAAAATGGTTCCTAAAAATAAATATTTTTCCTTCACATGTACTGAGATCACTTAATTATTTATGCTGCTAGTTCTGCTTTGCAGTACAATACTATCTTAATTATAAGCTAGAAGTTTTTAACATTTTTTATCATATTATAGGAGCGTAAAATTTAATCTTACAACTATAAATACAAAAAAAAAATGTTTCTTCGGTAATTTGTCTATTACAGCTGAATAGACGTAATTTATTCAAAAGTGGCTATTAAGAAAAATCCACTAGCAAAGAAACTTTTTTTGATACTATTTCCGTGTTAGAAAACCGCTTCAAATCATGCTACTTACTACAAAATGATTTTCAAAAAGGACCTTGACATTGAAGTGTTACTCACCTGTATAAAGAACATATTACAGAACAATATCATTAGATTGTACATTTATGTTACTTAAAAGTATGTTCTTTTAAATAATAGTATTATTTAAAAAAAATATTGTAACAACTCTTGTCGGTGACTACAAAAGAAAATGTATTTTAAAGAATGTATTTTTCTAATTTTATCATTTATATCTTTTCAAATTTACAAAATACGAGAAAGTATAACGAAATGTTTTCATAAACTATTTTCAAGAAAGTATTACAAATATAAAAATACATAAAATGTCAGCTTCAACGTGAAAATTAAGGTTTGAGCGTTCCCAAAAATAAACTCACGTTATTTGATGTAGTCAAAGGTGACACACAATAAATCAGATTAAAAATATTATTAACACAGTTATTAATAATATTTTTAATTTTTTTAAGCTATTGCTAAAGTTTTTTGAAAGTTTTTTTTTTTTAATATGAATTAAATTTAATGAAATTATTTTTTTAGCATGCAATCGATTTAGCCGACTCGGTCAGGTTTCTACTCACTAGTATGAATAAAACACCGGCGTGGTCCAAGTGTCAGAACCTCCCGCCAAATATTAGTTGTGTCTCTTCTCAAGATATAAAAATAAAATGCAATAACGAGGTCATTGTGAATCTGAAGCATACGTCAGCCCACCTCAACTACCTGTAAGTCTATACTCTTCTTAAAAATTTCATTTAGATGTATTTTAAATAAAATAATATTATAGATCCATAATTATCTTATTTTCTAGCTTCAGTTTATTGTCCGTCTTATTTGTGAATGAAAATTAAAAATTTGTTAGTTGGAGAGTTCTTGTAACTTATAACAATATTCAGTTATTAATTAAAACCTTTTATTATTTGTTATATGTGACCTGTACACGCTAATAGTCATTTAATGATTGTGCTGGCACGCTTGAGGCGCTCAGGCCTAAAAATACATACATCTTTTTGGAAAAGAGCTAACACTCTTACACTGCTAGACTAACGTTAACCAAAAATACCTGAAAACCATAAAGTGGCTTTTAAATGTCGATCAGTTTGAGATTCGATGCCACAGGCAGATACAGAAACCCATATACTCGTACAAAGACATCGATGTCGAACTTAGTGATTTATTCTTTTGGCATCAGGGTTTAAAAATAAATCGATGTTCCAATCAAGGTTCGCTTAAAAGACTTATAACGTTAATCAAAATAATATTAATTCATAAGAGTAATATTATATAAATATGTACATAAATAACAAAATCATTTTTATTTGAAGAGTGAGCTTTGTGGAAGTCTATAATTCAAATATCATAAAAATTCACATGAATTAGTAGCCAAAATATGTTGCAAAATTAAAGACTACGTCTATATGGTTGGTTTTACGATTGAAAATAGTTAAATGAACATTTTATGTTTAAATACAAAAGATGTTAAATATATAGATATCTATTTTTAATATTGAAACATTACTCTTTAACGTCTACATTGAATATATGTATTACACACTTTTCTTCATAGTGCGGTCTTCGTTACAGAAAACTGTTTGCCGGTCTTGACAGAAACAGTCTATCAATGAGATTTTTTATAATCGCAATTGTTTGGATATGTAATTTTTTCATCGCATCAATTACGGATACTGCTCTTTTAAGGGTATGCTTTATTCTATTTTATTATAACTAAGACATATTAACGACACGGTTATTATTTAATGATATCATTAAAAAGTTGTTAACTATTTCATAAGTCTCTATAAAAGTTAACTTTCAAGGATTTTACAGTTTTCGTATAACCTATAGCTTTAAATTGAGTCCTCAAACTATTATTTACATTTAGAAGTAAATATATTGCCTAAAATGTTTAAACATATTCTATAAAGCAAATTTAAGGTCAGAAAATTTATATGTAGTGAAGAACGAAAAAATAAATGTTCTAAAACTGCGTATTAAAAATTTTTGAAATATATTAAATGTTCTTAACGATAATTAACATTTAAAAAGTAACATTGTTTAAGGACTTTTTTAATCAGACTTCACAGCTAGGAAAAAAACTGATTAACAGTGGTGTAAAGTTATTTTCATTATTTCGTCTTTAGATATGTATAAACGAAAATGTATTGTTTCAGATTTTCAAGCTTTCATTCTTGTGGGGCGTTTTTTCAACGACTTTTATTCTTATATTTTTACTGTTCTCTACACAGTACACGACCCAAGCGTTTTACGAAATTATGAGTTTAAAGAATAGTTCTTATGTAAGTCTATAACTATTATTTAATTTTACACAAAGTTTTAAATATTGTAAATCAAAATCTTAATATTCAACAATTTAATAACTATTCAATTAATTGTATATGTCGGATTAAGAGCAACCCGTGGTTTTTAAAAAGAGTGACGTCAGCATAACCGACATCACCAATGCCTATATTTTTTAATGTCGTCAGGATCTCAGACTCTTGAGAGTAACCTCGTAATCGGTTTGCCGAACCCCTTACTTCGAAGAGGTCCGATCAGAGCAACGGCTCGAGCGAGACTATTTTTAATTTATTTTTTTAGTTTCGACTTGTCTGTTGCTGTGAGTCCTATTGGTTTTTACAGCATCACCGATGGGACCAACCCGATTAATTCGGGTCCAAAGGGCCCGACGTTGTAAACGCCAGTCCCAAGGGTGCCTCTAAGAGGCCGGACCTCGGCTTAGCACGTCGTTGAAGGGGAGGATGGCATCCGATTATGGGAATGTATGACGCCTCCCGACGGCAGAACGCCGGAGCGACGTGTATGAAACGGGATCTCATCTTCGCCGGCGAAGGTGGTGTGTGTGTATTTGAAGTCTTAGTGTGTGTTGAGGACATTTGTGTCTGTATTGTCGGTCATACATTTATTGTCAGGGCCTAGGAGCAGTGTCTGGGACGCCTAATCCTTACTACTAATTGCCACTGGCTTGGAACGCTCCCATGACACACAACATGCCCGCGGGCTGACACATTGCCAGCATGTGGTCATGAGGATTGCCATCGGAGACCCTCAGCTTGATGGCAAATGTCTGCACCTCCGCGGGGTCGATGAGACTCGCGAAGTCACAGACTAGCTGCAGGTTGGCTGCTAGGCCGATTGCCGGTGGGTACGCAAGTGCTTGAGGAGCCTGCATGCCCTTAGGGGCCTGTGGTGCCTGAGGGGGTGTCGGTTCGTTTGTAACACTAGGCCTTTACCAGGCTTTAGTTGCAGGGGGGGCAGCAGGGATGGTAGTCGGCTCCTGAGCTTTGTTGGGGTGCCGCTCAACTTTCGCCCCGTGCGGGGCTTTGAGGAATCCGCGATTACTCGCGGGACGACCCTGCTGACCGCACAAGATGCAGCTAGGCGGTTCCTCCGTAGGCGAGACCCTGTGGTCGCCTAGGCATTTAACGCAGCGCGGTCGTGCGTAACAGAATCTCTGTGAGTGACCATATAATTGGCATCGGTGGCAATGCCCCGGCGCGCCGCGGTTTCGGGGTCGCTCTATACGTAAGCCCGATATACGGCAGATGGATCTTAAATTAAAAAATATCTTACCTTCCGGGATAAGGGACAAATGAACTAAAACCATGTCGAATGGTCTGTGCATGGGATGCACTTCCAATACTGGCAGGTTTTGGGACTGAAGGTCCTCTTTAATGATTTCAACCTTGATGACAACGGTTAGTCTACACTCCCACGGGGGGTGTAGGTATGGTACTCGATATTATTCTTCTTTAAAGTCGCGGTTAGGGCGCGGTGGTCTATTGAAGTAGCCGTAGAGACCTTGATCCCTACCTCCATGTTCCGGGCTGACATAAAATTTATATTGCTAGAAATATTGTTCCAGCTTTTGTTTGCTCTAATATAGAGCGGCGGCGGGGAAGTCGATTTGACTCCTTTATACGCGATGGTCGGTTGGGTTTTTCCCACAGCTGCGGGCACAGATGTGCCCACAGGTGAAGACAAAGGTATGCCCGCAGGTGCGTATCAAGCTGCGCCGGCAGCTGCGGGTGACGTCACTACTTTATTCGGTATAGGCGCTTTCATCGACTTTGCCGCTTTCCTCTTTTCCGATTTGGATGACGGGCCTGTCCCGTCGTTATCCTCCTCGGCGTCCGAGGTCAGCGAAGAAGTCTCCGATGACGAGTCGTCTTCGGAGCATTCCATATCGGATGGAATGCTGGGTTGTAGGCAGCCCGGTGAAGCCGGGCTGACCGTATTGAACGTGGCCGCTTTTAACAGCTAGTATTGTTCGTTATACGCTTGGTAAAGATTTGGCGCATTTTTTGCGAGGTAATCTAATAATTCCTTGAATCGGGTGGCGATACTTTCGCCCATGATGGATGACGAGATGGGGGTGTCCTCCCTACCTTGACAGGGAGATGTGTGAAAATGTAAGAAAGCACTGAATCTAAGTCCCTGTTATTAAGTAACAGGGTGTTAACTACTTTCCTCTAGACTGTGAAATACTTGGTGGCCGAACAACGGCGACTATTGGACGCTGGCTGCTACCCTCTTCGGAATCTGCTGATCAACGCCGGACACGTAGATCTTCAAAACTCTTCTTATCACTTTTGACACTTTTAATCGATATGCGCATCGGAACACTAGACCACAAGACTGTACCGTGCGGCAGTCGGACACGCTCTCTGCTTTTAAATTTGAACTCTGGCCTCTATTTATACCAACCAACACTCATTATTATGATTACACTTGCACAGGTTATACGGCTGACGCCTGATAATTTCATCTACCGTCAATTACTAGTTATTCAAATAATAAAAATTGTTTGTTGGTGCGCATTCTGCATCATCCTGCAATCCAAAAACTATATTTTTTTTAAATTCCCAAGGCATTCCTATGTTATTTCATGTTTCTCTTAAGGATACAAAGACCTATGGTTAGCTCAAGGGTAAAACGTGATTAGCTCAGAGGGGTAACACTCTCCAGATCTATAGTTTATACGTGTCTTCTCACAGTTCTACAAAGCCTCCCTACAGTATCTCATGGTACTCTTAAGGGTACATCAAGGATACGAGGTTAGCTCAAGGATAACAATACATGTTAAACTCAGAGGTACCATTCTCAGATTTTTTTATTTCGTTTACCACAAACGTAAGGTATTGCATCAGATGATGTAGCACTCCTAATGTGTGTCGCTGTTATACGTTGTTCCCAACGTGACTGGTTTAAACGAGGAGTGGCAGTCGTTCAGATCGCAGCTTGTTCCGATCCCTCTTCGGACATAACTGAGATCATCAATGCCTATATTATTAGTTATTCAAATAATAAGAATTGCGCCGATATATACAATTTTATAGTTACATACATTCGTATGTTGTTTAAGTTAAAACAGTTATATTAGAATAAAAGCAGTACGTTTGATCCATTGAAAAATATGTTTATTCAAGGCTTACCATAAATTTCTCTTTGTTTTTTGATATGTCTTTATCTGGGAGGGGGGAGAGTATAAACTTAAGTCAGTATTGTAAAAAAACCTTTTTCTCTTTCTGAAGAAATTTCGTGTAAAAGCAACCATACGGAAAAAATTTAAGACATTAAATTATCTACAACTTTATTTCTATTATTTTATTGGGAAAATAGAAATATAAAAACACTGTTATCAATAGTAATAAAAAATTAAACAAATTTTGTTTCGGTCTTTATAAATTTTATATTAATAATTTATATTTAATAGTCACTTGAGCAATCTTGTACAAAGTTTTGTACTAATTATTTTTCGCTATAATTTTTTTGGCTTTAGAAGCTATTTGCATTTGATCATGCTTTTCAATACTAGCAAAATAAGGTGAAATTAAACATTAGGTATAATTTTCTATTATATATTTTTATACATAGACACAATATTTTTATACATAAACAAATAACACTTCAAACCAATTATTTGAAAACAAAATGTACTTTTACTAGTGTAGATTTGCGACAGTGAGAAAGTCAAGTCATTTTTGGTTTAAATGGTTACATACAAACGATTCAACAGTCATAATTTGAAAAAATCTTTTAACCTATAATTGCTTCCTTCAAAACAAGGTGGAGCCCGTTCGTTTATTCGTTTTTATTTTATTCTTCCGAGTATAAAAGAGGCTTGTCAACTGTAGCGTGGTGTTGAAAAATAATAAAAATAATCGAATTTTTAGTTAAAATTTTGAGTATAAAACATTCTCTAACATTGCTCTGACGTCATTTGTCAATAACATTCATTTGTTTTATATGTTATAAAATTATCCATATGGTAAACATGTTGTAAGGATAATGCTAGAAAACTTTTTGCACCTTTTCTTCTAAGATGGAACATTTGAGATAAACCGAAAACTAGAACTTAATCTTTTATTAACTCACCCTATTAACATATCAAATATTTCAAATTGCCTTTTGTGAGAATGTAATTTTGTAGTGGACTAATTAAATTTGAGCCTTTTTGTAGAATATAAGATTTCAATCTCTTTTTTAAACATTTTTATGTTTTTAAAATTTATCCTACTTAGCGGAATTGAATTATAATTATATGCCAAATTATTTTAATAAAAAAAGTTTTAATAAATAATCATCACAAATTAACAGTTATTATTTATATATTATTATATATAACAATTTTTAATTTGTATTAGACTACACAGCTTATTTGTAAAGACAAAAATCATGTCAGTCAAGATAAAATAAGTCAAAATTAATGGTGTACTTTATAAAGTTTTACATTTTTGTATAACACAATATTTTTAATGAACATAAGCAAAACTAGTTTATAGATCTTATTGATCTCTTTATATTCGTACACCTAGGTCTAAATAATTAATTAATATAAATCATCTATATTATAAACAATACTGAGTTAATAAAATATTTATCTATACCAATATTTATTTAGTATATTTATTTTAATTTATTTTCAGAACAAGGGAATAAATCTAGTGACCGACCCTTTCGGGGTAGGCCTCATCGGGGTATATGATTTTGGGACCATGTCTCCTTTCACGATGGTTGACAACGCAGTGTTAATTTTCGCAATGGTGTTTATTGCTATGGCCTTCGCAAGATCTCTCATAGTACGAGTGCTGTATTTGAAACTTACTGAATGTGTTAAAGTAGACCTGGCCGAGTCTCCTCACTACCTTTTATTCGCAATTCTGCCTTTGAGTACGGAATTTATGGATGCTCACAAGATCTTCGTCTTGTACATTTATCTGTACATGATGGCTGCATTAGTGGCATATCTGGTAAATATTATTTTTATAAATTCCTTTATTTCTTATTAGAAATATTTAGTTACTACTAAAAGGAAAAAGGTTTCAGTTTTGTTATTGATAAAATTATAAAACTTAAACAAATGATTAAATTAATTTAAAATTGAAACAAAGTTACTTCAGTCATCATATTTAAGTCACGGTGTAAAATTATTAAGAGTATTCTATATCCAATAATATTATTGGATTCGAGAAATATAACATTTAACTCAATAATTTATACATACATATATGTATGTATACGCATAAGACTAACACTTCACCTAAAAATTTGTTAATGCATTTCTTCGTCTTCTTTTATAGCCTAGAAATCTCAATTATTGTTTTTATTTCAATATTAAATATACATCTTAGAAGGATTAACAGATAAATACAATTATATAACAAATCCAAAAGACACTGACCGATTTATTATCTTTCCAAAATATCTTTGATTGTTTTCTATAATGTAATTCCTTCAATTGACGATTATCTTTTTCTTCCTCATTGCCGCTAACTGTTTTCTTTTTCACAAGTTGTTTTTTAATTAAACTACTACCTGCGAAGTACATTTTTTGAAACATTATTTATTGCAAATTACATTAGAAATTACCGTAAATATATGTAATACTTATATATTATAGGTAGTTCTACAAATGTTCTTGAAGGACGTTAACTTGCTTTTTTTAATTTAATTTTCATATGTGCGGTTCTTAATTTTTTTAGTTATAACCCTAAACGAATATCAAGTCGTAAAATCCCAGTCTCAATTATTGTGTTATGTTCCAATTTTAGTACGTGAATCAAATAATCTTTTTCTAAATGTAACGATTCTAAAATTAAAGAAGTGTCTTGTTTTTTTAGGTACTTAATAAAAAAAAATAGGAATAGGAAATATGTACCCTGATATTTTGGATTTTTGCTGGATCTTTGAAAATTTTAAACTCTATAATTCTTTTCGAACGTTTGTCATAGCAATATTCTATCAGCATAAGTCTTTTAGTAGAAAATTTAAAGAATAAAGCCTGTGTTTGCTCAACGGAAAGCCGTTTCTTTATAAGTTAACCTACCGTTAAGTAACGAATTAGTAAACACAATTTCGCAAATTTTTTATATTATCATAGAGGAATGTGTACCTTTGACAATACAAATAAAATAAACGTTTTATGAACCAGCCCCTTCAATATACAGAATGTTACGAATGAGGAATATACCAAAAAAGTTAAACGAAAACAAAAAAACTACAGCACTCCGTATTACCACGTTTAGACAACTAAAACCAATTGTGAAATCCGTGAACAAGCATTTTGTGTAAATATACATAGTTTGTGTTTTATTCAAATAAAGTTCAATAGGTTTTCATTTGAAATTGTTCACAATTTGCAAAGCAGGAAAATGCTAAATTTAAGACGAGAGAATTCTTAATTTATTGTTAGCAACTTTTATATTGACGTTTAATTGTTTAGTTCTCGCGCTAAAGCTAGTCTCCTTGTGAGATATGGCAGATGCAGAACGGTGAGGTCATCATTTATTGTCTATTTATTCTTAACACATACGACATAGTATCCTACGATGGCTTCGACACGGCCAGTCAAAAATGTTATTTACAGCGAAATGTTTTCATTTTCTAACTGAAGGGTGACAAGAGCTGAATGAAAATGAAACGGAAAAAAATTCGTCAATTTCATACCGTTGCTAAGAAATAATACAAAGTTTACGTAAGCTGCTGTTTCAATTATCTATTAAAATTATCTTTTTCGGAATTTACAAGTGTTACAGCCACGTAAGAAAAAATGCAAAACCAATATTGAGACCAAGATATGAGTTCACAGTTGAAATGACAAAACAATCTTTTAACTGTTCTGGCCATTTATTAATAACAGGTACTCTTCTATAGGAAATTTTATTACTGCCAATCGTATCGGCGAAAAAATGGAATATTTTTTGGGCTTCAATTATCATGGCTTTCAGAAAAGCTTTACTTTCTAAGACTGACTATAAATCGTAATCCAGTGGATTATAATCATGACCAGATAATGCACAATCTTCATCTCTGATCAAGTGAAGAACGTACGTTTTTAGCCCTCTGTAAAGATTCAAATTTATCTAAAATTCTATTAAATCGTCATTTCAGTTAGATAATGTCCTTGTTACACTTTGTGGACTAATTATGAACATTCTTTAGAGATTTTATTATATATGCGGTATATAAATACTGGTCATACTAGTTTTATCATATATTTGAAATATTAATACTAGTCTATTGTAACAAAATTCTGATCCGTAAAGAAAATTTGCGATGATCATGTAGGTGTATCTTGTAAGCAGTATGCTTGAATGGATGTTTTTATTTTATCATCCAATTCTGTTTCAAATTATCAGTTATGAAGTGCCCAGTGTGTCTCTTATAGGCTGCAAGTTCTAAGTCATGTTTTAAAAATATGCGACATTGTTTAACGTCTTATCTCTCAAGATAAGGTGTTTTAGTTACAGATATGTTTTTCATAATTCTTTAACTTATTGCTTTGGCTGCCTTTTTCGTTCAAACAATATGTATATGCCCAAATTTATACTATTAAATCACAAGTTTGGAAAAAATTTAAATCAGTATAACGTTGGTAAGTTTCATTTTTAAAACTATTTAATATAGTTTGGTTGACTACTTTAAATTCCAATAATCAATAAAAAAAATTATAATATGATATGAATATTTAGGTATTGTTTTAAGTTTTAGTTATTCATTATTGTTTTTACTGTATTTCATAGTTTTACTTTTCTAAAACATCGATTGCAGTTAATATACTAAATGAATTAAAAACCCTTACGTAAATCGAAAATGTCTTATTTTTGCATATTATCGTGTTCGTGTTCATCAGTTTCCAGGCAAGGTTTCTGTAATCCGTTAGTGAAGGTTAACTAATAATCGCTCTGCAAGCTAAATCCTGTTTAACGTTAATATGATAATGGATTGAGTACTCTAAGCTATTTATATTAGTTATAGATTCCTCTCTATTCCTGTAAAATATTTTATAACTCTGTAGATGTAATGTAACGCGTTACTTAATTATATAAAAGCTTATTAGATTGAAACGTCTTAGCTTGAGACTTGTCTCCATAACGTTAATAAAAAAGGAAGATTTCTCAAGAACAAAATTAAATCCACCATATAATATATCTTAGTAATGGTTTTCTTTATCATTTCGACAACAGTTCATATGATTGAAATTACGAATAGTTTTTTTTTTCACAAATTACTCTCTGTTTTAAATATCTTCTAACTAGAAGGGAGACTGAAATGAAAAAAAAAAATGTTGAATTACAATTAAAATTATCAAAAACAACCCATGATTCTATAAAAGTGAACGATACCTTTACTTTCATACTTTTGTCCCTTGAAATAAAGGAAATAGTTTTGGCGACAGTGCTCGTAAATGGTGTACTCGTAATTCATACATATTAATTATATCTTATAAACTTAGATTCCAATTACAATTTTTAAATATTATTTTTGAATATTTGAATTCTCGTGATATTTACTAGTATTGATTACTATTTAATCGCTCCAAAACTCTAAAACACCTTATCGAAAACAATTATCAAAAATTTTAAACCAGTGTTATTTCCTTGATATCAAGATGTCTCAATCTTTATATTTTTATACAATGTCAACTGAAACTTGTTTTAAATCATAAAATTTGAATTGAACAATTTTTCCAAAACCAAGCTACTTAAATATACTGCATTTTCAAATAAATATTATATTAAGAAACGAATAGCTTGTTTAAATATTGTTAAATATTAGTGTTTTGTTTAGAGTAAAGCTATAAACTTTTTAATATTGGATAATTAGTCCATAAATCAATTATGACTGACCATTATGTTTTAGCATTCTGGACTGAGCATAAAAAAAGTTTTTTGAATGATGGCGTTTTAATCTATGTATCACTATGTATACATATGAAGTTATATCAATATATGATAGATTCGATCCCGATGTATATCGCTGTCTCTTTCACTCGCACGTTCGCATCGAAAACAACTGTTACTGCCAGGGCGATTAGGAGTTTCAGAGAGTGTTGACATGATATACGTGACGGAAATATTATTGTGTAATATTTTAATAATTTAAAGGAACAAAGTATAAGTATTTGCAATTCTAAAACTAATTGTGAAAAATTATATATCTGTTACACATATCACTGTCAAACTTGATTGTGTCAAATTTATTAGTCATTAGAAAAGTTACATTGAGACTTGCATTTCATAGAAGAGTTGATTAAAATTTTTAAATAGGTGTAAGAGGTTCTTGTAAGCTTAAGTCCAATTTTTTAGGGTTTACTTTTTGTCCCGTGGCCGTTTTCAAAAAGCCGTTTTTTTTAAATATATATATATATATAAAAGAGTTAGAAGCTAAAATAACAGAATATTTTGACATATTTCTGGTTATTTTGCAATAAAATGACAACACTGCAATCTTGTAGAATGTAGAGGATTATGTTATAAATATTGGTCACTGCAAAATTAGTTCAATTTCACTAATTAGCTCAGTATTAAAGCGCTCTGAAGTTTATCGAGTTCTTGGATGCTCTTAAAAATAAAATAAAGTAGTGTTACTAGACTTAGTCCTCTATCATATATTTTTTAATTGTACAAGTTATAATAATTCTGTAATTATTTTTATATACGAGTATTTTGTGTTTTACAATAATTTTGTTGAAAAACACAAAATATTGATAAATATTGGAGTGGAATAATGCGCAAACTCTCACGAGAATTTTAATGTCATCTAGAGGATTAACACATGGCCATGGTATGATTCAGGCAACACGGACTCTTGGAATGATACTATTACGAGAAATTGTGAACATACCTATAATAGAATACTGTTATATCCAGATGGATACTTCAGAACAGAATTGTTGATTACACCGTCTAACGTTTTCAACATAATATTGAATATCTTGAAAAAAATTCTTGTTTCTCTAAATCATCCTGAAATAGGTAATTTGTATTTATAAAAGGAATAGTTCCTTCGCACATTATAAATTATATCGAGAAATCAAGGCAGGCGAGAGAATGATAAGTTACATTATAGGGTCTTTTCAAAGGCAAAACCTAAAGGTCTTACTTTAAGTTCCTTTGACAGGTACTATTGGTGTTGAAAAATTCTGTTGTCGTCATCAAACACTTTTATTTAAAACCTGTTTTTCGATAAAAGTAGTCATTGTTTCAAACAATATTTGGCATTTGGCACCTTTTCCATTTCCAAAATTCGTTTGAGATGGCTTTTGGACAAGTACCTAGGCATCAGAAAAAAGATACTTTGATAACCTTCACAAAGGTCATGTTGTTGGTTTTGGTGATTAGCTGTCCCAGAAAGTAGTTTGCGATCGCAATTTTACTTTGAACAGTATTCTTTTAAATTGTGTTGATTAGTTATGTATGTGTGAGTAGAAAAACACTATAGACTACTTGTAAGCATAATATTTTATGAATACATCAAAAACGAGAACATGGCAGGAACAAAAATATTGGAACACCGGCGTGATTAAAATAAAACTAAGCTAATATTAATAGTATCACTATGCTTAATGGTTCTATTTTATTGTATTCTTGCGAGTGATCCTAAACAAGTTTCTATTAGAAATTATTCGTTAAAAACGCTAAAGTAAATATAAAATGGTCGTGAGGTCGTTGACTATTAAAAGTGACATGAAATTTTGTGATAAAAAGTAATAGAACAAAAGTCGCAATCAATTTAATTTACTGGAAATCCTATGTTATAAAATACAGTGTAAATTTGCTAGTTTACTAGTTAAAGCACTAAAACTCTTTGTACCCCTTATTGCGACCTAGTGCAGGAGGATAACAGTAGCGACACTCTGATTTTAATTTAAGGTTATGAAAACCATCCCCACACAACATAAAATAATTAAATAAATTTCTTTAAGAAACGTAAAGTAAAGCCTTAAATTAAAATAATTCAATGCACTTAATATAAATTCTATAAAAGGTTTTTTTATTGAACTTGTTTTTATATAGAATACGTGATTTTTTTATATGTTAGTATTACGATATAATTTTAGAAAAAATATTTACAGGACCGGATTTTAAATTTGATGTATATATTTCATGTTGGTTTTGATAACTTATACTATAATTGAGAGGCAAGGTATGTTTTTATTTCAACATTAAATGTTATTATTAAAGGATAACAAATGAATAAATATTGATTTTATTTTTAGAGTTCCGTAACTCAAAATGAAATAACGGAACTGTAATTGCATTATTTGATCACCTTGATGTTGATTTATACGTAAGACAAGTTCCTTTGTCACGAAAATTCTTTTAGGAATCGGAGTTAAAATTAAAACGGTATTAAATTAAAACGAGTTGATATTTAAATAAACAGCTCCTTTAAGCGAAAACAAGGGCCTTAAGTATTGCCTCTTAAGCGGAAAAAAAGTATGAAAATTATTATTTAATAATAAAATATACAACATTTTTGGTAATAGTTTTGGAGTCCACGATGGTAAATAAGTATTAACTTAAGCATTATGGACAGCTATTGGATTACAAAGCTTATACAATAAAAAGAAAAAATCTTATATAATGTATACCTTTTCATCAGTAGATGGAGCGGCTAAAGATTTTCAAAAATGTATAAAAAAGACTGTTGCATGGACATGCTCGAGTTCGTCAGATATTGATAGCGTCCATGTCCTACTTATTTCAAATAATGAACGTATGTTCATTAATCTGATCGTTTGCATGATGGAGGTGGTCGTACGTAAGCATTGAAATTGAAAAAAATAACTGATCTTGTCAAGTTTCTAAAGGGATGTTAAGTGAATCTTAAAAAAAAGTCTACATTCAATAATCTGACGAATTGGTTGTGACACAAGCCATTTTCAAATACTCGAACACGTCAGATTAAGATATATATGGTTCGTTTATACGTCCTAGACGTACTGAAGATTATGTGAAGACATTCGCCTAACCTGATAGCTTAAAAAAAATTAAAGCGTGTGATTAAGAGCTATTTCCAGAAATTTATGATATATTGAGAGTGGGGACGGTATGCGAGAGTAAAAGATAGAGATAAAATGAGAGGAAAATAGAAACTTGGAGAGGAGATTGTAGGCATCATGCAGCTGTACGCAATAAACTTTGTGTTGTATTGTTTGATTTTTGTTTGTTTTTTTGGTTTGAGAATGTCGAGATGACGTTTTTTAGTATCTCCCCTTTCTATACATCACTCAAAAATTGTCAGATTAGAGGTATATACACTTTTTATCACGTAATTAACTCACCCTACTTAGGAGTAACCTGCTTGACAATGTCTGTTAAACAGTTATTTTTTTTACTACTCTCATCCTCTATCCTGGACTGGGGATCATATATATGAAGCTCATATTTAGTGAAGGTACTTAAAGGGTTATAAGGTATCCCTCTATATATTAATCTGATGTGCTTTAGAAAATCCCGAAATCTCCTTTTGGATTCTCCTGCTATAACCAACTCCGACTCTCACTTGCGCGGAATCTTGTTTCACTATGAATACTGAAGCAGCGTTAATATACTGTAATTAGTAGAAACAACCTCATTAGTAGTGGAAACTTTAGTCAAGAACAATTTTAAGAAAGTCTATTTTACAAATGTTTAACACAATTTTTGTATTCAGATATTTAAAGAAATTTATTTTTTCAGCTCTTTAATAGTTAAATCCTTCAGTTAACTTAAATTTGTATGAAAGTACATATATCCAATTCAAAGTTATTACTTTCGAAAAAACAATGAGAATTTATAGTCGTCACTTGCACTCATACGTTTTCGAGTTCCTGTCATTGGAGTTGTGATTTTCTGAATCGAAACTTATCACTTATGTCTCCTATAAAGAAAACCCGATATCTATATACAAATGACCTCGTTCTCATCTTTTGAACTTCCGGTCCAATAAAATCTGAACCGATGTTTTTATAATAGAATTATACACTAAGTTTTAGTTTTCCTTAACTATTTTTTTAGACTAGTTTATAAAATTTTTGAACTATGTGACGGTTGATGTAATTTTATTTAGTAATCTATAAGATTTGGACTCTGAATGTAATTTTTTTTTTTAAATTTAAATTTACCCAATTAAAAAGGATTTTATATAGAACTTGTACTTATTTAAAATAAGATTTGTTTGTTTTCTGATCTTAGTATCCGTCACTAAGTTTAGGAATTGAGCTAACTTAGACTAGTTTAATTTGATGTAACTAATAACTTCACTCCGCGTTGGCACAACATTTTGTTTATTTCTTCTTGCAGTACTAATTATCAGCGGTTATTGTAATTTTTATGATTATAGTCATTAATGCCTTCACTGCATCTCATTGAAATAGAGTTAAAGAATATTTAGGTTGATTATAACTTTTCCCTTTCTCCAATTGATAAAAAATTACTATTATCTCAAAATAAAATTTTGGTGCCGTATAAATAGTAATTAATTGTAAGATATAAGATTTAAATAGCCATTAGCCGCGATTTTTCCTCGTACTCACGGTCTAACAGCATGGTATACTTTTTGTTATTATTAAATTCTAACCGTCGCTTCCATCAATTGCTAGAAGTTTTCTTTCAAGCTAATAAATTTAAGCTATTCATATGACAAAATTATGTATTTCGGCGCTGTAGTTAATTAAATACAAAGTATCTAAAGTGGCTTGGCAATTTTTTTATATTAGTAAGTTTAGTAGACTAGATAAATTATTAATAAATAATTTTTGTACTAGACGTTTTGTTGAAATTCTGCTTCGCTTTTCTCAATATAAACTAAAAAGTCGCTGTAATCAAGTCTTGGAAACACGTTTTGTATGCAGATATTGAACGAAATCTTACTACTAACGCTATCCTGTTTGTATAAAATCATTTTATAAAAAGTACCTCAAACGGGAATTTACTATTAAAGTGAAGCAAATATATAGTTTTGCGCTGCGATAAAGCTCGATAAAACTCCTGCATAAAGGCCTAACTTACATTGAACTTTTGAACGGTATTTTTATCTTGGAAAGAGAGCGGTAAGTGAACCTTTTTCTTTATTAAAATTTATCAAAATCTTTTTATTAAAAATATTTTGCATGGATGATCTTAAAAAACTGGATAATCATGTTATTCATTACGGGCAGTTATTAAAAACGTGTCTAATGAAATAAAAAAATACCTAAATTAAAATAGCTCTGAAATCTTTGCCCACGCTAGGTCTTTATGAATTTTTTAAAATCTTGAGTCCGTTTGCGGTGAGTAAGATGTATAAAATCGTGATAATATGTATGTATGTATAAAGACACTATGTACTAATTACACGGTAATAATATCAATGCCTATGCAATTATGCAAAAACTCCTCTATATGCATTTTTTCTTAAATATTCATTAAAGTTTATAAATAAATATTTTTAACTATATAGGGGTATTCTAAAATTCCATACAATATCACCAATTATTTAGTTATTTACGGGCCATAAATAATACAAATTAAGACAAATATACCTACTTAAATGATCGAGTGAAAGTTATTAACAATTTTTTTAACACACTTTATTCTATTTTTCATTAACACAACTTTAAACAGCAACAAACCCCTACACGAACATCGTTTATAATCATTTCATCAATAGTGATATTAAAATACACGTTTTAGCTAAAAAAACGAACTCATTTTCTTGGTTTTGATTATATTAGTCGTAAGATGATGCTTTTGATATTAGCGATTTCTTTGGCCATCATTAGTCAAATTTTCATATATCTTCAGCAAAATCTTTGCCTCAGCTTGCTAAGACAAGAAGAAGTAAAAAAATAATTACAAATTCCTTCTCCGACTATCGTCTGATTTCGACTTAGTCTTTTCGATCTATACTTACTACTATATTTCTCGAGCGAAACCTCAATCACCAACTAAATGTATACGTAAATTACCATTGTCTCTTGTAATCCGGTTTCCATAAACGTTAAACTCGAATACCGCATTGATTAAAATTACGTATTTGGTAATTACAGCTATCATAGGAAATTGTCAAGTAATACACAATGTTTATATTATTAAAAGATTTAAGAAATGCATTTAATACTGTTGACTCTTCTATCTTATTGGCTGTTCTTGATTTTATTAATTTATTTATTGAGATATTTGGATGTTTCATTCTTAATTGCTTGGCGAAGACAAAAAATTTCAATAAAGATTCTTATTTTGATTAATGTAACATTTTGTAGGAAATTGATAAGGTGACGTGGTTTAACAAGTTTTATTTTATCAAACCATCACCAACAAAGTCTTTTCTCAAACTCCTTTCACGATTTTCAAAATGTCAATATATATTCGAAGTTGATTGCTTAAAATTACCACCTTTGGTGCTTGTCGGTGTTTAAGTTCAATGTACAATCAAAATCTCAAAACCTTACATTTAAAACCTACAAATTACATGAGACATTGATTGAAAACCTAGAAATGATATGAGACTAAATAGGAAAATTTTTTATTGTGGGAAATATTTTTATTCTGGGTCCTAATTAAAGGTTACTGAAGCCAAAAGATTTTCGGCTCTGACAAATAAGAAAACTGCATTTTTTTTTAAACTACCAAACAATAACTTTGTTTATAAATATTCTCATTCTTCCCATCTCTGATTACGCTAAGTTATACTTTCTAGATTGTTCTGAAAAGCAGGAGAATAAAACCGAGCGCCTGTAAAATCTTTGTATTACGGTTATATATCATTTACGCAAATATGAAAGTATCCACAAAAAAAATCAGGGGCTCTAAATTCGCTTTCACAGGAATAGTTCCGTCCACTGTCACCTTCATACTATCCTCTTTTATACAGCCGATCTTTTTAACTTGTTTTGGGACTCTAATGGCCCTCCTTTGCTTTACACAAACCTATTCCTTAAAATTCTTCCCCTCGATACTTTTTTCCCCGCGAACCTTTTGTCGTTTAAGCATCTCGCCTTTGTATGAATCGAGCCGAACCCATATTCATTTTTAAAATTCATTTTTAAAAATTTTTTCGCAAAATTCTCCATTATGTATATTCAATATGCATAATTTAACATCATATTTGATTTATGTTTATATTTTCCGTAATTTACTTTTAAAGGTTAATATGTATATATATAAAGTTCATTTCAATAGAATTTGGCAATCTTGTAAGCAAAGCAATTGACCACGATTACTTCGTTTCTTACATACAATTGAATGTCAGTCCTGATAACAATTACACCTTAATTAACTCACCACTGTTTTAACAATCTTTTTATCATCTAAAAACTATGTATGTATGTTTATTTTATAAACTAATTTTCAACACGAAAATTTATTGCGTTTGTCAAATTGACACGATCATGTTTTACTCATCTATCTATTTATCTTTGAAAAGTGAGTGTTGTACATGATAAATATATAATGAACTAGTTTTTGTCCGCAACTTCCTCTGCGTTACTTTCAAAATTAGAAATGTATAGCTGACCGGTCGAAGTCTGTTCCTCGAAAAGGCAGTAAATAAGATTTTGGATTTTTTCAATTTATTAACTATCTCTCCACCAATTTTCAGTATAACCCGTAAGGCCACTCTTGAGTTATAAATAGTGTAACTAACACGACTTTTTTATACGCATATAAAGATATTTATAATCTTTATTATTTGAACTTTAACCAGCACAAATATTAAAAAGATCTGATTATACGAAACACTATAGTTTATTCAACAGGCTGTGATGAAAATCAGCTAAAACTGAGAAGTGAAATTGCGTTTTTTCTGGTATTTAGCAGGCGGAACTAAATATAGATACCGTTAGAAAGTACAAACCCTATTGACCGCTATCCAAGAGTACCTTACATCCCACCAGCAAATGCTTAACAGTTCCAACTACTTTCCCTCAGACAGTGCAAGTTTTTTCGTTACTTTACCCCTTCTTACTAAATTACTCTGATCTGGGAGAGGCAGTTGGAAGGCATTTTGCAGTACTGGCGATCCATCATTAAGTAGAGTGCGCCATTTTAGTGCTATTGGGAAGCAAAAATCTACTATTTGTAGCCACTCGTTCTGCATTTCTAAACACATTAAAAAAAGCTCAGTAATAAATAAAATGTATAAACGTATTTATAATATAAGTATTTATTATAATAACAAAGTATTTTTTTATAAATACCTTATTATAACAATTAAGATTAGTATCTTTCACATAACTAGAGGCATAGATAAGTCTCTGTCAATATAAGCTGATCTCGTTTGTTTACAAGATTGCTAAATTATATTGAAATTAACTATATATATATAATAGTAAGCAGGTGTGTATCATATGTGATCTGTAGAATTTTTCAGTTGTAAACTTTACATTTTTAAGTAGTTACTTAAATGTAACAATAATTCTTGTAATTTTTGGGTTATATGTCAGAGATCACTTTTTAGCGGTGAGACCGCTTTTTGTCCATTGTTTTCTTATTGAATAATAATGAAGTTAATTTCCTAATGTTACCAAACTGGGTATTCCCACAACGCTCAGGTTTGCACCTGATTTGCACCTATTTTGCGTCATTGGTAAGAGCATTTCCGCGCTAACGGCTTCCGTAGCACTGAAGCTATTTGTAATTCCATTGGCTGGTGCACTACGTTAAAGTCGTGTGATCATCTCGACATAACACGAAGAACTGAATTTGAAGAAGAAGTGCTTGTTATCTGAACCTGTTACTGATATATATGATACTGATATATCATAAAACCCATACAAAAGGATACCGTGATAAATACTTACCTACACTACCGTCCAATACCATATTAAAAAAATCACTACTATATTTTTACTTATAATTATTACAAGTAGATCCCATCGCTACAACAGTGACACTGTTGCTGTAAGTCATATTTTTTTTAACATTGACATTGGAGAGAATGGGCTATGCGAATGAGACGTATTTTTGAAATACGAGCCCAAAGGTCTTGGGAGGTGTACGCCTATCATAAAGGTCAGATACTGTCCGAAAGAGGCTGAACCTTGGTTTAGGACTTCGTTGAAGGAAGAAGGACGGTAGGATATCACATCGGAAGATGACTATATCTCCGATAATGTGCATGAATTTATTTTGCAACATTTGCATTTTGTTTATTGCTGAAGAACAAGCGTGGCTAAAGCATATGCTTTGGCATACGACTTGACTGAAAATGTGCCGGTCCTGTAAAGTGTGAACTTATTTATAAGGAACATTTTTCTTTTACTGCAGTTTAAAGGGTATAGAAGTTGGTGGATCTGTATTTTACTTTCAGGATATGCCACTTAAGGTAAAATTATAATTCAAGGTCATTCCTAGATATTTGGCCGAAGATTTAATTTCTTTATGTGGAATTCTGTATCGGTAAAACAACTTGCCTAACGCATTAGAATCTTTAAGGATGGGAGTACTTATAGAATTCAAAGACTTACGTTAAACGGAAGTATAAACTGCTTTATCAGTCGCGGATGGGGCAAGGTGTGTTGGTACTGGGACTACAAACAGGTTACATTTTATCTTATAAGACATGTGCTGAAAGTTGCTATTATAAGGTTATATGTACATTCTCATATTTTAGTGTGTATTAATATATAGTCTGATAATTCAGCCCACAACAATAAAGCACCTTATTTATTTTTAGTGTGAAGTTTGTGAAAACAAAAAAATATGTCATATAATTGTGTTTCATAAAAAAATATTATAGTTATTAAACGATTTCAAAAAGGAGGAGGTTTCTCAATTCACCCGTATATATGCTTTTATTTAATTAATTAATCAAACTGACCAGATATAGATGCACAAAAAACTATAATTTAATGAAGTGAATTTATTGAAAAGCATAAAAATATAATAAAACCATAAATCACAATTTAAAAACGTCGATTTTTGTAAACTATTAGTTCAAACACTATTTAATACATAACAACAAAACCAGAAACATTCGCTTATCTATCACCGATTAGTTAAACATAAGACTGCCGTTACAACCGTAACTAATATAATCTTTTCATATCAATTTTACAAATATTATCTTCAAATTGAATTTAAGGCTAATGTTATAAGCAATAGATAAGTTTAGTGACAAAAGATATAATTGTCTTCAAAACGGCCATCCTCCATTTTGTTGTATGTATAACTTTATTACTTTTGATTGCGAATAGCAGACTATGAAACATAAGTGAGTGCCCCATATTCGATAAAGAATGATATAAGATAGGAAAAGAAATCGACACTCGCAAGACGACTTACGAAATTGGGAAATTAACCAACCATCATGGAAAACAAGGATTTTTTTTAACTATAGTAGTCAAATATTAGGTAGTCATTAATAAAAATAAATACTAAGCAAAATAATGCCCTTACTATAGGTGAATATATATAAGCAGTGCATGATAACAACAATTAGATGTCCAAAATACTAAATAGATAATTGAATTGATGTATTATTATAGTATAAAGTAAAGACAAAACTATAGAAACAAGTTAGTCACAAATAAGCTTGTAACTAGTTAATAAGTAGAAGTAGTACTGGTAGATAAGTGGAGAAAATAAGAAAATCTGAAAAGAAAAAGTACCCACCAACAAAAATTTAATATAGAGAATTAGAATAGAAGAAAGATTGAGTATGCAACATGAATGGAGCACCCAAGCGAGACCTGGTATGGTAGAATAAACTGATGAATACACGGTCTCCCAAAATCATGTTCTGGGAAGGTCCACAGTAAATTATAATACAACATATGGTGTTGTGGTAGTCATTGTTGATTGGCTCGTAAGCTGAAATAGCCACGGCTAGACCGACGACAACCAGGAGGAAATAAAGCATATTACGTTTTCAATAATGCAGCAAAATCAGTTTAATGCTCTGTACTCTAATACTAATTAATATCTAATAATTGCATTTAATTAAATTTGTTAGTTGATATTTTTTCAATATAAGGGTCACATCTGAGATTTTGAGTACGCGTGCGTGGAGCGCGAAGGGAGGCGTGCTTGAGTGAGCGACCCGAACGCGGGTAGAGGCGTGAGAGCAGACGTCGTTAATGGTTGTGTAAATGCGCAATTTTAGTTCTTGCTATAATGTTGTTTTTCCAGGTTTTCGTGAAATTAGGTTACATTCGCAAGGTTAGATTAAATATTCTTATTACTTATATTGTCTGGTTCAAGTGATTTTGGTATCATACTTATTTATTACTTATTTCTTTTAATTTATCCATTCCATTTTGAGTATTCACATTCTTTATGTAAATACTAGTGTTGTTTCATAATTCATTACTAGTAGTTCGTAAGCCAGTACTTAGGTACATATTAAAAAGTTAGTTTGATAATAATTAGTAGGTACCGACTAATATATCTTTTCAAATACTGTTGGTTTTTTGTTTTTCTTTAATTAATATATTCAATTATTATTGTGTGCTTATTGTAGTAAGGTTGTTGAAGCATTTACTTGGCACCTATTACAAAATTATAAAATAATTATTTTCTATTTAATTAAATGAAAATGCGTATTACTTTGTACGAAGTATATTTGTTTTTCCTTTTTAATTCACTGATTGAAGTCGTTTTTTTTTGTTAATTTTTTTTTTACTATTTACTTTTATCGATATTATACATTTTAATTTTTTTTTATGAAATCACAGTGTACAAATGACTTCTTTTTATATTCTTACCAAATATTTAAACTAAATTGGGATAAAATTAAATTTTGAACAAATTTTGAAAAAATACATTTGTATCAATATTTTGTATATTTTTTGACTATATTGTCACCTATACTTCGTTAAGATTGTTTTTGATGTTTTAATTTTTTTTTTCATTTTCAATGCAACAGCAGAATTAAGATGATATATAATTTTTAACAACATTTAAGACCTATTTTGTAATATATTTTTTACACCTTATAAAATATACATATATTCTTTAAACTTAATTTAATACTTTAATAATATCTGCTCCGTAATTTAATCTTGATTATTAACAATTTTATCAACTATTCACAGGCAATGTTCACATCGACGATGTCAAGGCTACTTCACAGCGAATTCTGTTCCGTCAAAACAATTTATATAATTGGATTGGTCTGCTTTTTAGGTTTCATCCAATCATTGCCATTGACCTTGGTGAGTAACGGAATAACATAGTAAACATTAATTTACCGATGAAGTAACCGACACTTGCAGTATTAGAGATGCAAATTGATAATAACTCAAATTATTTAATCGCTAAGACCTTTAAGACTTTCGCTTGTATTCATTTAAATAAAACGACTATTTTCGGATGTGTTTGCATTTTTTTATTATTTTAAACTACATAATCCCGACATTTCGGTTACGTACCGGTGATCACGGTTGCTGCAAAGAAACCGAAACTTCAGGAGTGCGTAGCTTCAAATAATAAAAAACGCGCAGTAAATCCTAACATATTACTATTATTTATTTAATCCTATGGTAAAATATTGCTTTTTGTCAGTGACAAAGTATTTCATAATTCCTATTTAACAAATGCTTCGAAACCTTATACAAAATTTTATTCCTCGATTATACGATATGTTTTATAATAATTAATCATAAAAGCTCTTTGATTTACATCAAAGAGCTTTTATGATTAATATTACTTTTAACTCAGTACATCGATGAATCCATTACTAAAAACGTGCTACAAATTTTAAAGGTTATTGATGTTATTTTTACTATACACGTGTGTTCCTGGGATTATAAAGCGCATTTATTAAAAAAAATATATAACTGTCTTAATACTATTAATAATTATATATATTTTTTTTCATAAAATTTTATATATGATCAAAAGGGATTCGCTTTTAATCTGGAAATATAAAATTGGCTTTTGTCAGTGGCTCGGCTCGCAGGTAATATATGGCACTCGCACTAAATGTATGGTGTATATACACAGTTTTTGGTAAGCTATCAGATTTTGCGCTTGCTAAGACTTACAAGCCTTTTCTTCTAGTTTTGTTTTGGTAGTACTTAAGAATAAAACGTTTTGATAATTATAAATGTTTATTTTTGGTAACATGCTTCGGAAAGGCAAAAGCAGATGTACATTAATAACATTATAAAATTTAATCGATAAGTCCGATACAGAATTAAATATTCACTGTAAAATATTTATAAATAAAATGCAAACATACATTTAGTGTTGGTTAATCATTAATAATATTTAATTGAAATGGAGTGTTTTTAAAGCCTTCTTAAATTCATGTAGAATTCTTAATTTATACCTAAGTCTAAATGTAAATAAAGGTCGTTGTAGGTAGTAGCTGAACGGTTTACTACGCAGTTGCTCCTATATTTTGTATTCATCGACAGTGTATCAAATAATGCTTTTCAAAGAGTACGCCGTTTTCGTATTCGAAGTAGTATCGAGGATAAAGTTGCAGTCTATTTTGTTGTATAGATGCGAATAAAGCATCGTCATATCACAGTTATTGCGAAGAGTCTCTAAGGTATCCATGTGGTAATAAAGGCAAGTCTCAGTATGGCTATTGAATATTCTAGGATCCTTATAACTAAGAAACTTTATAAATTTCCTCTGAATGTTTTCTACTCCTTCCTTGTAAACACTGTTCTTTAGTGACCCAACTTTTCATGCTTCTTCTGTTTCGATTTATGTTTTTCTCAGTCATTGACAATTTCGAGTCAAACTTAACACCAAATTTGAGTACAGATTAAGTTTTATGAATGTTATTGTTATTTGTTTTGCGAGAGTAAGTAATATGAGCGCACTTTTAATTTATGTTAATTTTATTATTTTTGCAACATCATGAAAAAAATAGGTCAGATTGTAAGAAGAGGCAGTCAGGAGGGGATTTAATGTTTAGAAACTTATTCGTGTCATCTGCAAACATCAGGAGGAATCGGGAAGAATGTGCAAATGAAAACATATATATATATATATATATATATATATATATACATTATATTTTTAATTAGATCTAGTTTTTACCCCTAAGGTAAACCAAAGATCATCGAAACGAAATCACTGCAAGTACTTCCCAAAACATCCGCTTTTCTTTGTTTGATAAACTTATTTAACTAATTATTATTGAAACTATGTCGATGAAGTGGAATAGATTTATGAATGACAGGTGTAATTCTATTAATTACAGCTTTATAGGAGATTTTACATATAGTATTCAGAAAATTTATACGTCTATAATTCTGTATATCGTTTCTTGAAATTGTATTATGAATTAGTGCAATTAACGCTTCCTTCCACATGAGGATGGAAGAGGCAAATTCGTTAAGAAATTTCTTTTATAGAATTTATAACAGTTCAACTGAAATTTGAGCACAGGGTAAGAAAAAATTGGGAGGAATTTTATCACTTCCACAACCTTTAAGGGAACCATTTTCCATGATTGAAATAATAGAATTTTCTGTTTTTTTAATATTATCCATATTTAGAGATGAATTGACATTATCGTATTTTGGTGCAGGGTTACAAAATGTGTTTTTGAAAAATTTACTGAATCAAAACAAATGTCCTGAACATTACTATACTAGTTTCTGGGTTGGAAAAAAGTAAAGTTAACTATATATTACTTTGTTCTAGACGTATTTTTTTATATTATTAATTGCATTATTAAGTTGTTTGTTATGTTAATCGTAATGCGTACATTATCGCCATCTATATTACATGTCAATTTTTCTCCAACTTACTAACGTTGCCTGGAAGAGATTGTCAGTTATCTATATGTCAATGAAACTGCATTTTGTGTGCTATAAAGATAGTAGTAATAATTTACCCATTACATTAATTAAAATAGAGTCTAAGACAGTTATTCGGTGATTCATATGTACTCAAACATCTGGTGTGCATCGTGTAAATACCACTTTAACAACTGTCACATACATCAAGAGATTTGCATTAGCACGCAGACTATAGCATACAATGTGTATAATCTTTCTGTAGAATGATTACCAAGTCCAAGATAATAAAAAACACATTTAATTATTCAGTGGCAAATGGTTTCCTATTATAAATATAAAATATTTACTTACGGTAGTTAAATAAATCTTAGTATTTAATATTTCACCAACATATTTTTAGTATTACGGCATACGATAGGGAAACATTCTTCTGCTATGACAGTCTGGTAAATACCACTGACGAAAAAGTATCGCTACTCATTCACCATAATCATTATAACCTGTATTTTTATTGTCTGTAGTTAGTAAAGTTCACTCAGTTCATCATCCAAATCTAGTAGTTGTTCTGAATGTAATTTGTAAATTTTATAACAGTTTATACAAAACTTCAATGGTTTTTTTTTAAATGTAGTTATGATGCAAATGCCTCTTTTTAATTATAATACTTTATAGATTCAATAGTATGCGACTAATATTCCCTTATTATACTCATATTAAATATTTCTATTATTTTCATTGGTTTATACCGATATTTGTATCTATATATTATTTCCCTTAAAATTAAATTTAAATTATACAACAGACATCTCTTCAGTATCTCATTTTCCCCATGAAACTTTTACTGCATATTACTCGGTGCATATACTTTAATATCCAGTCGACGAAGTTTGCTCACATAATCTGTAGGTCTGTGTTTTCAGATATAAAATAAAAAAAAAAAAATTCTTTTTTCTAAGGCATGGGTGAAATTAATTATTCATTTATCTGCATTATATTTGCATTGCATTAAAGTTCCATTGCACTTTAATAACAAAGCTTTCTTGGTCCAATGGTTCTACAAATGATGCTAGTTAGCAATTTTTTTTATTAATTATGGAAATCATTTATATAGCATATCAATAAATTACTTTTTACGTGACGAGTTTATCTTTAGGGAACGCTATCAAAAACACCACTTCGACATTTCCTTAAACAAGTCAACCAACATAAACAATTCAAGTTGTTACGAAAAATTAATCGCACGGGACGGACGGCCAGATCGCAAATTCTGCAAGCAGGCGAAATAAAGTTACCTCGAATATGAGATACACTACTTACATATTTACAAGAATGGATGTTTTTGTTGGATCCAAGTAGGAAAATTTGACCTCTTAGCCTTCAAAAAACCCTATAAAAGACACATACTAAGAATCTGACGATATATGTACGTGTTCACATATCCATATATACGAGTCAATAATTAATATAGGAAAAATATTCTCTTCACAGTTTAAAAAGTAAGTACTTATATTTCTATCAAGCATTGAAAAAATTTATACCAGACATACTCAATAAAATGAATGTTTGTATTGAATATTCCTGTGAATGATATTTATAGAAATTAATTTAAAATCCAATTGATTTTGTAGGTATGTTATGAAATCTATCGTGAAGATTTCGTATTTTCTAGTGTAACATTATAAACTGTTTGTTATTTATTAACTTAACTTAGAAAATATGTACGAAAAAACAAAATCAAATATTTGTTCAAGTGTATATTAATATATATCACATAGTTAGTTTGTCTTTGGATATTCGAATAGAGATTTCTGAGTTCGAATAATTATTTAATTGTAGTATTTTGTTGGTAAATTTTGGTTATAGGTTATAAATTGGAATGACTTCCTAATTTATGGATAACACTATTGATTTCGCATACTTCAATAAATAACGATTTGGATTCGTTTATGAATATTTAACATATGTCTTTTTTTCGTATTTACGTGTTTCAAAATCATTGATTGATTATATAGTTATAAATTTGCTCAGGTTTCTTGGTTTAGATTCACCAAATTGCTAACCCAAAAAAAATTAAAAGATTTTGACCTTTTATTACGAAACCTTTTCCTTACAATCTCCAAAGGTACAAAAACAGTTTTGTTTTATTTACTTTTTCTCTCATAACTGACATTTAAGTAGTAAGAGCCATCGACAAAAGCTAGTACCTATATAAACTATGAAGTGTAATTAATAAATTGTCATAGAATGATGACATGGAATTCGAGTAATGTATTGGCGGTATAAGTAAATTGTATTTGTTGCTTGCTTGACAGCCGTTTTAAGTTCGGCTCATTGCAATTCTTAACAAATATTTTTTTCTTTAAGGCCAATACAGTAGGACTGGTATTTTATGATTTCAGATAATTATTGTTGATTATTCTCAGATCTTTCAGTTTTGTTTGCTTTTCTCTTATCAATTTAGCTTATGCCATGGGTTTATGCAATTTGCACCAATATTTGCTAAATGTAACAAACAGATAATAGTAGATATAACTTAATTAACTTCATACCTTACTAGGTACATTACGTATGAGATATTATATGTATATAAATATATATATATATATATATATATATATATATATATATATATATATATATATATGTTTGCAGTCTTTCGCAAACCAAAATTGAAATATCAAGTTAACCAACTATAATAGAAATGATTAGACACGATAATGCATAAATAATAAATATATTTCCACAAGACTATTTACGAAGTAGTAAGAATCATAAAATGGAAAATATTAATTGTACACAAATGTTTTTTTTATTATTTACAGTTTTCTTATTATATTTAATGTCCGTACTTTTGTGGTTTATTTATCTTCATTTGTGCAGTATTCTGGCGACACTATGGGCTTATTCTTTGGCCTCAATACATGTACCTTATCTCTGGGCGCCATTAAGGTGGCCATAGTCATGTGGGTATATGGAGTCCAAAAGTTTTCAACAGATATACAATTTTGGCTTGGTTTTGAGCCTACAAGCTTCTGGCAGAATTTATGGACAGTCCTTCCATTATTTCTTACTGTAAGTGTTAGTGTTTAATTTTTATAAGGAAACTAACGTAGTTGTACAATTGCTATGATCTATTTTTAAAATTTGGGTCTATGAGTTTCAAATATCATAATAATATCAAAAAATGTAGATTCAATTGATGAATGAATCTGATGTCAGAACACAATAAAGCTAATGTAGAAACAGATTTGACTCTGACATTGTCTAAATTTAATCTGGTTATTAGTATTCCTCCATCTATTGGCATTCATTTTCATTAGAATAAATTTGTTGTATATTGAGGTTCGTAAGCCATTTTTCTTAATAAAAATTTTGGCATACAATTACCAAAGGAATATGGACGATAACTTAAGATGTAAGTCTAGTTATCGAAAATGTAATTAGTTACATTTTATGGAAGCTACGAGGAAAGTAAAGGCGATTAAGGGTTTGAGAGCATAAATTTCTTGTTTTAATTTATTACATTACCGGTCATATAGACTTACAACTTAAATTATTTACGGTCCCATTTAAAATTTTTGTATAGTGGAGGTAGTTATAAAATATTTCTAGCTTAATTATAGTAAAATGGACTGTTTAAAGCTATCACTAAAGTAAAATGTTTGTTTTATTTATAATTGTAAAAAATTACCGTAAACAAGTTTAAATGTAATAAAAAAACTTAATATTTCATGGTTAGGATTTCCATTGAAGTGTAAAAAAATTTGGACAACTATATACTTATCTATTGTGTTAGTGTTCGGTTGCCTTAACACACTGACACCCATCTCGAGTGGAGCTTGCGATTTTATTTTTAGCTTTAGTAGAAACATTACCTACACTAAGTAAAAAATAGTTCTAGCCTAATCTGCAAAAGAAATCCTAACCAAAAAAAAGACTTTATATTTACAACTTTCTACGGATATCTCGCAACTATCTTTCAATTGCGGGTATTGGTTAGAAAAGAGCGGAAAAACAAGTAATTGTAATTTTTTTCTTCTAATCATGATTTAAACGTTTTCCCATAATTTTTATTCCCCATTCAAATATTGTAAACAAATGTAAATAAAAAAATATATAAATTAATTAAATTATTTAATTGAGAATAAATAAAACATTGATTAGATACTTTAAGTTAAAAGAAATCGAAAAATCCTAAGTACAAGTAATCACACCAATGTTTTCAATGGATATTATATCCAACCAATTGCTGCAACATTCTGTTGGTTGTCAAAAAGGGTTTACATTCTGTTGGTTGTCAAAAAGTTTGTAATTAATCCAAATTCTCATTTGCAACCCAATAAGATTTCTGTTTATATAAAAATAGTTAGCAAAAATATGCAGACAGCCATTTTGTAAATTCGGCTATATTGCCTTTACAATGATAAATAGATTAAATTGGAACCAAGTGGGTGTACTTAGCATCAAATCCATATGTTGATAGAAAATGAGTCGAAACTCAATTAACAGGTTTTAAGTAAATAAATGTTACTTGAGATGTTTCCAGACACAAATCAAATTTAATTTAATTTATATACTTTGTAGTACATACGAGAATTTGAAATTTGCTTAATTGCCACTAATGAGTAAATTATCTAATTGCTATTAGTAATTAAATGTTATATTTTAATTCAAATATCATGAACTTCTATTTCTTTTTGATATTATTTGAAGTTAATTTTAATACATTATATTATTTGATTGTATACATAATTTAATTAGTTCAACTTACTTTACACCACTAAATGATGCAAAAAATATTATTATTATCTACTTTTGTGTATCGCATGTAAATTTTGTTTGAGTTACAGGGCTTTGCTTTGCAACATATTAAGGATTTAATAACTTTTAAGCAAATAGGCCAAATCTATACCGCAATGTTTTGGTCTTTGATAACGTTTCTGGTTGTAATCATTTGCATGTTAAAAGCCGTGGCGCAGTGTATTGTAAAAAATGTTAGTATTTGATTTATTAATGTATATCTTTAAATTTCATGACAGTGATGACATGTTTTTTTATTTATTTAATAGGAAAAGACAAAAGAAATATTGAAATTTAAATACGTTAAAACTAATACTTAGCCGAATATTCATATGTCCGTGTCTTAACTTATAATTTCATTAATGAGTCACCAAAAATGTAAGAAGTATTTTTGTGAACTTTTGCCATTTTAATAAAATTTATATTTTTCGGATTATCCTACGCGTATTTAATTCTTTTAAAAAACTACATACTCCCGAAGTTTCGGTTACTTTGTAGCAACCGTGATCTCGCGCGGACTAGATGTGGATCTTAGACCTCATTAACTTTTGCCATATTTGTCACTCCTAAGTGTCATCGATGTCCATATTTTTGCAGAATTTAGCTGGCATACTTAAAAGTAGTTATAAACACGGTCCCCCGGAGATCGAAGATAGAAAGAAAAGAAGGAATTTTGACAAGGTTGCACAAAATAGAAAATGTAAACATAATTGCCTTATACTTGATGTGAGTATATTTTTATATTTCTTTTCGTCATTTATTACTTAGAATTTTTAAAATGAACTACAACTTATTTACTACTAGGGTTTACTTGGATGCAAAACCCGTAGGACACCCACTAATGCCTACAATTTTTTAAATTCATTATTAGAAGTGTAAGGGAAAGTTTAGAGACAGTTAAGTAAATTTTAGAGATAAAAACACCAAAAATAATTAGTGTATTAAATGAATTTATTTATTTACAGGAAACTTTCGACTGCAATCATTTGCCGTTAACATTTAGGAGAAAATCAAACATAAATAATGATTCTTTGACTAATATATACGAGGCCGGACCGTCAAATGAAAGACACAGAACATCGAGTGTTTTAGATATTGCTAATTTAGATGCGCAAAAATAAAATGATTTAAGATTACAAGTTATATTTTTTCTTCACCACCATTTATTTTATTCAAAATAAATTTGTGCAATTGATATTACATTCGAGGTGGGTGAATATATTGCCAATATTTAACACTAGGCTAAACTTAGGATTAAATTTAGAACTTTTACGAATATCTGTGATTATTTTATGAGATATAGTTCTTTTAGTTCGTAAAGTCAAATATCTTCTTAATTTCGTAGCATTTACGGGACCAACCACTTTATACTTTCATTATGAAATAGTATTTTTTAGATAAAAGTTCATTATTATTTGAAACAAAAGAACAAATTTTAGATTTTTTTATTTGCCTTAATATTTATTTTATTTGTTTACAAAAGATTATTTCAGATCCACTATTATAGTATCTGTTGTTTCTCGATTGCTGATCTTTTGTCTGTAGTTAACGTCGGAAACAATTATGTATTTCCGATAATTTTTGCTTTTTATAATTTGTTCTAAGATAACGGCCAATACTATTCAATGCTTTCTTGTAGTCAATTAATAAAAGTAGTTAACAAGTTTTTGTGTTGTTTAATTATAGCTCAGTTTGTAATCAGTTCTCCCTTACATAACCTATGAATTTTTATTATTATACAGTCTTTATGATCTTTTATAAATATTTTGTTGTTTCCTCCTGTACTTCTATTGTGTACGTAATAATCGATTTTATAATAGGCTTGTGTTCATTACTATGACTGCAGTAAGCAACACCATTTTTGTCCGAGCTTCCATTTCAGAGTAATTAGGTTGCTCAGGCGAAATTTTCACTTGGACTTGATAATTATTAAAAGTAGATGTAAAAAACAAATGACATATCATTTGTTTTCCTCTAACTAACATCTATTCCTAATTGTTAATGTATTCCTAAGTGGGAAATGGGTCTAGTTGCAGGGACGGATCATTTCATTTTTTTTAATCTGATATTCTTGTATTGAAATGTTGGGACATTACGTCCATCCACGCTATAAAAAAACTCAGATGGTAAAAGTGAGGAATAGATACAATTTGGTCAGGTTTTGACATTTTTTTTAATGTAGTTTTTTTAATGGTTACTAATTTAAAGAGCTACTGCTTTCTGATTTCCATAAACAGTCCTCTAAAAAAACCTAAACAAGTTCAGGTACTACAGCTATTTTGTACTCGACGCTTGAACTTTACTTGAAATTCAAGCTTACGTTTTTGTCTCCCTTAATATTAATAATATGTTATACCATGATCCCAGACAATTTAAAGAAGCACCTTAGCTATATCTGGGAAAGATAGTTCCTCCTTCACAAAATTTTTTAAACTTGTCGGATGAATTAAGCGCAAGATATTCTTTTGCAGGTTTGTTAGTAAGAGAAAAATTTATGTTATCAATTGCTGCTCAAAACATTTGCTTAATAAATTCCCAATTTCATCCGAGTGTTATTTGGCATAATTTATTTCACTATTCTTATTATGTTTTTGCATTGCTATAAATGGTTTATTTAAAACGAATTTAAAAATATTAAACTTTAATATTTGCTAAAGCCGCCACGATGTATTTGTGAAACCAATATTTACGTATAACTTACAAACACCGCGATACAAATGTACCGACAAAAAAAATAAAACTAATATTGGTTTGGGTCTACTATGTTAGTTTTATAAAATTCAGGTCTTTTTGATTTAAATCCATATAAAATAATGTTTGTTCTATTTCTATTTTTAAATAAAGTTTTTTGTTTCAGGGCCTTTAATATTTTAAAGTATAGGTACTTCATTAGGGCGAAAGCATTCACAATTAAATAGGGCCCGCATCCTAGTGGGGATATAATTGGATAAGCAAAGTAATTACAAGTGCCGCTATCTGAAAGTACTTACTTTACTCCTGGCTTCCAAATTGAACCTGTTTCGGATATAAATCTTAAATTTGAAGAAAAATAACAGTTATGAAATTCCTTATAATATACAAATTATTAAAATGTAAATCTTAGGCAAGTACAATCCATGTATATTTTATATAAATATAATACGTAAACTTATTTCTTATATCTAGCTGGCATATAACTTACAATTAGACTAGTTGCACTACTTGCTTGAAATTTTGTAATGTAAAAAAATATCTACACTCAGGAAAAGGTTTTAAAGTCATGAAATACTTTTTCAAAAATATAAACTATCAGAATACAGCAAAAAAATAAATATTGAGTATAATTTCTAAACAAAGATGTGATCGGTCATTTGATTCGAAGATCGAGAAAACATATTTCATTCGTTCATATACAAAGCACCAAGTAAAGCTCTGATGGAACACCATTTTTATTTTAAACTTAGATTGAATAAAATACCACAGTAAAATACTCAGATACTAGAATAATCGGAAATGAATTAAAATATACTAGAATAGTGAAATAATTTATTGAATCGATTGCCACTTACAAGTTGCATGTTAACATTTGATAATGTCATACATAATAAATGTATACCTATAGGTATACATTTGTGGTGTATTGTACGTATGTACGTACAACAAAGAGATGTGTGTACAGACACATAAGTACAATAATACATTGATATATTGACTTCAATTCATAATACCAAACATCATCTCATAATAAAAACATGATGCTTTGTCTGCATAGGTAGTATTTTTAAGATGTAATATCCAACAATTGTAAGTTTATGATTTGTAACAACAAATTTTCGTAAGATTTGGTGTTTATAAATCTAACTAATGTATGGATGTATAGTTATATATTTTATGATAAGTAAAGAAGATGGTAAACACACTATTCTAGTAACAGCCTATTCACTCTTTCCTTAGAAACAAAAATAAACTTGGTGTCTTTATTATGAAGGAGGATGCGGATTCAAAGAAGGTCTACAGTGAAAGAAATGAGACCCACCGTGTATCTGGTTGTCCGATGGTAAAAAGTTGATTCAGAAGTTTAAGCGTGCAATTAGTCTATCATATTATCAACACGATCCTGGTGGTAACTTTACGGTTGTGCTCAATTCTGACTTAATTGTTTATTACCAAACCGTGGTCACTAGTACGCCTTGTCGCACGTCTCAAATTAAATATTAACATATATATTAATAAAGGTAAAAATATCTTAATCGTGGTAATTCCACTTCAGAAATAGAACTATCACCAGGATGTTAGGCGTAGGTGGCACGTGAAGCTGTTCGTTCTTTCTTTTTATTTCAATGATAGCTACAGTTTCTACGTAAAAAAGTTGTTAGTCAACAAAAGACTATCGACTTCTCTATGACAGAATAACTTTTAATTCAAAAAATGCTGTGGAGTAACATATTGTACACATGCTTGAAAGTGAAGTTTATAAAATTTTTAATTTAATAATGTTTTTTAATAAATTGTTATAGTAATAATTGATTTCGTTAAAGCTTTAGTAACCAATCAAAAAAGCTAGAACAATATTCAATTGGTATCCGTTTGTTTGTTTGGTTTGGTTTATACAAATAGCTAGGTTTTTAATTATTCCCGAACTTCAAATAAATAGAAACAATCGATATTAACGCATGAGCTACCAGACATTTCAATGAAAACGGATACTTAGGTTCGTAGAAAATTTTATAAATGAAAATTGTGGATAATTGGACCGCTTTCATATTAACCTTCGTCTTGATTTCAGCTTTCATTATTAGTATGTATTTTTATTGTAATTATAATTTGTTTCCGACATAAATTGATTTACATTTTACTGCTAGATATAATTTAGTTGTAGTACGAATGCGTTTTGTTTGTTGGATATAAATTTATAGCACAAACGGAATATTGAAACATTAAAATATTTCTTATTAAAATATGAATAATTTTTTTTACATACCAGTGTTAAAGTTATTTTTTTTAAATAAGTCTCTTGGTATTATGACAGCTTTGAAATTGTTAAACTGAATAATATAGTATTTTAAAGACAATAAACGTAAAGAAACAATTACGTATACGTGTTTTAAGAATAAATACAAATAGTTTGTTTTGGCAAAATATAACAGCGTGATCTTCAAACTGTGACAAACTGATTTCCTCAAATTACTTACACGAATTCTTAACTCTATAAAACGATTGATGTAATGTGGTCACAATTTTTTTGGAATATTTTATGGGAACCACGCCATACAGAAAAAAATATTTTATGTTCCTTTGCGGTAAAAACTGGCTGTTTTCTATTAACAAATATTTTGTTTCAGGGCTTATAACCTAATAGATTGCTAAGTTCACTACATTGTTCTGATTTTAAGATGCTCATATTTTTCCAGTTTTTATGTGAACAAATATGGTAGGACATAGTAGAGTGAAGTCGGAAAGGAAATTTTATCCATATCCATTTTGCGAATAAAATATGTTTCTCCTTGATAGTCATAATATTTTATTTAAAGGCAATTTAACCTAAGAAAGAAAATTCGCTAGTACTGTTAGGTCCAGCCAAACTTTTAAAAAGTAATGCATCCCAAAATTATTACAACTTAAAAGTCACTTAATTTTATAATTTATTGTTTTATTATAATCATTAAATTTCAATTACAATATTTAATTTAATACACCACATTAGAATACATCTAACAGTGTTAAAATAACATAAGCGTGCAGTGCGTTATATTACACAATGGATAGCTCTGTAAATCATATTTCAAATAAAGTTAAATTCTAATTATAAATATTTAAAAAATATTTACATAACCAGTATATTTCAGGATTTTTCTGTAAAGTTTAAAGTGTTTTAACCAAGATTTTGCTAGAAATTTATATGAAAGTTATTATAAAAATAAGTAGTAGGGAGAAAATGTATTGTTAAAAAGTAAAAGTACTATTGAACACTTTTACTGTATTCTACATATTAACAAGGTAAAATATTCATCTAAATTTACAGAACAACTTATGTTTGAGTAAATCCGAATATTAAAATCAGACGTAAACCAACAATAGAATGTATACATTATTGAAATAAAAATAACAATTTTTATGTACAAACCTTTTCACTTATACATCTATACTAATTGATTTTGGGCGTAAAAAAAAATAACAAAGATATTTAATGAATATTTTGTAGACTGCAAATATAAGACCATATTCTCTAAATAGACTAATGCTAGATGTATATATAAAAATTTTACCGTGGATAGACTCGGAACCAATAGGACTATCAAATGTCATATACATGTCTATTAGCATCAAAGGCTATGCATGCCTACCACATCATGTTACCGAGTCCGTCGGTTGGCGGTGTAGTAAATCTTTTAAGCGTTCCTGAATTATATGCTATGAATTTGATGCTGAAATATTCTAGGCCCAAGTAATTGATACCTATTGTAAGATTAAAACTTCTTAGTTTCACCAATATAATATGAAGTAAAGTGTTGTATTTTATTGTAAAAGCACATTTTATGTTAAATCTGTAATATTCAATTAATCATAAGGATAAGAGAGAAGTATATTGCAAGAAGTAAATTGCAAGTAAGATTGCAAGAAGGAGCTATTAGAATATAGTTCATATTACAACGATTTTTAAATATTTCACCCTTTATAAACTTATCGGTGTGTGGTGGTTGCATGGCAAATATTAGTTTAAAGCAAAAAATGATGTGTTCACTGATTTGTTAAAGCACTTACTGCGAATAATAAAATTAAAAAATCTGTTAAGTTAATCTAGCAAAAATCTGTTCAAATAAATACATTTCATTGACTCCTGTCGTAGGATAACATTTAAATGAGACCATTCCTGCGATTGCGTTTATCATTATGTTCAACCACATTGTGATGCAGTGTAAATACATATACATATATTGAATTGTTTCACGAGCCCGTTAATATTTGTATGCCTTCTTGTTTATTGTTCTTTATTATTCTAAATATTTCTAAGCAATGTACTTTATACAAATGGTTTTTTTCAAAGAGTTATGTATTACTTTAAAAAGTTTTTTTTTTTTTGTACTAAAAATATACTGTGTAATTAATAACGAAATTATTCATGATAAAAGGAGTTTTTTAGGATTGCTATTTATTTTTATTTTCTGTAATGTTACTTATTATCAGATATATTTATCATTTATTTACTTTATAATGATCAACATAAAATATTTCTAACAAAGGTTGAAAATAGGAAGTGTAGAGCTTACAGCTATTCTTACAATTGATAGTATGTCATTTGTTATGTAGATTTTCATTAATCTTTTTACTATCACTGATGAAGGACTGATATCTCTGGTTTTTTAATCATAATATTTTTCTCAATGTGCTATAAGTTTGACCGGTTTCTTTTTTAAATAAAATATGGTATATTATTGTAAAACAGTATAAAATTATGAACAAATTTCAAAATCAATTGTTTAATTTTGTTACGTGTATACGATTACTAGTACAAAAATAAATTTTGTTTGCATTTATTTCTTCCAAAACATTTGTTATGAATAAATTTCTTTTTAACCTTTAACTGGGTACCTACCTACAGAATTATACTAACTTAAGTTGTACTTTAAGGATCTTTTTTTGTAATAAAAAAAATTACTTATCCATGGGTATATTTACCAGTACTTGTATTTCTTTAATATGTTTTGATACAACTTATCCATATAAAAATACATATAAGAGAAAAATAAAATATTAAGAGTCCTTATCATATGTTTACCTTTGGGATAAGGAAAATTTAGCTTTAATAAACCAATTTGTTTTTTTAACTAATGCAGTGTTTAAGATCGAGACTGACGCATTGCGGTACCGTCAATAAGGATGCGATTGATTCATCTAAATCAAGCAATGATTTGTATGAATAGAATATGATAAAAATGGTTTGCGGTCCTTGTAAATTGTAAAAATATATTTATTCGGATTTCACAAGTATTATTATTTCATTATTGCTGTTTATATATATAAATATGTATGTATATTATAATGAACATATTTAAAACTTTATTTATAAGATTGGTGTTAAGAACTTCGATTACGTTTCAATTTAACATCTATATAAAATATTTACAACACATCGAACCAAAAATATAAAACAAATGGCTCAACTTGTTAATCATCGAGAAAAAATATACATTTGCTTTACAATTTTCATACAAAGAGAAGTAAAATATAAGTAGTCTATTAAATTTGCATGGAATAGTAACGTCTTCCTTCAATTTCTGCAAAATGTTTGGATCTATGAAGCCTTAAATGTACAATATAATCCATTCGATGGGGCAAAATAAACATGAAAATCTTTGTTGTTGTTATTGTATTTTAACACTATTTCAATACCTAGAACATTTTTATGATTTTCTTTAGCTGTTCTAAATTCACTTCGATTCGGAATTTTATATCACCGCATTCTAGTTGAGTTATATTGCCATGCCGTTACTTTCTGTTATTTATCAGTTGAATTGCTCAGAATAAAATATTGCTCTTACTTTTACACTTGTAAGCACGAATATACATAAAGTTGCTTAAAACTTTTTGTATATATTCATCTTTTGATTACAATTTTGAAACGTATGTACAATTTTAATTGCAATTATTTGAAACCTGAATTGTTTTCATGGAACCTTTTGTAGCCATTGTTTATTCATAACATTAAGCTTTATTACTACTCCAAGTTAGTAGAATACTCAATGATTTATTTTAAAATAAAACAGGTTATGACTAATTTTGTTATTTATAAAATATTAAAGTTACTTTTAACTTTGGGCCTCATATAATAATTTTAAGTTGAGTTTTTCTATGACTTTCACCGATACCTGGCTATATACCTAATCAGAACGATATCATGTCTAGGTGCGTTAATAAAAAATGAGCGGTAGCGAAAAGTTGAAGATGGGGAGTTTAGTGTTTGTCGCTCAATAAGAGTTGAGGATCTGTGCGAGCGGAAAGAACGGCTGGGTGCCGGTCGATAAGAGGCGAAGCGCAGGCGCGAAGTCTATGGGACCAGTGTTGGAGAACACGCTAGTCCGCCGACAGGCAGACACGCGGCTGCCAGCAGCCTGCGGCCGCTACGATCGCGGACGATGCACGCTCGTCGCTCGCGGTGTGTGCGCAACGTTGCGCTTGTGCTAGCACTCGCGCTTGTTTCTTTGCCCCACGCAGATTATGCAGCGTGAGTAAAAATATATGTTTATATATATAATATACACTTAATATATTTTTTGTAACTTCGTACCACGTGCTCTGCATTGGCGGCGAATAACCGCGAAAATTTAAATACTTTATTAAGTTTACAGATAGATTTAAAAATGCCATAAATATTTTTTACATAACTTTTGATTGAAATAAATTAATTCGTTCATTTAAGTGGTTGTTACATTTTCTTTTAATTTATTATATTTTAATGTAAGTACTTATAATTAATCGTTTTGATGTCATAAATATTACAAAAAAGGGTTTTGGCCTCAATATGATACTTTATCCATTTTTGGTAATAAAATTTATTAGAATAAAAATATCTATTAACAATTCGATATAGCTATCTATTTAAAATTTTACTTCTCTTAAATTATCAAATTAAATCAATAGTAGAAAGGTCTATTTAAAAAAAAGTATTGGAATGCCTTCTATATAAAATTGTATTGTAAAATTAATTACTTTTTTTCTCACCAACATTGCTTTTTAGTATAAAAAAAATAAACATTATAATATTAAAATTAAAACTTTTTCATTTATAAATTGTCCTGGGCAATAATTGTACATAGTAATCATTCTATATTTGACCAAGAAACGCCCAATTTTCGATATCATGGCGTTTGAAGGGAGTGTTACAATTGTTCCATCTTTTATACTCGCAAGGACAGTTGTCTAGCGACTGAAATATAATAAAAATACTAAAGAACCTTCAACATTCCTTTATGAAAATAGAATACAGAACAAATAATTATAACAAAAACTAGACTCAATATCTGCTTATGATTATTTTGTTCTCTTTAAAATTTTAAATCAGAAGACTCGACTGTAACCAAAAATAACAAATACTTCAAGTTTCTGTTGGCTTAACGTGCGCATTGCTGTTAAAATAAAAGACTCCATTTATGTCTTTGAAGGTGTTTTTCTTGTATTCTTATGAGAAAAATGATTGTAACAGCTAATCAAGTACGTCACAATGTCGATAACTGATATCAATAGTGTTATACAACTTAGATTGCTATTTCTAAGATTTTATTATAACGTGTTTAAAATAAATAAAAAAACGATTAAATAAAAGTTTAAAAGGGCTGAATACATAGTGAACGAGTGACCTGATCTATAAATATATTATTAACTGAAAATTATAGGAAGAGGGGTTTTTCAGACAACATCGTTGAAAGTAACATGACAAATTGGCTGGTTCTTAATTATATTTTCTCCAGTCATATTTTTAAAGATGTTTTGTAAATTTCTAAACCATAAGTGCAATATTATTAGGTCAACCTAGAATTTATTTGTAACCGTGGCCAGTGTAATCTAATTAAACATCATGCAATACCGAGTTGAGGTTCACATCTAGTTCAAATCAAAATATGTACATATATTGTACAATAGCTTAAGTATAACAAGGCTACGAGTTATTATTAGATGTTAATAAAATAGTTACCAAATAGCACGACTAAATTAGTTAATTAAATTATTTATAACTGTATTAAAAAAAGAGTTAATAAAAAAGTGCAAGCCAAAATGACTTAATTAGTTTTAGTTGGAATATAGGAGTTTTATTAGCGCGATTAAAATATGCCTTTGTTGTCATCTTAAGGAATTAATCCATTTTAAGGGAATTATATTATCGCGACAGTGTTTTTTTTATGAATTGAAACTCCAGCTTTACCTCACTTTTTTGAAATTCAAAAGTTTTGTACAATATTAATTTCCTTTCTTTTTATATCTTTAAAACTAAAATTTTAATTAAAATTTTAAGCTGGCATTCGAAATGAAAGCCCTATTATGTGAATGAATGTAACTAATAATTTCAAAACATTGGTATTAATTAAAATTTTATAACTATGTGGGAAGGACTTATATCTATTAATATAATTCCCGGTTGAAATTTCTTCGGATCCTGTAGTCTCGGAACTATATACAATCCTTAAAGTTCAAGGTTACGCTTGTTTGCAGTTGAGTCAGCGGATTATGTTTAAAATAATGAAGAAATTTACGTTAAATATTATAAATATATTAATTTTATTGATGAAAAAAAAACATTTAAAGAATTAATGACTGTGATCCTCGATTAGTTACAAACAAAGAAATTGGGTTATCTTCTTTTCAAGAAGTATTTTTATTTGATTGCTATTTTTCTTTTATAACTATAATTTTATTATTGATGACAAATCTCTTTTATAATGATAGAAATAGTTATTTTTTATGAAAACAAAAACATTGCTTGCGATTGTTTGTGACATTTTAGCCCGTGATACTTTGAGACAATTGAAAAAATTATGCCCTTTGTTGTATTCTATATCCGGATGTCAAGTGTCACAATGAAACAGTTCAACATATTTAGTTGTTTTCATATTAGTAAAATATATCAAAACTCATATAACATGTATTTTCCAGTAAAACCTTGTTTTCATTGTCACTACATAAACTTCACTGTTTTCTCATGTAGATAGTTCTTTATGGAAAATATTAATCTATTTTGTGTTTAAATATAATAAAGAAATAAAAATGAATATTTACTTACATTATGTTTAGATATTGACATGTAAAACACTTAAGAATATTAAAATACGGGAACATATTAGTGTCTGCGAAATAGCAAATCAGTATTATAATATAGAAATGACATGGCTTTATAGCTATATACTCTACAAGAAAACTGAATTACTTCATACACTAATATGGGGAATGTCTCCTACGTTCTTACATTTTTATTATATTACGTTTAAAAAAAAAAAAAACTTAATACAATTTTTGAATGAAATTAAATACTAAATAAGAATTTTTAGTATTTAACTTCATTTCTTTATCTATTAGAAACTCTGCTTCTGTTAGACATACTGTAATGTGGCCGCAGAATTTCGGTATCGATCAGCACAATTACGGCCTGATACGGTAACTTCGTCTCACTTATTACATAGTGGCATCCTATCTGCGGGCTTGCGGTTCTCTGATACTTCAGATATTTTATTACTCTACCTCATTTTATTGGAACACCTGATATCATATCTGTGAAATTGTAATCATTAACAAGTAAAATTTGCATATTAGACGGTGAACTAACATTTGAAAAAAAAAGTTATTACTTGGTGGATTAAAAATTTACTGAAAAGTGAGTAAGACAACTAGACTGTGGCTTTTATAGACGCAGTTCAGACACGGATTGACAGCCGTAACAGTTTCAATATTCGTTTCAGAAATCGGAAAGGAATGTTATAAAATAGTCAGTTCTAAAATTGAAATTCTTGAACATATATTGTTATCAATTTACTTTTTATGAGTGGTCACTCAAAAAAAATCTCTTGCATTAAACTATAATTTTTACATTTGATAATTTTGTAATATTATATGAATATCAGATGACACAAATGTAGTAAAAAACTCGTTGAATATATGCTGTGTCATATCTCTGATTCATAAAAAAATTACGAAAATTTTGTAATTGACTGTTAATTTTATATCTTTTTTTTACTTATTAACTTAGAAACACAAAGCAATGGAATAAATTAACAATAACCACCAATATCTCGCAAAATCAATGGAATGCATGTGAAAAAACGTGTCCAGAATTATGGCACGTAATAATCTACATATATCTAATGCCTACCCGCAATACAATTTTCAGTATATATATAACCAGTTTAAAAACTAGTAGGTGTTAAACACGTTTGGTTTCTCATTTTATTACTGCTATGTATATTCCTCATTATTTACATTGTAACATAAACATAGAAGCGGAGCAGCGGAAGGGCAAATATTTACATAGCATTACTTTCCATCGGTCCTGAGCTCTTAAATATGGTACTAACGGAACATTATGATATTTACACAACATATATAAAATGCAAGTATATATCTAAGTTCAATAATGCTTCGTCATTTAATAATAAAAAAATATATATATGTGCTTCAGACAGAATAAAATTGTAGGTTCTTTACATTTTAATCAAGTTTCTTGTGGGTGAATTGTACCTTAAAATAATTGCTATTTATTCTTAATCTATTTATAATTTAATCGTAAGCATCAATAGTAGTATAATTGTGTCACTTTTTTAAATTTAATTTCTAATTTCTTCAAAGCGTTCTTGAAATTTAAAAACAAATAATTTCAAACTCACTTATTAAATAATAAAAAAATTTAAACTATTTAAATTTCTATATAAAATAGCATTCAGTTTGTTCTATACTCTAATCTCGTTTTTCAAAATAATATAGAAAGTAAAATAAAAAAAAAGCATGAATTTTTTCTCAAATGAAATGGTAAGGAATTAGTTAAGATATTAAATTAAAAAAAAAAAAATTATTTACATTTACTTTATTTTTAAAAAATATTGATTTATTTAGAGTAAAATATTTTAATCGTTATTTTAATTTTGTGCTTAACCTCAATTTCCTAATTGAATAGTCACAAGATATTGAAACAAAGTTGTTCCAATATCTTTGGCTTCTCGGATTACGTTTAGATTAGATTCATTCGATCTGACTATTTGAGATGAAATTCACCAACATTTGCTAGTCAATAACTAGATAGTTAATAAACCGCTTGAATGGTTACACGAAATACTAAGTAATAAGTAGAGATTCTGTTTCTGTATGTGGGAGTAAGTATACATTTAGTAAATGTTATTCTGCAATTTCTTAATATTTAATTACCCTTTTCGATATTGTATGTTGTTCTTATCACGATTATTTGAAAAATAATAACAAAAATTGTTATTAATTCCCCTTTTATTGAAGGAAGTAACACTAAAGTTTTAATATTATTGTGCTTTTATTAAATATTTAAAAATATGGAAACAATGTTAATCTATGGCTTAATGTATTAACTATTTTGATCAAGCCCTTACCTTGCGCACAGCTAGACTTATACTAAAATCGTAATTTTTAAGTTTAAGTCTTTTTGTAAACTTTTTGGAGTTTTTCGGCATTTCTGGTACCTCCACAAAAAATTCGGTAACGGCCAAGAAATTAAATTTTTATCCAATGAAATCATCAAAATGAAAATAATATGATAGGGTCCAAAAAGGTATAAACAAGAAAGATAAAAAAGACTCGGTGAAGAAAACTACAAAAAACTAAAGAAGCCTTTCTTTAGTTTTTTTTTCGACAAATACAATATATCAAGAACCTTAGAGTCATTGTAGGTATTTTTGCCAACCGGCTCTTTAAATACGATTAATTCAAAATTCTGTTTGAGTCTGACTATTTGTTAATTTATTTAAATTCCCATGACGATGTAGGTTGTAGCATATGCTTTGACGGTTACAGTTTTGTTTAGTAGTCAATAATAAATACAGAAAAACTACTTACCGGTATTCGTTATGTATGATACTACATAAACACCTAAACCAAATTTTTAACGTAGTTGAACAAATATACATCTACACGTCCATTGGTAAATATAATCTATATTATCATCACCTTATTGAATATAAACGGAATAGATACTTAAATAACCATTGAAACTTATATAAGGCTAGTCTATAAAAAAATATATTTTTAAGACTTTTACGAGTATTCATTTAAATTATATTTAAAAAATTACATACTCCCGACGTTTCGATTACTTTACAGCAATAGTGATCATGGGCCATCTCGTCTGCCCGTATATAAGTAATAAACAATAAAGACCACAATAGTAACTAACGATTTACATACCTACTTTTTACGATTGATAATTTTGTCGGGGTAAAAATATTAACAAAATTTTTGCACCCAAATTATTCGTAGTCACTTTGCAATTTTTATGTTTTAAATTAATATTTTAAAAATTGGAAGAACATACAAAATACATTTATTAAAAGGGCAGAGCAAATATACATACCAAATATTGTCAGATGTCATTTTAAATATTCTTTTTGATTTAATTATCTTGACACATAATTTAAAGTGAATATTATATAATAAGAATAATTTAAAAAAAAACTAAAGTATGCTAATATTTAGGAATTTATAGTAATAAAAACATTTTCAGATTACAATTCAAACTAACATAAAACTTTAATGTTAATTTTTCATACAACGTAATTGTTATTTATGGATGTATATTCATATTTAAAATTAACTAGAAGTCTATTCAGCAAGATAACGTGATTTAAAACACGACTATGAACTTGAATGGAGACATGAAGGCAGATATGATGATATAGTATACAACGTTTTTACAAATTACAGCAATTGTGCTATATTCAATGCTATGACTAATGTTGACTTTCTGAATTTTTTATCGAAAAAGAAACATTTTATTTTGCGAATTATATTATACTATAAACATCACAAATATTAACTCGATCACTCCTTTTTTTAATGTTTTTACGGACGGACGGATTTTAACTGTTGATGTGTGTTTTAACAGTGTGTGTAAATGTTAAAGAAAATTAATTTTTAGAAAATGAATGTTACCGATTCTTTTATTGTCTTTTGAAGTAATCTCGGGTCCTTTTTACATATCGTCACATTCGATGGAACCACTGAGAAAAGCCGTGGGCCCATTTTTCCTTATCTTCGAACGCTTTCCACGCATCTTTAGGACTTGTAAAGCGAACCTCGAATTTAAACTAGAATTTGCATTTAGAAAATCTTTAGTTCTTAGGAATAAACAAAAGTCGCAGGGTACCAGGGAATGGCTGTATGACGGATGACTGTATCATAGTCAAATATTCAACAATTCGTTTTGCGGAGTGCGCTGAAGTATTGTTGTGGTGAAGGAGGATCCTGCTTTGAGGGCGGTGCTGTCGAACTTTTTTAAAGACAACAGGCAAACAGTGATTGACAAATTACTCTGCAGTTACTATCCTTTCATCTTCTAGCACAACTATCGTGAAATGACCGTTCAAACCAAAGAATGTGGCAATAATTTTTTTCCTTGATTTCTTCCTTTCCTTACCTTAGTTGGCCGATCCTCTTAAAGTAACACTCACTGAGCTAATTGCATTTTGGTTTCGGGTTCGTAACAATATATTTCGTAGCTCATGCCAAATACAACATTTGAGTCAACGATTATCTACCATTTGGCGATACCTGTTCATGCGAATTTGTTTCTGGTCGTCGGTTAAAGTATGGGGAATCCATCTGGTATACAGCTTTCTCACGCCTAAATGTTCGTGTAATATTTTTTGAACTTGACGCATACCATTGCCTAGGCAAGCCCATATCTGTCGATAGGTCTTTCTCTTGTCTTCTTCTATCATTTTGATGATGTTCAATAGTCGTTGTTAGAGGACGTCCCTCACGCGGATCATCATTTAGATTGATTTTAAATAGTGGCACGAGATGGGGCTTCATTAAGAAATGCTAATCGCAGCATATCATAGCTTTGTTGTTGAATAAACCCGCAACGAAAGTCTTAATAAATCATTGACCGAAAATGTTCTCGCGTTTGGGTTCATTTTCACGTGTAGCAAGAGTTTTAGATTTGCCTCATGATTTGAAATGACGAATGAATGCAATAATCTACAATAGGTAACCAAAGAGTTCTAAAATTGACATTCAAAAAAGTTTTCATTACCAATGTTTCTAAATGGTCGGTTCAAAACATTATCAATTTTACCCACGAATAATATTTAATATCATTTAAATCAGATTATTTTTGTACAATACTAAACAAATCCAAGATCGTATGAAATACGAGTGATAATTTATATTTCACCTTTAAATATGACAATTTATTGTCTCTATTTTATATAGTAACATCATACCTAAATAAAAATAATTAAAAATAGAAAATAGAAAACAATCCATCTTAAGGCACTTCTAATAATAAATATTTAAAAATAGAAAATAGAAAACAATCTATCTTAAGGCATTTCTAATAAAAAACAGGTCTCGCCTGTACGTCTCGTTTTTATTATAATATTCCTTTTCACATGAAAACGAAGTAACTGGCTACCTTGGATTTCCGGAAAACTCCGATCGTAACCGAATTTATATTACTTTACGCTTGCGCGTTGTATTCTTGATTAGGGTGAGGGACACAATATTAGGGTAAAAATGTGAAGACATTTTTCCTTAAATCTCATTCGGTTTCATATGCGAAATAATAATAATACTATAAAACTATCCGATACGACAAGAGTTCGACTGATGAAAGCACCATATCATTATATACTAATTATTGGTCTTAAATGAAATATTTACAACAACGGCGTGTAGTCTATTTTACTCATAATAAACATTTAGAAAATATAATATATATATAAGCATTATTTGATAGAAACAGCCGCTTTTTTTAAGTGTAGTAAATTGTATTACAATCATGTTGTAGTGTTCAAATGCTATGTTCCAAAGCAGACTTGTGATGTATGGACTACACTATTTAATATATAATCCTCTAAATATTTCATGATATACTGTAAGATCGATGCTAATGTGTTAGCAGAACATGTTGAAGTGCGTTTAAGGTTATAGAAGTACGGCTGAATTTTTCCACTCTATTACACGGAGTATTAGTAATTGTTATGTTGATTTTAACTGGAGTTATAAATATTTTGTGTACGAAACTCTGTTTGAATGATTAAATGGATATCAACATGTAGGTGAGTTAAACATGTTTAAAAAACATATTCCCAAATTACATTTAAATTTATTATCATCTGAAATCAAATAAATATTTAGTACATATTGTAAACAATAAAAATAGTGTTTGAATGTTATGCGTTTATTAATACATTAGCAAATTCCACAGTGTTATTGATCCGACAGGCTGCCCAAGCAAAAGCCTTATATAGCTATATCGATCTGAATACAGCCGTACTTAGAATTAGGTGTCTCTACTGTATCCTGGATTAATATGAAAATAGATATCTATTTTCATTATAGCCATATTAAGTTACAAAATTATTAGTACCCGGTTTGACTGACATTATGGTTGGGAACTAATTAATGAAATGACTGATCAGTCACTAACTGTATTGATGGGGATATATGTACAAAGTGGTTTAGTTAACAGTGTTAATGACATGTATAATCCTCGTTTAAATACTTTACACCTATAGTATTTTTAAATTTGGTTTTTAAAGATAGCTCTTTACTTGTTTTGAGACTTTATAATATTTTATATTACAGAATGACACGTACAATTGTAATAACAAGTAGTGGAGATTGAAGTATTTGCATTTAAAAATAAGAAAATACAATAACTCACTCTCCGGGCTTCTGATTCCGAAGAACAATCAAATGTTGTTTGTGTTACGATTTTGCATCTGAAAAGTAAAAAAAAGTTATAATATAATCAGGACTCAACCAACTCAACTAAGTATTTAATTTAAGACCGTCTATTTCAGCGGTGAAAACTCTATTAACTAGATAATAATTATTGTAAGTAATTAATATAATTATATAATTATCTATTTCGCTGTAAAGCCAATTGGAAATTTCAGAAAGCTACTCACATGGCTAAACATTGACTTTGAAATGTATTGTAAAAACAATTACTAATTCGATAACTCATAATTACACAAGTGTTGGATTAAAAATTAAGCAAATAAATAGTTTGACTAAGTTTTATATAAATATGAGTGTGAATTGTGTGGATCTAACTTTCGATAATTCTATTTGAATCACTTTAAGTAATGCTATTGTTTCAGTCAAAACATATTTTACATAATAATTAAATATTAGAAAAACATATGAGTTTTCACATTTCTGAAACATGACTTTTTTATTTGCTTCATTCCTTTAATTATGATTAATTAAACCAATGTTTATATATTAGGTAGGAAAAAGACCTCAGTACTCTGATTGCAATTTTAAGCGTTTCTTTTATTCTAATCAATTAATGGACAAATAAGTAGTAAGATGGTAATTAAAAAATCCATTTGCAGTTGTGTCATTAGTTTTGTATCTGACAATTATTGCAACAATGCAGGGCTGCAGTGAAATACCTTTAACTAGGTTAATTTAATTGAGCTGTCTTTGTTTCAAACAATTATTTTGCATTTATAATTTATGCATTGCAGTTTGTAATATTTTTAGTATACGTAGTCCTTTATATCGGAATACAATTAGTAATTTAATAATAGAACAATCACAGACGAGTGCGGTGTATATACAATTTAGATATGTATGTATATATTCAACCCGCGTGTGGTTTATTTGAAATTGCGCTACTCGACACAATTACAACATTGAACACATTATGTGTTTTATTTGTAAAGATATAAAATTATAACAAAGTCATTATTGTCTTACAAATCGCTACTAAAAGAATTTTGTAAACGATCTCTCAACACATATTTATTAAATTTTGGAACTTTCTAAAATATGTTATAAAAGTAAGGAACAAAGTTGTCGTCACTTCATCTTCTTGACTCTATCGCTCAAACTACAAACAAAATGCAAAGAAACAGTTGTTTCCAATCACTATTATAGTCTCACTTGCATTTACATAAGAATAAAAGTAACTTTAATATTTCTGTACAAAGAAACCTTTTACAGTGCAACTCAGAACTGGAAGTGCAGTAGCATAAGTTAGCCGACTCAAAAGCGTAAGTATATATTACCCTCGAGTGTTGAGTAGATGAAGTTATAAAACATCATTATATTAATAGTATATCAACATATAAGAACAAAACTTTTTTTTTAAATATGCCTTTATGGAAACTCTTAAATTAGTTTTCAGTTTTTTATTTAAATTTTTATAGAATAGTTTTTTTTTATGTTATGTGAAATTCAGGGGTACGAATAAGGGTTGTTTGCTGATTTTAAAGATATATGAGGCGTTAAAATTTAAATATCAAAAACTATTTAAATGCTATGAATATTATTTAATTTGAAATGTATTTTTTCCCGCATCGATACAATTTAATTATTTTGTTCAATTTTTAGAATGTTTTTTTTTTATCCCGTTAATTGTTTCCTACGGAATTGTTCCAAACAGTTTCAAATCACGTAACGAATAATCGATTTCCTATAATATTTATCTTACCGACTTTTTTCACGCCTTTTATTACATTTAAGGACACTTAAAATAAAACATTGGAATTAAGGATTATTTATTCATTATTGTTTATATTTTTATTTGATTGTTTAAAGGGTTAGCGTATAAACTTTTCTTTATTATTAATTTAAAGCCATGCTTCATTTTTTACAAATTTATGTGACTATATTTATTTTTTGACAAAGATTTAAAATATTGCAATCAGTGTGGGAAGTTGGAAAATTGGTTAATTGACATACAGTAAATACAGTTGTTACCAGATAAATACATAAAGCTATTATCTATCAGAAATTTCAATGCGACAGTTTTTTATCTTGATTACCTACCCGAGTACCTTTACCACAAAAATGGAACAAAATGTACATATTTTTGATTGGACCACAACTTTAACAACAACTCTTGCATTACAGTAGCATAACTTTAGTTCGTTTAGGTAAAGCGGGAATTTTAGAAGCAATTTAACACGGGATTTTGCAACACTGTTCTTGAATATGTGGTTCTTTGACACTTAAGTTTATTAGACAACTAGACTTTATTTACATATTTAGACACATATACATATATATATATATATGTAGAAACCTACGTAATATAATTATTTTGTACATTGGAAATAATTTATTTTTAGTTTTATCCAATGAAAAATATGATTTACTGGTGCAACTAAGTAATAGAGTGGGTCGGTATCGTCAGATTCACATCTGTAAATAACTTTGATTAATATTTTATAAAAAAAAAAAATTATAAGCGCAATAGTTAATTATATTAAAAGTTATGCATAATAAAATTGTCTGTTTAATATAAAACCTTTATAAATGACGGATGTACGGCAAATGAACGTCATGTTTGTAAACAGAAATCTCAATCAGTGTCTATGAACGCGACACTGATTGCACAATGTATGTACAGAAAACGATTGAAATAAGTGCTTATTATAGAATTAAATATAGCCATTATTGAGATACAAAAATTAAAACGTTTTATTATTATATACTTAGAACATAGAAATTTTCTTTTCGTTAACAAAGCTTAAATAACATTGGTAATGAATTTTATATTGTATATAATTTTTAATTTGGTTAAGATGTTTATAATTATTTTATTTGTATATAAATTTTCTTATCCGGTAATCAATTCATTATTTTTATGAAACTGACAAAAACAATTTTTACATTTACATTTAATAAAACAAAATATTTACATACTAGAAGTGTTTATAAAAAAATATATAAATTCTCAATGATTTACTTGAAATTACTTTAAATAATGGGTATGAACCATATTAAACAGAATTATTTCATTAATTCTATAAAAAGGTCGAATAAAAATGTATGTAATATTTGACATAAAAATGATATGTGGCATAAAATTCAAAGCGACAAGATTTTTAAAAATATAATAAACCGATTATTACTTCTGTTCGGCTTTACCAAGCATTAATGTCAATCACTTCCTACAAAAGAACGTTTTATGAGTCAAGGGACTTAAAAATAACTGTGTCCTTTAATTGTTAGCTCAAGGTAACATATTTCAATAACCAATATATTTATTTAAGATAAAATTTGAGAACATAATATGGAAGTATTGTTTTGTGTAGTTTAAATCAAATCGGCCTAAAAAGGGACACTAAAAAGTGGAACAAATAAATGTACAGAACGTTAAGATATTGGTATTTCATTTAATTAATCAGAAATTATTTAAAATAAATTTTATTATATTTATTTTAAATAATTTCTGTTTAATTTAATGAAATAATAATTCCTTTATGTACAGTCCATTTATTTAATAATATAAAATTTATTTTAATTAATTTCTGATAAAGTAGAGTTTATTTTCAATAATTTTTGATAACGGTATTTTTCGTAACAAAGAGTAAATAAAGGAGCAACTCGGAATATCCCGTTCGAAATCACCGTATTTTTTGGTAATTTTTTTGTACATTTCTTTTTAACCAGTATTCGTCTAGAATGAAGAGACAATCGCCAGTTGAGAAGGGGTAAACTTTAGAAATACTGGACCGATTTAGATCGTATTTGAGGTGAAAGTTGTTTATTTGTCAGGAACTGGTGTGGAATAATTTTTGTTAAAAAAATTCCAAAAAGGATATCGTATTCAGATGAAACCGTCCAGTAGTTGCCGAAATAGCTACGGTTTTTTAGCCGCCCTCCCTATTTCTCTAGGATGCCATCATCGAATCTTTGTGTTCTTATCAAGAAACAACTTTTCAGATATGTACTTTCTCATAAAAAAATTAACGGTGAAATTCAGAAACGTTAACTTCAATTCGGTGACTACCCAAAATTAAATATCATGGACTGCCCATTATAATAGTTTGTATATTTTTTCACCTTTTCTTATTGTGAATGTGTATTTTTTTTTTCTTATTTATTTTAATTACGTTTATATAAAAATGCGTGTGTACATATATATTTTTTGTAACTTTCTTACTCAGGAGTTTGGTTGATAATAAATTTGAAGGTAAAATTGTAGTCTCAGAAATTTTAAGTTATGCTATTTATATTTTTAAAGTATCCAGTAAAATTCCATGCAATTAATTATATATCAACAGTTGCTCAAATTCGAATAACCGGATATTTTGAAAAGCAAAAAATATTTTATCACGCTCACATTCATATATATATATATATATATATATATATATATATATATATATATATATATATATACAAATGCACTAACGTGTTTACGATAAACCATACAGGTTTATTAAAAATTAACCTCTCCTTTATCTACTGTGTATTATTTTGTGTTATAAAGGTCATATTTACTAAAAATAAATCATCAAGATTTTTTGATAATTATAGTACAAACCTTAATTTTTAATATGTCGGAGTATTACTCAGTTGTCATTTCAAAAATATACTAGATTAAACTGGCATATTTGCTCTTAGTTAAATTTGGGATGTTGGAAGCTTGGATTGGATTGGAAGTCATTAAAAATAAACACAGTAATCTAGTCTCCCATGACGCATATATTTTCTAGTTAGGACTGAGGTAATATTGTTTATAGATTTTTTAAATTTCCAACAAAACATTTTGTAATGTATAATGGAGTGGACCCATAAAGAAAAACGAATCGATGTGATTGATTTACATAAAGTAGTCATAAACCAAACAAATTTTTTAAAATCCTCTAAAAACTAGGTAGTAGCTAAACTTTCAGTACTGGGCTATTAATTGGTACAGAGAAACTTTCACCATTTATGACACAAACATATCGGGCTGGCCACGTAGTATTTGTACAAAAATACGATCATAACTTAAGAGAAAAAAATTGAAAAAGCCTGTCCAAGGCAAAAGTTTTTAGCTTTAGAGATGAACATGGCACCTAAAACCATGTCATGTATTTTAAAATGATCTTGAGACTTGTAGTTTATAAGAGTCGTCCAGTTTATTTCTTAAGTGATAATTTGAATAAGAATATTTAAACGGTATGCAAATGGTGATCCTGTAAAAAAATTTTTTTGAGAAAATTTATATTTTTTAATAACAAAAAATTTATGTTAAAAGCTTTAAAGAAGCTTCTTAATTGGTTAACAGACTACAACGAGGTTATTTTCCGATTTTAGTGATGGTTTCGATGGATGGTCGTTATGAAAGAGTGACAAAGACATTTTTTTATGAAAAAGGCATCAAATATCGGCACAACTTTGTCAACATATCATTCTTGAGAAGGTTATTAACTATCTTAATAACATCATGCTTAACATCCTAGAACAGTCTTTTCAGCAAGACACGGCATCGGGGGTGAAACTCGATCCCCTCAGTCTGGGTTCTAACCCAGACTGAGGGGATCGAGTTTCTAAATTAACAATCCGAACAACATCAGAACTGAATTCAGTTGGCCTTCATCTTCTCCTTTTCCTAATCAGCTTAATTACAATTTATAGTCACTTTAAGCGACTAGAATTTTAATAAATTGTAATTGTCAACTGCAAATCTTATCTTGCATGTTATTCTATGGAAAATAAGAACCAAGCAAAATATTTAATTTTGATTATTTCATTTCGTTTTATTTAAATCAAATAATAAAAAAATATGATTTGTAAGAAATTATATTATTTAACTGGATGACCATTAATATAAGTCAAATAGGAGTTTCTTACTTATCATTGCACCCAGCTAGTTTGCTATATACAGTCCAGTAATTTTCATTTCACTACGCGTGTGTAGATTCCTATTTTGCTCCATAAAATAAAAGAGTAACATTTTTCCCATCGTGCAACTAGAAACTTTAAATCGGTTGAATGCTGCTTATTTTTAAAGAGCTCGTCTATTTCTGTCGTACAAGTAAAATTGCTTCGTTAGAGGTAATAAGCAAGGAACAGTTAACCTTTTTATTTGCATTTTAAATGCAAATAAAAAATATTAAGAGATGAGATATAAGATTTAAAATCTTAACCAATTATTTATTTAACTTATTAAATTTAAAAATGACACTGACTTAAAAGGATATTTGAGAGTTTTCACATGTGTTTACACCATCACCGATAAAGACAAACTTTCATTTTTGTATTTTTTGTTATGTATTGTGCTGTTTCCTGTAAGAGTAAGCATTATATTTTCTTATGCTTAAAAGGAATTTGGTTTTATAATTTCTGAAATATTTTATATTGTTAAAGGCTATTAAGATGAAGAAGAATCAAGAATGTCTAGAACACTCAGTGGGTACCTCAATCGAGGGCCCTCTAGCTGATTAACCCGTCGCCCATTTTTTATTTAGGACTTTGGTAGTTTAAATACAAACTGATGATTTTTGGAATAAAAAGCGAAGTGAATTGTATTTACCGGTTTTATCAATTTATTCTAAATAAATTATATTTTAACTCCAAATTGAAAAAGATTTTGTATCATTTATTGCTTTTAATTTGAAAGGCCTTAAAAAAAAAGCTTCATTTGTGACTTACTTAAAATAAATTTATTTAAATTTTTTGGATATAATTAAGAACTAGACAAGTATATTTACTTGTTAAAATCATGATTACATTTCGTTTTCGTGTGTAAAAATTGTCGCTTCTTCCTTTGAAAGATGTAGTATTCAATAAAACTAATGATTTAAGGCTAAAATTCGAGCAGCTATCGAAATTGTTAGGTACCCTTCAAATACTAGAGCAGAAGTTTGTAAAAAAAACTGTTTATCATTATAACCACTCATTTCCTATATAAATAAACTTAAACTTTTCGTATATCTACATATGTGCCGTTATAGACTTTGATATTACTAGAGACCCGCAATTCCTTCAATTAGTTAACGACTAAAGAGTTTTATATAGATTTTTTTTACACTTATGATTATTATTAGACATATCCATAAAACGAGTGATATTTGATCAGTGTGCTTTTGATTCCGATCGATTTTATCTCTTCTGCGATTGTGAGGTTTAAGAATGTTTAATCTTTCATTGTAGTAAAAATATATATATATATATATATCAATCAGTAGTATTGTTGTGTGTTAAATAATAATATTATAGAACAATGACATTTCTTTTGTGGACATTAGGTTTTTAATACCCTTTGTTCTATGTATTTTTTCTAATAATTTCACAACGATTAGGAAATTATTCTAAAATTATTCCTCTTTGTTTACGCTGAAAGATTGTTTTAATCACTGGATACGTATTGCTACAGTGCTTAACTCTACTTATATTAATCCATTACTTTTAATATCTTGGAGTAAAAGAAAACGGGCTCATTTTACAAAAAGCATTTCTTCTGAGACCTTTATTCAACAGCTGGTTAAAGCCTAAATAGAGAACGTCAGACAAAAATCTCTTTACAGAAAGTCATGATGTTTTTGACGACGAACAAGAATATAAATAGAGAGATTTTGTTAATTTTATTTTAAAAAAAGACATATGGAAACTTTATTTGAAATAACCCACAAGGTAAGAAAGTAACGTAATTTTTTAATATTACAAAAAATTAAGGATTTAAAATATATATGGAAGAGCTTTATGATATTTAAATAATTAATAATGCAACGCAATCAATGTATCATAAATATGAAATGTTCAGAGCGAGGTAGAAATTAAAATAAAAATTTATTTTCATTGTCTTCTAAGCATCGATTATAAATGTGATAAATGAAAATTGCTGTTTTCAATTGCGTAAATTTTCAGGATCTGATTAATACACGTACCATAATTACCTGTCGATTTAAAGATCCAATAGCGGTGATAATGATTGTGGTTTTATAAGGTCACTATCATTGTGACCGATAATTCAAATTAATTATTATATCATTATTATCTCTTTCATAATTAACATTTATTTAGTTAATAGCAAATGAGTTATGAATAGCTTTATTCCATAAGCTAAAATGAACTATTAAACTGCATTAGAAGTTTGAGGTAACACTATTAGCGGTATAATAGTTGAAAACTATATGTAGATTTATCCTTCCGTATGTAAACATTTTACTTGATGAAACATCTATGAATATATACAGTTGAGTTAGAATAAAAAATTTTTGGTAAAAAATATAATATTTATATATATATATATATATATTAAATTGAGCTTCTTACTGAATAATTACCTAATAAAGCATTTTATTATTTTGGAAAATATTTTTGGACATAATTTTAATTGGGTTAACATGTATAATTCCACAGAAATCCGAAATGAAAGAATTTACAATTTGAGATTTGAGTTGGACAATACAAAAGCCGCACACAAAGTTTGCTCTGGATAAGTCTAAAAATATATGAACTGAATATGAGTATAATCAAAATTTGGAGCGATGCAAAAATATTACAAAAAGTGTTTTAAAATAAAATTAATATGCATAAAATGAATCACGATGAAAATATTCTATGATCGATCGTTATCATGAGATATATTTATATATATATATATATATATATATATATATATATATATATTATTTTAAGGATGCGATAGAGATAGATGACGTATATAATTTTTATTGTTCTTATAACTATTTGCAACAGGATATTTTGGGAGCCTACCAAAAAACACCTAACAATTTTAAAAAGTATACCAGTTCTTGGAAATGTATTTACTAAATTAATTCGGTTCCACTATCAAAACTAATACAATATTGTGATCAATTTGGGTTGCATGATATGTTGTCTATGGCGCTTAAGCATCTCGTGCTATTTCTATGAGGTCAAACCTTTATACACCTATTATGACAACAATATTATTGCAAATATATCCTAAATGTGAGTGTAGATATATATATTAATCTTTATAAAATACATATTAATAAATTTATTGTAATAGGAATATTCTTCTTTATTCAAATGTTACGGAAATAAATATTACAATGAATTTTTTCCAAATTGTTCAACGTTTGATTGAGTAACCTATTTAATTATCTTACCTTTACTTAAGAAAACTATGTTGATAGACATATCATTTGCTTAAGTATAATTTGGAACAAAAGTTGAATTTTTATTCGTAATGTGCTTACTTTTCATAATATAAACACTTGGATCGTGTGACAAACTTGTGTCCTAATTTGGAAACATGGTTCAGTTAATTGATATTGCAGACCAGTTTCTAAAGCTATCATGTCATCCGACACGAATATCAAACACTTCTAAGTTCACCAGTTTAAACATATCGATTTCAATTTACGTCCACCGGAAGGCAAGCGTTCACAAATTCACACACCTCCACTATGGGTGTACATTTCGTCGCACAAATTGTAAAAGATGCCTATATTATGTTAGATAGAAAAATGTCTCCTTTAGATTTTTCATTTTCATGTCAAATTAACAAATCACAACAGTTATAAAAACAATAATAGATACTTGAATGTTAATTTATTTTGAGTTATGTTTCGTATATTTCACACGCTTTTTTATACATTTTTTTCTACTATTGTCTGAATTTTGCAGTAATATAAAAATATAGTATTTATATCACTTATTGTTATTTACTGTGGCATTATTATATATATTTTTTTGTATAGTTTTTCTAACAGTCTATAAGTGTTAATAAGAAAATATTCTCTACAAATTAAAACACAATAACCTATCTCAAAAAATATTGTTTTAGTTCTACATTTATACAGAATAATTCGGTAAAGACGATTTATGTTTTTTACACGGAATGAAAGTGTAATAAAATTTATTTATCTAATTACGAAAATATACAGCATTTAAGTTGTAGGAAAAAAATTAAAAAGGCATTGAAAACTTGTTTAGTGAATAACTATTACATATCTATAAATGCAAAAGACAACGCTGTTATAGAGCCATAAAGGAATCGAGCAAAACATTTTGACTGCAACAGTCCCGTAAATTGAATCTTGTCATATGTACTTGTTTTAAATTTATCAGAAATTATGTTAAAAACCTAAAAATACAAAGTATTGTTTAAATTGTATTGTAAAGTGCCTGTTTCAAGCGTGTTTGTAAATTTTTAATTTCTTTGTTATGAAATTAAAAATTAATAAAAACAAAATATTATAAGCATATTATTCTTTTTATATTTTAAAGTTTTTATTTCTTATTTAAAACACGCTTCTATAGCAACTGGACTAAAATAAGAGAAAAATTTGTGTAGTGCTTGATGCCCAATCACGTAAATAATAATAAATTTAAGGTTAATTAATTTTGATAAAAAAGTTATTAGATATGAATTGATACGAAACGAGTAAAACTAAATTATTTCATTTCGGAAACATTTTTTTCTGGTACCCTAAAAATATTCCATTAAACCACTTTAAAAGTTTGAACTCAATATTTTCGAGGTTATACTTTCCTAGAAAATATATTTGTTATCGGAATAACAAGTAAACGAATCTCAAACAACTTTCAATTTCGAGATAAAGCATTCTGATTTAATGTTTGGTGTACTTTATAGAAACGGTTTTCTTTATAATTTTTCTTACATATATTTATAGTTTAAGGTTTGAACCACTTTCCTTTATACTGACATATACGTTTGATTGACTGACATTTCAGGAGTAAAAAGTGACAGGCTTCTTTTAACCGCTTACAACAAAGAAAGAGCACGTATTTTAATATATAGAATATTTCAGTTACATACTTTTCGTTTAATGCAATTGATTAAAGATTATATATTCATAGTAGATAAGTAATAACATTCAATGACAAAAATTATCAAAACTGTGAAATTGAATATAAAATAATGAATAATTTATCATCCGTATATTAAAGTGTTCCGTTTCAATATTCTGTTGTATGAAATTTTATTATGATATGAATATATTATTAAAATTTTATAACAATGATGTATGTATTAGTTTAGTAATAAAATTTCTGTTTTCAGTTATAGACAACTGATTCCATTTTTTTTTATCGATTTGACTTTGATACACTCTTAGAGTAATTTTAGTTTTGAGGTATCCGTTTATTTTTAAGAAACATTCTGGATCTGTTGAGATTTTAAGAGGTTAGAAATAAGAATGTATAATAAAGTTTATGTTACTTTTATAATACACATTTTTATACGAATAAAATGAGATTCAAGAAACCATAGCACTTCGGTAACCCCCATGAAAAATGTTAATTTATTTTCAATCTTCACTTTAAATCAGCCTTTAAAGGAGTTGTGCATATGAACATACATTTATGAGCAGCTGATAAAAAACAAAACTTAAAACAAAATAACTCTATGGATTCTTACCCATGCATAAAATTAATATTGAGTCGTATGTATTTCTCATTTTTATTAAGAAAAAGGAAATGTTTCAAGAAATGTCGCTTTATTTAACATATTTATATGTTCAAAATATAATAATCAATTATTAATTAATATACATATATCAAAATAATATTATTTTGTGTATAAAACAAATGTTCCAAATAATTTGGGATGAGACTTAGTAAACTAGACAAAATAATGAAATTAAACTCCTAAAGGCGTATACCGCAACATACATACGTATTTATTTTAACAATTTCTAGGACTTGAGGTAAAACATACTTTACACATACTTCTTTCTCTTAACATCGGCTCCGTCATAAATTTAAACCAGAAACCAATGGTAAAGATTTGTTTATTATATCAACGTATTGAATAGCATTGAAATTCATTTTATTTTATTTATAGTTTTAATTTATAAATTTAACATTGTCCTTGGATTTTTTCTGCTCTCAGAATATTTTTATATCTTTGTTCATATAGCGGTCTCGCAATATATTATACTATATGTAATAAGTAGTAGTTAAAGTGATTGTTTTTGTTTTCACGTGTAAGCTCTTTATGATGTGTGTGACAAGTAAAATATAATTTATAAACTCAACCCAACAGTTCAAAAAGGCAAAAACCTAGAAAGTAATATAACAATAAGTCTAGTCACGTAAAGAAAGTTTTTGTTAGCAGTTTTTTAGTTAAGTTTTTTTAAATTTTTTGTTGTGATTTTTTCGTCTGGGGTCAATTATTTTTCATATCTGTCCTAATTTCATATATATGTAAGGATTTATTTTAATCTAAATGTATGTCTGTTATCCAACACCAAGTAGATAAACCTTTTATTTGTGTTCATTTTATACATGTACGGATTAATTAGTAGTCCTACAACTTAGAACAAAAATGCTGGTAACTGTGATAAGTTTAAAACTTTTTTTGTCTTTTATTCCATAAAGTGCAAGAAGGTTTAAAATCATTTAATAAAATAATGACTTATAAAATCATCAATTGTATATTGAATATGAAACTTATTACCATGTTGAGATCCAGTTAAAAACCGGCCGAGTGTCATTTAGATTTGCTCGTTTTTGACACAAATTGGGCAAGTGATTTTTTTGACTCCATCAAAATTATTTTAAATCTATTTCATTATCTATTATGCAAAACGGCAATAAAAACAAGTCATGTGTTAATATTTAAACTGCCTAATTATTACGGTTCATGAAATGCAGCCTAGTGACAGATCGAAGGAAAGACAGGGGGGATCGCTAAAAGGATACCATTTGTACCCTTTAACTCAGATACTAATTAAAAACACCCAGCATACATATCAAGGTCTTGGAACAAAAGGGAAATAAAAAATAATAACCTCCGTTATTCCAATAAAGCTACAGTGTACTTGAAAACTACTCTGACGAAGTATAATAAATTTAAAAACATATATTTTCACAGAACTCATCTCGAATTACATAAAGATATGACCTTTGATAATACTAAAATAAAATAAATTTTACACAACTCACAGTTTTTTTCAAGTATCGATGTTCTCTCAATAGGCATATTTTTCAATAGCTGGCATTATAGACTTTCGGAAGTGTGCCTCCAAGCGACAAGGCAACACGTAATATTCTGATTATATATAAAACAAAATGAGCGTCAAAGGTTTTATTTAAATATACTTTTGAGATTCAATTAATACTTTTTACTACGTGCTTAAATGTAAAGCAAGTTCTTAAAACAAACATGAAAATCTCAAGCATATATTTATACAAACGTTTCTACTTCATTTCTAAATTCATACTAAAGGTTTATTTTTAGTTTTTAAGTAAAGTTCTAAGGATCTAGAGAGAAAATATTATATTCAGAGAAGACAACTAATTGAATCATCTGTACAGCCATGTTACTTTGAAAGACTACAATATAATCATAAATCGAAATTTAAAACTTTAGTTAACTCGTCTTGAAAACCCTTAGAACAAATGTTTATGAACAGGCATCTTAATTTTTTTGATTTTATGTAAAAACTAATACTTTATAAATAAAAGTTAAAAACAATCAACTGTGGACATTCCTTGAACGTCAGAAATAAACAATGTAAAGGACGTCTTTTTGTTAAAGGGGGGCCGGCGGAGGGGGAATGTTTGGTGATGTCAACATTTCAGCAATTTTGGATTCTCTAAGCGTAAGCTATGACAAGAGAGTACGACCAAACTATGGAGGTTAGTGGATAGTCTTGTTAACTTGGTATAAAAATGCTTATCATATATTTTTACACGTACATATAATAATATTATATTATACCAAGCCGAAGCATTGCTAATCAGCAAATATTTTAAAAATTCTAAAACTTAATCATATATGATTAAAGTATTTTTAAATTTATTTAGTTATAATTTATGTTTCAGGGATGAAATATTATTATTTTTATTAAAGTGTGTGTAATTTTGTTCATTAATATAATTATGAGTGATTGAAATTTAATGTAAAAGTTACATGTAACAAAAATACACTCAAATAATAAATTTTTTGAAAACTAATATTTTCTTACAGGTACACGTATTTTATGTTGAAAACTAGAATAAGATTGTTGTGGTATTTTATTGCGCTTTCTTGTGTTGATATAGTAAAGTTTGTTTTTATTCAAGTTTAGATGGATCGATATTGATTGGTTTTCAGTCATGATGAAATAACAGAAAGGGCTTTAAATTAATGACGAAATTTAATATATGTTTTTGACTACAAATCTAAGAAAATTCGATCATGCCGTCGCACCTTTTATATGATATTGAAAATGGTTCCCGGTTACTCTCTTGTATGTTAATGTATTGACATTTTTAATTTATTTTAGTCATCCATAATCTATTGTCATTTTATTGTATATCATGTATTTTCATCATTAGTTATAATAATATTAAAGCATCTATGGAGGGGCATTATAATAACCTAAATGTGTCAGTAACATTCCTGCACTTTGTCTATGATTTTTGTTGATATTTTGATTCTTTTATTTCCAACAGTTATTCTTTTTAAACAATAACATATCTTTAATCAGTTTAAGGATCCTAATAAAGAATAGATAACCAATGCAGTCCTCCTTTCTACCCTTGTTTTTCAGATTTTTTCTTTTAAGCTTAAGTTTATGTTTATGTTACGTCATTTTAAAAATACCCTTACTAACTATGGTACAATAATTATTTATCACTTTTTAACCTTATGTTCGTGTTAAAAGATTTGTTTTAGTCCTACGGCTTTCTAAATAAGGTCATAATTTAAAAACTGTAACATAAAGGTAATATAGAATTTTATAAGTATAGTTTTGTTCAATAAATTATAAGAAATATATACATTAAAAATCTACTTTGTCAAGTGTATAACTATCCATGTAAAATTTGTATGGCCAGAAATTAATATTACATTAAGATTTATATTCATAGTTGAACTTAAAGAAATGTCTGTTATTTTATGTGTTATTTATAGAGATTTTGAGAGGTTTTTTATTACAATAAAATATTTTTCAAAAAGTTTGTTTTGCTATACCGTTGCTGTGCCTTATATTATTGCTGTTTAGAGGCGAATTTAAATATCGTTTTAAACGAAAATTATTTTAATACGTTTAAATATTAGCAAACCTAAAATCCACTACATCTAAAAAACTTCTGTTTAAAAAAATGTTTAGTGATAGTATTCATATTCTTACATTGATTTTATAATATACAAAAAGTTTCAAATAGAAACAATTTATAGGTCAACTTAATGAAATATCACGAGCCACGATATCGCAAAATTGTATTGGTTATATTAATAACAATGTATATTTTTAGTTGGCTCTTACTAACTCTGTAAGATTACACTTTAGAACTATTTTTAGAAATGTTGAAGATTCTGTAAATCTAACAATTATATAAGAATTCTATAATTATGCTAAATGGACTTAGTTGGTATTTAGATGTAAAACGTAAACAATTTCAGGACCGCCTGTGGATGTGGGAGTCACGATGTACGTGCTGTCAATCAGCTCCTTATCTGAAGTTAAAATGGTATTTAAGAATGTATTTTAAGTAGATTGTATTTAAAAATGCATTTATAGTCAAGGATGGTAGGTTTGCCCTTACTCGATCTCTTTAATATTTTTTTAAGTAATCGATCGAGCTTAGGGATATGTCAACCTCTGATTTGGTTTTCACTGCGCCCATGGCGCTAATCTCACAACTATTCGGCTTGATTGCAGGACCACCAGTGGAAGTGGGCGTCACCATGTATGTGCTCTCAATCAGCTCCGTCTCCGAAGTGCTCATGGTACTCGTCCCTGTCAGCCTACGCTTGACTCGGTCGTTCTGGCCGCGGCCGGCGCGACCGAGCAGCCCCAGATACGAGGCTGCGAGCATGCCGGCGTTTTGGAGCCGACTGTCGGGAGGGCTCGCTCACTGAAAATTTCGTACTATTTCTTTAACTTCGATTTTTCTCAGAATAGAGCATTAAATTATATGTGATTGTCAGTGACGCGCCCATCCGATGTCGTAAAGACATACTAAATTGTTCTCTGCTATTCAGCGTTCCTTCCAGCAAAACACTGTCGTAAATTTGCTCCATTGTTGTTTTTATTTTTGAAGCTTTTTATGTTCTTGAGTAGGTATCTGTTGTGACTGTCGGTTTCTTACTATTGTTTCCCAAACTAGCGTTTAAACTCTTCGAACTGGCCACTCGCAATTTTCTTACTTTTTAGTAGTCTTGCTATGAATGTGTTTCAATGTGTGTTTACTGTCCAATGAGTTCCAATTGGACAAAGGAACTTGATATTCGTTTTGTTTTTTTATTACTTTATGTATACATATATATAAAAGAAATATATATTTTTAACAAAGTTAACGTTCAATTAGGAACAAAAATTTAAAGAAAAAAGTGGTTTACAAAATAATCGCGGTTTTTTAATTTTCCAACATACCCTTGATATGGTATCGTTTCAAAAAGCAATTGAGACCAGGGCATATGACCCCAAGTGGAAACCAAATCAAGGGACTCCCTAAAGCCATTTTACAACGTAACCAACTGGTGTATATGTATATAGGACTTAATATATTTTATTTAATATGAACAATATATTAATTCCTATATATTTTTAAGTGCACGAAATATGGAAAGTAATTAGTTGTGTGTGTGTGTAATATTAAATAAGAAAATAAAGTCCATTACGGGTACTTTGCACAAAAAGGCAAACCTATAAATGTTACACTGATAGCCTTTGACAAAAATATTTTTTAATTAAAAATATATATTATTTGTTGTATTTTTTTATGTAGCAGTATGTAAAGGCTTTTTTATAACTTAATTCGATTATCAAGTGGTAGTTTACTAATAATTCGTGTTCAGATTATGAGTTCATAAATTTAAACAGTAATTTTTGCTATTATTTCAGTTTGAAAGTAATATAAATAGTTTTAATCAACTGCAAATAAATTTTAATCAACTGCAAATAACATCTGAATAACATGAATTATTATGTAGATTGAAATAATGTCAAATGTTAAAATTTTTCTGTGATTTCAGGATTTTACCTTGGATTTCTACTTTAGACAATTTTGGACAGATCCAAGACTTGCTTATAAAAAGCGGCCTGGTGTCGAGACTCTATCGGTTGGATCTGAATTTATTCGAAATATATGGGTACCTGATACGTTCTTTGTAAATGAAAAGCAATCGTACTTTCACATAGCCACCACTAGCAATGAATTTATTCGTATTCATCACTCTGGATCTATCACACGGAGCATAAGGTTCGATACATCAAAAAATTTTATTTTATTTTAATATATATATATATATATTTAATTTTCTCCTCCTTGACTATTTCAACCAATATTACAGGTTGACAATAACGGCTTCTTGTCCTATGGATTTGCAATACTTCCCTATGGATCGGCAGCTCTGTAATATTGAGATTGAAAGCTGTAAGTTCTTGGTCGCATAATAAATTTCAATTTACTAGTTTCAAAATTAATTTTGATTCTATTCCTTTTGTACTGTTGTACTCTGCTTTATAATATGATTTATTAATCTCCATGGATACTGAGAATGATAAAACTATGCTAATTCGCAATCCATAGTGCTTCCATTTGGTAGACCAAAAATTAAGCCAAATGCTGAACACGACGCTGTTAGTCTTTGCGTCGTCATCCACTTAAGCCTTTGTAGTTAAAACAATCATCCATTTGATTTTGATAGCCCAGTGCAATGGGTGTTTATTTTATCGTTCCATATATCTGCATGGTACAGTCGGCTACACGATGCGGGACATCCGATATAAGTGGAATGAAGGCCCCAATTCTGTTGGTGTGTCGAGCGAAGTGTCGCTACCGCAGTTCAAGGTGCTTGGCCATCGTCAACGAGCTATGGAAATATCACTTACAACAGGTATTTTATGCTATCATTTAGCGATGTATGTTTTTTTTCCTTTATTCCATTTTATGCACGCATATGATAAATTTTTGCGAACCTACTTACAAGGCTATTTTCGTCCCAAAACTTTTATGATAATATATTCATTTAATTTATTAACTTTAGGACGCAATTTTGACTAATTGCATTAATTTTATTTCAGGAAATTATTCGCGTTTGGCTTGTGAAATTCAGTTTGTGCGTTCGATGGGTTACTACTTAATCCAAATTTATATTCCCTCTGGATTGATTGTTATCATATCATGGGTGTCTTTTTGGCTGAACCGGAATGCAACTCCAGCTAGAGTATCTCTTGGTGTCACTACTGTGTTGACTATGACTACTCTTATGTCTTCAACGAATGCTGCGCTACCAAAAATCTCATACGTCAAATCTATAGATGTATATTTGGGCACCTGTTTCGTGATGGTCTTCGCCAGTTTACTAGGTAACAAAAGATATCCAAAGTTATTATAAATATAAAATTGTATAAACGACCGCTTGTCTTACTTATACCAAAAACAATTTTGTATGTTTATGATATAATTTGTGTTACTATTATAAATTGTTTTGTGTATTTGCATTGCGTTTTAATAATTATAGTTTTAAGCTATTTTAGAATTAAGAGTTTGCTATGCGCTATTTTAAAATATCACATCACATTGGTTTAATTTGGTTTCAGAGTATGCAACCGTCGGCTACATGGCGAAAAGAATTCAAATGAGGAAACAACGATTTACTGCTGTTCAAAAGATGGCTGCTGAGAAAAAAATGCAGATTGATGGGGCTCCTGGACCTTCCGAAATACCTCGACAAGAGCCTCTGCCACCACCAAGGACGAGCACTCTAGGCAGACCCGCTCCACCAAGCCGTTCTTCGGTGGGCACTAATTTCAGAAGAAATTATATAGATTTGTTTAATAAAGTGATTCAAATTATTTCTGATTTAGTCCTATAATCCTCATACACAGGAAGTGCGATTCAAGATTCATGACGGAAAATACTCTAGGAGTAGCACTTTGGATAGTGCTCTCAATGGCGGTCGAGGGGGACCGTCATCAGCTCCAATTCCTGTCCCCGTTCCGGTTCCGGTTGCAGTACCAGGTCCTGAGGAAGAAGCAGTGGCTCCACATCTGATTCAGGCATCAAAGGTTGGTTTGCATGATTGACACGTACGAATTACTTTGCGAATGTTCATTTGGTATGCGGTAAGCGACTTTTGTATTAAACTTATCGTCCTTATATATGTATATTTTGCGAATTCCGATTTGTAGACCTGAGTATATCATTCCATTTAGATATACCACATAGATATTAAATGTTACAGAGCATCAATAAACTACTCGGCGCTACTCCATCGGACATCGACAAGTATTCACGCATTGTTTTCCCCGTTTGCTTCGTCTGCTTTAACTTGATGTACTGGATTATCTACCTTCATGTATCTGATGTGGTTGCTGATGATCTTGTATTACTTGGAGAAGAAAACTAAAGGAAATTATTTTCATGTAAAAAGATATACCTTATCCTTTGACTGCTAATTGTACTAATTAACACAATCATGTCCTTTTTAAACTTAAATCTTACTGTTTGCAACAGTCCCTGCATCTAAAAATAAGGGACATTAAAAATATAAAAAAAACTATATTACTAAATGGCACTGATGAAACAGTGATAATAGTCAAATGTAAATCAATTTGTCTATAATAAAATTAGTAATAAAGTTAGCTCTTACAGTATTAGTTCAGAAACCTAACACGAGAGTACCTTATGTACTCATTTATATCTAAGCACGTGTAGAAACCATAGAATTTCCGGTAGAACTAGACAAAAATTATAATAAACATAATATCACACATGATTTCATTTCTTGTACTTATTAAGGCAAAGACTTTATTAAAGTAATTATATTCTAAACTTAACTTTTGATGGTAGCCATCTATTTAGGAAAAATTTAGTTGTTATACCAAAGAGTTTTAGTATTAAAAGAGTATTGATATATACATAAATTATAATTTTAAATTCTTAGGTAGATATACGTTTTTAATAGTCTTTACGTGAGCTGCTCAAATGGTAAATAACTTGTATCGTATTAGGCGCAAAACACTTAAAACACATTCGACAAAGTGCCTGTTGCTAAGATACCTGGCTGTGGTCATGGGATTAAGCAAATCAGGCGCTCTATGTCAGAAGATGTTATTATCTAGAATAAGGGTAAATTTAAAACTAAAACAAACTTATCTTAAAATATCTACCTTTAGCCCCAGCAAAAGGATCAAGTCTGTGAGAACGCGGTCTCAAGAATGCAATACGACTTAAAAGGCGTGCGAGCAATAGGTATTTTCTAAACAGCCGCAATATCTTAATTATGTATAGTATTTAAAATATAATAACTATGAAGGACTGTAGATAATATAGGCAAATGGACCTTAATATAAAGTGTAAATATTATACATATATTTATATGAATAGATCATTATAATCAGGTCCTAGATGATAAATAATATGTTTATTATCAACTCAATTTATCTTATACACAAAAATACACATTCAATATTTAAAGCAGTGCACGGGACACTTTTTCTACATTTATAGTTAAGCATATATAGTTGTCTCACCCCTACTTTATTGATTGTTGATGCATTTTACCCAAGTCATTTACTCAACAGTCTGGAGTCATAATAGGGATCCCTTGAGTGTTTGGTTTTGAAAGATTAATATATATATTATAATGCCTAACCATTTCATTTTTTTTACATTTAATCTCGTCATGTCTGTAAAAATCTGTTGGCAAGTCATATCCAAAAATCATTTTTGGATATTATATTAACCTAATTAAATCGTTATCAATTTGTAAATACGGTTATTAACTGTTCCTTTTTTAATATTAATAGTTTCTATTCTGTAAAAGCTGTAGAAATGTTTAATGTTCTTGGTATAAATGAAATAATATTAACAAATGTAGTTATTTAAACAATCGATATTCGTTTCATAATTTTTTTTTTTTTTTATAAAAGTTTTAGTAAGCCACCCTAACAACTGTGGTTTCTAAAATGTCGAATACTTGTACTGTCTCATATTTTAATAATAGAAATCACGCGTTATCTAAGCTAACTTTTTTTAACTACTAAGAGAAACAACACTCAAAAAAGTAAGCTAATTTTAACCACAAAAACACAATAAAAAATAAGTTTTTTGTTCTGAATTAGGTCACTTAATATTTCAGAGCACAATCTATAATCCGTAAAGCATTAATAGACCTCTGATTATGACGGTTTAATTGTTTTATTAAAATTCGTGATACATACATAAAAACATGTATAATGTATAATATATATATATAGATATGTATGTATATATAAACTACCAAAAAACACAACTATTACAAATTAGATATTAACAGAAAAATCATGAAATTATCACAAATAGTGCTGTGAAATGTATCGATTGGTTAAAGGAGTTTAGAGTTTAGATTTAAAAAATTACATTATAGAAAGAGTATTGTTATGAAATGACTTCTTGTTATGTCTATTGTTCGTATATTTGAAAACCTCGTTTAATTTTATAATATTATTTAATGTTAGTCTTTTATTTTATTGTGATTAAACATGTATTTGTATATTGATGTTACATTGCCTCTTGTAATATTATTTCATATTTAAAGACTGATTTTATTATTTATAAAATTAATAATCGTTTTATAATACATATATTGTTTAGTTCTGTGAATATTCAAATTTAGTATTGACATTGCATCTACACTTTTTCTACGTGCGTTTGGACTGGTATTTTCTATTTCGTATAAAGAATTAAAAATTAATGAAATAGAACGAAACCATACAAATTCAAATCAAATTATAAAACAAAACGTTATAAACGTCCCTGAGGTTTATACCAGACTATACCACATTTGAATGGAGTAAAAATCACAAAATTAAAACAAAACATTACTATATGTCTTATAAGTTATAAAAATATAGTAAAGAAATTCTAATAGTGTTTTCCCATAAATTGTTAAATTAATTATGTATGTTATGTTTGTGACACGAATGATATATTTAATACAATGTTATACTGTTAAAATGAATCAGGTTGCAAATTGATTTTCATGTATAACATTATTGCACTTAGTAAGTATTAGGCGTTAAGTAGTTAGATGTAGATTTGCAAGAGAGGGAACGGGCTATGCACGTTAAAATTGGTAAATTTATATATATATTTATTATGTAATTAAAAATAAAGTGCATTTAAACAAATGTTATCAAAATTTTATTAATAATATGTTTTCTTGAGATAATATATGGCTTCCAAATAAATAACACTTTGTAAAAATACTGGTAGCCATCAAACGTGCAGTGTCCGTAAACCTTAATTGCGTAACCAAATTCTAAATCACACTTAATAAATTTAGCGTAATTTAATCTATATATTGTGAACTAAAATTAATATTACAAAAAAAATATATTATTTACTACTTAGATATCTGATCAGATGCAATTATTATATTTTATCAATATCATGTTTGTAAAGGTTTGTATTTAGAACGTTGAAAAGGTCCGAACAGTAATCATTCCCCTCTTCTGGCTGGTTTCGTTGGTTTGGATAATTTTAAAAGTATAATTAATTCTGTCCTACGTCTTTCCTTGTTTATTTATTCAACAAATAGTGTTTTGAAAGTCAGTTGATTAGTTTATTTATAGACAGGCTTGGTTACCTTTTCGAATAGACATTTCTTTAGTGAATTAAGGGGAAAGTAAGTTGCATACACGTGGCAGGTGTGATTCTAATTAACAGACTAACACAGCCCGGTTTCTCAAATTGTTAAACCTTAAAAATTAATTCTTTTTCGCGGCATATGTTCTTATTTAAAATTAAACTGCTTTTGTTTCATCATAACCATTTCATATTGATGCAATATGATCTTAAGTATATACGTAAACTAAAAAAGTATTGGTAAAGTTTATTCATTTAGGCATTTAGTTGTCTTTTTCTAGGGAAACTGGGTACTAATTATCGAGTATACAATGCCGGTTTTAAATTATTTTAATATCTTTTGTTTCAATAAGCAACATCAATCACATTTTCCAATGATTTGCTTATTATAAACAAAGCAAACAGCACTTGATCTCCATCAGAACAAAAACTAACCTTATTGAAAAATATTATTATTTCAAATATTCACAAACGTTACTATTTGTTTGTCTGAAAAAATAAATAATAGTTTTACATAAATTTACTTTTATAATATGTAAAACTAATGCTTAAAGTTTTTCTAGTGCCAAATTTTAACATAGTTTAGTAGGATTGAAATATATGTTTTTAAAAAAATATTTAAAAAAATATGTTTATTGCTATGAAATTAGTAAATATTAATTCTCTATTTTGTGTTTGAAACAAAAGTTATGATTTATTATAATGAAAATTAATTACTAATCTCCAGACCCCGATTTTCTATTTCGAATACTTTTTATTACAAGGATAGATATTATATTTTTATATAAACTCTGTCCCTTTCTGTTTTTTTACTTGAGCAGAATTGTTATGTTAGTATTTTTTTCATGTGAAATAAACATTTTTTTTTATTTAAAAACTCCGATAGAAATATCAAATTGTTACAAATATTCACTGAAATAATATTTAGCAAGGATATTGAACTACGAATTTTTGTGAACGAATTCTCTGATTACCCGGACCCAAAGCTAAAATTGCCTTCACATAACAGCTTACTCTACACACGTGTAATATTAACAAAATAAATTCAAAACGTTCTAACATTGTATGATAATAAAACTTGTACCCGAATTTTTAAATTTATCTAGTCTATTAAAATTTTGTTATGGCTATTACAAAACTTTAGTGATGATTATGTTATAAATATTTTTTTATTAATGTTACAATAAATCATTGTTAACAATTAATTATTACGATCGTATCGTGCTGTTTGCCTATTATTGATTTTGGGTCTTGCTTCTGAATTTCCTTTAGATTTCGTGACAGCCTGTATTGTTTTAATGTTAATCACGAAATATTTATCGTATATTTTGCTAACGATTTCGTGTTGTACATCTATATAATAATTTTATCATTACTCCTTTTTTGCATTCCAGGTTTCTAATTTGAAAGATTTGTCCATCTGAATTATAACTTAAGACTAATAAAATATTGTTTACCTAAATATGTTAGTAAGTTTAGAATAATTTAGTATTATGTTGGATTAAAAAACTTTTTATCAAAGGTTGGCCTACCTTCATTCGCTTCGAAGTCCATAATACGAAATACTTTCATTATAGGCACAATTCTTAAATTAAAATTGATTGACATTCGATCTGTTAAACGATTTGACAATGTTAATGGATACCTAAATTATATGGGTGAAGTTAAGGCTAACTTTTGTCCCTAGTTATTATTATTATTATTTTAACACAGTGATCAATGATGTTGCTCAACTAATTAACTTTAAATCATGTATGTAGAAACCTACAATATTTAGTTCTGTGATCCAATAAAGATATATAATTAAAATGGTTTATTATTATAATATTATAATATTTGCTATTAAAATTATAATTTAAAAGTCGACTTTTACGTGAAGGTAATGTTAATATGATTTTTAATTCACAGCTTAGATTAAGAATATTTATTACTAAATGATGTTGCTATTGGTTTAAGCTCCCTTCTCTCACTTGAGACAAAATCAATGTTCTCATGATAAGTTTTGGTCAAAATTTCGTCACTTTTAATTATTTCCGTGCTTCAGTAATTGTTAAAATATAGTAAGAAACGTAAGCCTTCAATAAAATTGCAATAAATTATCGTATTCTTAACACAATCTGAGTTACTATTTGTCTTTTTACTATAATGATCATTTCATAATGAATCATCCGAAAATATTATTTATTGGTGCTAAATTACTAGCCTGTACATACCAGTCATTGCAACTTGTTTAGGATAATCAAGTATAAAGAAAGTCAGAACAACAAAATATAACAATTTAGTAATTTATACAAACATTTTTTTTCGTAGTATGTATATTTTTATAAGGTTATATAATAATTGCCTGCTCATAAATGCTGCTAATTTATGACAATTAGAGTGGACATTAATAGTATTTTTCTCGAAATATGTTCTGGAGACAAACTAATGTGAACTGTTAATGAATGTGTAGATAATATTTTTCTTCCAACCAGAAGATCGTTGAAATGATCTTTGAATCTGAATAAACAAAAATTCAATAGGTTTTGCTCCATCCAAAAAAAATATTTAAATAATTTATGATTGGTTTGATACAAGATGTAGAATTTAATACATTTTCTATTTCTATTTTTTCTTGAGATGACATGAGTAAAGATATTAAAAATGTAAATATGTCTATAAATAATTATTCATTCTAGTTAAAAAAATTTGAAATTTTTACAGTTATTGGAGTAGAAATAACCTTATTAAACTATAAAATATTTTTTGTAGGTGGCATTGTATTTATAGCACTTTAACCGCCCTCTATTAGTAAGAGCCCCAATTATCAAACCAATGAAGGCAGCGCCATCTGTTAGTTAGTAACAAGGTATATTGAGAATAGTGACCTCTGTTTTAAATTATATCTGTTGGGTATTATTCAAGACCCCCCAGGGTATTCAAGTAACACGTTTTATATTTTTATAAGAGGTGGCGCATTTAAATTATTTCGTTCATTTCATTCCTATACATAAATATAACAACAGATATAATGAATCCAAATTACATAAAAATCACTTATAAGGCAAATGAAACACAAAAATTAAACAATATTTATATTCATAAATATATTGTATGACATTTAGAAGCGTTTTTTTTTTAAACAAAAATTAATAAGAAAATATATTTACATCAATAAGAATTTAAAAATTAAAAAAATATCAACAAAAATGGCGCTATCTCAGAAGAAAATATATGTTATAAAGTTAGCACAACCTAAAAAAAGAAAGGACTTTACAAGATAGTAATTTCTTTCATAAGAGTAGATAAATAGTTCTTATTCAAAAACAAAAAAGCCAACCCATATTGATTTCAGTAAAGAAAGGTTAGACCATTGGTTGAAAAAATTAAATCAAATAAGAAATTCATTCAAACACTCTCATTATGATTTTAAGCTTAAATCACTCACCGTTAGGCACTTTTCACTAATATCCCATTAATGTTATATTGGTCGACCGAACGCAGAGACACTATCTTCATAAATTTCACTAGAAAAAATTAGAACTAAAAGTGACGTATTGAACGTAGAATGCATCGATTTTACAACTTTTAAATGATTTACTATTAATAAATGTGACAATGTACACTGAACAGATGTAATGAAATCTATGTAATGTACTAAATACTTTTTGAAAGCTTATTTTATGTTATTTGTAATTTGATTTAAATATGCAAGGCGAAGAGGAAACGTGCAACTGGTGCCGTAAATCAATAATGTCATCCGGGATGACGCCGTTATGTTGTTTACGTGACAGTTGTACGTCAAGATTGAATATCGAAACGTAGCAGTTATACCGACATGATCAATAGTACTATTTAGAGGTTCTTGTAAAATTTCTTATATGGTGTGATTGTATGATAGAGTGATTCACACAAATTTTTTTCTTTTATATGGTTCCATTGGCCCTTTAGCAATATACTTATAGTAAATATATGAAAGAGAATGTACTTTTTATTACAATGTCTTTTATTTTTTATTTTGAAATATATTATCCATTGTAAACATCATCCGATTTTTTTATTCTTTTCCAAAATATGTTAATATGAATGTGTAGCATATACCTAATCGAAATTATTTTTCGTTTTTAAATAAATCTTATTTTTAAAGCATCTTGTTTTTGGTGTGTGATATAAGATTCGGGGATAAATAAATCACTCGCATCAGTCCACATAATATAATTTAATGACTTACGTAGATACGATGTTACAGTTTTGGAAAAATAAATAACATTATATTTATTTTCTTTTTAGTCACAGCATCATCTTTTATTTGATGACTACAATATTTTGATTGAAGTTTTTTGCTTTGGCATATTTACAAATAAATTACATTTATAATGCAGTTTTTTTGGTGAGGTTAGAACAATAAAAGTTGTTTGTTTAAAATAAAACAATTAAAAATTATATTACAAAATCATAAATCAGAATAAAAATAAAAAAAATTATCAGCGAAATTCATCCAAGAATAAGAAATACTTAAAATGTTAGAAATCTACTATAAAATACGGTAGTATTAAATTATTCCCTTTTAAAAAATATGTATCCTCTGAAAATATCAAAACATTTGAAAATTCATTAAAATAAAATGACAATGTTACCTTCAACTACATTATAAATGTAACAAAAATAACAAGTATTTACAATTTTAGTAAAGTTTTGTTAAAGTGAATTGCGTAATGTTGATAATAATTTCTGAATTTTATTCTAAGAACATCACATGACTGTGATACACTATGTATTTAAAAATATTTTTTAGATATTTCTAACATTTTTCTATCAATTCGTAAGTGTATCAGAAACTGTTTATATCACAGTATTTGACTATTTATTTTGCAATCACCTCGTCCGGGAATGTTACATTTACTTATTGTTTAAGTTTACATTTTATTTTCTTATTCTAAATTGATATTTCTGTTCATTGTTGATTTCCCATTTAAATTCATTTCATTATATTTTCAAAATCAACACAGATTTAACATTTATTAATAAAAAAAACTTAAAATAAAATCTAGTTGTCACATTCAGTATATTTTTTTGTAGTTAAATTAATAAATACGATTATCATGTATACAAGGCGCAACACAAGCGAGGCGGTGTTTTTTATTTCGCATAAGGTAAGATGACAAATACACAGTTGCTAGCGCTTACAAGATAATGAGACAATTCTTAACTGATTAACTTTCTTAGTAGCTTTCCAATCGATCTAGCCACGGTTTGCTAAAGCATAAGTTGCTTCTCATTTTTTTATATAAATAATTAATGAATACTGATCGAAATTTTAAACGATATCTGAAAGCAAACCGTTGCATAGAGAGATTAAGTTAATTCTGAATAAAATAGTAGCCAATAAGGTACACTAGTTTAAATAATATGTCAGCCAACTAATCTATTCTTCTATAATGATTGCTGGTATTAAAAGTTTATTTAATGCTCTCACAGCCACTTAGCGAATCTTTTGTTTTTGCGAATGTGATTTTATACACAAATTCTTATTTATACATTTCAAATCTGAATTTCTATGTTGAGAATGCTGGTATGTACACTTGTTATCTAGAAAATGTATTAAATGTAAACTGTCAATTCTTCTTAATTATGATTAAATTATTAAAGGTCTTAGAGGAGGAGAGCAAAGGGCTCGCACCTCGAAGCCCTCCATGAATATGTCAGCGACAACGGGGGAAACCTATAAGACCTTTAATATATAAACGGTATGTAGATGACACCTTCACAATATGATTAAATTAGTAATTGAAATCATTTCTAGAGCTACATTTCTATCAAGAACTTGCTATTATAATCATTTAATATGAAAAATAGTAACTGTGATTGTGTGTCTGATTAATTAATTATTTGGAATAATTTAAAGGCTTAAATGTTGCGCTAAGAGTCTGTGAAAATCACATTTAAATACATTACTATCAATTAATTAGAGTTTTACTCTATATAGATGTCTTCGATTGGATATGCAGTTTCTATGAATTTCTGATAAAAACGCTGGAATGCCCGTCTGAAAACAGAAGATATATATAACATAAAGTTATTAATATTTCAAATAAATAAATCATCCACAAATAATAAACATAGGTATTTGTTATGTTTTAAAATTAAATGTGTTTTAAAACTAAAAAATTCCACTATTTTTTTGTTTAATTTCTTATATTTTATGGTAAATAAAAATATATTCAATTAACATTACAGCGAAAACATACCGTAAGGAATAATAGATTTAATTTTTTTATTCATTTTCTCTAGAAAGCATATGTCGGGTTTTTTTTCTGCTTATTATTATAACATTAAAATGCCTATTTAAAGTGTAACTCACCCCACAGCTTCTGCAACTGGTCTAGTAGATTCTGTTCCTCTAAACACGTGGCAAGCAAATCTTTGTAACGTTGGATGCTTTGTGATGAAACCTAAATATCGGTGATCACGAGGATGGAACGCACAAAAAGATACGTTCTTAAGGGAATAAAAGTAATCAATGCAGGGACCACTTCGACTTCTCTGTGAACAAATAGAAAAGTTATAAATGACTTACTTTACTTTTTTTAATCTAGTAGTTTACAGTTTATAGGATAGTTTAATAATAAAAATATGTAATTACATCCGGCTTGGAACGATCGACCATGCGAAGACCCTGATCTGAGACTTCTAAAATACACGCTTGTGCACCTGGATCTCCATTGTTGTCACCGACTATCTTTTTTACTGCTTGGCAAACAACACCAGTACCTTTATGTGCTAATGTTTCCACTGACCCCATGTAACTAAAAAATTCAAAAGTGAATGAATTATTTATAGTTTAATTTCAAGGAATCGAACAGAAATTGATCAGGAGAACTTCATGAAAATTAATGTAAAAAGATGTTAGGTAATCTAAACTTTTATTTAAAATCCCAAATTATTTACCCTAATAAGTATCTTTCCCTCTTGATTTTTGCATTTGCAGGATCGAAATCGTTATAGTCCATATCAACGGCATAAGCAGAGGGAAAAATGCCTTGTTGACCTGTTCGCAAGTTAACTCCTGCAATAAAACATTAGTCGATTTTTACGTCATTTAAAAAAGTTTGGGAATTCCCTCTTATTTTAATTAACCAACCTTCACACCATAAATCCTCAGCTTCTTTCTGTACATATATAGGATCACCTATTTCTACTTCAATTTCATCATGATGCCTAGGATTAAATTTGTGTAAACCTCTGTGCGTCGCTTCTAACATTTCCAGTTGGCTGTGAGGAACGGTTGTCACGTTACCAGAAAAGTTAATTCCGCTGATACTACAACTAGACGTCGGTGACACTGTAATAAAAAAAATAATTATAATGAATTAGTTCCAATCTTATTATCTGTGGTACCAGTTGTAGAAGTTGTATTACTTTTTGTACTACAAAATAGATCGCGATGCTGCTAGCACTAAATAACCAATTATAAGAGATCTTATAACAGCAAGAATAGATGTATTGTGTCAAAAGCATAAGGAAGGTATTGTTCAAGTAGGCATACCTAATTTTAGTTCAAAATAGATGTATTAGATGTAAACTGAGTACAATTATAGTTAGTTACCCTTACCATTTTGTTGTAGCGGAGTAGGAGAAAGACTCTTGGGGCCAGTATCGATCGGTGAATGGGCGGTACTGTGTCCGCTGTCGACATCCCCAAGACTTTGTAATCTTTCGGAGTCTGGACTGGAGTCTTCATCAAGAAGGTATCCACATTTAAGAACTAATAGGGGCCGCCCTTGACACCCTGGTCGTATAATGACTCCAGTTAAGGCTCCTAATTCATCAGCTAACGAAGACGGTTGACTTGAAGACATTAAGGCTGTAGAAAAAAATTGCTGTTATTAATAGTCTGACTAGGACATATCCTGGATATTTTAAGTTATAATTGTTTAACAAATCATATCTTTATATTTTTTTATATTATGAAAATATTGCTGTATTTTAGATTTTTTTTCAAAGTTGTTTAAATATTTACTATGTCAAAAAAAACCTATCTTTTTCTGGTTTTAGTAGCCTACAATATTGATTTATAAATAGAAATTTTTCACATTATATAGTGACGTATTTGTAAATGAGTGATTAAAGGAAAGGTTTATTTACTATAAAACTTATTCCTTGTGAATTGAAGTTAAAAAATATTTATTATCATTATTTTTTTCAATTAAGTAAATGATTATAATAATTTAATTGATATTCTCAAAATAAATTTGGTTACAATGTTTAACAACTATACGAGACATAGACATATTAGAACCAGAACTTAACTATATTTTTTACATGATATTAAATATTATAGGTGTTTTATAAAATTCTAGGTAAATAGATAGTACAAATCTTTCAAAACACATTATTACTTTAATTATATAGATTGTTGGCAATTTATATTTACCTATTTTTATTCAGATTTAAAGAAAATTAATAATAAATAAACGGCAACCATCACTATTCTTGTTACACTAAAATAAGTTCAACCTTCAACCAAAAATTAAGGAGGCCTTAAAAGGTAACAATCGAATTCGCGCTCAGACTTTAATTTGAGAACTAAAGCTTTCTTGTATATAAAGTATGTATGTATTTTCGCTACGCCGTGACAATTAACAAAATGTTAATTTTATACATTCGCAATTAGCACATTGGTCCTAAACATTCGCGTCCAATAAGGATAAGTTTAACAATTTACATTTATATCAATATTTTAATTATGGGATCATACTTACATTTTCTGGTTTTGGGTATTTCAGGCAATTTTCTTCTCCTTCGTTCCCCATTCGCGAACTGATGGTGTGGGCTACGTTGTGCGTCTGTTATATCCGTTTGATTAATAGGAGATACATCTGTTTGTGTATTTGCTGTTTCAGTGTCCGCATTTTCTTCTTCTTGAGAGGCCTCACTCTTGGAGGAAGGCGATTCATCTTCCAAACCAACATTCGGGACTAACCTGCATTGAAAACACACTGTCATAGTACTTCTCACTTCTATAGATTACACCCTATTCTGGACTCTGAACTGAATAAATTGAAATATAAAATAACTTACGAATAAAAAGGCGTAGGTGCCTTTATATGTTGTGGTAGTTTATCGAATACTCGACGAAATTCTTCAAATTCGCTGTCCGCCATGTCGATGCACCTGATATTCGGATAAAAGGAGGCATGCGCCCTAATTCGACGAGAAGTTTATCGACCGTAAGTCAGAATAATAATGAACACAAAGCGTACTGCGCATGCTCGTAGCCATTGCGTGCGCATCAACCCCTAGACTTTAAGCCTCACCCCATTGCTATGAGCGCATCTTGTGTCAGGTTGAGGTTATGAATCAGCGGGAAAACCTCAGAATTTAAATTCAAATTTCACTATATATTCTCATTTATGACACTAAATAAAATTCAGTTGTAGTTCTGAAATTATATATATTCCAGCCTCTATATGTTACAATTATATGAACGAATTAAACTTTAACAGTTTCGTAGTAACTTAAAAAAAAATATTACAACGCTTAAATAAAAGCCGAGGCAACAATCTCTTACGGATTTAGTGAATTATTTTACTTAATATGTATTTATTTACGTTAGAATTAAACGTAAATAAATAATGAAATTTTTCTTAAAATTCTATGTAACATATACGATATTAATCAGTAAGATGACTATAAAATTAAATTAAGTATTTTATTATTGTGAAAGAATAATAATTCAAGCAATACTAATAAAGGCAAAAAATATATATTGGTACATGTTATGAAGGAATGAAAAACATATATTGAAATCTTCGAGTGAATTATATTTTACCCTTCTTTTAGCAAAAACTTTTATTACTATTGGATTCATAGATGAAATTGTAAACGATCTCAATGTTTTAAGTTAAGAATGGAATTACCTACGATGGGCGACTTATAAGTTAGACATTATATCAAGCGCATTTGTGGCCTGCAGTATTGGTTTTGTTTTTACGCGTTGTTTTGAGATGTTAGTGGTACAACAATCGATATCGGGACATTTATCTTCAACAGTTGCTAAACCTCATCAATCAAGCATTTAATTAGATATCTAAAGATAGGATAACGGGTAGGACCCTGCTAATATTGGCAGCTGCATTAGTTAATTTGTCTCCATACAATTCGCGTTAGTTTCATTCATAGTATGGGCTCGCAGCCATCTGGCTAAATATCTATTTGGCTTCTCATGATATAATATTTGTTTTGCTCCTCACAAATATATTATTGTAAAATATTTCATAGAATCCTATAAATGTGTAATACGCCCAACAAAAAGTATAAACTTTGTAAGTACTGATAAATTTAAAAAATATTTTATTCCAAGATCTTTTATCTTCATAATATAAATAAATATAAAAATACGATAGTGTTTGGTGAGTTTGAGTAATAATCAATAATTTAAGAGTAACTGAAAGCTTTAAAGTCGAATAGAATTCAATAAAATAAAAATAAAACTGTTAAATACAAACTTTTATTCAATTATGATGTGGTTGTTAAGCATGAAATAATCTTTTAAACTGTTAAAAACCTATCTTACTAATATGGTAAACTATAATGAAATATCATAAAGAAAATGTGTAATCTCATCTGTATTAATAACATATATTTTACCTCAAATATCAATATTGCAAATGATCTCTCCGGGATTCCATAACATGGGAATCGATGCCTGTTTTAGTGTTTTGATAATTAATAAAGCAGTTTTATCAATACGATATTTATATTTGATATATTTCAAAAGGGTATATAGGTATATTTAAAATAATTTTATTTTTAATCATCAAAAGCTCCCAACGGTAAAACGTTATTAGTAATACACAAGGATTTGAGCGAATTGGGCTATGTATATTAACCGTCTAATAATATTGCACACATTTAAATGTAAGTTAACAAACAAAAAATCATAGAACTTGTAGATTTCAAACTTTTGAATAAAATAAATTATTTTACATTTAAAATTCTTCTTTCTGGATGTTAGGCTACGTTATGAATGTATGTAAGAATCGATCTTTAGAATCAACGTTCAAAAGCGCAGTACTATGCCTAGATTCAGATCGCAGCAGACGATTTATGTCTTGTATCAAGTTAAATATTATCAAAGAATTATTTATCTACTAAAAAATCAATCTTCGTTATATAAAAACATGTCTGTTATTTTCATTTTACCTAAAATAATTCTTTATCGTGCGTTGATTGTATGTAAATTTGTACATGCAAGCAACGCGTTTACAAGTTTCACAAAAGATATTGACGTATGCCTAGCTATGTTTATGTAAAAGCAATTCATTTATATATATAGATATATATATATACCAGTAAAGTCATAAATATAATATAAAGACAAATGTCAGACAGGGCTGTGACGCAACTCAGTCGGTCATCAATAGTATAGAAAATAAAAAAAATCTATTTGCTTTATACTTTATCCCCCCGAGATGTTGCGGCGCACGCACAGAGTGTTTTGTCAACACTCGAACTTTCGTTCCTGAGATAAATTATTATTATCATAATGTCTTACAAAGTTAATGGTTTAATCAGATACGAGGTTGAGTAAATATATCGTAGGCTTGAAATAACCAAAGGAAATTCTTTTCGAGTATCACCGCTTTCTCATATGTATATGTTTTTTATTTTATGCCCATATATAAAAATAACATCAACACTTACATGAAATCTTGTACATAAATTTGGAAGAAACAAGTTATACATAAAATAAACAAACGTGCGAGATTAATATATTGAATATTTTAAGTAATTACAAGTTTTTTTATAAAGACCTAATTTTGTTGATAAATAATAATCAGTGTTGAATCACTTCAATCACAGAAAGTCGCTCTCCCCGAGGAAATTGATTTAAAAGCTTCTCTTTTCAATGGCGAATCGTAAATGTATACACCGTTTTAACTTCGTTAAAGTATAAAACAAATAACACGAACAATTCCGTAGTGATCTTATACAATCGACAATTTATTATCAGCATGTTTTAACAGCAATAATATGCTATTTTCTTAGATGAAACTTTGCAACTTAATTTTGAACCAGATGTTCAAAACCAATTGAGGTGAAATATTGTATACATCTAAATATATAAAAAGTTTAGTGAAACTACGACGACCATGACGTCACAAGTTTAAACATGTATGCAGTATCGAATCGAGGCTTGTCTCGATAAAGAATGCATTTTTAAATTGTGACACAATTCTTAATCCATCGTAGCAGAAAATCTAAAACGGTGATCTAGTTATTTTTAATACATTTCTACAACATAGGTTTGATACAAAGCCGTTGCGAAAATTTACCAAAACTAACCTGTTGAAAATTTGAAAATTTTAACTATTTTCTTACTTTTGAAGAAAAACAAATAAACAAATATCATAATCCAAGTATGTTAATCTTAAAGTTTTGATTGACATATTGACAATGACAAAATATGTTCAAATTTACAGCTTTATTCTAACGCGTTTATTTTTTTAAAAAAGGTTCATTTTTAATTATTTTGCTTCTTAAATGTATAATATTTAAAGGTTACCAGATTTATTATATGTCTTTTAAAAACTTATAATAGTTATATGTAAATAATTATATGTTATTTATACATAAATAAATATTGTAATACCAAAAAACTTATATTTATGAAATCTAGGATTACAATTCCTTTGCTTATATATTAGACATATTTTATAAAATAATATCAAATATATTTACATTATATGTATAAAAACTATAGACATGTATATTTCTTATAAAATTTTAGAAATGTCACTTGTTTAACAATTTCGTAAGTCTGTCTTGACGTAGCACTATCTCAGTTCATGCCTCGTTAATTTATGATTCATATGTCTTGTACAATAGGTATAAGATGATACATAGTTTTACTTGAAATGTAATTTACAAACTTCATTATTAATTATATATTAAATTAAAGAAAGTTCCCCTTTTTTATTACTCTTATTTATTCCTCGATTTTATTACAGATGTGATAAAAAAACCTTTTATCTTGTATTATTTTAAGTAAGTTTCTACTAATTGTTCTTGTTTCCTGTTGTAGTTAGTAAACAGTTAAATGCAATATAATGTAGTTATCTTTAGGTATAACTGAACTAGAAATCAAAGTAAGTAAGGGAGTTGATAACGAATGATAGGGAATGCTCTTTTCGCTAAACAATGGTAATAAATACAGTGACGAGAGTTAAACATCCATAGTGGGTAGAATAGTTGATATATATCTATCTTGGCAGGGTAGGCTAGGTTTAGACTGTTAGCGTTACACCTTTAAGTGCCTTTATTAAAAAGTGTCAATAAAATGTGACTGGAATTTAGGTATTTCTAAGCTTGTTTGTTCATTTTTATTATATCCAGAAATTGTTTGTTGAAATCAGTATTGCAAAATATACATTATTTTTAAAGTTATAGTTAGCTATACACTATGCGTATTACGACAATTTAATATATGAAATCTGAAGTCAACGTTATTCTGTTTTATTTCTTTATAAAAAGTAATTTATAAAGTTTAGATATAATCAAAGTGTGTCCGTGTCTTAACAGAGCGAAAGATTTTCCAAGTTACACTGAACACTTGATTCAGGCAATCAAATATACTCACCCTCCTGGAAGTCACCCGCTCCTCTTCCCTTTATAAAGCGAGACCCGTCGAAGACAGGACGCAGATATCCAAACGCTGTAACGTGTTCCGGACCTCTTTCAATTAATCCAATTTACATCATTAATTATTTCCATTCTTATTAAATATAAAAATTTTTTTTGCAAAAATGAGTGGATCTGGAAAAGGCCTTCTTGGTTTGTGGTTATACAGAAATGGATCTGATTGGCAAGTCAAGAATGAGGCTCCTCATCATCCGAAATTTGCTGATCTTCATTCTGCAACTCAGAGACAAGCGCAAGATGAGATCATATCTGTGATATTTACCGTAAAAAACCAAGTAGGAGGGTTGGTAAAAGTTTTGTCAGTTTTTCAAGATCTCGGAGTTAATGTTATTCATATAGAATCGAGGAAATCAGCGACGGAATTATCTTCCGTAAGTGGGACTAATACAAAATTTAAAATAAGGATGTGATGTGTTTATAGAGGGTTTTTAACGCTTTTTATCATTTTAGTCCGATATCTTGGTGGATGTAGAATGTGACCCGCGAAGAATGGAACAGCTGAAGCGAATGTTGAAGCGTGAAGTGCAAGATTTTGAGGTAGTTGCTGCACAATCTGACGAAAAATTTCCACCACCAACACCTCTGTCTGCTGCAGCCAGCTTCGGTACTTTTACTTAGCATTTCTTATAATATTTGAATATAATTTAGTAATTTTAAATACACTTACTTTTTAAGATTTTGGTGAGATGCCATGGTTTCCAAGAAAAATCTCTGACTTGGATCGCGCGCAAAATGTTCTTATGTATGGGTCTGAGCTCGACGCTGATCATCCTGGTTTTAAGGATCCAGTTTACCGTAAGCGACGAGAACAATTTGCTGCGATTGCTAACAATTATAAATAGTAAGTGATAATGAGGAAAAGATACAAAAGTTGGTGTTTGTTGAAATATGAGTGTATCATCAATTTTGTATTATAATAGTTTAAACGTGATAATTGTATTTTTTGGAAAACTAAAAAGTGATGGTTGTATTTTTTACAACTCTAATGTAATATTACTAACCATTATTTTAACCAACCAGCGGACAGCCAATTCCCAAAGTGCAATATACTGAAGTTGAAATTAAAACCTGGTGAGTTTTTAATTTATTCTGTTTTGAAAAGCCACAAAATAGACTTCATGCATGAGCACATCCATCTGAGTTATATTTATGTTCGTATAAATTAACTTATAATTTTCAACATTCTACATCGCCCTTTTTATTAATATATCGATGTAGCTTTGCTTTTATTATAATATATTAAAATTAAGTTGAATAATTATATATATATTTATTATTTAATTCAATTATTTTAAAATTAATATTAATATTTTTTAATATTTAGTTGTGAACTATCGCGAACTGTTCATACGTCATATAATGTTTATTATCGTCTAAGAGCTCGCAACGTTTTCAAGAAGAATTTCCGGTAGGCCAGTCCTTAAATATGCTATATCTCTTACACACTCTAACTGTTGGTAGTGCTTGCGTTAATTAGTGGGCATCCTACTTGTACAGATAAAATGTTGATTTTTTAAAACAATTTAAGAAATTTTTCGTATTTTATACTATTTTTATTGAACTTTTCGCGACATGAATTCCTTACTGCCAAAAATTTTTGTAATTGAATTATAAAAAAAAATCTAAATATTTCAAAATGTCTGTAAATTTAATGTGATGTTATTTAAGTGTCTACAAACTGAAAATTAATTTGTCAAACAATTATTCGATTGTTAAACCTTCAGCCAGACCGATATAAAAGACACACTAGTCTTTTATATCGCCGATATAAAAGACACGTAGACAGGGATTTGGTGAAGTGATTTGATTGTTTTAGAAATTGTTGTCAAATAAATTGCTGAGCAAGAATTAAATACCTTTGATTTAATGTTTGGGTTAATATAGTATCAAAATAACTATTTATTTTTGTACAAAATTAAGACATGATATATAAAAAAATTAAGATTAACAGTGATGTCTCAAGTATGAAAATAAATAAAATATATATGTTTTAATCCATAATTGTATCACAGAAAACGAAGCCATCTATCAAGATATTACCAAATCATCATCATCTTCATCATTGCTTTCATTTTCACAGTCATCTTGGTCTTTTGGATTGATATCATCTTGTAATAAGTTATTATCTGTAAAAGAATGAATAACCATTTAATCATCCTGGCAAAGAAATTTATAAGTATCTTATGTTTAATTTTTAACTTTAATAATAATGTGGACAACTAATGATGGTAATTTCTCTACAACAAACCAGATAAAATCATGTTTCTAGTCATTTGTGGTCTAGCCGGAAGCTTAAGGTGATAAAGATGTTGGGTGTTTTAAATTTTCTAAGCTCTTAAATATCTTATCCAGCAATTCTTCATCATCTTTTATAATATTTTGTCAGGCTAATTGATACTCTTCTGATTGATCTAACAGATCCAAGCTTACCTTTTCGGATAAAAACTGGTGGGATAGTCGCATCCTCAGAGTGCATGAAAGCACAGTAGAGCTATCGTTAAAATAATTGCCTTGAATTTCATGTACTTGATGAACGCTTACAATTCGCTCTTGATTTCCCACACACACATTTATCCAGATTTTTTGTGATGCATTGAAATGATCCATGTTACCAAGAATTATTTTTAAAATATTTGACGGGATATACTGTTCGAGAATTGGCAATTTTGTGTTCTTCGCAAGACTGAATCGTCAACAGTTTTAACAACTTTATTATTTTCAGCCCGGCCTGAATAGCACTTGTTAACGTTCATATTATTTTTTTTTTCAAAGATAGGAGCCATTTCATCACCAGCCCAAAATAAATAAAAATAAGGCTTTTTGGGCTTCACTAAGGATCAGCTATAAAACTATGTGGATATATTTAATATTTAATTAAATAGTATTTAATTTTTTCTCAGTAATTTATGAGCGAACTATTTCTACACTAAGCAAAGTGATACCACATGACATCAATTTGATATTGGTCTGGCTGAAGGTTTAGCTATCGAATAATTGTTTGGCAAATTTATTTTAGGTTTGTAGATACTTAAATAACATCATATTAAAATTTCAGGCATACTAAAATATTTTGAGTTTTTTTTTATTCAATTCATGTCGAGAAAAGCTCAAGCTTCTAAAATTTATTTGAAAAATCGATATCTTACCTGTACAAGTAGGATAGGCAATAATGAATGCAACCACTAGCACTAGAAATAAGAAATATAGCATATCTAACATCTGGCCTACCTGAATAGCTTGTTTTCCCGACGTTGCTAGGTCTCGTTCTATAAAGTTATTAGAAACTAATTAAAGCTTAGCACGGTTTTCTTGTTTTCATCAAACTTTGTCAGTTGATATAGGTCAAGAACATGTTAGTAAAATTAAATTTCAACAAAGTTAAGAAGTCCATCCGACCTTCAAGGAACATTTAAAAAAAGACCAACAATAAATCTCTATGTTATTTGTTTAATTCTAAATTTTACTTATTACTATGTTTCATTAGGTGATAAGTACTTTTTGAATGTCTATCGAATTTAACTATCAATTATTTGTCTATTTTTTTAATCTTGGCATTTATTAAAAACCCTATACTTTTATTTGTCACATTTTATTCTGTCTCCAATTGATGGATGTTTTAAAACATAAGAAAATAGCTTAATATTTTACTAATAGTTATTGTTTGGCTTCTTATTAAAAAAAAAAATAGGCACGGTATTATAGTTGTTCAAATAATTTCAATATTAAAAAACTCTCTTTCTCCAATATTTATATATTAGATTTTTTAATACCTTAATATATTATACATAAAACTGCAACAAATTGAGCGAGATAGTAAAAAATATTAGAATAAATATAATATATTAGATTATATATCATATAGGTATAAATAAATTTTATTTTGCAGGGGAGTCGTATTTAGCGAATTGCATAAATTGTATCAGAAACATGCGTGCGCAGAATATTTGGAAAACTGGCCGCAACTCGTCAAATACTGTGGTTACAGAGAAGACAACTTGCCCCAGGTACATGAACATGAAAGTTTTTTTCAAATTGTTCAATCTCTTTCAATAAGTCGTTTGTTGTTGTTAGTGTTATAGATCTCCTTTAAATAAGTATTGAGATTTACATTAACTTTTATTCTGTTTCCAGTCTATATTATAAAGAATATGCTGAAAAAACAAAATCGACAATAGGGTTTCGATAGTGAACTTTACAAAATATGCATATTATTTTGTGACCCTGATTATATTTAACACTTATTTAAATTGATATACTTTCAAATAAAAACAACATTACTTACGCAACAACAGAACCGTGATAATTTCTTTTTAATAAACACTTTTGTCAGAGCTGCCATCTAACGAAAATATTTTAAACGATTTAGTTTCTGGGTATAGGTGAGGTGCATTATATTTTCCAGCTTGTAATAACGCCATAGTTCTAACTCATTACTCTAGATGTCTCTATTTTAGATTTTTAATCATGAAAATTCTTTAATGTTATATTGTTATAATAAACTTAAAATATATTTTAAAAAAATATATATTTAAATATATATTTCACTTTCAATTTTCAATACAGATATTTTTAAATATTTAATTTCTAGTTGGAGGACGTAAGTTCTTTTCTGAAACGAAAAACTGGCTTCCAACTGCGTCCTGTGGCTGGTTATTTATCACCTCGAGACTTTCTCTCCGGACTTGCTTTTAGAGTTTTTCATTGTACTCAGTATATACGTCATTCTTCAGACCCGTTTTATACTCCCGAGCCGTAAGTACTATCCAAAACAAAAGTGTAGGTTATGAGTGTCTTTCCATTGTTTTAATACTAAATAGAATGAGACTTATGCAAATTACTTCTTTAGAAATTAGTTGAAAAAATTTTAATTGGGTAAAAAACGGTAATGGAATTGGTAAAAAAGTTATAATAAGAAACAGAAAGTTATAATAAAAATGTTATAATCCTTAAAAAATGGTATTCCGTATTTCAGAGAAAGTGATGGGTAATTCACAAATTTACTTAATTCTTTGCCATTGAAAGTTATTTCAACTGAGAAATCAAAGTTCATTTAGTTATGCATGAACAAAAGAATGGAAACGTATTTTAAAATAAAGAATCATTTAAACTTTTTGATTGAATTTTAAAGTCTTTTGTTTATACTATCCAAACTCGTTTTATCTTTCTATGAAAATGAGAAAAAGAATTAAAACACAACTCAAACAGGACAAAATTGTTATTAAAAGAGAATAATATACGTCGATTTTTAATCCTTTGAGAAATTTGAAAGTGTGAATCTGAAAGTAAATCTATTAAACTGTCACAGTGATTGCTGTCACGAGTTGCTCGGACACATGCCATTACTGGCAAATCCATCATTTGCGCAGTTCTCTCAGGAACTGGGTCTAGCTTCCCTTGGAGCATCTGATGAAGATATTGATAAATTGGCAACGGTGAGATTAATATTAAAATTGGCAACAGTTAACATTACCGTTTTACACATAATAGATTTGTGGATTGAAGCCAAATTGTACTTCGAAGAAATTATTAGGTATTTATTAAGGAAATTGTTGAATACAAACTCATTAACAATTGAATAGAAGATATATTGTATATAATTATATCCTTTTATTAATCTGATATTCCAAATTAGATCTTTACAAAATAAAGTAACAAATTTTTTTACGTGATCGTTGATTACAATGAAATTGCTGGATTGTAAGAAAAAGATAAATTATTTTTTAATCCACACATTGTTTATTATTAATTAATAAGAAGGCAAACATGTCCCTATTAAATTTGAATTTAATAATTAATTAAAAAAAATCACCTCCGATAAGTGTTAATGTAAATCATTAAGCATCATTTGTTAGCACTAAAATTTATTAGCACTAAGACATAGAAATAAAAAAAAAAAAGTTACCGTTGCGCTATTTTTAATAGTTACATTAAAAATTTAAAGCACACGTATTCCCGTCACGTCTACCCAAAAATAATATGTTGATCTTAACGTATGTGAAATATTGCAGAAATTATATTTTAAACAAAAACAGAGAGCAAGTTGAGTTTACATTAAATTTATAGTACAAGTATCGCACCGCTGTAAACATTAACTGCCATGATAAATTTTGTATTTTTAGAGGGCTTTTCTTAATAACTCATATCAGTATATTGTTTTCATTGTATTACTAAACTTTTTATAGCAGATTTTTTTTTACGATATATTTATTGACGACAAACGATTAAAATACTAAATAGTATTTTTCTGTTATAACCAAATGAATATTTCGATTCAAGATTTTCAATAACAGCTACTGACTTGACTTTTTTTCGTGGACGTTATGCTAAATAAACTTTTTAAAAATTTTACTATGCATTAACTCCCCAGCTCTACTTTTTTACCGTTGAGTTCGGTTTATGTCGTCAATTGGATGGTAGTTATCGAGTATACGGTGCGGGGCTTCTTTCCTCCGTTGCCGAACTACAGCATGCCCTGTCAACCCCCGAAAAGATTAAACGATTTGACCCAGATATTACCGTCAATGAAGAATGTATTATTACTTCATACCAAAACGCATACTACTATACTGATTCATTTGAGGAAGCCAAGGAAAAAATGAGGCAAGTAAATGGTGATATACATATACATATGGTCAAAATTGCTTCCAATACCACAATGATTTTTAAATGTATTTTTTAAGTATCCGTTTGTTTCCTTTTTGCTTTATGAGCGCATTTTTATCAACATAATATATTTTCATCACATCTGCAGTCTCATAAAATCATTGTTTGTTTATCATTTGACAATTGTTTTTATAATTGAATCCCTTATAAAACTAGTAATATTGAAACTGTTATTTAAAGTCAAATTGTTTACTTTTAAATAAATGAAAACAATTTCAAAAATAATTATATGAAATCAAAAGCTTCACTTATTAAAAAATAATTGTGTTATCAATTGTAACCTATGTAATTGCCATAAAAAATATAAAGTGGTAATGAAGATTAAACTTACTAAGTATAAAACATTAAGTTTTTCTAACTTCAAGTAATTAATACTATTATTTTATGACTTAGGGCATTTGCGGATAGTATCCAGCGCCCCTTTGGTGTCCGTTACAATCCATACACTCAAAGCGTAGAGGTATTGAGCAATGCCCAGAAAATAACAGCATTGGTACGGGAGCTAAGAGGTGACATCTGTATTGTGTCATCTGCTATAAAGAAAATAAGTGCCCAAGACTCAACACTTGATGTTGAAACTATCGCTAACATGCTGCATACTGGACTACAGGTATTTTTAGATAAATTCTTTTTTTCTTTCGACACTAATAAGGACTTGGCAAATTTTTAAATAAGAAATCATATTTTGTTTCATAAAAATTTAATTACTAAGTAAAAATATCTGGAAATTTAATTTAACTTACATGGTTTCCTTTTTAAATTTAACAGTACTTTGTTCCATCCTTATTTTTTATAAATCTTAAATTTTTGGACAAAGTTACCATAATATACAATGAAACCGAGAAGTTCGAGTTTTGATTATATTTTTATATCGTATCCGTTACATAATTCGGAATCACATTATCTTTTTCAAAGACATTTTTGAAGACATTTTGAAATAAGTATCTATCATTAAACATGTATAATTGGATTCTAACAAATATCTGTAGAATATTAGAAGATTAAATTTATTTTACAACAAAATAATCTTAATTTCAACACTATCATATCAGCTTCTACTGGTTTATTCTTATTTGGGCTCAATTTTAGTTTGTAATGTTCTCCTAAATTCACGATATGAACGGCAATCATTGTCTCTGGAACCTTCCCATCTTTATTCAAAAAATTGCCTCTATATTTTCACGTAGTATTAGGGAGGTTAACACTCAACTGTAAATGTGTTGTGGTAAACAGCAATCAGAAGTTTAAAGAGCTCTGTCTTAATATTGAGTGATTGCCTTCTTAGCTATGTTAATTTTCAACGGTTGGCACTGTGCCAAACAAATCTCGTTCAAACATCCACCTTACACAATTTGTATACTACATTTGCTTCAAATTATCGGTACAAGTAATTTTTTTTTTATTTGTATATAAAGACTGTTTCTCAAGATTTTTTTTTACATTACTGTTTAAGGTTATGTCTTTTTATGAAAATAATACCTTGACTTGCTAATATTATAAAAGAACCCCATTAGAAGTCTCCTTTCTTTGTAGTTTGACGACACTATTTATATTTAGCGTATAAAATATTATTTTCGGCTTTTTATTTTTTTCCATGAAAATTAAAATTGTATTTTTATCTTACCAAAAGATGGCCAGAGATTAGCTCTAAAAATTTACCTAGTCATTACAATTTTATTTTAAAACATATAGACTTATAGATTGCCTAGTAACTAAACTTATCAAGATTAACGTGAAAGATAGAGAAGATAAATAAGATATTTCCTATCTTCTCACTATGTCTGTAAGCAATAACCACCTAATAGATTTCTAATCATAACTATAATTATAAGATAATAGTTAGAAATTTATTAAAATACCTCCATAACAATATCCGTTCACTTTAGTTACATTAAATCACAAAATTATGGAATGACCAATATTTTTTTACAATAATTATTTCTTTTACTTTATTCAGGTAAATGAAAGGAGTCCTCAAAGCTTATCCGGAGGTAGTTCGCCAAATTCAGAACGCGGTCTATCTCCCAAACCAGAAGAAACAGCATAAGTTCTTTAAATAACTCGTATATCACAAAGTATTTATTACACTAATGTAGCTTCTATGTTAAACTATGCTATATTGGTGTTATTGTTGAAACGTATTTATATATAGTTTAAAATCATACGTGCATATATATTTGTTAATTAAAAATAACATAAAGTGTTAAAGATTTCAAATGTATTTAAAGTATTATGACTAATATTCTTACGGCATTTATATACTCTTTAATGATTAAAATTGATGGAAAATTCATGTCAACTCTATGTATATTTAAAATTTTACTATTCTTTCCAAAGTAAAGATTACCTTTTGAAAGGCTTCCCTATTACATCATATGATTGTGTTAGATATAGTAAAAGTTGGTTCATTGTATTATATGAATATTCATGCTATAGATGTTTTATTGCGATACCCTAATTTAAAAATGCTAATATAATTCTAAAAACAAATGTATACATTATATCTGCTTTATTAATTTCTTGCAGTGCAAATAACATTAAAAGCTTGTTTCTACGCGGAGAAGTTTTGAAGATGTAATTTTTATTTGTTTTGGTTTTAATTTAGAGTTTTACCTAAATTGGTTACTAGGGAAATAGCAAAAGTAAAGTTACTCATATGTGCTTATAAATGAAGTGTGTACGGTATCAAGAAATTGTGGAAAGCAGAGGTCTGATAGAAACTCCGTTCTAAAATTTTATTTCAATACGAGAGGAGGACATTATCGTTTAAATATATAACCTCCCTGAAAGTCCTTTTAGACAATGGTAAATAGCTTATGGTGATTTAGTAAATGTAGGTAAGCAAACTTAAAATAAAATATGAAATTTATACCCTAGCTGTACCCAATCAGTACCACATTTTGGAGGCGACAAGAACTATAGTTTTTATTGCACCTCTGTTTCCAGTGCTGATCTATCAGTTTTATATCCTGGGTCTTTTTTGTCCACCCTAGTTTATAATTTTTACAATATTACTATACTCGCCAGGGTACCACATATCTGAAACATCTCGAGTACTAATTGAACCCTGGTCTACTACCTTTGTTGACCTCTTTTAAAGTTTGACTTCCTTTATATTTCAAAAAATTGTTATCTTTAAAAAAAAAACATAATTTTTAAATCATACTAGTACTGTTTTATAAATAACATTCGAATTGTCCTTAAATGTTTTTAAAGTCCTGTTATAATTGCAGACTTCAAACTTATCTCTAACTTAACAGATGTTAATATAAAATCGATATCTTATTTAGTTACAGAAAATGGTGAGATTTCGTAACTAGAAAAATATTTGTCCCAAAAAAGGGTTCTGCGACCTTACGGGCAAGCTATGCAAAAATCATATGACATGACTTCAAAATACGATCTAATCTGTTTAAGCTCGAAGCTTGATTATAAATCTCTCTAAGAAGTAGAAAGGACCTATGGTTCTTAAAATAGTCTGAGCAAGGTCTTGTAACATAGTCGTTGGCGATTGGTAGATTTGGGCTCCAAGATAAACTATCGAACACATATTACTTACTGATCAATTCAATGCAACCCAGGAGGGAGCGCAAATCGTGAATTGTTGCAATCCGGGGATACTGGTCGTCTGTTATTCTGAGGTTAAATGATATATATTAGAAAGGTTTATAATATGACTAGATAAGAAACTGCAGTTAGCCCCACTTCGAATAATGCAGTCATATTGTGGAGTTCGACTAGAGAGTTCGATTAGAGATTCGACTTACCTGGTATCAATACAACAACACTATTTATATTCGTTTTTCAATTACGCATATTTATTAATAAAAATTCTTCTCTGGGCTTCCCTGATATCACGTTGGGTACCTACATTAGTTTTTCTAACAAGACTATCCAAATATTTCTAGAGAATTGATCTAAAAGTGAATTTAAATTTTTATAACTCAGAGTGAAAAGTACTCCAAGCTAAGACTTTTTTTTACTGAATTGGTTGATGTTAACTATATAGAAGTTTAATAAGATCCTATAGGTAATAAATAATCTATTCTTAATAGTAAAGAGTTTGTGTAAGCTTTATATAAACAGAAAATGCCCCGTGGTTCCGGTTGGCATCGGGCACAATGCCAAAATATTTATTATTTTGTAATCAAAACGGATGCATGGATTTAGGTCATTAAAATTTATATCTACTGTCAAGTCTGTGCCCTGTGTTAAAATTTTGGAAGGCCGAGATAAATCGTATTTTTTTTTTTAATTTATCAAAATTATCTTACCGACTACATTAGAAATACTATATAAGCATAACTATAGAGTCCAAAATACTGAAATGATGCAAGTCAGAAATTATTATAGAAAGGGGATTCTAGGTTAAATAAATATAAAAGAAATATTACTATAGATTAAGAATAAGTTGAATGCATCATTCATGTAGGAGAAAAAGTTATATACATTCGATATCATTACGTCTCGAGCCCGTCCTTGGCAATGCCTCTGTTTCAATTATAACTACCTACGTATCTGTCACTCGTTTGAACGTTGGCAACGACACCGTCTAGTTCTAAATTTATCTTTAACATTGAAATTTTGAATATCTCATCATTCTTGTTTTGGTCATTTTTTTTCCAGGAATATTGTTTGAGTCTATATTTCATATTTTTATTTTCATAGTCTCACGATTAACATAATGTGTCTTAGGAATATCAAAGGAGTAAAATATTTTTTTTTTTGTGTAAAGTGAGACGTTAATATCGTTTATCTCGTTTATTACGAATAGTTTCTTTTATTTACAAATAGTAGTTTACATGAAATAGCGACCAGTTTTTATTTAAAAGCTATCCCAGTCTTCAATACATTTTTCAAAGAAGCACCAGCGGCCTTTGTTGGATTTTTCGACAACAGTTTCTGCTAGACGAGGCTACAAATTGTGTTTCGCAATGTTGAAAGATCGACTATAAACGCTGTAAGCCCGAACACGAACATGTTTAAAGATTACCGCTTACATTTTTTTCGCAGCACCCTGCTAGCTAGGTTGGAGCGTTGTCCTCTTTTAGACCAACCTAGTCATTTTCACCAAGATTTTCACTTTTTCTATTTCCTCATAACTTCTCGTTGAGTATCAAAACTTACTTCAAAATCAAAAAATTCAATCACGCTCAATAAACAATCAGTCTGGCTGTCAAGTTCTGAGTATACCTTGCGGCACTTGAGTACTTCAATTCTATGTAGCTTAAAGAGAATTTTCAAAAGTTTCCAATAGTTAAGTTGATCTTCAATATTACCTAATATTAATATGAAATGAACGTGCCTAAAGTATTATACGATTAAATAAATAAGAAGGAAATTATTAATACCTGATTAACGCCATTTTATGGATAAATATGATTATTGTGTAAAGTGTAACGTTACTGACTCTGCTTTCCTTTTTAATATTCGATATTGATTTTTTTTTAAATATTGGCCTAAGTTGCTGATTACAGAATTAATAAATGCCTTGTATGGATGTCTTGAATATCGTTTTATTCTCTGCAGTTAATAAGCTTTAGAACTCTTGCACAAAAAAGTATCAAATTTTGGGGGCACCACTATAAATTCTTTAATAATTTTATTTAATGGACACAGTTTATATATACTGCCGGCTAAAAGTTTGAGACCACCCTCATCAAAGAATAAAAATGAAATAAAACTCAATGAGAATACGAAGCAAGAGGTTTAATTAATAATTAGGTTTTATACTTATACATACTTCCTACACATACCTCAAGAAGAAAAAATAATAATTTACATTAAAATGCAGTTAATGTTTAAACAGACTTTTCATCAAAAAACCCTCCCTTGTATTTTATTACTTTTTTCACTAGTCTTGGCATACGACCAATCAATTTGTCGATTGTCTCTTGTGAAATATTGTTCCAGCTTTCTTGTAAAGTCTTCCACATGTCTTCTTGCGAGGAGGGGTAACAACTGCGCACATTTCTATCAAACTCTTCCCACAAAAGCTCGTTCGGGTTGAGATCCGGGCTCTGAGGGTGTCACATCATGTTTTTTAACACCCCTTCTGTTTCTTTATCTTCTAAATAACCCCTGCATAATTTTGAACTACGTTTAGGATCATTATCTTGTTGGAAAAAAAAAAACTATTTTCAATTAATCTTACACCAGACGGAACGGCATTTTGTTGTAGTATTCGTTTATACTGCTCCTTTTTCATAATTCCTTCGACTTGTACCAAATCTCCGGTTCCATAGCTCGAAAAGCATCCCCAGACCATAATGTAACCACCACCATGTTTGACGGTTGGCACCACACAGTCTGGCATCATCTTTTCCTCGGCGCTACGTCGAACGAAAATTCGTCTATTAGATCCAAATATTTCAAATTTGGATTCATCTGTCCAAAGAACTTTTTTAAAGTCTTCTTCAGTCCAGTCCCGATGTGTAAGGGCCCACTGCATCCGTTTCTTTTTGTTTTGTGGCCTAAATAGTGGTTTTCGAACGGCAACGCGGCCAAATAAGTTAGCATCTCTCAATCGTCTTTTTACTGTAGTCAGTGACACAGGTTTAGATCGGGAATTGTTCACTTCTGCGCGGATTTGTGGTGCTGTTAGGCGTCTATTCCGCTGGGTGGTAACGACAATAAATTTATGCTCGCTAGAAGTGGTAGCTCTCGGCCTTCCCGATCGCAAACGATCTCGATAACTGCCAGTCTCCTTGTATCGGGCTATTGTGTTATGAACACAAGTCTTCGACAACTTAAGTTGAGAGGCAATCGCACGTTCAGATTTGCCTTCGTTGTGTAAAACAACTATCGCACAACGAGTTTCACTGCTAATTTCGCGCACTTTACCCATATTAATATCTTTACTTTAACAGTGACGAGCTCAGACTAATCAAGATTTAACTTTATAAAAACTCAGGTAAAAATTATGTTTTAGAATGCTAAAATAATCCTGAATTTCTTTTAACTTGAAACAAAACCAAAATTATTAGTAATGACCAGCTCTATAAAATATTACAATGACTCTACCACCTGGTCCCTGCGCGGCACTCATTAATGTTTTGTAACAATACACCTTTATAGCATCATAACTTATAAACATACAAAAATAATGACAATAATTAGTAGTTTAATAACAATAGAATATGTAGGCATTCAAAACAGCTATTTATCATATGCACTTTTGAAATATTTTGTTGGTGAAGAAGATTTTTACAAGTGGTCTCAAACTTTTGGCCGACATGTAAGTTATGGATATCACTTTGTATCTATTACAACAATAAATCCTGCAATGCTGGGTTAGTGAAATAAAATAAAATTTTGACAAGCGTTGTTAGTCGTAGTTTCCCCACTCCAGATGGTTTTCAGATGATTTTCGTGCTTTTTGAGAAACATGGTTTTCACGATCCAATGATAAACGAACATTTCTCTGTTGATCACTTTCGTTACTTCGTATCAAACGAACTCTTTTGGCAGAAGACAAATTGCGTCCTAAATTGGATTTTAACCTAGGCATTCTTATATAATCCAGTAATATATATATGTTTCTCAATATAAAATATGCATATGTAGTAGGGATTAACAACCTCTGAAGAATTACACTTTATTGCCTGACTAATTAAGGATGCATTTAATTTGATCTGTTTTCTACGAAACGAAGACACGGAACAAAACTGACATAAAAATTTACAGAAGAATTGAATTTAATGAAGAAAATAGTATGAAAAAGAAATGCGATTAAAAAGTTTCAAACGATTTACAATAAATAAAGATGCACAAATAATTATCAGAAAACTAGGTAGTGAAGTGTCTAATTAAATAAGCAGAGAAAACAAAGTCGTCAGTCTTGAATTATTGTCGTTTGGCTTATTAGGTAAAGAAACAGGTAGGTAAGACGGTGCTGGGTAAAGGTCAGCCACCGCCTCATATGAAGCGACTGAGTGAGCAATCTTGCGGATTTAATTTTGAGAATTATTAAACTTATGATAACTTTCAAATGATACGTCCGAATTAAATAATTCAAAAAGTAATTTACAGATATTGACGTTGGTTTGAACACGAAGTTATTTATTTAGCTTTCCTATAAACGCTTCATGGATGCCAATTTTTAAAAGTAGCAAAAGGGATATAATATGTTATCCTTAAGAAGTAGATATATGTCAACGCGGATTTTTCTGTAGACCTATATAAGATACACAATTCCACGATACATGATTTTGTTATATCTTAAAGGCTTAAGGCAGCGTTTTCGTTAAAAGATGACAGACGGCAAATTTTTCCCCGACATCTTCATAAATATCGTTAATGTACATAAAAATCAATACAAAATCTTAACAAATAATATACTAAAACTTTCCTCAAGAATTCCGCTAACGAGTTATGAAAACCGCTTGATAATTCGTGTAGTAGTTTTATTTGTTTATCGCGAACAGGATAGACAGAAAGACGCGGCGCGGGACTTTGTTTTATAATATGTAGTAATAATATATTTATAGATATGGATACACTATTTACATTAGTTTTCGTATTAAAAAACTGATAAAGTTTTCGAACTTCGTAATTTAAGAGAAACATTGTAATTTTTATTATTTATGTTTTAAAATTAAATAAACATAGTTTATTTAACATTTCTTATTTACTATTAGTGGTGAAAATTTCCCTAACAGACCGCAAAATTAGAAAAAAAGATTTAATTCTACATGTTTAAGATATACGGTTATATGTCAAATAGTGTGGATAACAATGAAATTAATTGTTTCAGCTCATACTTTGTGGGAGATTAAATTTTTGGACAAATTCAAGCACTTCTGGAACCTGGAATAAGTAACCAACAGTTAATCACTCTTTTAAAGAAATTGGTATTTAAACTGTAGATGTAATTAAAACAATTTAAAAATATAGTTAACGTGAAGTGGAGACCGTGTTGATATGTAGACATAATTATTAATTATAGTGTTTATTTTCCTTGAAATACGTTGGACAATGAGTAAAGGTGGTATAGTAAGTGGTTGCGGGTTAAATCCAGTTTTATTACTGTTTTGCTAAATATCTTTAGTACGTTCTATACTGGGTCATACTATCATACTGGGTCCGTAGTAGAACTGCTCTCTGATTTTCCGCCCAAAAACCTGTAAATAATGTTTAGTCTCGTTACCAACAATATAAATCAAATGGCTTTGAAAAAAAAAACATGGTTTTTTCTTATTCTAATATATTTTTATTGGTTTGCAAATGTGTGATATGAATGACCGTCAAAAATTTTAGGAGTCTGTAAATTGTTATAGACATCATAAATATTGAAAGGGTTAGATTTAAACTTGTAACCTATTTTATGTATTTAATATTTAAAAAAATTATTTCCTTCGTATGCATATTCTTTAAATAATATATTGTTAAAGGCGTTTTGTATTACTCTTTAAACATGGAGAGACAACAAAACTTGGAGAGTTTCATATGTATATTTTGGCCGAATTATTACTAATTGCCAAAAAGGACGAGAGGAGGTTCTTAGGAAGTTCATGAAATAATACGGAAACTATGAGATCACATAAGATAATAATGGTATCAGCGACAAATAAAGGGGGAGCTTGGAAATTCGTAGCTAATGCACTAACCGATAAGAAGTTGTAAATGTACAGTAAAAAGAATGATGTAAGTAGTAGCCACTCTTCTTTCAAAATTTGTTTTCAATGTCTTTTGTTTTGTAAGACAATACTTAGGCCTATAAGGTCAAAAATTTACTTTGATCACAAGTAGACTTATTAGAACTTTTCATAGTAGTATTTTTTTTTGACCTTTTCAAATTACTTCGTGAACTTAATAATTTCATATTGTTGTTAGGTTTTTGAACTTTCCATTTTATTGGTACAGGAGTTAAAATGATTATATTTTATAATTTCTTATTAACATAGGTAATATAATTAAATTTTAACATCCAAAACATATTTTACAAATGTGTATCTGGTTACTTCTCTACACCATGTATTACCTATCTTGCTATGAGAAAATTAAAGGTGTTAAATGTTATTCACGATGTCACTTCGATTGTTTGTTAATTCTGCCTAATTTAATTAAGACTCGTTCTTCATATAAGAAAAATAAAAAAAGAAAGAGGTTGACAAATGTCTATTAACTTTTTAAGTAAGCGACCCACTAGAGAAAAGGCATTAGTTCATTCGAATTCACTGTAAAGAGAATCAGTTTTTAAATTGGTTTTAATTAAATTACAAAATCTTTTAATTCATAAATTCTAGTTGATTTTAGCATCTAATAATTTTGAACACTGACATTTAAATATACTAACTAAACAGATTACACTTTTCGTAACTTATTTTAAAAACAAAAGATTGAACGAGTTTTAGGTGACTTTTCACTTATTTTCTATTTAAAGTATAAAATAAAATAAAATGATAAGATGTTGTGTAATGTATAGGGAAATATAATAGGTCTTATATCTAATGTCTTAAGATCCATAGGAGACGGAAAAGGCTCGGTGTACGTCATCTTCCCGCGGGAAAGCCCGCAGTCGCGTCGAGCGCCCGTCGCGTCATAACGCCGCGCCGCGTCTAATCAATATGGCGCTATTGCAAATTCATACTTTTATACACGTAACCATTTTATGACTGTTTTAAGATTTCGTAGATCCCCATTCTACGACGTGTTTTTAATTAGTTTGGTCTAAATAATGACTTTTTAAAAGGTTTATTGTATATTAAACATTACTTTGTTCATTGTTATAATTGGAAAATAATGTGGTGTTGTGCATAACAATCGTAACCATTAAATCTTCTCTGAATTTTAAGTATTTTAAGCGTACGTAATTTTAAAAGTTACAGCAGCTGTTTTCAGTCTCTTTATATGCGACCTCATTATATAGAAGTATGTTACTAAAATTTGTTTATATTGTTCTCGAAGTAAATCAAGAAACAGAATTGTATCTTTAACATAAAGCAATGGGAAAAATTTGTGTGGTATCATCATTGTGACGAATTAAATATTATTATAGATTTTGAAAAGGAAAAATATTGAATTAATATTTGTCGTAATATCTAATATCAGCGAACCAAATGTCCCAATCCCGCGGTTTTGAGTTAAACGTGCGAAGGTCACGACTTGCGTAGTTTCTGGCACGCCGATCAGCCGCGTCGTATGACGCGTCTTCAGTGCGCTCGCGCCGTTAGTTGCGACGCTAGCATCCGAGGATATGTCCGTGCTATGGATTACCAATGTGTGGTTGTGTATACCGTCATCAATATCTCACCACCACGAATGTCCCAAGCAGCATCTATCACGAACGGATGCGTGGATTGGTTCAGAAATAAAATTAAAAGGTACTTTTAAATTGTGTAGTAGCCCTTTTAAATATATTATATAGATAGAGTAAAAATTTAATGAATCATAAAAGAATACAATAATAATGATTTAGAGAAACTCTTTCAAGATACGAACATAATGGAATATAGAATTCTTTATAATGAATAAATTTAATATAAGCCAACAGAGCAAGTTACGAAAAATCATTTTCGTGTTTTTTCATTTCCAATTAACATTAAATATTGGTGATTAGAAGTCATGATGCATTTTTTTTAATAAATTTTAGATTGACAATTCTCTTACTGCTATTAACCCCGGACAGAAAAAAGGGATGCTATAGTTTAGCGTTGATGTCTGTGTGTGTGCGTGTGTGTCTGTGGCATCTTAGGCTAAATAGATCAAAGGATTTAAATGCGGATTTTTTTCATTTGAAAGCCAGTTGCCTTGATCTGATTTTAGGCTATGTTGGTCAATTGATATTTAGTCATTATCGGTCCAGAAGTGTAAGAGTGTCAGCTTTTTTCTAAATGATATATGGCATTTTTGGCACATCGCTATACGATAAATGGCCTCATGCATGCAAGTATAATCATTAAATGATTATGAATATCTTGGGGATTTTACAAAAAAAAAAAAAAATAGTTATGTTAAGGAAATTTATTTTTATAAAATAATTTATTTTTTATTGCCAAAGAAGCCCTAATAACGATAAACTTAAAATTAAGTGTTTTGCTTTATTATTTAATAGTTACACTTAGTTAACATTGTATATTTTGTTGTTAAGACTTTTCATATTTTAAATGTTATAAAGTGAGTTACATCATAAAACCTACATGTTTTTTTTTCATTTATATCAAGAATCGATCTCAAACCATGTAACATTTTTGTGAGTTTACCAAAAACAATCATCTTACCTCTCTATATACTCGTAATTTATAGGTAGCACCACTTTCTGGACATTGAGATTTACATAATACACAACTCATGGATATTCTTCACTGAAAAAATCATTTTGTTCAATAACACTTATTCTGGATTCTCAAAATATTTAGAAATTTATAAAGAAAGTTTTATATGACGACAATACTCTAATTTGTTTGGTGTCAATATCGGGAATCAATCTTGACTGATATTTTTGTAGTCTCTTGTTTTTTATAGCATTGTTGTCACTTTTTTACTAACGAAAAGAAACTGCAAGTATATAATTCAAATTAAATGCATTTGAACTTAGTGAATTATAATTAATTAATTTCTCCTGGTAATCTGAAAAGGTAATCGTAATAGGTGTTAATCATTTTGCAATAACTGATTTCTGGTTTTAAAGTATTTGACGTAAAGGAAAGTATTCTACTAAATTAAGTAAGACTACAGCTGATCTAGCTGAGACTGGTTATGATTCGATACCAGTACCTTTTACAAACAACTTTTCCAATCCACCAAAAATAGTTTTAGAAGCTGTTTTTACTTCTCGACTATCTGAACTAATAACTATTTATTATCCTTTTAATAAAAAAAAAGGTTTTCAAACATTGAAATGCATTTTTTTTCAATCTCTATTCAGGTTAATAATGATTTGAAATGTCAGTTTTAAAATGAAAAGCTTGGCAAAAGATGAAGTCACTTTCTTTATAAAGTAACATTTATGAAACAATTCTTTAAAAAGCGATGTAACGAACTTTAAGGAGAGAACAAACTAACAGAAGCGTTGCTTCATACCTTCAATTTATGTCCAGGATGCCTATAGTCTGTAGGTTAATTTCATAATTATTATTTATGATGCATTATTATTTTAATGAGTAAAAATTTAAGCTATTGATTTATGAATTAACATGGTTATTACCATAAGACCCAAACGACAATTGAAATGATCTAGGTATTGCACTAGTTGACCTGAGTTTGATAATTTATGATTTACTGATTTTTAATCACGAGACTTTTTTCATTTTATACATGCCAGGTTATAGGTAGTCAAAGTAGAAAGCCTTCAGATTGATGTGAGTTTCCTGTTCAGACTCGATCCATTCTGTTAAAACTTACTGAATTCCGCAATGAAACAATCTCCCTGTTGTATGTCTTGAACTTCTGTTGATCATGTAGGTGATAGGTATTCTTAAGTCTACATATTTCAAGGTCTGGAGTAAAAGATATTGATTTATGGCTCTGAACTTCTGAACATACGTGTGCCAAAACACTTGGTCCCATTTCGAATCCTTTATTTCCTAGTCTCATGAGATTAATACTTTAACAAAAACTAAGTTAAGTGTTAGTTATTTAGTAAGTCATAATGTTATTAAATAGGAGTAATTTATATTGATGGGTAAGACGACAAAGACGGGAAAAAGGCAAAAAGATGGTTATGGACTCAAGATGGATTCTAGATAGCGGCCGAGAGTTTCAAAAGTTGTATGTAATATGAACACTTATAATATAATTAATACATATAATTATGACATAATAAATACGTATAATTTTATATAAGTTTCAATGAACATGGTAAAAATATTCCTAAGAACTTTCAGTTATATTTCTAATCTCGTTGTTAGATATCTCCTATATATTTTTTATTTTTTAAACATTTCCTTGTCACTGTAATTATGCAATAAATTAGTAATGTTAATAAAGTATTTTCTGAATCTAATAACCAATAGAACATTTATAAAAGAGAAAGCTATAATGCATTTTAATATTGAGTTAGGATTTTCTTTTGATAAAAGTTCCGATACATAACATTTCTTTATGTCACAACTTTTTAAATGTTTATGAAAATTGGCAAAACGGACCATTTCTTTTCGTATGTACATAAATTTGTATTATTTGTTTGGCCTAGAGCTATTTGTTTTAATCTTTAATAAAATAAAATAAAACTTTATTGATTTTGAACAAAATAAATAATAACTTAAATCAATTTTTTATACACAATCTCGTCATGCTTTTAGTAACTCAAGGTGAAATGAAATCGACTGGGCTGTAAAAATTTAAAAACTGATAAACTTACTACAACAGGCACCTTAAATCATCGACCTATATTAAATATGTTTATTTTTTCAGGGCCATTGCCGTATATTTTCATTGTCTAAAATTGACTCCAAACAATGGTATTATACACGGAAACCTGGCTTGCCTCTACTATAAACAAGGCTTCATAGATTTAGCTATTGATACTTACCGACAAGCTATTGAACTACACCCTAACTTTCCCGATGCGTATTGCAATCTTGCTAATGCACTAAAAGAAAAAGGTCTTGTTGAAGAAGCTGAAGAATGTTATAACAAAGCTTTGTATCTCTGCCCGTCACACGTCGATACTTTAAATAATCTTGGAAATGTTAAGAGAGAACAAGGAAAAATTGAAGAAGCCACTAGACTATATATGAGAGCGTTACAAGTATTTCCTCATTTTGCAGCTACTCATAGTAATTTAGCATCATTATTACAGCAACAAGGTACATAAATAAACGATAAGAAGGTGAATTACTGATAGTGGCGTTACTCTTACGCTATATTTCCACAATATAATATAACATAAAATAAAAGAGCAATATTGTTTTTAAAGTATGTTTTTATTGTAAATTACAATTTCACTTTTAACTTTTATATGCACATAATTACTATCATACGAAAAAATAATGAATACTATTTCAGGTAAGTTTCAAGATGCTCTGTATCATTACGCACAAGCTATAAATATTCAACCAAAATTCGCTGATGCTTATAGTAATATGGGGAACACTTTAAGGGAGATGCAAGATACAAGTGGTGCTCTAAGATGTTTTAAAAAAGCAATTGAAATAAATCCTCTTTTTGCTGATGCTCATTGCAATTTAGCGAGTATTTATAAAGATATGGGAAATATTTGTGAGGCAATAACATCCTATAACAATGCTCTTAGAATTAAATCAGATTTTCCTGACGCTTATTCTAATTTGGCACATTGTTTACAAATAATTTGTAACTGGGAATGCTATCAAGAAAGAATGCATAAACTTGTTTCAATTGTAGAGAATCAGTTGTTAACTAGTGATAAATTATGCTCCGTACACCCACATCACACTATTCTGTACCCATTGTCAAATGTAGCAAGGAAGGAAATAGCTGCTCGACATGCAGCTTTATATTTGGAAAAAGTAAATATGCTTACTTCTACCACCTTTAGGCACACCAAAAAGAGAAAAGGCCGCCTCCGTATTGGTTATGTTAGTAGTGACTTTGGAAATCACCCTACTTCTCATTTAATGCAGTCAATACCAGGACTCCACAATCGATTAAATGTAGAAATTTTTTGCTATGCTTTAAATGTAGATGATAAAACAACATTCCGTAATAAAATTGTAAGTGAATGTGACAATTTCACTGACTTGTCATCAATTAAGTCTAATATTGAAGCTGCTGCCAAAATAAATAGTGATGATATTAATATATTAATAAATATGAATGGTTATACGAAGGGCGCTAGAAATGAAATATTTGCCTTAAAACCAGCACCAATACAAGTTTTATGGCTTGGTTACCCCGGAACCAGCGGGGCAGGGTACATAGATTATATCATAAGTGACGAGATTTCAAGCCCTCTTTCTATGTCAGATGATTTTACTGAAAAGTTTGCCTATATGCCTTATACGTATTTTGTTGGTGATCATAAGGAAATGTTTCCTCATTTAAAAAACCGGTACAGCCTAAGAAAATACGACGAAAGACCCATTAGTGAAAATTTTGCCGTTATAAACTGTGCTGATACTATAAACTTAAATGATTATTTTGAGGTAAAATATAACAAACAAGTTTTGTCATATAAAAATCTAGAACCGATAGAAGTTACTGAGTATGAAGTAGACATTCCTATATATGCTATCGAATCAACAATAAGTTGTAAACAAGAACAGGTATCTATATCAATGTGTTTTCTAAGTTAATTATTTCAACTCAATTGCAATTGAAAATGAAATGTTTGATTGTTTTAGGTATGCGTAAATAATATATTTATAGATAATGGTTTATCTTTAAGATTATCAAAGAAAAAAATTGCGAGCGGAGAAGAAAGGTACGATAACATAATTTTAACAACTAGAAGACAATACAATTTACCAGAAGACGCTGTGGTGTTTTGTAATTTTAATCAACTTTATAAAACAGACCCAAAAGCTTTAGAAATGTGGATAAATATATTGAATAATGTCCCAAACAGTGTACTTTGGCTTTTAGCTTTTCCAGCAGCTGGGGAATCCAATCTGCGCCATTTTGCACAGATACGAGGTGAATTGTATAATAATATTTACTGAATATTTATAAATCACATTTTACAACTACGTTATTTATAATTGTGGAACTATTACAGGACTTTCACCGGATCGTATTATATTTTCAAAAATAGCACCTAAAGAAGAACACGTCCGAAGGGGGCAAATATCAGATGTTTGCTTAGATACCCCTTTATGTAATGGCCATACAACTACAATGGATATTCTTTGGACTGGAACTCCCGTGGTCACTTTACCGGGAAAAACATTAGCCTCAAGGTAAACAGCATTAATATCGTTAGTTTTAGGATTATTATTTAAAATAAGGTTTAGCCTATATAATTTAATGGGGCTTAAACGACTAAGTTTTACTTTTGATGAGATAAAAGTAAATATATAAAGATGAACTACTTGAAAATCTTAAATTTAATAAATAATTAATATTTGATTTTTGGGTTGATCGATTATTGCAAAACTATTGAGCCCAAAATTTTATTTGTACTAAAAGAAAATAAGGTTACTTTTACGTATATAAAAACTTATTCTGATCGGTATCTTATTGCGACAACAAAAAAAAACATTGCTAATGATATTAGTGTTTATAAAATATTACTGTAGTTTACTCAGTTCTACAATAATTATTAAATATATACAATAATTTTAAACTATATTTTCAGAGTAGCCTCATCTCAGCTGACTGCATTAAAATGTACTGAACTTATAGCAAAAAGTGAGAAGAATTATGAAGAAATAGCCACAAAACTAGGCATGGACGCAGAATAGTAAGCGTTTTTGATATTTATACATACTTATAAAAAAAGGTTAATCTTAAACTTTTAAATAAAAAATAAAATTGAGGAAAGAAAATCCGTATTCCTGTAAGTAAAAGTAGCTAAATAGTGGCGTGCCGTAATGTTATACGACGGAATGCAGGGCCAGTCAATGAATCTTGATATAAACGTTGAAAATGTGTTGTTAGCAGTATATAGAAAAAGATTGAGAAATAAAATTGTGCGAACTCAATTATTTAATCATAGTATTAAGACTAGGCTAGGCTAAATACGTAGTTGTTGATTTCGTTCCGAATAAATTTATTTCAGATTCTTGTTTATTTTCAATTAATGTTTATATTATTGTGGAGTGAGTATGATAAAAGTTAATTACTGAACATCACTGAGTTTTACAAACTTTGAAAATAGTGACATACACAGTAAGTATTTGTTTTTTATTTATACTACATGCTTTTGAAAAAAATATGATTTCTTAATAATATATTATGCCATAAATCGAAGTTAAAAATTAGAATCTAAAGTAAAATATAATAATGTAAATCATTAATTAAATATGATATAAAGGTTAGTTGTCAATATTGGTAATATTTGTTGTTACAGCCTAGTGTCAAAATGGGTGAACCATCAAGTAGTAATAGTATAAGCAATGATTGCTGATTGTTTGTAACAAAATCGGATATAGTTATGAATTAAGCTCTGAAATAGGAGATATTATAAAAGTTAGTAACGGTATATCAACATTAACAGTTGCTTCTGCGGAAAAAACGGATGGACTTTCTCACTATCTATATACTCACAAATTTGTCTACGTGCATTCGATATACAAACAAGAATATGTCAATAAGGGATGCAATAATTCTTATAAAAAAAGAACACCACATCTCTCCACCTAAAAGGAATTCAAACGGCTACATGAACTGATTTTGACTGGAAAAGTAGGTGCTTTTTAAATGAAAAAGAAGCGGATGAAATGAAGGAAAGAAAAAAGTTCACATCGTCAAGACAACAAATCAGCTACATCAGAACTTTTTATTTTAAGAGAAGTGTTTTAAGTTTGACATGTGAAGACAAAGGTGAATATTGTCCAAATATTCATAAAAGAATTGTAGTCGTGTTAGATTTACTTGTTCAGGAAGCTAAGTATCATGCGTTTAAGAACTACCCTAAAACAGGAACAGGAGGGGGAAAAATCATCCAGTAACAAAACAAGATGATGCAGATGTGCAAGAGTAACAAAACAAGATGATGCATTTTCAAATATACCTATTGAAGAAAATGATAACGGTCAGTTTTTGCTGGTAGAATTAAAACAGTTGACCATATCCTTGATGATAAAAAAATAAAAATAAGGTTAATCAACCATCATGAGGGTAATATTGAATTCTTCACTAAATTTCAAACATGGCTCGGAAGAATAATATCAATTAAAGAATGGGGTTGAAAATATGAATGCAGAGTATAGATATCGCAAAAAATTACGCAACGACAAGCTCCAAAATATTTACTAAAAATAATTTTTGATAATAGATGTGAATCATCTTGTAGGTGTGGGAAAAGTGGATCAAACTACAATTCAGGCTTCGTCAAAGAGTTCGACGACGACGACTATGATGTAATAATGTGTATAGTTAATGATATATATATATATATATATATATCATTATTTTTAATAATAAACATTGAAGTTATCCAGTGAATATATATAATTTCATATTTTTTTATAAACATTTTTTCCCCTGCCACCTCTCATTTTTCAATAAAATGTTGTTAAAAAATTTTGTGATTTACATCGGCCATTTTTATTTTTTATTTGAGGTTTTAATAATGATATATTGATTCATTGACCGATCTTGGGTCCGAGGTTATACCATTTTTATGCCTTACGGCACTCCACTAAATCCTGGAGTATGAGTTTTATGAGAGTATAAAATTAACATTGTTGTAAAATTACCAGATAGTATTTGTCACATTGAACAACTACTTTAAACAGATTTGTCAGTCGTAGATATATAAGAGCCAAAGTATCAAATGCTCGAATAACAAGCACATTGTTTGATTGTAAACACTATGCTATGGCAATGGAGGATCTTTATAATAAGATGTGGCAGCTATACGAGGATGGGAAGGAGCCAAATCACGTTTACGCTTTAAAGTAACACCTTAATGAGTTACGTAAATTTCGTAAGTCTTTTAATGTTTGAAAAATGCTGAAATAGGATTATTAATACTTGTAATGAAAATATTAACATACATTTTTTTTATATGTGATAAATTTTGAATATTCTAAAAGTATTTGGAAATGGAAACAATGTTATAAAACAGTTATCACGTAACCTTTTTGTGTGATATTATTCCCCACTACTAATAAAAATAAATTACAAGTTCGATTTCTCCCAAGAGGTAATTCACTTTGTAAAATTGTTGCTAGCAGGTGGATATTGAACTGTGATATCTGTTGATAGTACTATTTATAACACGAGTCGGTCGTTCATTTCAGAAACTCATAATAATTTGCTGTATTTCATAAGATTTCTGTTTTGTACCAAAAGAGTAGTAATTATTGTAATGTTTATATGAAATTGTTATTATTAAGCTTATTTTCAGGAATTACTAATAGAAACATCTGCGACATTTTTGTACATACACCGCATACTTAAAATGAAAGTTTAATATACACTACATGAGCTCTAAAGAATATTCTAATCTATCAAATTTTATTGTAGCAGTAACATATTAACAGACATTATTCTGTATTTAACTGTTAAGCCATTTTAATAAAGTTATTTTTATTTCAGACTTTAAAACACCATTTTGATCTGAAGAATCGTGCCGAAATTCGTCCTACTAAATTTTCAAGATTCAATAAAATAAAGCTAATCATGTGTTTCAAAAGTATGGAACCAACTCACGAATTTCTAATTCAGGTGAACGATTTTACGAATAACACTTTCAGGAAAAAAGACATGAAAATGTGTTCTATAAGATAAAACTAATATTTGTCGGATATTTAACGAACTTCCAAAACTATGGATAGAATAAACTTTCACCCTTAAAAAATTTAATCAGCTTAACATTTTGTTATTTCCTAAACTTATAGTATTAAAAATAATGAAAGGTGTAATAAAGATAATGATATATATATATATATATATATATATATATATCAATATATATTTTAATAATTTATTATTTACACTTAATAAGGAAAGTACCATGTCAAATAGTATTTAATAAATTTTAAAAATACTGGCGACGATCAGCGAAATAACTATTTCTTGTTTTTTACACCATCAGCTTACGCAAATTTTAAACTGTTTTTATATACTATTACTTTTTTTTGCGAAATTGAATTATTAGATTAGATTCTTTACAGTGTGAAACTTTAGAAAACAGAATTGTAAAATCATAAAGTTAGCGTAATCTTTTACTGAAAATTCTTACTAACATGATTATCCCAGGAATGTTTTGAAAAGAAAACACATTAGTTTAGTGAATTGTTGATTTAATGCATACCCGTTTTAATCTACATTACTAGTTATAATCTAATCATAAATAAATTAAAATGACATGTGATGTTATAAAGATTAGAAATCTTAATAATAAGAGCAAATGTTGTTAATATCTAAAGACACAACAATGTTACAAAACTTTGATACGACAATTTAACACTTAAAAACGTTTCCAAATTTTTAAGTGTATAATTTGTACTATATCAGCATCATGATTATATTGTATTTCGAGTTATGTCGGTGTTTGCGATTTACATTTTAAAAGTATCTTCTGATGAGCTAAAAAGTTAATTTTTTTAAATTCAAAATGGTATATGAAGAAATAATTACAAAACTCCAGGCTGATTGATAATGGAATGATGAAGTATATAAACTGATTGTTTCAAATAAAAATGTGTCAATCTTATCGATAATTCTAAGTGTTATATTTTTGCCCCCACACTTTCGTTCCTTTAAATATATTTCTTTATTAATATGTATTAGATTTTATTTCATCAACATTTATAAGTATAATTGTTGATTAAATGTTATTTATAATATCACTGTACAATTTATCAACGATAACAAATTTTTGTTTGATCACATCTACAATGTACATATATAACATTTTCCAAAGATTTTAACAGGGTAATACTTCATGCTATTTAAAGACTTACATAGATATTATATCTAATTATTTAAAGTCCGATATTTTTATTTACAAAAACAGCCAATTATTGATATCGTTGATTTAATCTCCCTTAAATTTCACTTTAAGTTTTCACATTATGAATCAAAATAACATTTTCGTTTGCAATTCCTTACCCAATGTGGATACCATAAGTTTGTATTGGCAACAGGCAACACAAACGTTGATAATACATTGCGATGTAAATTACTTCATATATTAATCACGGTGATACCGTCGTGATTAATATAAATGAATACTCATGGTGGTGATAAAAATTTGTGCTACGCACGCAGATAGCACATTAACATCGAAACAATTTTATTGATATCACCAAGATATCGATATGTAAAGGCTAACTGGCGTTGTTTATTCGCAGATCTGCATTGTTAGCTTAAAATTACAACTCTAAACATGTCTAGCGTTCTACAACCTTATTAATACCTACTTTAAATTCTAATTGAGGTAATACGTTAATCACATTAGATTTTATCTACTTTAAGGCAGTTTGTTGTCGTGATAATGACACTGTTACTTTATTAGCTATTATACATGAAACAATTAAAATGTCATTTAACTTTCAGTGTTTGATTTTTAGCATTGTATTCATAGCTGTGTCAGCGTACCTTTTGGATTTGTGATAAAAAATGACGTAATGAATTAGGTAGAAAAATTAAAGTAATATGTAAGACTTGGATGAAAGAACAGAAACAAATGTAAAATGAGAAGAAGGGGAGGTTAAGCGTCCGGTAGTCTCACTCACCGTATGTTATGTAGATATTGAAGTTATTACCACGGTCGAGCCAGTCCGATTATGAGGCTTTACCACTTTAGACAACTATAATCATATAAAATTATAAAATTATCATCCATTTTTTAACTTATTAATTTGATGTAACTACTAAAGGAACCCTAACATAGAGTTCCATAACTTTCTTTTATGTAGGATCATATTCAGTTTACTTATAAAACTTTATTTAAAGAATTATTTTTAATAGATAAAAATTACATAAAAAAAATGTGTAGAAGCATTTAGACAGTTTGAAGTTGCAGTTTTAAAACTTTTTCCAATTCAATCTCAAAACTTGAAAATTACAATCCACTAAATATATATCAATCAATCAAGCAATATTTTAATATCAACGCCGTTTCCAGATTACTTACTTTTCTCCCTTCACAAAATTAGTAATACATTATATTTTATTGTGTATTGTGCGTCTGTATAAGGCATATTTGACAGATATTCAGTTTTTCTAACTTATAATCGTAAGCATAATTAATTTACACTAAATTACATTTCTTATTTGCTAATAATTTTAAACATATTTTAAATGTACCTTGACAAATATGATATATGGCAAGAATTATCAGATTATTTAAGACATCCATTGTATCGAATCAAGTAACACAATCAATTAACGAGGCTGGATTACATTCAATAGAAAGCATATAATATTTTAAAGTGCACTAGTTATTAATATTGTGATAACATTAAATTCTTAATAAAGAGTGCATGAAAATGCAGTTACTTTGGCTGAAATACTAGCTAAAATACAGTATTATAATACATCAAAACGTTTCTTATGACTTAACAAGAACTTAAAACTTTATTACAATACTCACTAAAGTTTAATATTAACTGTAATTTATAGCAAATGTAAGATTATAAATATTAGTGTCTCGATATTTGTGATCAATTTATCATCTAAAGTCTAGCAGTTACTAATAGAGTACTTAAAGACCTTTTGTATACTATTACAAATATTATATATTACACAATAAACAATGTGTTATGTTAATTATAACTATTTACGTGTCAAGCAATTTTTAGACCTGACCTCAAATAATTTCAATTGCTTGCAGTTTTTCTTGAATGGTATTAGGAGGTATATAATTTATTATAATTCTAAAAAAATACAAAAGGGACTACGGCTTTCATAATTTAATAACTTGCCAATTTTTTTGTCCAAAAATATTACTCAAAAGATTTATAATTAATTCTTTTGTGGAAATAATTAACTCTCGGTCAACAAAATTGCAATATATTTTATTCTATATATTTTTTTATACCATTTATAGGCAGATTAATCGAATCAAGTTATTTTTGTTTACTTTTCCTTTTTCCCATTCCACTATTTATTTTCTTATTTATGGTAAGCAATAAAAATCTTTTTAACATATTTTATATAAAAATACAATCATATATTATTAATAACCCTATGTTTATATGTGCTTGGAAGAATTAATGTGATGTTATATCCTATACCTTAATTGTGTTACTTATTTTATTGCTCTCGTAATGTTCACCTAGCAGCGATATATTTTTACTCCATCTACTTATACTATACTAGTATTGGAATTTTTACTAGTTTACATTTATGCATAAACATTTTTTCGAATGAAAATATTACAATTTCTTTAAAAAAAAAATCTCATTAAATCGCCATAGTACATAAACTTTTGAAATCGTTTTATATTTCAATTTAGTATTATTTAAAAATTATGAGATTAAAAAGTTAAAAATAATTTAAGTTAAAAATAATTTAAAAAATTGCATGGGAATAATTGGCAAAGAATCATATATACAAGTATGTTTACTAGAGGAGAAAACTTTTGACTTTAATTAAAATAAGTTCGAATGAATCTATAAAACTTGATTTACTTAACAGTTAAAAAAGAAAATCAAAGACAACAGACAAAGTAAGATCCTTTTTCGCTATATTTTTAAGCAAAGAAAAATAAGTTATAATTTTTTACGTAACCGAGAATAAAGTAATTTTGATAACTTTCATTAAATTTTAGTTTGTTGTTCTTAATAAAGTAATAAAAGAAATAACACTATTATTTACCATTTAACCAAATTAAAATTAATACTTTTATAACTTATATTATTTACGAATATTTTGTGAAATAAATTAAAAACAATAAATATCTACATAGTTTGCAAAACATATACTCGTAATTGGACACTGTGCAACTTTTCACATTCATTTCTCCTTAAATAATTATTTCTCACTATTTTATTTAGAATTTATTTAAAGTGCGTTCTCGTAGTCCTTAATAATATTGTATAAAAACTAAACTTTAATATCAATATAATATAACTAACTTTTATACAATATGCAACCAACTAAATAGACTATGTTCCTATATCCCTATTTTGAATATTCCTCATAAGATGGCTTTATTAATTCACTACATTTCATTGGTAGATATCAGCTTGTACTATATGTTTTACTAGTAGCTAATATACATAATTACGCTACTAGCGGCAGTGACAATTTGAACATGGTTCAATTGAACCCATTTATCTACATTTATATTGAAAATTAGGAGCACAAATAAAGATATACTCTATTCGTGATCGCGAACCGTCGTCTCTGATATCCGATCTCCTGCGTCTCAGACAATGGAGGAAAACTGTTGTTGATAAAGGAAATTGCTTGTGTTGGAGCGCAGGAATCACAATTTTTTGTTGTACCATTAATAAATCTATTAACAGTTTGCTACTTTGATTCCCATATGTAAAGCGAGTTCAGTTAAGTATTTTCCTACATCAACAACACGGATTCTAATGCTCAATATGTGGGTTCACTATGAGAGCAATCCGATTAGGAAAAAAAAAACTTAATTCATAAAGTAATTAAGCCTGCATCTACCACTAATGAATATTTAAAAGTTTTGTGCTATTTATAAATAAACAATAATGCAACCAATATTAGTTTAAGACTAGAGAAGCACAGATGGGATTTTTGATGAAAAATTTACTTCTTAAAAAGATTAATATATATACAGAACAACATTTTATTCAGGCACTTCATCTCGTATTTATTTCGTATTTTATATTTTGATGTAATAACCTATTCTTATTTACTAAGATATTGAGGTATTTGTTTAATTTTTAGGTTAGATATTCGGCACTTTGTATTTAAGGCAACAACAATTTACTTAATCTATGCTATATCGTTGTGTTTTTGTAGCTTATTTACTTGAACGAGGTTAAATTGGCAGTTTATTTCATTACAACATTTCCTTTTATAGGAAAAAAAAGGTATTAAATAAAAAAAAAATCCTAAAATTTGTACCTGATCATAGGAAGATAGTTACTTTCTATTTATTTAACTATTTTAGTATTGTAATAGAAAAAAAAAGCAATTTACTATACAAATGTTATAAAAGCAACATTGAAACTTAATAAAAAAATATATATTTTTAAACTAAACCTAACATTCGTGATTCGTGTTGTAACTTCTCAATAATGTTACATACTGTTTAATAAAGTAGCTAAACAACGACTAGTGTTCATTTCAATAAGGAACTTTATATCTTATAACATTAAATTACTTATTCAATGCAAAATCCTCACCTGTGCTAACTCTAGTGTAAAATACCTTATATTATATTTTATTGCTTTGACTTGTAATTTGTTTTTGAATTATTAAATTATTCTACCATGATTTATCGTCTATATAAAAATGTAACAATCATTGAGGTCAAAGAGATAGATAACGATTAAAATATGTATAAATAAATACCAGACCAGACATGCAAGTTTTGATATTAAGCAATAGGTAATTGAATAGCTATGCGAGAATCTACATTTGGAACATATTAACGAATAGCAGGAGTGAAATGATTGTCATGACATTTTGAGTAAAAAAAGGAAGTTGCAAATAAAATAAGTTCAACAAAAGTACGTATCTACTAATGAATAATTAAGGCAATTTGAGCATTAGATTACCCATAGTTACAGAGTCCACTCATTTATACCATGAAAATAATAATTTGAAGGTAGAAGTGATAAATATTTTTAATTATTAAGGCCGATTCAAGCAACTTATAAATATTTATCTGATACTTTAACAGTAAGCCTAATTAGATCTTTTAATTTTTCAACAAACTATCTCGTTGTTTGTTTTTATTATTCCTTTATATTCGTATGACTCTTTAATCCTAAGATATCTTATTATTAGTACTGTTAAGTATTTCTATAAAATGTTTCTTATATAAGCAATTTTAAGTCTTTTAGTTTACAACTGTATCATTATTCAGTGTAAATTTTCAGATCTCTTTGACTTTCAGAACTATCTCTCTGACAGTCTAACAGTTCTAACTTAATTTTACTAGATTTTTCCTAAGTCTACTGAACGGTCAATAGCCTCTGTATTAAAATTATAAATATATAACATTAGCTATCTATATTTATCACAGCTTTTTGTTTCTCGTCAGTAGGCAGGCGGAAAGAATACGCCTTTTCTACTGATGGGCCGGGGTCACCGGTCATGTTGGACATTTGTAATTTGAATTCCACGTTTCAAATTATTACACTTTACATGGTAAAAAAATAAGTGGATTTTAAGGAAAAGACCCTCTATTAGTCTTCTTCCAGAAGTACCAGATCGTCAGCCACGACGTCAGAAACGTGTAGATAAATGATCCAGTACATTAGATTAAAGCACACGAAACAAACCGGAAAGACAATACGTGAGTACTTATCTATGTCTGATGGCGTCATACCGAGAAGTTTGCTTATATCCTGTAAAAAAATATGACGTTAAATATTATACTAAACAGAATATTATATTTGAAAATTGTTTGTGATTTTATTATACTCTGCTTAGAATGTATTTGTATTATCGAGCTGGTCCTCGCATCTGATGGACTAAACATATTTGGCGTTAGAAATATGCAATCTATTCACGCATTTCAATAAAAAGTAAAGTTTTAAATCAGTCTCCGGAAAAAATATAAAATTTACAACTTTATTTATTAGCACATCACCTTCCCTGGGTGTAGAATGTGTGAATGTGGCCCTGGGTTATCTTCTTCTGCACCTCTTCCACCTCCATTTATAGTATTTTCCAAAGTTCCGCCTTTCGAATGAACTTTAGGATCATGCACTTTAAAGCGAACTTCCTACAAAATAACATAATTATCACTACTATTATTATTTGTCCAGTAGTTTCTACTTAATTCTATGTAATAAATCAAGCTTTCTACTAATTACCACGTAACTAAAGAAATGCAACGAATTATTTAATCAGTTTAAGAAATATATATATAGTATAGCGTACTGAGGGTCTACCCGGTGGGCATCTTCCCAAAGTCCCCAGTTTAGAAAGAGTATGTGGGTCTCCTATGGAAGGACAGTCAACTGGCAATTTCTTCTCTGATGCAATTTTTTGAATTGCTACAAATCTTTGCTTTCTCATTTGTATTCGTTTCGCCATATATCCCACCGTTGCATATTCTGAGAATAAAAAGAACACTTGTATTGGAGTTTTTATAACCCTATTATAAAAAATATTAACTATTAATTGAAATTTTATCCTCTGCAATAATATTAAGAATAAATTTAATAATAAATTTTAATAATTAAATTGCACTAATTACATTTTCAGCTAATTAAAAATTAGCAGTAAATCAGCTTTGGTTTTCCAGGTTTTTGGATTCCGTTTTTCAAAATAAAGTTTTGTGCCAAAAGTAGTGCCCTTTTCAGGATTTCTCCAGACTATCTTTTTTGTCATTCTAAGTAGTTTGTACTAATAACTAATAAATTACCCAAATTTTTTTGATCCTTAGTGAAATTATTTTTTGTAGTAATAAAAAGTATTATGGAATAGAAAAGGAATTTGATTTTGAAAAAAATTCAGTATGGTTTCAGTTTGATTAATTTGAAATATATTTTTTATTCTTAAATCTAAGTGGCTAACTGTTTCTTCTTCAGTTGTTTTTTGCAAACTCATTTGATTTTATTGTTCTATTATCCTACTTATAAATGTTATTAAATTAAGTGGTTCATCTTGCTTTTTGGACAAGTGAACAGCTTTCAATGTATTCGACAACCCTTCTGAATTGAGTGTCCCCTTACATTTATTTTGTCTTTTTTCGGACACATTATTTATGAAAATCTTTTTAAAATTTTATAACATTGTTTTATTTTCTACATTTTATTTTTTATTTAAAGACGCTATGTGATACAATTTTTAAAGCTAGTATACAAGTGTGACTCATTTTTTCACTTATATATAGGAAATAGGACTTTAATCGAAAATTAGGAGTGATTGTCAAGGCAATGTAAGATTCAGCTTATTGTAGTTTATTTTATAACACTGAAATTCTCGTATAGAAAAACATTCTAACAAATAATTAATATACCGTATAAAAATACGGTTTATTAATTATTTGTAGGAAGGAACAACGAGAATTCATAATTTTTGCAAACAAATTATAGTTTCGCATTTTCTGCATTAGAGTAAAATTACCTAATAAACTGGCGAAGACCATCACAAAACAAGTTCCCAGGTAAACGTCAATTGACTTCACGTATGATATCTTAGGGAGTGCAGCATTTGTTGAAGACATAAGTGTAGTCATTGTCAACACAGTAGTCACGCCCAGAGCTACTCGTGCAGGAGTGGCATTTCGGTTTAGCCAAAAAGACACCCATGATATAATAACTATTAAACCAGACGGAATATAAATTTGAATCAAGTAGTATCCCATGGATCGAACAAATTGTATTTCACAGGCCAATCTTGAATAATTTCCTGTAAAAGTTTTATAAATATTTAGATTCTCTTTATACAGCATATGTTTCTTTTCATAACCATCTGGAGTTGTTTATACTTGGATTTTCAACAGTTTAGTGTACTCTTTCAACATCAATCTTACATAAATTTAATATTACTAAAACACACAATTCAGTGTTTTTTGTGCAAAAATACGAAAGCAGGACGTGAAAAGAGTCGTGGCTGTTAATGTTCAGTGTTTCACTTTCGATCTATTTATGTTCTTTGATGCCCAATCACTAATATCCCCGATTTAAGTACCTGTAGTCAGTGAGATTTCCATAGCTCGTTGACGATGACCAAGAACCTTGAACTGCGGAAGCGACACCTCGCTCGAAACTCCAACAGAGTTTGGTCCTTCGTTCCATTTGTATCGGATGTCCCGCATGGTGTAGCCGACTGTGCGCAGCGGATACATAAATGAAACAACCCCAGGCCCATCGCAGTGGGTTTTATAACTCGAGTCTTTATTCGGTTGGGGTAAGAGCGGGGAGTCGCGTATTTAGTTGACGCGTCTATTCGTGCGTTTGTTATGTTTTATTTAGCATGTGTGCTTGTGTCGCGGTATCGAACGTCTGCACACGGGCTGAGGGAGACGGGGTCGGATGCAGAGCGTGGATAGGCAATGCTTACACAGCAAACTTGGCAAACAGATTACCTGTCGTGAGAGTTACAACAGTAGCACGCTGCCGGTGTCCTAGAACACGAAATTGCGGCAGCTGCACCTCGTTGCTCATGCCGACACTCATAAGTCCGTCCTTCCAATGGTACCGAATGTCTCTCATGGTGTACCCGACTCCGGAGACATGCCAAACACACAGAACGCTATCACTTACGCTGCGAAGCATCATGTTTTCTTCACGTTGATGACGATGGAACACACGGGTACTAACGGCCAGACTTAGCTGAGCCGAATCGAGTGATTCAGTTAACCTTGTAGTGGCTCAATATGGATGATAGAAAAATAGAAATCTACTCATTCTACATTTTTAGTGACGGCAATGTAATAAAATTTATTAAAAAAAAAAAAAAAACAAGAAGAACGATATTCAAAATACATTTTATGCATACATTTATATATATTATATAAATTAAGGCAACTAAATAAACTATCATGCATTTCGGAAAAGGCGTTTTTTGTTAAAAGCTTCCTTATAATCAAAGAATTTTTTGCTATCTGTGATCATAAGTCACAAGAGGTAAGTGCTTTGTTTTTTATTTGCGGGTGCGGATGAGGGTGCAGAAGTATGACGGTGCAGTTAAGTGCGCCCGTGCACGTTTGTGGGGTCGAATGCATGTGCTCTGTATCTGCGACAAGGCTTTCGGTGGTTGCAAACTTCGCGACCTCCGTACCCCGCCTCCTTCGCCCAGTTATCGCAGTGCGATGTCTTATAATCATTTTTTTCGCATAATGCTCGTAAGGCTTACTATTTTAAGAGTCTGCCTTCTGCGGGTGCTGTATGCGAGAAGGAGACATTCCGATTTATGAAAACACGAGGGTAATCACAGCACGTGTCGGCGATAAGTTGAACGCTTGTGCTCACAAGGTATCCCTGAGTAGCCTCTGTGATACAAGAAAGTGATCACAACACAGTTTCGGTAAGCCTAGTGATAATTTGCATTGTGGAAATTATTAAACCGATGATTGCTTTTGGTGAAAACACGAATATCTTTCAAATATAGTTTTAAATTATTTTTCTATCATCTTGAAAAGTCATATCACTCATATTTTTTCTAATTTTGATATGGTTTAAAAAGTGCATGATGTCAAATTCCACCTTCGAAATATTCATTGCACTTTAAACCATTTTTTTTACATTGACATTATACATGTTACAAAAAGCGTGCTAAGAGATATTCACGATTTAGTAGCGTATAAAAATTAATATTAACAAATTGCATTTTAAGATTAAATTAATCTTGTGGTTTTTGCATAAATATGGGATTTTTTATGAATATACGTACTATATAGGAGGATACTTACAACTCTCTATTTCAATGTGACAGAGCTGTCTATCCATGGGAAAGTACTGAAGATTCATAGGGCATGATGCGGTTATAGTTAATCTGAAAATGTTTTGACATTGAAACTAATTTGTCCTTAGTTATAACAGGGCATTGTCAAAAGAGAACAGTTATTTCTTTCCAATCACCTACTTCACTATATTTTACCTGATACTTCTTGTGATTGATCCCGAATAATGAATGCGTATAAATTCGTTGCTTGTGGTTGCTATATGAAAATATGATTGTTTTTCGTTTACAAAAAATGTGTCAGGTACCCAAATGTTTTTTATAAATTCTGAACCAACAGACAAAGTTTCTACACCTGGTCGTTTTTTATAGGCCAAACGTGGGTCGGTCCAAAATTGTCTGAAGTAAAAATCCAGTGTGAAATCCTGCCGAACAAAAACGATAAAAATTATAATAGATATCACTTTGATAACATATAATAATTAATAAATCTCACTCTCATCAGAAGTGTGTTTTTAAATAAAGAGAAAATTATAATTATAAAATATTTAGATGAAAGCTTTTTATAATTTTAAAATAAAATAATGTGATAAAAATTAAAAAAGGGGAAATTATACAACACAACTAATTTTAATTAAACATTTAATACGGCATGCTTTTGTAATGTTGTATGATGATAAATAGAGGGAACTGAAACCATCGACTGGTCAGTAATGTTAAAGGTAGTGTTGATATTTGTGTTTTGTCAGTGTAATCTTACTAAAATATAATTAAAAGACGATTAATTAGTGAAAAAGGTGTAAAAATAAAGTGCGGTGTGGTGACATAAAGCCTACGAAGAAGTGAGGTCAAATGAGTGCTCATTGGTGGGACAGGGCGAGGTGAGTGGGTGGTGGCAGAGGCTGGCACCCACGGCTCGATAAAGGCAATATTGTTATACAAGCTAATAAGCCAATAAATACACAAATTGCCTCATATTTAAAATTCTGTAAAGTTATATAACAAATTGTAACATTTTATATCTCGTTTCGTTCGAGTTTACTAGCGAGACAGCGTCCCGTGGCCATGGGTCACGTCTTATTGTGACCTTTTCAGCTTTGATTTGGTTTCCACTTTAAGGATTTTTCACCATAACGCCTAACAGCTCGTAAAAAAATCTTTTTGGAAGACCGGATGTATGTTATAAGTCTTGTTTGATACAAAGGATAAATTGTTTAGATTTTAAAGTGATTTAAAAAATATAAACCTTATACAAAACCGGTATTCCAAATGGATGGAGAGCTTGGATAGTAACGATAACTCAGGCAATATCAGTTGATACACACATATACATATAAACATCAATCTACAAAATGGTGACCAACAAACGTACAGTTGTCGCAAATCCATAGAATATTTCATGAACACCATAGTTTAACAGCATACCACGTGGTCTTGATATAAATATCACCGAACGATCTAAAACGAAGTGCTGATGTACTTCCTTGAAGAATGCTTCTGTCAATATATTCTTTAAAAGAGAAACCAACAACCATTGTGAAGTGGATCTAAAGCAAATAAAGAAGATACCATAACAGACAGAAAAAGCCAACATCACCACTTCGAATTAAAACGATAGAATTCTCTTTGGAATTACGAGAACTGCTGGACACACAACCTCATAACTGATACTATTAAACGAATTGCCTTTCTTATTATGGCTCCCTTATACAGATTTTGAGGAACTCGTGAGTTAAAAGATCATATATACATAATAAGAAAGCAACTTTGCAATCAAAGGCGTTTTGCTCCACGAAACGCAGACATGCTCGCAGCCTCGTAACTGGGGCTGCTCGGTCATTACAGCGTTAGCTGTAAGGACCGAGACAAGCGTGAGCTGAAAATAGCGAGTACCATGAGCACTTCGGAGACGGAGCTGATAGAGAGCACATACATGGTGACGCCCACCTCCACTGGCGGACCTGCAATCAAGTCCAATCGTAAGTCGAGCGTGCGCCTCACGTCGTGAAAACCAAACCACAGGTTCTGACGTGCCCCATCGCCGGAGCGGGACGCAGGGCGCGGGGAGTGTGCAGTAATTGACAAACGCAACGAACACAATCACACCGATGGGCGCCTACAACAATCGAACCGTGGACACGGGTGCTACAATGAACGGTAATGCTGGTGAACGTACTAAAGGACAATCTTGCTATGTATGCGCTGTGTCTTTAATATTGCTTTGAAATTAAGATACCATTTTGACTTCAGACAGAGAGCTGATGGAGAGCACGTACATGGTAACGCCCACTTCCACGGGTGGTCCTGAAAACGACACAATTAACAAATGACAGGCAGTAGTTTTCTGTGTTGTCTGTAACCGGCACGGAGTTTACTGAAATAATAGTGGTTGAAGACTTTAGATAGAGTCAACTTATCTAGTTGCAAAGTGAAATTATATGCTAAACAAATGAAATCATATTGTATAGTAACAAGACCATAGATTCGTTTTGCGAAACATAAATAAACATTTCGATTCATATAATGTTTCACGTAATAATTGTTCCTGTAAATAAAAATTAAAATGAGCAATAAGAAGTTAACTCAAACTACGCTTTGACATACGCTTATTTATAATTATTGTATTTTATAATTTTTTCTAATAAACTATATACTTTAAAAATATTTACTACATTCCAGTTTATTTTTTGATATGGACGTTAGTTATAAAAACTGAGTCCAAAATTTTTTTACTATAAAAAATTTTGTTTACTACATTCGTGTATTTCATAGGTTGAACATCGTAGCATTATCAGTAGAATGGGGTACTTACTATATTGTAATCATAGGTTTTAAAAATATCCTCAATGTATGATTTTGTATTCTATTTTTTTTCTAACATACCTACCTAGATTTAATATTTAACTAGATCACTTCCAATCAGTGCTATAACTCTAATTACTTGTAAATCTGTGTATATACAAAGATATATCAATAAAAAGTTCATCTTTGTAGCATTCAATGTTGCCACTTTCCGCGATTCAAATTAGCTTCTATGATTATAATACTCTCATCAAGTTCTAATACATTTTTTATTCGGCAGGAAGGTAAACATTTAAAATTGTAGCAGTTGTGATACAACAGGAAAGATAATTAAAAGGACATATATGGAATAAAACTTTGTTGCGTCTGTTTGTAGCTAAATGTTGTTTAAAATGAAATATGTACCCTTCCTTATTCATACAGTTTTAGATTTTGTGACATAAAAGATGTTTTGTTGTATGGAAAATGTTTAATGTGAAAAACATGAACATGCCCTGAAAATGTGTTCGGTTGTATGAATGCAATAACATTAAATTACTGCTCCACAGCTTTTTGGCACGTAATTTAGGAAATAATCAATTTAGAAGAGTGTTTTACATTTTTTATTATAAAAAGTTTCATACCTCCAATACTTTTATCTTGCCAATAAATGTTTACATATTTGTCAAAAAGTTGAGGCGATTTGTATGCGACGAACATTAAAACACATAGAGGAAATATGATTGCCTATTAATATAATGAACAGAACAGTGGATATCATTTGATTCTTTATATATATATATACATATACATGAGAGTGTTTACTAAAATAAATGGTGATAAAAACGTATCACTAACCTCCATAGTTTGGCCTTACTCTTTTGTCGTAACTTATGCTAAATGAATCTAATATAGCTGATATATTGACATCTCCAAACATGCCTCCACCGCCAACACCCCTGTAACAAATGAAAATAAACGATTAATTTATAAGACTATTACTTTATATGGACATCTAATTTATATAATTATTCAACAATAACATTTTACTCCCAATCTTAGCAATTTTTAAGAAGATCATCATTCATAAAGAATTACATTTTATACATTATTATTTTGAATATTTTGAAATTTCTTAAAATTTAGAATTTATTTCTAACCATAACAATTGGAAGCTACAGTAAAATCTGTTATAGTATTTCTAGCTCATGCTTTTATATTATTTTTTTTTAATAAATGACATAAAATAATTAAAAAAAAAGTTTCACTTAATAATAAATTAATTTTCTTAACAGAATATCATTTGTAAAGTCACTTAGTATTATATAAATAGTTATTTAAGTATCAATTGAAAGAGTGCAACATAAACTTTTTGTTTCATAGTAGTTATTAAATTCTACTCTTATTTTTATAAATTAAAATGTCATGGGTTATAGTAAGCTTGAAGCTAAATTATAAATAACTACTTACTTACAGATAATAATCACTTCGTACGCCTAAACTTTCAATTAAAATAAAGAAAAATCGTAATAGCCAGAGTATGGTAAATATATCGCTTAAAATATAAACCTGCTGACTCCACTTGATCATTATCACACCGTTTTTCTTTGTTGTTATGGCTTAATGTGGCTAGCATTTACATATCTTATTGCTTAAAACTTATTATAGGCTGTAACTAACCAAAAAGTAGCCTTTACAAGGTAAAATAATAAATTTATTTGTAAAGAAAACCAAAATGTTTTCAGTTTTTATATTGTTTCATACAAAACTATATATAAATACAAAACTAAATACATAAAATATATACCAAACAACTATTAATATAAGTAAAAATAACTATTCACACGATTTGAAGAATAATGTTATCTTACTTCAAAATAAATGCAATATTTATTTTGTCCATTGGTAAAGTTGGCCATTGTGATGTTTTGCAATTTCTCTGCCACTTTCACAGTTCAATGAATCCGCTATTACCTTTTAATTTTCCTTAAAAAAAGTGGTCCACATAATAAGATTCAAAAGTGTTCCCGTGAATAGTGGCAAACAAAAGGTGAAGTTAAAGGCTAAACTTCTGGACTTACGGTTTTGGCTTAAGCAATTTTACATTCAGCCATTCATAGCCTAGTTAAGAAAGTAGTTCTTCAACTATCAATACTTCTATTGATGAAGTGTAAGATAGAATACTCAACGGTTGGTTGGCTTATGATTTCATTTATTAGCCTTGGCAATATTGCACGAATACGAATAATTTCAATTTTGTAATTTTTATAAAAATAAAAATATAACGGCATATCTGAAAGTACTGTTGATTTGTTATATCAGTTCGTCGTTTCTAGGGTATTACAGATAAGAAATTTTTCACGTTTCAAAACTTAAAGATCTTAAATTCTAACAACAGTAATTTATAAATTAGTCAAATTGTCGACCTGTCCGTAATAAACTTTATTTTTAATATTAGTTATAGAAAGTTAACTCCAAATCAATTGAACCAAATAATTCTACAAAAAGAGAGATGCATGGCCACATATCTTTTGTACGATACCGATGAACACCAAATAATTACTTATGTTAGAGACCGTATAAGACATAACCGGTATGCGAAATACCTATCAAAGGAAGAATGTGTAGGTAGGTAGGAAGACTACAAAGCTCTTTGTTCAGTAATCTTATAAAATCAGGTATTTTAAATATTGTCTTAAAATTTTGTAAAATGCATACTTACAAAGCGCCTTTAGATTCCTGTTAAAAATGTTTCGTATTCCTAACCCATAATTATTCTAAAATAGAGTAAAAACATAGACATGTATCGATGTACCGATGTACCGATGTACCGATGTACCGATGTAGCGAAGTACAGATGTACCGATGTACCGATGTAGCGAAGTACAGATGTACCGATGTACCGATGTACCTATGTACCGATGTACCGATGTACCGATGTACCGATGTACCGATGTACCGATGTAGCGAAGTACAGATGTACCGATGTACCGATGTACCGATGTACCGATGTACCGATGTACCGATGTACCGATGTACCGATGTACCGATGTACCGATGTACCGATGTACCGATGTACCGATGTAGCGAAGTACAGATGTACCGATGTACCGATGTAGCGAAGTACAGATGTACCGATGTACCGATGTAGCGAAGTACAGATGTACCGATGTACCGATGTACCGATGTACCGATGTACCGATGTACCGATGTACCGATGTACCGATGTACCGATGTACCGATGTACCGATGTACCGATGTACCGATGTACCGATGTACCGATGTACCGATGTACCGATGTACCGATGTACCGATGTACCGATGTACCGATGTACCGATTTACCGATGTACCGATGTACAGATGTATCGATGTGGCGGTGTACCGATGTACCGATATAACGACGTACCGATGTACCGATATAACGACGTACCGATGTACCGATGTACCGATGTACCGATGTACCGATGTACCGATGTACCGATGTACCGATGTACCGATGTACCGATGTACCGATGTACCGATGTACCGATGTACCGATGTACCGATGTACCGATGTACCGATGTACCGATGTACCGATGTACCGATGTACCGATGTACCGATGTACCGATGTACCGATGTACCGATGTACCGATGTACCGATGTACCGATGTACCGATGTACCGATGTACCGATGTACCGATGTACCGATGTACCGATGTACCGATGTACCGATGTACCGATGTACCGATGTACCGATGTACCGATGTACCGATGTACCGATGTACCGATGTACCGATGTACCGATGTACCGATGTACCGATGTACCGATGTACCGATGTACCGATGTACCGATGTACCGATGTACCCATGTACCGATGTAGCGAAGTACAGATGTACCGATGTAGCGAAGTACAGATGTACCGATGTACCGATGTACCGATGTACCGATGTACCGATGTACCGATGTACCGATGTACCGATGTACCGATGTACCGATGTACCGATGTACCGATGTACCGATGTACCGATGTACCGATGTACCGATGTACCGATGTACCGATGTACCGATGTACCGATGTACCGATGTACCGATGTACCGATGTACCGATGTACCGATGTACCGATGTACCGATGTACCGATTTACCGATGTACCGATGTACAGATGTAGCGATGTGGCGGTGTACCGATGTACCGATATACCGATGTACCGATGTACCGATATAACGACGTACCGATGTACCGATGTACCGAAAGTATTAAGGCTTGATATTTATTGAACAACGAATATGAAATTTAATGGGAATTAAATATTTGAAAAATAATTTGTGATATGATGTTCGTAGAGTATTGACCGTAAGTTTCGGTCAGTAAATTTTTAATTTTTCATAATTGTTTTGTATAATTATTTTATGTCATATGTTACAAGACTTAAAACATCTTTTAGATTTATATTAAAAAGTTTGGTAATGGTAAATTTTTTGTTACTTTGATCGATAATCTTAATAAATATTAATACACAATAAAAGGGAATAATATGAAAATCAAATAATTAAAAAGTTACAAAATTAATAAACAATTATAATAATATACACTATATACCTAATATGTATTATGTATATATCATTTTAATCATTTATTAGAAATTTTATAATTTATTTTGTAATATTACTTCTTTACCGTTATTATATTAGGAATTCTTACATATTTGTTCTCTAAATTAAATATAAATAGCGAAGAAAGTAATTTAACAATAGTATTTTATTAACTAAAACGTTTTTGGTTAGAATTTTGCAGAGTTATAATATAGCATGGTCATTTAAAAAAGGGTGCTAGAAATAAAATATAAATTATGAAAGTTAAAGACAAAGCGTTCGTATATTGAGTAATTAAATTAATATTTATTTATTTCTAGATTTCTATTATTTTAAATTTATTTTTAAATTAAACGTGCAAAACGTAAATTAATGATTTCTGACTAGATATAACTCCAGGTAATATTTTGCAAGGCTGGTAATTCAATTGCAAGAGCAAGAAGCAAGGCACAAGAAAAAAATTACAATGAAATAGTTTGTACGCTTTTTTATTTATTGTAAAGGTCGCTAGCATAACAGTTTAGTAAAGCGCAAACTAAAGTACAATATATCAAATAAAATTAAATGTGTGGTTTTTTTGCTTATTTGTGAAATAAAACAAACGAATAATTATTTATCACATTTCATTTACTTACGCGACATTTTCAGCTTGTGGAAGAAATGCGGCCGCGAAAGCTATAAGAATGGGCCCGCTCTTAGAGCGGCCGCTCATGGCGCGTGTGTTAGTCTCGTGAAGGCACTGCAGGTAACCACAAGGACGTGTTACCGAGACGTGTTGGTCCTGGCGGCAGAAATTTAGGTCATCGATTTTCGTGACCCGGATACCAGACGGTACCCAACGATAGTGGCGAAACCATGCGAGACAAACATGGAACTAGACAAAAAACGCTTTACTATAGATGAATGCCATCTATCTTTAGCCAAAAGAAGTTTCAGCGGTAATGTTATCTAAACAACGTTAATGGGTAATTTTGTTTTAAGGTGACGATAAATGCTACAAAATATTTTGTGAGGAAAGTTATTTAACCAAAACATAAAATACTCCATTATAGTTTTTAATGCCCTCTTAAGATCCAGCTTGTAAACTATAACTAGTTACAACACCTGCCGTAGTTCCTACAGAAACAGTTCCTTGATTTTCCGCTAGGTAGAACAAAAATATAATTTGTATACCATATTTCAATTTTCGGCAAATTAAGCACTTTAATTAAGCTAAAATTCTTTTCCCTTAACACGCAAAATATATTTCAAATATTTGAAAATAAATGTTTTATCTAAAGCAAAACTAAAATTTTATTTATAATCTTAAATATGTTATTGTCAGTGATAATATATTGATATATGAAATTATTTTTTGTGTCAGGCTATTTAGCACTGACAACCATAGATAAATCTGTAATTAATATTATTTGTGCATGGAGCCATAGTATAAAAAAGTAGTCTTCCTTGTATCCAACAGTAGTATCCTTCTCAACAATCATTACGCACAAATTCCGTATCACCTTAAAATACATATATTATACTATTAGATTTAAAAATAGCTTGACTAAGGTAATCTGATACCCTGAAGTTAGGTGAAGTTCAAACAAAACAGAAGATAGAAAAACAAGAATAACAAAAGGTTTCATTGTATGCAAAACTGAAGAGACAGAGACATTGTATATCATGTCCCAATATTTGTTTTTAAAAAAATAACATGATAACTTATTAATCGCTTCATCAAGCATTACTTGCAGTAACATCCACTAGGAAATAATATATAAGACAATTAATTTTGGTCTTAACATAATGAGAAGGCTTTTCATGTGCAAATTGAAAACGGGCTAAAAGGTGTTTTTAAAAATTAGACAAGTTTAAATAAGCTTTAATCGGGTTAGAACATGTTTGCTACATGTTAGGGAGCTCATATACTCTGCCTTTTGCGAATATTTTCATGAAGAAAAATCATATATTTGGATTTTAATTACAATTTATACATTCTAATTATACATCTAAATGCCTTTCATCCAACTGTGACTTATTTCAATAACATTACTATTCGCAAATTATTTTTTACTAATAACAAGGAAGATATAATAGTAGATATTAAATTTATTAGCTAGAAGTATTTCTTAGAAACCGTCTGAACATCCATTGTGTTACGAAATTCACCTGTGAAGTTCACATTTACCTGTGAAGGTTGAAACATTCGTACATGTTATAAAAAAAAACAAATTTATTTAAAAACTGGACATTCAGTCCCATAAAATAAAGTGCATATCTAATTTATATCATTGACTTAACGGCTAATAGCAACGTCTGATGTCCTAAAAGCGCTGTCAATATAACACTAAACTAAAATATTAAATAATACACAATTTACACTCACGCAAACACTGTCAACAGGAAAGCCAGATGCTCAGTTCCACTCTATACATATTGTACGGTGTAGGCCCTTTACACCTTTGAATTTTATTTAAATTTTTCTTAAGTGTTTATAAGTACTCCTTATGAGACGAAACCTCTCAGCATTCCATGAATTCACCGTGCGGGTGCCGGGTCCATCGCGTTGCAGGGAGGGGAGCTCCAACAGTGCCTGGGACTTGCGGCCCAGGTGTAGGTTTAAGAGGCCCCTATCTAACGCGCGTTAAACGCTCACCTCCACTGTCCAAGCTCCTCTCTCTATCAAACCAAATATGAAACGAACCTGCTAGGGCTGCCTTCGACACACGTTCCAAGAATGAACTGTTCTTGCCAGGCCTAAGTCTTTTAGCAGCTTGTAGAGAGATTTGACTGTTATACCTCTCGCTCCTACTTCTACCGCGTACAAATTTACAACGAACATATTCTTAGTGAGTTCGTTAGTGAGCAATAATACTTGTTGAGCTTGATGGCATGGTCTTTGGGGATGTTGGTTTTCTAAGGAACCGTGAGCTCTATTAGTACAACAGCTCTTTAAAATTCGCGAATATAAAAATATGTCCGGTCTGGAGGTCGACGCACAAATATCCTCTGGTATCTTATATTGCTTCTTATAAGTGTCCATCATTAAAGTGCAATCCGAAGCCACTTTAATAATAGAGTAAGGCTTGACATTTGATTTTGTAGCCCTAGTGCCTCCTCTGACAAAATCTACTGATCGTTGGTTCGTGGTTTTTTTTTTCCGCTCTTGCTACCGATAGACTAACCGCTTAACGTATGACTTCTAAAATCCTATCGTTACGACGCGAGTATTGACCGCTATCTAGGAGTACCCTACATTCAACTGCCTCCCCGCAGGTGCAGCAAGTTTTTTCGGTACCTTGGCCCAATCTTACTAAATTACTCTGATCTGGGAGAGTCATCAGGAATGCATTGAGGTAAAATTTTAGCAGTGTTGGCGACCAATCATGAATTAAAGTGCGCTATTTTAGTGCTAATGGGATGCAAAAATCTCCTATGTGTAGCCATTCATTCTGCATTTATAAGCATATTGCATGGATCTTATATTTAGAATTCTCGTCTTGCCGAATAAAGGTCTTTAATATATCCGTATATTTGGCCTTCCTACTTGATCCTAACCCTTTGTGCCCCTATCATAAACTGTTTGTGGAATTGAAGTCTCGATTCTAGCTCTAGAGCATCATTGTCTTTTGGGAGTGATGTAACGACGTCATCCTGGGATGTCCCCAGGATATGTCTCTTGGAAACTCTCAGGTGTTTATAGAGCTCTGATGGCCTTTTTAGACTCATCCCAAAACTATTGCGATCCCTGAATAAAGTAGATGAGTCAGCCATAAGCGCAGGCCGAGCCACCACTTCAACATCTTTATGACGCCTGCATCTAACTTTGACAAAAGAGTTTTATTAAAATCATAGACGATATAACATCAAATAAAATAGCGTATAAACATCAAAATTTTATTAGAATGAAATATTATAATTGATAACATACATGATGGCAGTGCTAATATTGTATTGATTTAATTTAATTTAAATATTACGTTGACTAATAAGTTAAATAGTAAGTTCATTATTATATTGAAGGTGAAATATTCACTAGCCTATGGTATTAAATCTGAAATAAGGACATTGTTTTATCTTTAAAGAAATGATTGTAGATGTACTTAAAAAAATTAGTCAACAGTGCTTTTTTAAATACCTAGCATCATTAAGATTTAGGATTTTGTCGATAAAGGGTGACAGAAGTTTCCAACGGCAATCTTAATTTTCTCTCTATATAACTTAACTAGTGATTGATAGAAACTTCGGATATTTTCCTGACTTCTCTGAGTTTATCTTTATTTACTAAATGATTGCAATTCGTTGTGGGACAATCATATTTTTTTTCAGACTCGTGTTTATTTGTTTCCCTGTTGTTTATGTCCATAACTTGTATCATTGAGTTTCAAATACAAAATGATTTATTTTGTATATTGTAATTCAAATTCATTTCTAAATAAGTGTCATGCTTTAAAGAGACAAATGAACACATATTATAGAAATGGATATTATAAAGCAATTACATATTTATTATAATTATAAATATATGATAAATAAATCTTCCCTGACTAACATTATTTAAGATACATCTACAATTTATTTATTTTAATTACATAAAAAATGTCCGTATAATAACGTTGAGAGTTAAAGAACAGTAATTATTATCACATATTACAAAATTAAAAAAAAATAAGTCACATATAAAACTGATACGTGATGTGACTTCTGTTGTCATCTTTGGTACATACCAAATTATTGTTTTATATTATTTATATAATTTTATAAGAAATTTATATTTATTTGTACTACACTTAAAAGCACAAGCAAGGTGAATATATATTAAGAGAAAAATAATATGTCTAATTAGTAAGAATAAATAATTATTCTAAACTTATTTTATAATGATAGGTTCCTTATTGATAGATTAGATATTTTCAAAATATTTCAAAGGGAAAAAATTTTATAAGCTAGCCGAAATTTTAAAAATTACCGAAATATAGTTCTTATATCAAAATGTGTGAGAACAGCTACATATTACTTTTACATACTTTTATTATTCTTATACTTAAGTGCACAAATTATTTTTATGAAGTTTGTGAAATACAATTCACATAAAGTATTTAGAAAAAAATAGTATTAAATCTAATTTAAAACTACATGGTTCAATATTAAAATAATATGTATGTTATTTTAAACACAACAAAAAAGTTTCGATAAGATTGACAACTCTGTCCCGAGTTAGATAAATATTGTCAATATTATTTAGTATTATTACTAAAACTTTATTATATTTAAGCATAACAATTGATTATCTGGAATTTTTTTAAACAATTGCTATATTTCCTACATGTGCTGAGTTATGATATAATTTAACAAATGTATTCATGTTAAATGTATTAATAGGTGCATAAGTAAAAAAGGTACAAAACACAACACCTGTCATATAAAAAATGGAACATCGTAAGATTAATAATATTATAAGTATTAATATTACTAATTCATATCGTCTAAATAATCTAAAAAAATTAACGACATTCAATAAACTACAGAAATAGTTTTTAAGATATAATGGCCTGAGTAGTTTCATTATTATAAAACCTTACTCTAAAGAAGAAATTAATATTTAAAGATTTTTGCAGCCCAATTGTGTTGTTTTTTCGTTATGGACTTAAGCTAAAATCGTCGCACAGACAACAAGAAGTACTTTTCACGTAGTTACTTCTTAAAAATAAAGGGTCTCTCAAGATTGACTTCAAAACTTTAGTAGTTGATAAATACCATCTTGTCGAATCTATTCCCGCAATTTAATATAATTATTTAATTTGTCATATCGACATAGTTGAAAACAATTTACAAAAACACGTGCAAATTGTGTTTTATCAAATTTTGTGATGCAATATTCTTCTTGGGTGTTTGAAAAGAATAAAGGAGTTATATATTACAATAATATTTGAATTTAAAAATAAAAAACACTTAATGCGAGACCCCTTATCATAAAAATCATATACATAAAGGCTTGGATTACAGAAAATTAAAATTGTTATAAGATAAATAACATAAAATGGATCAGAAAGTTAGAAAAGACAATAGTTACAGTTGATAGAGGTCAACATTATTAGGTTTTGATAAAGAAGAGCGACGTAAGTTAACGCCACTCTTCTTTGCGGATCAGACATGCGTGAAATTTGCGTGGGCCGTGTCGTCTTGTGAGATTTGAGTCCCAGCAGCGAAGTACTGAAAACATGTAGTAAGCACCAATGTTAATAAATATTGTCTTAATTACTTTTCAAAGTTGTGATAGGAGAGTTCTCTAAATCATGATAATAAGAATGAAAATTTTTTAACTTTCCGTTTCAATATATTGAAATATAATGGTTAATTGATAATATTATTTTTTTACTGTAAATTATGCAAAGAAATAAAATTGCAAGCTAGTGCTGACAACTTCGATTAAAATTAGCTTGATTATGCGCCAGTTAATAGTCAATACAAACCTTGATTTAATCTGTTTCAGACAAAGAAAATCTGTATAATATTTTCAGTATTTAAAATACACACAAGAATACTCACACACATAAATACTGCTTACGTTTTGTACTGTATAAAAATTTTCTGCATGGATATAGATTGTAAGACTGTAAGTACATGAATTTAAATCAAATAATATACTTCTTAATATCATTCTGCTACAAGTAGGAGAACGTGTGACGTGGTTCCTAATTTGGAGTGGTGTAAATTATACAAGCAAAAAAAAACATAATACATCGTTAGGTAATAGAAATACATATGTATATGGATACATATCTCCCACTTATAATGAAACGATGACCTTTTCACTGAGAGAGTAAACTCGTTATAGCATCGTTAAAAAAAATTAAAATTGAATCTGCAGTTAAAAGGTATTTATATTTAATAATTAAGACAATAGTGATATGAATGATGGGTCTTTTTTGACAAATTTTCGAATGAATAGCCTTTCTTTCTAATAGTCCATAATAATTTCTATTATATATTTTTTTTAAGGTCTTATCACACTTAAGTGAATTGTAAAATTTGTGTTATTGTTCATGCAACCAAAATGTCAAATTTGTTGTATACGAGTATCGACATTCCAGGAATTTATAAATGCATAGGAAAGGTTAATGCACTGTTTCAAACACAAACATAGGATAATATAACATAACAAATGAGCTGACTCTTACTCTTTTAATAAAACTAAAACCTGCGGTAATTGTAAGATGTGTATTAGGGATTAACATTTTAACAGATAATAACTTTCGTAGCACTTCATATAACTTACGGAATGTCTAATACATCTTCCGATGTCTATTGCCCATTGTTTCTCTTCCTAGTAAGAAGTCGTTATACTAGGACAAAAAAATATATTTATATTTATTCTCTGTTGCTTATTGAAAGTTTGTCTAATCTTAATAGCTTTACCTCAATAAATCAAAATTGGTTCATATGAAATGAAATTTTAGTCTTACCTATTCATTGCAATGACATTTTTCTTTTCCGTTAATTTATAGTTGATTGAATTTTTTAAATTCTTCAACTGTAATTAGATGTAAGTCCCAATATAATTTTTAAATCTACATATGAGGAAATGTTCATCAAATAGTGCTTTTTATTTTAACGTAGAGGCAAATTACAACATTATCACTTTGAACTTTGTACAAATTGAACTAGATGCTGCCCTGGACTTGGATAATTAGCTTGGTTTGGAGTTTAGCAATGAAAAGCGGTAGGCTGATTTCATTGATTTAGTTTATCTTGTATCTAGATCGATAGATACCATTGGTAGATACCAGCCACCATATCTTAACAGGCTAAAGAAACAGATGAGAAGGATCTCATTGTTTTTCTATTACCCAACGACATGTATCTTTGAATCTTTGACTTAATTTTTCTTCCATTCGATCAAATTACGTTAACTGCATTAATTTATATGTTATATCTTAATATATTTTATATTAAAATCATAGGTATAAGTTATATTAAGCCTTACCTTTAATAGACTCTAGAAAAATGCAAAATGTATTGGAAGTCTTTTATGTTCTCAGTTATATTTTATACTTATATTTATCAAAGACAGAAAATTACAATTACTTTTTTTGTATGTTGAAAGGTCTGTAAAGTCATTAATAGATTCTTATAGACTATCGAGAAGAAAAATGTCATTTCTTTAAACAATTTTAAGTAAATTAAATATTATGTGAAAATCCTAGAAAGAAGATAATTCTGTCAACTGTTTTAAATTTTACTATTCTGTCGCAGATCACCTTTTAGTTGTTGAATTGTGTAAATGTCCCACTAATCTTATCATATAATTTTACTTTCGTGTAAGTAATACTAAAGTGTAATAATGGATCATGATCTCTCTTCCTGTACATGGTTAACTAACATACCCCAGAAAACGCAGACCCGTTCCATCCAAGCCTTTCCTGATCACGCGTCTTGCGTTCATGGGTGGCCATTTTAGCTTTAGCTCTTAAAGCGGCCCGGAGCGGAACATTTGCCTTAGCAGCTTCAGCACGACCGTGTTGACAAAACTCCAGTAAAGCTACGCCAAGAGCCACCGCAAGACCACAAACAAGTACGTAAAAAACTCCTGCAACTTGGCTTAAAGTCATCTCCGTTATAGTAGTTTCCTGAAATGTGAAAAGCGAAAATGCGTTAAGCTCTGCTTCGTTTTAAATAACTTATTTACTGTAGAATATTCTTATTTATTTAGTTCTTTTATACTTTTTGCCCTACGAAAATTTATACTGAAGATGCCTTTGCACAGAAACTGTAAATATTAATTCTTCATTTAAATGTAACTAAGGTTCTCAGATAACTGTACTGGTTTTTATTTTTTTATGACTACATAATCCCCTTACTTTCATTAAAATGAATACTCAAATTTTTTTTTTTTTAAAGATTTATCATGGTAAAAAATAGCTTTCTTCGCTTTTAGCTTTCTATCTTAACTACCTTGATTCAAAGGCAGATATTAAAAAATCTTTATATTTAGATAAATTTTATTCAATTAATTTTTTTAATTATTAGCAAACCTGTTTTTGTTATTTCATCTCAAAAAAATTTGGTTATTAAAAAACGGTTGGCATTTACATATTAGCAAAATTAAAAAAATGGCATAAATGATATTATCATTTTATGCAACTAGTACAATAATCAAATATTTAAATTAAAAAAAAAATTTTTTTTACTTACGAACTTTCTAACCATAGTTGAAAATTAGAAACGGTTTGATGATGCAGTTTTTGAACTCATTAAATTTTATAACACTAAAGTAAAAAATATAAAAATACTAAGAATATAATATATTTTACCTTATTAATATACAATAATATAGTTGGCTATAACAAACAACTTAATAGTTAATTACAAGATATTATTTAAAAACACACAACTATGCCAGTAACTTCCGCTATCCCTACAGCAGGTGAAGAATTCGCTTTGATGTTAAAAATAAGCGCTACTGAGTAGTAATAGAATTACTACGCCGTTTTCCGTGTAATTAGTTTCTGTTGCTAACTCATACGTATGTAATATTTCAAATACTTTAATATTGACAGATTTTTCAATTGCAGTTATTTGTTAGAAGACACAAATATTAAAATGTTACTCAAAAATAGATATATACAAGTAAAAGTTATAACAGCCGTTTCATAATTATATTTTAAATAGATAGTACGGCCAGGTTCAGTAATCTCCTTTCACTGGTGTTTCATTTTGTTGTGAATTGATGGATTTATTCTAGATTCATGTTGCAGACGACATATGAAGTTCACGATTATTATTTTTATATCGTGCAAAAGATGCACAGTGCTTAAGCTTTATTCAGATTCATATTTTGGTCACGTGATATTTTTAAAACATCATGATATTAAGTTTGTACAATCGAAATAGTGAATATACAATACATAACAAACGTCTTACATAAAAAAAATATTAAAAAAAAACATTTATTTAACCGTTTTAAAAATCCAGTGTTAATAATATATTGTAAAGAAAAGTGAAACAGCAAAAGAAAATTTTAATTAATAACAGTAATAAATAAAAAAAAATTACTTGTTTAATTAGTTACTATAAAAAAAAATTTTTTCATTTTATGGCAAAAATTTCTGCCCCGCTGACGACTCCTTTTAAAAAACAGTTTTTATTAAGTATTTAAAAAACTGTTAATTATGACCATTTTGCATTTTTAAAGTATTATTTAATAATAACGTAGTCTTGATACAGTATAATTAATCCTAACATTTATTAAAACTGTCAGATCAGGACTATTTTAATATAACAATCCTTATGATTCTGACATTTTAATTATACTAAAATTTTACAGTGTGCGTTCCTTTGATCTTGTGCCGTCAACATTAATATAAATGTAGAGGTTAAAAATAAATAAAGGGCACCTCATCTTTCACGAGGTCGCAGTCAGGTTTGTTTGTAGTCAACAGCCACTTCTTCCATAACTTAGATATAACACCATCTTTCTTCATATTGACGATCGCTAAATTTATTCCCTCCCTGAAATCGATGTACTAAATATTAATACATAGAATATGTAATGAAGTTATTTTATGTAGATAAGTAATGCAGGTCTATTCATATATTGATAAGATTATTATTAGTACATGGATTAATATTGTTTTGCAATGGTAAAGTTTTAAAAATATTATATACATATATCTATATCCGCCCTGTACAACTTACAACCTCTATACAATTTTCACCTTGATAGTTTGGTTACTTATAAATTTAAGGATTGAAATATAAATCAGGATACTAAGCTAGTTGTACATAATTAAAATCACAAGCCGCAAACACAAAATCCCATCTATAATTTTTAGTTAGTTGGTTGTTTTTTTTAAATATGGCCTTCATCCGTGCAAAGACGTGCACAGTATATTCTGCCAGTGTCGCGTAGAATGGAGGAGACACGAAAAAATACATGTATGAATATGAAGTGAAGTGATATCTATATAGATAATGTCACAATATGAATTTATTAGTATTTCTAAAGTAGTTTTTCCCTTGACAGTCAACATACATTGTTCCTCAAAAAATTATTGAATCAAAATTAATGTACGGTAAAACGCTTCCAACCTAGAAACGCCATCCGTTTTCCCATTTTAAGAAATATTTTGTTGGTTTTGCTTTATAATTTACAGAATGCAAGAAACGTTTCTTCGTCGTTCCTTTTCATATTTATTTTTAATTTTTAATTCATATCTATTTTTTTTTATATAATGTGAATTTTATATTTTTTTGAATCATAATCGCAAATCATGTTCCATAAAAATACCGAAATATAAATTCTAAATGCAGGACAACCCACTTTTGACAAACCCCGCGTATATTTACGACTATTCAAAATTCAACCGGGAATTACAGAGATTTAGACTAGATATCGGCGCCTCCCCGCGCTGTAGTTTACCAACCAGCCCGCCTCCAACATGTATTACCTCGTTTTTATTTATGCTATCGTGCCTCTAGAAATGGACTTTTACCGACCATTAACTTTTTCCAATTTGATCTTTATAGGATTTGTGCACTTTTCTCGCTTATATTTTGAAGCTATTTTAGAAGTTCGACGCCATAATTCACTTTTCTGCTTGAAGACACAATATAACGTATAGGTTGTTATTTAGCTGAGCTACATTGATCTTTGTTTATGCTCATTTGAGATCCTTTATGAATTAAAGTACTGTAATCGTTCCCAGCTTCTTCATAAAAGGTTGATTGTAATAAGTTTTTTGTATCATATCCAAGCTTTGGATGATCTTAATTTTTTATTGTTTCAATAGATTATAATTGTTGTCCGACTTTATAATAGTACGAATACAGATATTTTTTTACTTAGTTATGACATATACATGAGAATTTATATTTAAAAATAAAATTTAAAAACGCTTTTAATAAACCATTTCATTTTCGGGACGAAGTAAGCCTTCTCAATAAGTTGGTTCACAACGAAATGTGACACAAAAGTTATTTTGATATATCTAGCAGAAAATATCTATGATTATTATTGCTAGAAAATAAAAAGGTAAGAACTTATGTTAGATATAAATTTTGAATTGCAATCAAAATGTTTTATTCTTAAAAATGTTGCTTACAAGACGAATCTTTTTTATATAAAAATTAATTTGCTCAGACCAATCATTTTAAAAGGGATTTTTTTCTAAAAAAAAATTCGTAATGTTCTTTTGACCACTCGCGCATACCATATTGCCCGCTAAAACAAATACAACATATCGAAAGAACGAAGTAGTCGCCACAAACTCATGTTATTACAGACCTTAAAAACTTAGTTTCTGGACACAGAACGAAAAACGTCTTTTAGAAATAGATGTTAATCACATATTTAAGATAAAACTTTATTGTAAAACAAAAGAAAATTACCAATCACTTCAGCCTGTAGATTTATAATAAAGAATACTTATGTAAATTAAGTATTTGTTTAGAATTATACTTCGCATATATTACTATATATGTGTACTGTACACATACTAGTGTATTGCAAGATCTATTTTCATTATAATAAATATTTCAACTTAGGTATGTTGTAATATAGAAATGCAAATAGAGAACTCAATATTTATTTTATAATTTTCTTTTATTATAGTTAATTCTATTGACTTTTGTAAGAATATATTTTAGTTATGTTGTAATGAAAAGGTTATTCAACAGTGTTATCCAAAATGTTACCAATTACTTCATATGCTATGTAATATTTTTAAACTAAATTATACAATTAACGTCACAAACTGCATAAAGGTTAAAACATTTAAAACAAAAAAATAATAATAATATTATAAGTAGCTTTCTTACCTTAGAGAAGATCCCTTAGCCATGGCAATACCAAAGTTTACTTGCTTGTATTTACATGCACGGATATCTCGATAGTGAGAAAAACTCATATCGAAGTCACTGACTAGATCAGGGTTTGTGTTTGGGGTCTGTAAGTATATTTAATTTTATTTTATTACTACATATGAAATTAAAATTATCAGTTTTTGCAACAAGCTATAAGGAAAATATATCAAATATTTTTGTTATATAACATGTGTATATATAGAAAATATATAAGTGTATATATAGAAAATAAATAAAGGCAAGAAGATTAGTAAGGCAATGTTCCTAAATAGCAACTATTTAATTGCTAGGTACAGACAAATATCTCTAGATAAAGGAATTAACTAACTAAAGAAAATGTTAAACTATGAAAGTGACTATGACCATACATCCTTTTTAAATTAAAAATATAAGTAATATAAATATATTCAAAGTCTATTTTTTTTATATTGACACTGTGACAGGTTTTTATCAGGTTAATTCTGCTTCCACTTGTGCAACGTGTTTACATTTTATATCCCGTGTAGTGTTCCAAATGTCGTTGTGCCGTTGCCGTCAAAGAAAACTTAGATGTAGAACAATGTTAGAGAGCGAAAATGAAGGATCTTTTGCTCATTTTGGGAATTTCCAATGTGTTTCTAAGAAGTAACAGAAAACTCTTGCTTCTGGCTTTTACAATATTTTAGCTGCTCAGTTTTATGTTTATATATATAAATAGCTCCAATGTATTTTTCGATCACCGCTGCTTTGCCAACTATATATATATATATATAAATTTGACGAAGGCTTTTTCAAATATCCAAATTGTTTCAAATATTAAGCTATATAATTCTCCGCTTAGCTGATTATTAGCTGTTTGTCATATAAAAAAATGGATGTAGTTTAGGTTAATACAATGTTTAAGAAATAAATTATATCTTTACATTTATTATATTGTTATTTATAATCTTATTAGAAATATCAAAATAGAACAATTTACCATTGATAGTCACATTAGAAGTTAGGGTCTCATAATTAATGAAATCGGAAATAAGTGTACCCATTTGTTATTCATGGCGCGTTCTTACAAACGCAATTCTGAGTTGCAATGTTCTAAAATACTCTTAGTTTGACACTATGCGGTTAATAATTTATAGAGTTTGCAAGGATACTTCAGAATTGAATCTTAATTCAATGCAATAATAATAAGTAGATATTAAACAAATTCAACTATTTTATCTCAAATATATTTTAAGATGACATAAAAATGTTTACATGTACGATAAATAAAACGGACAGATATAAAAACAAAAAAGCATTGTCTATGGCTTTGGAATAATATTATGTCAATTATTAAAAAAGAGATATAAAGTGTGTAAATTAATAAACTATACATTTTATTAAAAGTAAGTAGTCGGTGTTTTAAAGTAAAATGAAAATGATATCTGTTTGCCATGAAACGTCTTCAGACAGTCGCCTTGCTCTATATCTACTTTTAATTATATTTTACCTGCTATTGTGCCTTACTTCGTTTATAGACTCGTATCTAATAGGTTGCGAGATGCGTTCAACAATCAAGTATGCAGCTAGGTTTGCAGTGTATGAACACACGAGAATTAGTGCGAAGAACCACCATACGATGCCAACTATACGACCCGATAGAGACCTGATAAAAAAGGAATAGTTTCATGTAACAAAGGGGCGGATTAACTAATTAAAATGTACATTTTATTAACAAAATCAGTTTTAGCTCTTTTGCATCTAGTATTCAATATTATAGATAAATTATTATGTTACAGAATTTTAAAAGATAAAGTAGTACAAATATATATAAAAAAAAGTTGCCGAGAAAAAAAGAATATCACTTTACGAGTAAGTATGTATGTATGTATGATATGATTAATAAATCGAAACTCATAAAACCGGACCACTCAATGTTTATTATATCATTATTTTTGATGTAACAGTTGTTTTTCTGTAATTGTATGTTTATTGAGCCTCCTATGCCAGTTATAAATGTGCCATACTGTTCCTAGTATTATACACGCACATTTTTACACAGAACAGGAGTATTTTATTTAAATTGTCTTGCTCAAGATAGCTTTCTTCACCGGTCCTAATACTGCACTTTTATATTCTTTAGTATTATAGTTCAGATAAGTTTATATTTTAACTATAGAAAATTTATAATTATTAAGAAATCTAAGTAATTATATCAAGTTATTATAGCTTACTTTGGTACAACATCACTGCCTTGCTGCATAAACGATCCGAGGGAGAACCAAAATGAATTCCAAATGCTGAATTTGTTGTGCAAGATAATCTGAAAATATAAATAAAATCATATTTTCTGAAAAATAAATCACACAACTTGCTAAGTTTTTCATTGTATTTCATAGTATCTTAAGAATAAATGCATTGCATTATTTTACCTCATTGGTATTGCTAATTGGGTGTTCTAAATGTGTATCGGTTATAGACACAGATCGCCACTCGTAGGGTGAGAATCTCGACACTAAGAATAGTACTATACTGACGGCAAAAAAACTGAATATAACACATAGCTGAAAAATAACATAAAACATACGTTACATTTAAGTATTAATAACATATAATTTAAAGGTAAAGTACATTAAGAGTGATCAGTGTCGAAAATAATTTTGAGCTCAACGGTCTAATTTAAAATATTCATCTATGTTAAATTTTTAAGGCAAAGCGATACGTGCAATGCTATGACATCTTTATTTGCTTATGATGTTCAAGATCAGAAAATAAAACACTGTAGTGTAAAGAAGAAAGAACCAAAAGTAGGTAGCGGTGAGTTGGACATTATTGAACATCTAAGAACGACATATATTGTTAAACAAAACAAAAATAGAGCGATTACTAGTAAATTTATTAAACTACGTACGCACATTGCATTGCATCAATCAATTAAATTTATATTTATATGTAAAAAAAATAAAAGGGCGTGATATTACCAAACTTATGAAATAATATCGTACCAAGTTCTAATACAATCGTATCCATATTAATTACTCATTCCGGTAATTGTCTAAAGCAATAATAAAAAAATCAATATAATTTTAAGTTTTCACAAACGCGACGTACAAATAAGGACACCAAAATCCTTTTTATTTCTAGCAATATTCCAAAACAATATGAAAGTATAATGAATAATAACAAAAACTTAAATTCTCCGTGGCAACAAAATATTGATATCTTTCTGAATACGTCACACTCTAAAATAATATTTGATCTACATTAATATATAAGTTGGTTCAAAACTATCAATCATAAAGTTTTTATTAGACGCAACTACAGTAAAAACCTCATTTTTACGCAATTCTAGCAGGCGATTCGTTTTCTTTTTAACACGTCTATGTATTTAAATTTTGTTGTTGGACAGAACTCAAACCTTCCTTACAATTTTTACTTTTTTATATGCTTTAAATTTGAAACGAACTTACTAGGGCTGCCTTCGAAGTACGTTACAAGAATAAATTGATGTAAGTTCAGGACAGGCCCAAGTCTTTTAGTAGGTTGTAGAGAGATTTAGCCGTTATACCTCTCGCTCCCACTTCTACCGCGTATAAATCCACGACGAACCTATTTCGAGTGAGTTCGTTAGTGAGCTAGTAATATTTGTTGTCCTTGATGGTATGGTCTTTGAGGTTGTTGGTTTCCCAAGGAAGCGTAAGCTCTATCATCACAACGAGCTTTAAAATTCGCGAATACATAAATATGTCTGGTCTGGAGGCCGACGCACAAATATCGTTTTTGACGCACAAGTATTGTTTTTCATACGTATTCATCATTATAGTTCAAGCCGAAGCCGCTTTAAGGATGGAGTAAGGCTTGACATTCGATTTTATAGCCCTAGTGCTCTCTCTCACAAAACCTACTGATCGGTCGTTTGTGCTTATTTCCCTTTGCGCTCTGGCTACCGAAAGACTAACCGCTTCACGTATGATTTCCAGAACCCTATCGTGACGACGCGAGTATTTACCGCCATCCAGGAGTATCTTATATCACCTTATATCACACTAACAAATGCTTAGCAGTTCCAACTGCCTTCCCACAGATATAGCAAGTCTTTTCGATAACTTTACCCCATCTTACTAAATTACTCTGATCTGGGAGAGTCATCTAGAACGCATTGAGATAGAATTTTAGCAATGCTGGCGACCAATCATGGATTAAGGTGCGCCATTTTAGTACTAATGGGATGCAAAAATCTGCTATGTCTAACCACTCTTTCTGCATTTCTAAACTCATTGCATGGATCTTATATTTATCATTCTCGTTTTGCCGAATAAAAGACTTCAATATATCCGTATCTTGGACTTTCTTACTTGATCCTAACCTTACTCTGTTACTTACTCTGTTACTCCTATCATAAACTGCTTGTGGAATTGAAGCCTTGACTCTAGCTCTGGGGCATTTTTGTCTTTTGGGAGCGATGTAACGACGTCATCCTGGGATGTCCCCAGGATATGTCTCTTGGAAACTCTCAGGTGTTTATAGAGCTCTGATGGCCTTTTTAGACTCATCCTAAAACTATTGCGATCCCTGAATAAAGTAGATGAGTCAGCCATAAGCGCAGGCCGAGCCACCACTTCAACATCTTTATGACGCCTGCATCTAACTTTGACAAAAGAGTTTTATTAAAATCATAGACGAGGAAAGGCCAATTTAAACGTGATGTTAGGTAATTATCGTAGATCCAAGCTTTTTTAACGTTACTGATCTGTTGGCTATCTACCTTGTTGAGATCGTTTAAAAAGCTATCTACTATACCTTCTAAAGATAGAGTACAACCTATATTATCAATCTTCCGACCGAGAAATTTAAATGGTGCATTTTCTGTAACCGTAGAAATGCATTGACCGCCTAACTATAATCCCGGATCGTATGAGGTGTATCTTGTACTCCGCCTACCGAGACACAGACAGTAACATTTACTTGGTTTTGTCCTCAATCCATCGGTCCACTCACAGAATCTATCCACTTCATCTAATAGTACTTGACAGTGTTTGGGGTTACGTGTCAGTATTGCGAGATCGTCAGCGAAGGCTAAAATGGATTCCGTGTATTTATTATTAAACTTGAACCGATACCCCCATTTTTTCTCGTTGCTGATTAGTTTATCTCCTAAGATATTAATTACAATATTAAATGCAATTGGAGATAAACAGCAACCTTGAAATAGTCCTACATTGTAACTAAAAGTTTTTGAATGGCCTTCTTTAGTTATTTAGTGATATCTAAGATTTCACCGCGTATACATTCAAAATATAGATTGAAAAAAATAATAATTAAACACAAATTTAACACTTGAATAAACGTATTAATTAAGATTAACATTTATGTTTCTTTAGTAAACGCTACTTTACTAAATATTTGAAAGTTTCATTTGAAGGAATCTTACGTATTATAGTAGACACTGGAAATCGTTTGAAAGTCGATTAGCTATTATAACAAAGGAGCTATATAAAAATTCAGGAGTTAAAAAAGTAAAAGAGTAAGTAAAGGAGTAAAAAATCAGGCATTAATTTCGCCTAGACGAACGGACGGACTTACGGAGGACAGAAGGAGTACAGTAAGACGAACTACTGACACTACACATAAGTTGAAATCATCGAATACACTGAGATGTTTTTCATGTTGGAGGGATGACATAAAGTAATTTAATTTTATATCTTAAAATGCTATATATTTATGTACATTTATAAGTACATCAGTAACGTTTTTTGTGAATTCCAATATTTCCCATTGCAGATAATTTAATTGTATTTGAAATTCATTTAATAATAAAGGTTATGTTCTAGCCACTTAACGTACTTTATTAAAAATCCCTATACATAAAATAAGTTACAAAAAATAAAAAATATACATGTTTCTTTCATAGTATTAAAAATCTAATTTATTATAATGTATTAAAATATTATTTAAACACAAAATACCCAAGCTATTTTGCATTTTCCACCGAATTTTGTAATTTCGGTAATTTACATATAGTAATTACACTCAATGTACAATTAGAATTTCAATTTATTCATTGTAATGGAAAAGACTAATGCGAAACCTTATAGTTTCACTATAAATCAGTTAACTAAGAGCTTCGTACTCAGACCAAGAACTGTCATAAACATGGGGGAATAAGCTTTTATCGGATAATGCTTGTAGACGTCTTAGACAGTTATAAACACTTAAATTTTTACCGGGCTATATGAAGATCTTAAATAAATAACAAATATATATTATTTGCAATAATTAAAAAATATAACTAAGGTTAGTATAGTAACATAATAATAATAATTTGTGAAAATTATATTCTTCATAAACAATTTTAATCTGTTTACGTACACTATTCGTACATATAGACATTCATAGGACCTCACACTCTATACGACTTTGACCACTAACATTTAAAATGAATATTAAGCAAATAAGCGAAGCACAACGTGGAGATAGAAAAGTAGATCACAGAAAATTTGATTCCAATATGAAGAATAAAAATTAGCTTCCTCATATCTTAAATTAAGCTAAGTGGAATTAAGAACACAAAGAAACTATCTCAAAGAAGATATAAATTTTCAACGGATAACAAGAAAAGATTAAGGAAGAAAATAAAGACAACCACAAAAAATAAAGAGAACAATTATTTGTAAAGGCCGAAATAGTGAAATGTAGTATAGAATTTATTGATCTAATTTAAACAGGAGCTTAATAAAAAGGTTGCACATTTGCCATTTTGAAAGTGCACAGACCAATTTGGTATTTTAAGATTAAAAACTTTCAAGGGAAAATTCACTATTTGAAACGTTTACAAGATAAATTTAAATATTAACAAAATTACAACATCCAACTGATATTTAAATAAATACGCCAATCAATATAACACGAATAAAATAATAGTATATATTTAAAAAAAATTCATTATTTTGGTTCAATATGTTTTGAGAATTAAAATATTATTATCAAATAGTCGTAAAATTCGACGTGAAAACTGTTTATTGGGTTTGCATGAAACTAGTGCAACATTAAAAAACCATTGCATGCGTTTTAAAGAGTTGAAAACTCTTACTCCTGTTGATTACTTAAATGAGATAAAAATTAATATCTTAAAATTATGTCACGTACAGTTGTGGTTATGAATATTTAATAAGCCATATATTATATCACTCTTTACTGTAAATTGATAGTTAAAAATTGTTAAACATTCTTCTTTCATGATAATAAAAAAAATATAATAATAACGGCGCTTTAAAAATTAAAAATATACATATGGTTAAAAAAATATATACACTTTCAGATATACAAATTAAATTATAATTTATTATCTACAATTTTTTTAACTCACCCAAATTTCCTTGGATAATGGCCGGAGAAAACTAAAGGTACCAGAGAGATGCTTAGCATTTTTGGCTTGTTTAATCGGAGTTTCAATCGTAAGGAAAGGCTCACTGAAATCGATTACTTTCTCTCTTTCCGTGGTAATTGCTAGCGGCGCCACAGCTATTTCAGAGTCCTAGAAGAATATTGTTTTGTAAAACTTAAAAGTATTACAAACATAGTTTCCAACCATATTCCTTATCAGTATATCAAAATAACAATTTTTTTTCAGGTTCATATTTATCATTATTTTTCTTAACAACAATGTAAAAAATAATAATTTAAACACATGTAAAGCTGAAGAAAAAATTTAAATATTTCAATTAAAATTTGGCAAACTTCCGTAAAGATATATAAATAGTTTCCCTTTATTACTTTTTATATCTATGAGTACTTTACAACTAGCGCAAGCTAAATCTCATATATAGACGGATAGACTTGAAGCTTGGGCGGATATTAAATACTTGGCTGAACTTTAAACAAACGACTGAACGCCTAAGAGCAAAATACAAGATCTCTAATTCTAATGATACTTTACATTTATTCCGCTATTTATGAAGTACAGGCCGTTTTAATTCAACTATGGGTTATTTGGTAAGTTGCTTTAGTAGTATTTGTGTAAAATCCTGCGAAGCCAAAGAAATATCTTTTGAGATTTGATATAAAATAATAATAGAGGGAATTCGATTTAACTTCATGCTGATATACTTTAACTTAGGCTATTACAATTAGCTCATATACTTCATCTTATGACAATTGAAGCATCCTTTCATAAAGATATTTTGAAATACCAATTCTACTAAAGTATTTCCAATTAATAAGGAGACAGGACTTACCTTTCTTAATATTTCTCCCACAAGTCCGGACCAAATACGATGTGAGACTTCCTTACCAAACTTGCCATCTCGAACTACACGTATCTCATCTATAGAAAAATTACAATTAATTGAACGTTGAATGTATTTTTTACATTTACAGCGGATCAAAGTCTCTTAATGAATTGTTGTTAAATCTCACATATAATTTAATTGATTTTTACATTTTTAAAATGAAGTAGTTGTTTGTTTTTTTTTTCATAGAGAATCGGTCCTTTTAGTTTTTGGAAGGATATAATATCTTTAATTTTTTCATAATTCTACTTAGAAAAAAAAATATTTTTAAAAAATGAAAAATATTTTAATGAACATGGGTTAATGAATTCAAATGGGTCTTGTAGACAAGCCAAAACTTTTGTAATGAAGATAAATCGGAATGTAGCATAACTATTATTTATTAAATTTTATTTTAAAGGAATTATTAACCATACACCATTTTAGGTACCCGGCTATGTAAAAAATATGTACCAAGAACAAAAGTTTGCTGTTTAGGGTAATATTCTTACTGCAAAATTTTATTTGATATCTGAAAATGTTTCATAGAGGTAGATGAAATAAATACAAAACTAAATTACTCCTACCACTCCTTAATCGATTTTAGGGCAATGTTTTATTTGCATCATTTAAGTAAATTGCATTTGAGACAAACGCCAATGTAAGTCATTACGAGTGCGTCTTATTTGGTTCGAAAATTTGGTATATTAGCTTTCCTCTTACGTAGTATATTTTCTTTACATAAATTTAAATTTGAATGAAACTAAAAACTTTGTCAAGTTACATAAAATGACTGAATGTGTTTTAAAAAAAGATAAAGAGTTGTGTGTTTTCATTTTATTAAATTTTCGCTTGCGTAAAAAGAAATTTCCTTGCAAAGGGTTTAATGTATGGTGGATTAAGGATTTCGATGCTTTAATATTTCTTTTATTTATTAATTTTTTTAAAGTTTGAGAGCCGAGATAAACATTATCACAATAAAAATATTACATATATTACATTTATTCAAACCGTTAGTAACAATGACCGATCTTTTCTTTATATTTTTATATATAACCTAAATTTATATTTTTACAAACAGTAATGCTCTGGGTTTTTTCTGTTTTTACATTTTATAAATAGACTTTCAACAAGACATTTCCCATGCCACAATTTAACTTAGAACTTTATACAGATATTTTGTTCTTCTTGGGATCATTTTATTTTCGACAGAAATGGTAGAAATGTTGTGATTCCAAAAGAAAGAAAAGATGGATAACTACCCGTTTCCATAATTTACTCCAATAATTTTCTTTTCTGTGTTGGTCCTACAGTGATTAAATTAGTTTGATGTCATTGTAATTTATATTTCCCTAATTCTAGTTTCCCTAAGCATGTCTATTTTTGGTAAATTCAATTGTTCGTTATGGTCATGAACAGGGATTTGTTTATTTTTTAAAAAGTTCCTAAAGTAGGTAAAATTTATATAATTATGATAGTTTAATTATTCCGTCAAAACTTTTGTAAATAATATACAAATGTGTAAAAAATGTCATGTAATATTTTTTGCAACATGTTAAAATTTTAGTTATACTTTGAAAATATATCACGTATACTTTGATTAAGTATTTATTTATGTGGTTGTGCTAGTATTGCCAGAAAAAGCTTCAAAAACTTGTTGAATAATAATATGTAATTATAAATTAATATATATAAAAGTTTAATCCTTTAATTAAGTAAAATTTACATTTGATTCCGAGTTTAGCGGCAATTAGATCAACCAAGTCCTTGCAAAATCCATGAAATTGGTCTTCTCGTTGCCCATATTCCACCGGCTTCATCATCATAAAGGGATCTTGTAAAATTGTTGTAATTGTGTACGTTTTATTTGTGTCGAAGAAAACGGGAGCAGTAGGTAGTTGAATATTTTTTGAAGGAACAAGCGTTAAACCTTGTTTATCTGTCCATGTTGCGACCTGTGTTAGAAATAATTTCTTGATATTGATATCAATTTATATACATGCATTTATTATTTTGATATGTCAAATGATCAAATGATCAAATGATCAAATGATCAAATATCATTTAAAATATTTTTGATTAATTCAGTTATAAATATTTAAAATTCTAATACAATTAAAAAAGCTAAATTGTAAGTCTATTGCAAAACAAATATAAAATATATATAGGCGGAAAATTATAAAAGTTGTAAAATGTACTTTTGGTATTACTATGGATATCGGTGGAAATTGATGAGTCCATCGTTTGAAAACCGAAAGCCTGAAATTTGCAATCTCCGGAGGCTAACTTTGATCCACATTAATGATGTCCGTGAGATTAAAACTATCGATTCAAACAAACGAGGAGTTTATTAAAAACTATAAGGATAATGGTTTGTTACATTTTTGATTTTTTTCTTTTTATAAAAAAACGTAGAATATTTGAGTAAATATATTTTACTTAAATTGTAATTTATGACTAAATATATATTTACTTCTATTTTTTCTGTTATGTCTAAATAATTAGGCATAACAGAAAAAATATTGCAATATAAAAAACCTTACCTTCACCATAGCACTTCGCACTGTCATTTCCATCACATGCAGCGTAAAATTACAACGGTGCCCTTCTTCATTAAACGATATATTTCCGGTTAGACCCTCGATATCCGTCTAAAAAAAAATTAGTTTTGCAAAAGATTTTGATATACAGCTGTGAGAACATAAAATGAAGGTGACCTCAACATATGTCCAACGAAATGTTTTCTAGTTTGAAACACTGGTTCAGAAATCACTTTTTATCTCAGATCCTTGGCCCTTTCTGTAACTTATGTGAATGGTTACAGAGGATCGTAAATATTTTTTATACTCTCGACCTACATTATTCGATTTTTATTATAGTTACACGTGTACGATAAATTATCTTATTATTAAGAATATAATCTTAAAAAATAAGAAAAAATCCGCAGTCTTTTAAAATTATATATATAACTTATACTACAGCTAAATATTTGTTTAATTTTGATATTTTATTACAAAAGCAGTGTCAAAGTCTTTTAATTCAATTTTCTAAAGCAATCGTCGACACAAGAAAGTTTTTTTACTAAAAATACTCTTGAGATTTGAATGTTTGTTATTATTATTTTTATGTTGTTTAAAATAAATAAATAACAGTCTCTATTTTAAGAGACATTTCAATGTTTTTAAGTTTTCTTACCTTCTTAATAAGTCTTGATATTTTATCTCCATGCTCAAATGGTACTACCCAGCTTTTTCCTGGATTGCAATCGATGACTTTGGTTGAATTCGCTTGAGCGGCAGCGCGGCGGAGGGCACTTCTAAATGCGTCTGGTTTTTTTTTCCACAGGCGTCCTAAGGCATCCATGAGCACCTGCACTCCATCATACATAAGTGCAGTTTGAGCCTAAGACAGATGACCAAATGACATACGTAAACTTTTTAAAACAGTACTCAAAAAGAAGAAATAATAAAATATTTACAAACAGAACTCTATAAGACAACATTTTTTCGTAATTGACAGTAAATAATATAAGCAACCGCAATTATTAAAGTTTAAACTGTTTTGAAGCTGATGACACATATTTTATACAAAGCCCATACTTATGGTTTCATTAGAATTTAAATTAGTGAAATCTACATAAACGCGTTATTACTCCACGTCGAAATTTTCTTCGAGATCCATATTTACACCTCGAGAACAAACTTTATGTTACGCGAAGGGTTATCGTAAAATTTTGTTGATACTGTGCAATAAACGAAGTTTACAGATATAGTCAATGATTGTGTCTATATTTTTCATATTCATCGACGTTTTCTTGTATTTTACGTTACTAACTTTGTTTTTTATTGGAATGGTTAACTTTGTTTCTTAGACCAAGCCAGGAAAAACAGTAATAATCAAACTTTAGTAGGTTTTGTAGAATTGAAGAGTAAGCTTTAAAAACGCTCAACACATTAATAGAAGTATAACTGTAACTTTATAAGTCTCAAAAAATATATATTTTCTTGTAAGCATTCAATTTTTTGTTAACATTTGTTTAAATTGTTAATGATTACAAATTATGATGTATAATTAGGATTTTATTTAAAATTTAGCTTAAGTATTCCGAATTTAAGAAAGTTCTAATATAGGTTCAAAGCGTTATGTTTCAAATCAAAAATATGTTTTTTTAAATGAGCCTAAAAACACATATTACTCTTGTGAGTTATATATTCGAGCTTTATTCTACTTTGGTACATAGTTTTACTAGATAGCGTAAAAATAGGTTCTTAAAAAAATAAACCTGAAAATTTTGCAACTTTTATTAACTGTTTTAGAAAACAGACTTCAATAACAAAATTGTTTATATGTATGGAAATTTTAATAACATCCTGATTTAAAAGGAGCTTAAGGTACGCATTATCAACAATATATCATCCATACATTCGAAAGTCTTGTAATTCGACTTTCTGATCAAAATATTGATGTAAAAGTATATTTTTTCTAAGTTTTCTCGTTTTCCCCCGAAGATAAATATGGTTTCAGCGATAATTTACATGCCATAGAAAATATTTTTTTTTAATATATTAAAGTAAGGTTAACAACTTCTATTTACTAATAAGTTTAAAAAAAATTGTATAATTTTATTTTTTTAAGATATATTTTTTAATACATATAAGATAGGAAACCTTATAGCTCAAAGAATTTATGTTTTAAGTTTACTGATAGCTAAAAGATGTCGGAAGTAATGGGGTTGTTAAATTCGCTTAAGTGCTGATCACTGTCACATCACTTTCGACGTGGGTCTCCACCGTCCTGACTGTTCTTTTTCAGGAGACTCGATGACCTTGATTTGAAACTTGTCGATCCAATTAGTTTGGTCAGCTCAAAGTACTGCCAAAGGGACTAAAGAGACCAAACCATGAGGAAATTAACTTCCCGCAACAACGCCAAACAACAGATGTTCTGGTGTTTATGTTCGTTCTGTGTGTTTTAGAGGGCTCCCTCACATTTCTTACTCACCAGACTGTTTTTTCCATCGGCTTAAAGGAAGAAAGACTGGTAATTCTTCAGAAAAAAGGTAAGAATAGCTGAATCTTCCTTTTGAGATTCGTCTGATATACTTCCGGGAGGAGGCGGGACTCGTAGTACGAGCAATATCTACTCCTATCAGCGAAAAACTCTTGTGCTCGAGGACAGATTTACCGGATTGCTAACTGGGATTCCGGTGGAGGAGACCGTCTATAGGTATCATCAAGTCACGGATGGGGGTTTGCTATGATAAGTCAAGGTCAAGGGATTCGGAATCCTTCTCTTTCAGTTAATAAAGGAGGTCCCCGAGTCATTAGGTGCTTTTTTATTTGAGGGATTTCGCTTTGGTTTACCTGTCGTTCAAAGCAGTAAAATTAATCTGTAGAATCGATGGAGAAACGCAGGTTGAAGTTTGTTGCGAAGAATTTGTAGGGATCTATTTTGAAGTTTCTGCTGTGGAACTTTGCGTAGGTTGCTTCGTAGCTACTTATACTGGCTATTTATGTGATCCGAAATAAAGATTTTTTTAAAGTTATTTCTCTTCATAATAGAAAATGAAACGCTTGTTTAGATATAATGTACTATTACTGTAAAACAGTGATTTAGTGATAGTGGAAAATTTTATAACTGAAATGACTTGAGAAAACAGTTATTATTGATTAACTCAAATTGGCATAGTGTGAAAAGATTGTATTCCCGAAAAAGTTATCTCTAATGATAATTCCATTCCTAATCCATCTAACTCTTTTGAAAACAATTTTTACATATATATATATTGAGGACTTATTAGTGTGAATTTCTTTTATCAATAAAACTCTTTCAGGACTACTATGTAAAAATATACATTAATGAAACATACTAAGTGGAATTATGGAAATATCCCATTTTTAAATATATTATAATCATTTATAGTTAATAAAATAAGTCTTATTGAATTGTATCACTATTGATAAGGATTGTAATGAGAGGGACTTAGCTTCACTAATTTCATCTAAAAGCAAAACCATGATGATATTAATACTATATCGATTTCTTTTGAAGTTGTGCAAGTTATTATGAAGGATACATTACCCTATTAAGTAACGACCACGCAATTAACAAACGGAGCTACGTGAGTGTTTTTATTACATGGAATTAATATTTTATTAACGTTTCTACATTCATTAAAACAAGGATAGGGTTATTAAAAGTTTTGAACTATAATGTTTGATTTTTAACGACTTGTTATATCAATACAAATTATAAAAAAAAATTCGTCGCTGAGTCTGTCTGTCTGTTCGTGATGAACGGAAAAAATTATTGCACCGATTATCAAACAGTTATTATCACTATGTGGTAGCGTGATTCTCGAGGAAAGTTTTAGTATATAATTTGTTAACTTTTTGTACTTAATTATGTATACGTTAACGATATTTGTTGAAGATGTTGGGAATACATGAGCCGTCTGAGAGCTTTTAACGAAAACGCTCCCTTAAGTCTTTGAGATATAACAAAATAATATATGTTGGAATTGTGTATCTTATATAGGTCTACAGTAAAGTCCCCGGTGGCATATGTCTATACCTTAAGGATAACATACTATATAAATTTTACAGCTTTTAGAAATTCGCATTCCTAAAGCGTTTCTTAGAAGCTATTTAAATAAATACGGTATTAAGTCTTATCAAAATAAATAACTTCGTTTGTAAGCCTACATCAGTATCTGTAAATTACTTTTTAAATCATTTAAATTGGGTGTATTTGAAAGTTATCATGATAAAAATTTAATAATTCTCAAAATTAAATAGGCTATTTTATAGTTTTTGTAAATAGCCACTGCGAAGCCGAGGCTGGTACCTAGTGTATTTATACAATTTTTTGACTATTAAAAAAGCGATAAAACACATACAGGTTAACGAGGTTTCAATTTTAAAGCTTAGTTATAAAGCAAGCAACAATTTTTTTTTTTGCACAAACTAAATGTAGAAGAAATACATTGTTACGGAGAGCAACCGAGCAGACGGCCTACCTTATGGAGGTAGTACCGTCGCCCATGGACATCCGCAACATCATTTTGCGAATGTGTTGCCACCCTTAATTGGGGAAGATGGGGAGGAAAAGGTGGGAAAGGGAGGGAAAAGGGAAAGGGTAGGAAAGGTTTCGATAAGGGAAAGGGCAGCCGGCAGTCTCATTCATCGGACGAAACGCAGCTATTAAAGGCTTTTCTGTGAGAGGGTGGTATTTCCCCGGTCGAGCCAGCTCATCTTCGAGCTGCAGTAACTTGACCACAGCTAGGCTCTACCACCTCAAAAACTAACAAATATTTTTAGTTTTGGTTTGAAACTAACAAATATTTTTACTTTTGGTTTTGTACGTTGGTGATCTTATTTCATAATAAATTATTTTTACATTATTAAAGCGTAAAGATACGTTCTTTCAGTAATATATAATTTAATAATCATAAATTATACTGCAAAACATAAAATTATTTCGCAGTATTAAGTATTTAATTCAGAAAAATTTTTGAGGTAACGAAAGAAATTTTCACAGTTTTATAACTAAGATAGACTAATGTGTATACATATAAGCATAAATATATATAGATTTTTTCAAACAATAACATTTGTAATCCGTAGTTACAAACATTGGTTTTACATATATATGCACAATGAAATTTATAAACATGCCTGGTACAATGTTAATTACTATTTAATGAAGAGTTATTTATATTCATAACAAAATATAAGAGATGGAGTAAATATCTAAATCAGTTTTCTCCTATTACCTTTTAACAGAAACTTAATTTACAACCTGGCATGTCGAATCATTGGTTTCTAATTTTATAAGGTCTTTTTGATTTTTGAACTGTCACTAAATGTGTTAACTATTGTAAAATTGGCAATAATAAACTTGCTGTAGCAATATGATTTTATGTTATTTCTATGTTATAAGATAACAGATGATATAAGGATAAATTACATTAATATTACGACGTAAAGTCTTGGTACAGTATAATATCCATTACTTCCAATGAATAGGAAAGTGTGTCATCCAAGCAGCCTCATCGGATTTAGTCCTACTTTTCTATAAAGTAAGATAATTTTAAAACTTGTCATGATTTTTTTTTATACTTTTATTATGGAACGGGAATGAAATCAGCTAGCTTTATTCTCAATTATTTCAGTTTCTACAATCTGTTTCATAAATTCACATAACTATAATATCATGTTTAAATACAATTAAACTATATTAAATAACTGTTTTTATGAGGTAATAAAATTTAATGATTAACATCTTGGACGATATAATATATTTTAAATAAATATGCTAGTCCTAAAAATCCTTTCATGAAAAAGCTACTCACCGACACGGTACCCTTAAACCGGGGATCCATTCGTTTTAAACCTTCCATAAAATCCTTTACATTTTTTCTAGAAAGATCGACTATACGGAATCCGGTAATATTGAGTGCCCCGTACTCCGTTACCTCATCCTCCCAATGATCGTCCATAACCTGTAAATGAGAATGCCTTGAGTTACTCTGTTACGTGATTGAATTTAAAGAAAAAATTTGTAATATATTATTATTTATAAATTTCAATAAAAAATATGAAAAGTATAATAAATTTGTTTTTATTATTAAAGGTTATGAATCATTCTAATCTTTTTGTAAAAGCAGATGTCTTTAGATAGCTAATAGTGTCCTGTTAGTGTCTCGTTAGTGTTGAGTATTGAATTAAAATTATTTCTTAAGTGAATTTTGAACTGACTTTTTTTATGACATCTAAGACTTTCGCGGGTATTCATTTAAATGAAACAAATATTTTTCGGATTATTCTATGCGTATTTTATTATTTTATTAACTACATACTCCCGACGCGACGTTGTGGTTACTTTGCAGGAACCGTGATAACGGGCAGACGAGATGTGAATGTCTGTCTGTGTGTCTGTGTCTGAGACAATTAGGAAGTATGTAGTTTTTAAAAAAAATAAAATACGCAAAGTATAATGCGACAACCATTAGTTTCATTTGACTTTTGAAAGTAGATAAAATAGTATGCAGATTATTGGAATACTTGTATCTTAAATATTTATAAATAAGTCAAAAGATCTTAAAGGAAAGTAAATGACATTGAGTGATTGACCTTACGTTGAGTTATTGTGATGGTGCATTATTAAAATTTATTATTATTCATTAATATTTTCAAAATTTATATACATTATGGTCAAGAATTAAGAGCACATAGTATAATATTGAATCCAGCGTCTTCTTAATTTGACTATGATTACTTTAGGACTATTAATAATTCAAGATAACTGACCAGTCCGCTCAGCATGTAATGGTAAGTCCGACGGCCTAACTGTACTTTTCGTACGTGTTCCACAAGAATACTTTTTGCATTTTTAGCGTTGCAGTCCAGTACTATACGCTTGTTACTCCACCGGTCGTATTGTTCCAATGCTAAAAGGAAATCCATTGCGTCGGATGCATTGTATATGCGTTTTACTAAGGATATTTTAAATGCTGTTCTGCCAGGCTGCATTGTCTGATACAGTTGTTGTAAGCGCAGTAAGCCTATAAAAAAGAGGAATGAAAAAAAATGTTATCAATAAACATTGTAAGTAACAATAGTCGTCTTTATTATTGTAGATAAAAACATTTATTTTAAAAATTAATTTTAATTATAATTAATTGAACGAAATTAACTCTATCTTATAAGATGACTGTAATGTAAAAACACTTCCATTTCGAAGCATCTTATCTATAAACTGAAAGGGCCAATTGAACTTTGTTTCAAAGGTAATTTAGAGCATCGTTTTTTACATTCTCAAACTTTATAAATGTAAAAAATAAAAACATTTGCTAGGTTAATGTTTAGAGATTAATGTGATATATCAATTAAAAAAATACTAATGTTTTGGGTTTCTGCAATTCTCCACGTATAATTGTAAATTAAATGAACTAATAAAATTTATTATGATAAAAGACGTAAGGCTAAAATAATTTTACCTAAATTAATAATCAAACAATAAATTAAAAATGAAGGAAAATCTTTTAGGAATTACAAGAGTTGGAAAATATAGATTTTAATAAATTTATGTAGCATAAATAAATACTGCCAAAAAACTGTTGGTATTTTAAATAAATTCGAAATAAACCTTTTGAAAAACTTTAAGATTTTCACAACCGTATTCTTGTGTATATAACAGCCGGCTACATCTATTTGCCAATATTCCTAAACCAATTGAAGGCCGCACGCATTTTATCGAATTAAACGCCCCATATAAAATAAGCGATACGAAAAAAGGACAATGTGTGCTTCGAAGAGGCAAAAAATAAAATCTGTTTTCTGTAGAAAAGCTTTGCTTTTATATATTATATACGTGGTACGTTACTTTGAGGCGCGGAATTGTAAGCTTTTTTCTCTCGAAAACCACAGAGTAAGATAATGTAGACGAAAGTTTCACTAAAGTATCGTTGAATAACGTAATTTTAGAAATGTTTATCAAGGTTTATGGATAAGCATTAAAAGATGTAAATGTTTCTAATTTTAAAAATAAAAATCATAAAAAGGAAGAAAAAAAGTATGGTTCAAACTAGCTTATTTGGAAAAATAAGACCTTCAATTATCAGTGTTATATATTTTCTCAGAGTTTCAATTAAAAATAGTAAAGAAAATATTTTAGCCAACATAAACAAGTGTGATATAGAAGAAGTTTTATTCTTTTAATATTATTATCTTCTGGTAGGCGCAGGTTATTTAGTTTCTAAGCTCAAAATGTTTCATTTCTTCAAATTCAATAAATAAATTCAATTCTTAATCCTTTAATTCCAAACTGTTTCGATGTTAAGAGACAAATGTGCGGGTAGCGTGGTGAAAGTTTCTGATGCCGGACTATTTGCAACATGTGACGCGTTTGAACCCGTGACCCTTGAGGTTTCTGTCACCACTCGACTAATGGCATGTGACGTCAGCTGGGCAACATTAGTTATAAACTTATTGTCCTTTTTGTGCCTTTTTCATTATATTAACACGCTTGGTCCACTTTACTGTTTATTACAAGTAGTTTGATCAAAAATACTTTATTTTGGCTTGGTATCATGTCATAAAAATTATAATATTATAATAGAAGTATTACGACATGGGAATAGTAAAGATAGGTTTTTTATTCAATGCTTATATTAGCATTTGCAACGTTAATAAGAACCGATAGGATTTCTTTGCGTTGTTTCCTAATTGGAATTCAGACTATAGTTATGATAAAAAGTATTATCATCTGATATTACAAAACATTGAACTTTAAAATATATGCATGTCGTTTTACGATTTGAAAATGGTAAAATAATTTAATACTCCTTTTTTAAAAAAAATATTTTAATTATAATATTTAACTAAGTTAGTTAGACGAAAATATTTCCCTTTTTAAAAACTATTGTTCAATACAAAACAACTTTCAATGTCGTGAACAAAATGAACAGAACTGCGTGATCTGTGACGTTAGAAACATTTAAAAGCTTATCTTTCAGAAAATAATATAGTTGTAATTTACTTTATTAGATACTCCATACAAACAAAATAACTTTTAAAAGTGGACACAATTGAATTTAAATAACATTATCGTCACGTATTATTTACGATCGTCAGTAATGGAAGTCGATTTTCGTAATCACCTCGCTCGGCGATCATAAAGTTTTATTAAATACGAAACTTATTAAATAGCTGTAATTACGGGTCGTAAAGGCAGGAATTAAAAGCATTTTCGTCGCTTTGCGGCTACGGCTTTGCGGTTTGTTCACCTTAGGTAAATTGTTGTGGAAAACAGTTGTTGTTGACGAGACTATAGCAAGATGAGAATAATTTAGGAAAACAAAAAAGTTTTGATATAAAATTGTATTTTTGAAATGCAAAAACATTTATAAAACTGTGGTTAAACTGTACTAAATCGTATACTTCTTAATATTATACCATTATTCATAGTTTTACTAACAAATACGTGTTTATTATAGCAAACGACTAGAAGTACTCATCATATTTTGGAAAAGTTTCAAATCTATAATCTAATAGTGTTTGCGAATGGTACATACACTATCACGATTTGATGTCGAGTATACGTCAAGTAGTGTTGTATACATGTTACATCAGTTGACGTCGGTGTTCCATTAATATCTTTTATATGCATTAAATATTTACTAACAATGACTATGGTAATCGATTATGGTGGCTAGTAGATGGAACAAATTGGTGAATAGAATGCCTCTATCGGTAAATCTTCCATATTGAAACTGGAAGGCCTTCGTGAAACGATAACAAGTAAAAGCAAAATTTTCACCCTAAATACATAGCATTTACAAAAATTTTGTTATTTTAGTACACTTAATCTAAACAAGACATTAAACACCATACCTATATTCAAATTGAATATAGCACCACTTTAAATTATATTCTGTGAAACTCATAACTCTTTGAATTAAATTATTTTCTACGAGATGAAAGTTATCGAAGTTTAAACTGTATTAATAATTTAAGAATGTACAAGATCTGCCATACTTAAGCTTGTTTGAGCATCTTAATGCTTTTATTCAAGCATAGAATATTTAACGTCATAATTGAGTTTGATTAAGTTTTTCGGATCATTTAGTGTCAATTGTACGAAGGAAATATTTTCAAATAAATTTTCATTCCCGCGTATTCTCAAGATCGTCATTGCTTTCCTCAGATATATTTATATTGAATTTGTAATAAAATTTGGTAATTATTGACAAAGTAATTTGAGAGAAAGTTATATATATCTGCTAATCGGTTACTTCTTTAAAAAATATGTATCAAATAGAAAAAATATTTTTCCTACAATATGAAGGAATGGAAATAATAATTTGAGCCGTGCGCTAGCTGCCAAAATGTTATATACATATATTTTTATTTTCAACTAAGACATGTCCTTTTAATATATATATATATATATATATATATATATATATATACATGTCTTAGTTGAAAATAATAAAAAAAAAATTATTGATTAATAATTAAAAAAGCCCGGCTTAATATCATAAAAATATACTATATAATTGATAGGGTGGGTAAATGTAGTGAGCATTGCATTTGTAAAGATAATTTTTGTAGTCATGAAAGGTTGGTAGTCAGTGGCCAGTAAAAAAACATTTTTAAATATAAGGCACCTTTCGTAAAAATATCCATAACTGTATTATTACATATTTAAATTCACTCTATAGGATCTTAAAAAAATGAAAAGTAATTTTGTCCCACATCTAAATTGACAAAATGGTGTAAATGACATTAAAAACCAATCAAGTTTCTTTGGATATTTTTTACTTGGACTTATATTGTTGTTCAAATTGTTTTGAAGTTATCATGTTATTTGGATAATATTAAAAGTTAGTTTTTCAGTTTCTTGTATGTTTGGTTTACATATATAATCTAACATTTATTTACGAATTAGAAAAATCTTCATGATGGGAACTTGCAAAAGAATTTAAAACAAATTTAAAATATACTATAAAAAATTTAATTTATCAATATCCTGCTAGAACAGATCTTTATGCAATTATAAGATTTTTTAAAAAATGCTTTATTGTTCATGTTGGCCTTCATACTACTCATCAGACAAAGCCAAGCCGCCAACCGCATCATTGAGTACTGGTATGTTGTCTCATGATGAGTTGTATGGAGGATGGATCTAAACAGTTCCCTTAAAATTTAAGCCGAGTGTAAATTCAAAGTGCACTTACATTAGTGATCTACACTGTAATGCCAGACCACAAAAATCTAGTGTTTCTTTTTGTAAGATAGCAGCAGATTCTTTTTACTGTACACGTGGCGTATTTCATATACACAAAATACATACTCGATTATAATGTAAATTAGTGTACCAAGATATTTCTGTATTTTCCTTATGCCAAGACATGCTGTCAGCGGCCCAGTCACATTACATGCCAGAAATTTTCAAGCCTTTATGCTACTGGACACCGGTGTGAACAAAATAGCTGGTGTTTACCAAACGCAGACCAGAAAACTGACAGATTATTTGAAAGACCCATTCAGGCGGATGTTTCCTTTAGCAACCTACAGCGGAATTGGTATATTTTGGAGACTTTAGTGTCCACCATCATGGCTTCCTGTTCATTTATAAGCTAACTGACCGGCCTGGGAGAGAATGAGTAAATGAAGGTACATGGATGCCGGATGTACAAGTACTGAGAACTTTGCGTCTTTTTACATGCTTTTTATTTTAAGTAAATAAAGTTAGTGGGCTTGATGGTAGTCTAGCCATAGGATTTAAGACATCTGTATACCTGAGCTGTCTCCTGCTCTGAAATAACTGTTAAAATGCCTAAGTCTTGGAAACTTCACAACGTGGTACATGTACCTAAAATAGAAAGCCATGCTGGCCCAGCTAATAACCGTTTGATTTCGATTACCTCTATAGGCTTTAAAATTACAGAACGTATATTAACGGACATTAACTATAACTTATAGAAGGATTGTTAATACGGATCTTCCCAGTGATGGATAATACGCATTTCGACAAAAACAGTCGACTTGAATGGTGAAATTATAATTGAGTAGGTATCTCGTTACACAACTAGGAGTGATGATCTTCTCAATGACCATACCGATGATAACAATACCGATTTTGCTGAACTTGGTTGTCCAAAAACATAAGTCTACTATAAATTTTTGACCTTTTGAGGGAACGTGCTCTATGAGAACCTATTAATGTGGATTCAACACAGTCAAGAGCCAACACGATATTCCTGAAGGGTGTGTCTTCTCTGCAATTTGTTTTATGCTAGGCATTATCAAGCTCATATAACCGGGTGTTTTTGATTTTGCAAATAGAAGTATAATTGTGGATTGGTATATATGCAGCTATTGAACCAGCGAGGATAAAAATAGAGGTAATGAGGCTGGAAATGGTTTTCTATGTTACTTAAAAACTACAAAGTTAGCCGCCGCAGGGAACGTAACAGGCGTTGGGGATCACGAGACGATCTCCAGCCACCGTAAGCGCGGGTCTGCGGACGGTGAGCAAGGGTAGCTTGTCGCCCGATCAGAACCAGACGTAAGCGTATGGCGCGTAGCGTACCACAACCGCCTCAAGGAGCCATCAGACCACCACAGATGGGGCTCTAGAGCCGTTGCCAAGCCGGATTGCGGGTGCAAGCGCAATGATTTACCGCGGCCTGGCTCAGAGCAGGAGAAGGTACGGGGGTTTTTAGTCAGTAAGAGCCTGACACTCCCTTTTGCCCCACCCAGGACAAGAGCGGTCATATGATGATTTTCCCTTTTATAAAAAAAAGACTGAAGGAAATTTGGTGTCTTTACAAAACTTCGGTACATTACCTTAGACCGGGATAGTTTCTTTGTCACTACACAGCACAGGTCTAATCGTGTGTGAAATACTGCTGTCACTTTTAAGCGGTTTGTATCTAGGGTCACTTCACAGCTTTTGACTCTATGGAGAATCATTGCAAATAGAAGTTTAATATCAAGTTTTAATAAAATCTATCTTGTCAATCTTGAGTCCCAGTCGTAAAATATCTAGCTTGTTGTTATGACATAAGATTTGGAGAGTGCTCAGGAATTGCACAACTTAACTGCTTTATACCTTTTCTACTATTGAACTAATCGAGGCAGGGGCCTCTGTCCTTACATTGTAGACCTTGCTCTCAGGCAGATGAAGCATTACGCTTCCTTCTTTAAGCATACATAACGAATAATAAATAACGGGAAAAAAATTATTTAAAATATAAATTTTTAAGATTTATTCTAATACTTTAAAATAAATCCCTGTTTGTTGGTTCAAAAGGTCTAGGGAACATTTGATCTCTTCATTTTCCTTTGCATACACTAAGCCTTTCGACGTACGCCTTACCATGCCTCTATATTGATACAGCCACGGTACTGATATTGAGCAAACATAAAATTTATTATTATGTAATGGTTTTTGTGATGTCACTAGTAAAATACGTAATGGAGTAATGTCTGTTTAAATGTCTTAACAAGACATTAATATTAATTCCTGATCTTGGGGTCCGTCAAATAGCTGGTGGACTGTTCATCTATTGTATTGTCAAAAATCAAATGTCAATTCCAATCCCTGCTTTTGTAGGCATAGTAACGCAATATTTTTTTTTTCGACTTTTCCCTTGTATTTATTAATAAGATAAATTAAAATTTCCTTTTCATATGATGAAAAATGTTGCCCCCGGCTTTTCTTTGATATAGCAAATTAGGTAATCTTTTTTTCACTTATAGCTTGAAACCAATTTATGCCAATAAATTTATACTATTTGGATAGTTTTTAGCTAGTAAACTGAAAAGAAAGTTTTTTGTGTGCCAAATATTTGAATCAACGATATATAAAATTTGGTCTCATAAGCAAACAAGTGACGTATCGAGGGATATATAAGATCATAGGATAAAGCGGTGCGTCGCTGCAAAACATGTCATGTTAAACGCAATTACCTCAAATTGGTTGTCTTATAACAAGAACTAAATTTTTCATCATAGGACGTAAATATTTTGGGGGAGAATTATATTTTTGAGAGTTTGGTGAAACTGGGTCTAAGTCTAGCAGTGTATCCGCATGTCATATCATCCAACATTTATATAGCTTTTTGATACCACTGAAATGTGAAGTATTCCAGCTAAGAAGTAAAAACGTTACTGTTCCTTAGTGGACTACAAACCTATTAAATTGCTAGTCTTACCATTCAATGTTATTTTCGCTTTACGTCCAACACTACGCAAAGTTGGTTTTACTAATACTACACAAATTTCTTAACAAACTGTCAGGTTTTTGTATTAGTTGCCGTTTTCTGTGAAGGAAACTAGATCATTTACTGTCTTTTTTCAGAGACAAGGTTAAGAAATTCTTTCTCACCTGACCTTTTTATGATTCTTCTGTCTATTTATATAAGCATTAAGAAATTTTTGTACACTTTTTATACATTTTATAAACATGTAATAATAACACAAGTATATCTTTTATTTATAGATTGAATAAAAACTCAAGAATGGACGGATGGACCAATTTGGGTAATTTTGGACTTGAATTATTTGTCGAAGTCCAGAGAAGGTTTTAAAGGTAAATATATATGAAAATTGTTAAATATCTTTAAAATTATTTTCATGTAGATTGCTAAGTCTTAAGTTTTGTCACAAAAAAAAATTTAAACGAAACCATAATATTGGACAAACGAGAATCAACTAATATGTCGATCCATCCTCTACGTCGACTGTTGGCCAATACTTTAGAAAAAGAATACATCCTTCTAAATTTGTGAGTCGCGATTACCGCTACATGTGCGAGAATACTCTCTATTTCGGTGATTCTTTCTAATAGGGACATTTCAAGTTATGTGCTCTCTTTTGTTGATCTTTTGTGATACTGACACTTTACTGTTACGTGCACGCAAAAAGCTTTTTGGTTACAGCTCTGATGACGCGAGAAATATAGATATAGAAAATAAATACATTACTCTGTAAGAATAGCTTTCTTTAAGGAGCGATAGATCAACAGATCAACAATTCAAATGGGGAAGTCGATAAGTATTGTTCTCACAATTCGCGTGTGGATGGAACTAGTGTCCAATAATTACAAATGTTCCTTTATCAGAACAAAAATTTAGCAAGTATGTTCGAAATAGCATTGGATCGATAGCATTTGATAGACATAATATAATATATAACCATAATATTTTCATTTTGCTGACAAAACCCTTGCTGGCGAACCAACAAGGATGTTTAATTCACCTACCATTTACGAAGTGGCTGTTGTTACTGTGGGAGAAAGTTTATAATCTAGAGAGATTATGCTACATCGTCGGAAAAATTAATTAAACAACAACAACAACAACGCTCTACACCAATGGACTTATGATGCGTTTGCAATGTGATTTCATCTTCTGACAAGGATAAAAGGATACCATATTAATATCAATATAGTAGGTTACATAATATTTTTAAATTAATTTTAATCGAAATAATAATTTTAAAAATATTTATTTTTGATTGCAGGTACTTGAACTAACAAAAAAAGTTAGTGCTATGAATAGTCTCTTCATTTATATGGTGAAATATGTAATATTTTGAAATGTCAACTACTTTTTTATCAGCTTTTTATCAGCATCGCCTGTGTGGCCAAGTCCGTTATTGGATGTACTTTGTAGAATTTAGTCAGATTAGTAGACAAAATAAGACTAGATGAGATTGATTCATTAATTTTAGCTGGAATTTCTGATAAAACAGTCGACCCAAGATTGCATGCAGTAACTACTGCATGCAATCTTGGGTCCCAAGCAAATAGACCTTGGAAAGTTTTCAACTATAACTCATCCTGTATGTTTGACTGAAAATGTTCAAAGCGATACCCAAGAGTTTATTTACGCACCACAAAACAAAACAAAAGATATAATTGATCAGAATTGTATGATAACTGTGTATTTTTCAATAACAAATTGAAAATCTATGAATAGCCAGTATTTAAAGAAAACTGTGTTTTGTAAGTTTATTGTATATAAAAGTTTATGTCTTTTATTTATCGATCGATGATGATAATCTGCCGGGTCAGGTAGTTAAATAATATAAATTAATGAAATTCATATCTCCCATTCCTCTAGGGTTCTGTAGAAGTAATCGCTCTTAGCGATAAGGTCACCTTTTGTACTTTCAGTCTTTTGTGCTGTTCTTTTATATGTATTTTTTATGTACAATAAAGAACATATATTCATATATAGTACAATTATAATATAAAATTACAAAAACACTTGTATACAAAATTCATTAATACCAATTTAGTATTGTCAATGATAAGATACTAGCTTAAAAATTATTATATATAAAAAAATATATATTAAAAATTTATCAAGTGCCAATTTGTGTATAAATTTTTTTGAAGCAGTATTTTTATTGAGAAACTAAAGAAATATATATGATGCGTTAGCGTAAGTAGATGAGAGAATATAAATTCGAATTAAGTATTTGTTTTTAATATTTAAATAGTTTTTTTGTTAATAATTCATTAATAACACCACTATAATATTTCAGAAAAGCATGAAATCATAACGGTTATAGAGATGAAGAATATATGATCACTATATTTATCAAAACGACCACACCTAAATGCAAAATCAAGGGTCATATGTACGTATACATACAAATGTATTTGTAATTTATATATGTATTTTGTTTAAATTAATTCACCAAGCTTCTATATTATAATCAAAACTTAATACTTTACTAGGAGCAGGGGAAAATCATGTTCCGTGAAGGTAATTAATGTTCATTATTGTTTATAAGTTAAAATTAATGTAACTTCGCCTATAACCCTTCACTCTGGTCCTTGAACTAAGAGCCACCTGAGCACAAGTTAATGTAATCGATACCTGCAATGTTCTTAGGATTTACAAGAGAGTTGTTTTTAATCAAGCTAATTGTGTTCCATAAAGTTTAATAGTTTAGAAAATTCTCTATATGTTGTTTACATTTCTCAATTATAACAATGATTTAAACTTCATGAATTGAAAAAAATCAAGAACTGTATAGCTATTATTTATAATAAGTCCCAATGTTAAAAAAAACAAATATTACAATAATGAAAAACGGTACGTATTAATTATTTTTTGTCTTTATATCAATTCTCTTAATAAAGCGAAAACCGTTAAGATTCAAAAATTTTATTAAAAACTATAAAAATGTGTCAATTTTGTCTCAAAATTCGTGTTTTTATATCGCCAAGCTTAATCAAAACTAAGTACTATTTAAACAAGTAGTTATTTTAAGTCACCGTTCAAGGTTCCTCGCCCTAAAATTTACAACAGGACGTTAATATCAATACCAAGGTTGTTTTCAATAAATTCCCATTTCTACATTACCCGAGTTACTTGATGCTACGAGTGAGGATATAATTACACTAATTTGAATATATCTTGTTTGGATTCATTGCTTCGCTTGTTATATTTACGGGCACATTCTTTTAAATTTATATTTTATATCAATACAATAAAAATAAATTTATTTTCTAATTTATTTATAATTCGATAAAAATTTACGGCAGTATTTCCAACTTTAAGCTCGTCTTATAAGCTGTATTTGTGTTGATATGACAAAATATTCTCATAATAAAATTCGAGTTTAAGAAGGCTGGTATAGTATTATGTGCATTTGCGAAAGACATTTCAAAATGCTTCTGAATGCCTGCCATATCCCGGAGCTCGAGCAATGTGTGACTTACTGTGTACAGTTTGCTTGCATCCCCTGAATAAATTGAATGCCGATATCGTCTCGGTACTTGCTATGCATACCTCTATACGTTTGGATATACAATGTTTTATCTCCAGCTTATCGGGTAATGAAATCAAATGGTAGCTGGCGGGTAAAAGAGAATTGTATGAGAAAACTTAGACGAAACGGATAACATAATAACAGGTATACAAATTCAACATCACATTTGTATACGAAAAACTAATAGCATATGAGCAATGAATGATAAAAAGCAATATAAGAGTAAAGTAGAAATATATTTCTTAATATAATATGATGGTTTGAAAGCATTTAATATCACGAAGTGGATTTGTATTATATTTCGTAGCAATATCAATTCTATTATTATATAACTCGAATATTTTTTCATAAAAGTTATTTTTTTATTTACAAATAACAATAAGAAATACTTTGATAAACAAAAGTTATAATTTTTGTGTTTCCAAAATTACTCAAAATAATATTATCAGCGCATGAGTATGATATAGTCAAATAGTCAATTTCTACATTTATTTGTAAAAAATATTCACAGTGAAATAAATTACTTTGTAAAATATTGACACTGTCTACTTAAAGGCGATTTTTAATATCTTTGAGTTATAGCAATTTGTAAAGGTGGCCAAGATGTGAATAGAAAATTTATTTAGCGTAATTGTGATAGTATTTTTATTAAAACAGGGACTTTTCAAAAGCAAGGTTATCTGCGAATTCCCATCGCTCCCTGTCCAATGTCAACTAGGTAGATCTTCTTGAAAGTAGGAAATTACAACACTGTGTCATTGACTGGGGAAATAAGAATTGTTGAACGGAAAAGTTTATTAATATCTTCAAGATGTAGTAGTAAATATCCAGTTGATCCAAAACATTACCGCCGTCGCAGAAGAACTTTATTAAATCAGCGTTCTTTATTGATTGATGTGTGCAGAAAATAATTGTACTTGAATTCATTATAGGTACGATCGTTGGACGTTGGCTCTAATAAGATCCAGGTTTTAAGGCTGTATAAAGTTATAACACATCAATAGTGGTAGTTGCAATTAACCGGAGTTATATTGCTGTTTTGAGAGAACTGTATTAATTACCCTTCAATCATCTTAATAATTTATAAACAAATTAATTGATAAAAACTGAGAAATAAAAAATAAATTTAATATTTTTTTAAAGCGGGAAAATCATCATTTGACCCTTCTGGGTCTGAGTGGGGCAAGAAGGAGTGTCAGACTTTTTCTGACTAGAAACCCCCGTACCTTCTGCGCCGAGCCAGACAGCGGTACATCATTGCGCTTACATTCGAGACCCAGTTTGACATCCCAGCTTGATCCCCAATGCTCGTAGCGTCTCCTGCGGTAGCTGGGGTGTGAGAAAAGTCGATCCCTCACGCGCGCCGCATCCTCCTTAGTTAGCATGATTGCTTCGCAGAAGGAGAATACAGCTTCAAAGTAACTCTCGCTCCGCACCATGGCCTAAAGTCAGGTCGGGCGTGAGAGGTCAAAGCCGCCGATCGCTACTCTAAGAATACGGCGGTGATCAGCCCAAGCTGGGCACTCCGCCACCGTAATGATAACACCCATATGTTTCCTACCTCAGAGTCCGAAACATTTACCTCCCGAAACTTTCATGCTTGGTAAGCTAGTACATCAGGCGGAGGGTAAAAACGCCAAGGCGTCTCTTCAGCCATTCCTTAAAGAGGGGTCTTACTGATCCGGTGCGGAGTTTGGCCCTGGTGACAGGCTTCAGTACGCAAACTGAATACTTGCGTGAGCGCTTTCGGCTCTAGATCCCATGGCGATTATCTGTCAAGGAGGTTCGCTTCCTCTCAGGAGATCGAGCGATACCCACGGAATATCCGAATTTTCGCGACCCTCTGGGACGCGATCAGGGCACGAGCTGGCTGCCGACTTTGGTTTGGTGCCCAAACAGGGGCCCCATAGAGGGCCGTAAACCGCACGATTACCGAATATAACCTCCGGCAGAACTAAAACCTAACGCTGTCGCTTCTGTATAAACAAGTTTTCAATATTTATACGTTTCATTTTTGCTAAACTCCCTGGGTTCGATATTTAAATAAAAACTTTTAGAGTAGAATTTTATTTAATAATAACGAAATTTTTTTGGAAAAATTCACGATATTTATTGTTGATAATATTTCCTGATATATGTTTTGGTAAAGATGCCTTTCAGTTTTGTCTAAAATTGTCTAGAATGAGTGTTTTATGTTAGAATTTAATAATTATTAAATTCTAGTCAGTTTGAATTTCATCATCAAATAATTTTGTACTTATTTATGTGAAGAAAAAAATCTTAAATTCTAAATAGTTTTTCCGCAGATAAAATTTTTATTGAAGTATTTAGGTTTAAAAAATATTTGACTGAATGTATATTTATTTTTATGTATATTTTTGATGTATAATGACTTGAAATATAATTGTGAAATCAAAATATAAATTGAATTTAAATTAATACTGTAAATACAGAAAACTAGAAGGAATAATATATAACCACAATAAAAGTGGTACATCGTTTGCTTTACTTAAAGAACAAAGCGAGACCACAAAGACAGCTCAGAGTGCAAACTATTTCAAAACAGTTCAATAAATAAGTTGTCTGATCCGAACCACTGAAGATAAATATTGCATTTAAATACAGACATGACTATTATATAATTCTGCTATAAAAAATAATTCACTTAGTCTTTACTGCTTAAAAATTATATCCGATTCTTTGTCACATCAACAAAATATGCTGTCTTGTTGGTTGGCTAATGAGTATTTAGATTTTTTACAAATGAAGTATATATAACTTATATGATTAACTATCAATGTTTTATAACTAAAATGTAAAGATGTGATAGGTATTACTATTAACAATTAGATAGATATAAGTATTCAACTAGTGTATGTGTATACGTGCTATAAATGCAAGTACATGTATAAATTACCAATATCCTAAACATGTCCGAGTTTGAAGATATAATGTTGCATGGTATTATTCTATATTGCTGTTTTTTCTTTACCTGTAGGTGCAAAACCACGTTAAATTCGTTTTCTTCATATAAACAGGTTCATAAATATATAATTTTTACTAATATTATGTCTGAATAAAATGAGAGACGATGTAAAGTATGAATCACGGAATTTCATTTAACTCTACCTGTTCGTGTCAAATAAGACTTTAAGAGAGGTTATAAATTGAATAATCGTCGTCTATTATGTCGTAGCGCTAAACTATTATGTGATGTCGCAACTAGACATTTATTGCGTTTAGTGTATAAGGACATCTTTGTAGGTGGTTCTAACAAATACATAAGCAAAACTTTTAGTGTTCATATAGGGATCATGTATAGCAACTCATTGACTATAAATTGACGCGCTCCATAACTTGAACTAGTAAGTTGGCTAGTGAGGTGTTCAGCTCTTGTCTATAAATATTCTTACATACAAAGCCCCACAGGAGCTTGAATAAAGATAGAATGATTTGAAAATGAATTGAAGTCAAATTTTTTTAGTAACATATCTAAATAAAATGAATGAAGTTATGTTTAAAATTATATCATAGTCATTGTTGAAATATAATTATAATTTTATTTTTACTCATGCGATATGAAATGCTCTTGGAGTACATTTAGACGAACCGTCCGATACTTTTTATTTGTTTTTCTATAATCAAGATTTCTAAAAAGTAAGTCAAACGTCGCATAAAATCTGAAAATAAATACGCGTGTATATAATATCGTAATGGTTAGTTTTATATAAATTCTATTTTTCTAATCAAAACAGCATTTCCCTTGAAAGTATCCCACCTCCCAAGTTCTCAGGGCAGCATTTGTTAGATATGTACCTATTCATTGGTCCGTTTTAGGTTGACTTTTGTATGAAATAGGTTTATAACATTATATAGAGGCAAAAAATATAATTAAAATTTTTAATTATTTTATATCGTGGTTATCGTCGCATTAAACACGAGCTATTTTTAAGTTCTAAAGAACTACTTCTTCGCCGAGCTGTTATAAACCATTATACTTGTTTTTTTTTTTTTGCTAAAAATATCAATACTTATGAATAAAACTGGCAAAAGATTACTTTTACTTATTATTTTTTTTTGAACTCTACTATCTTAACGAGTACCCACTTTAAACCAAACCATAATTATGTCATTATATTTAGGGTTTAGTTATCAAGTTTCGAATACAATGTTCGAACAAATTAAATAAAGTTGGCGATGTTCCATTGGTGATAGGCACACCATTAGACTCGGCTGTGACTATTAGTGTTCGTTCCCGTTTTAGCCGCAATCTCTTTCAAGTCGACATTTTATTATCGAACGAGTCAGCTTCTCTGTAATCCCTGGAGTTGTACGGTGGACCATGTGAGTACTCGAGCATTATGACCCTAATGCTTTCAGGCATAAAGCTACGGTCATACGAATATAACTTGCCATGTGTACCTCACGATAAAACGAAATGTAAAGGAAATAAAATCAAATTGAAGGAAATAAATTAGTCGTCTTCATAAAATTTTAACAAAATAATGAGTATTAAGATAACAAACAAGACACAGTAACGTCTAAATGAATAAAAAAAACAATATACAAAAACACAGAGTTGTAATTCTTAAAAAATACAATATTTCATTTGGAATATTTTAGCTGTCTACTTAAAATTACACCCAATGCCTCTAAGAGATTTGGAAATTATAGTAATGTTGGTTTTTACCATCCATCAAATATAAATTTTGAGTATAAATAACTACTATATTAATACTTACCATCATGGGAGTCATAGATGTAAATGATTTCTTTCCATCCGTAGTGTACTATTGTATCGACGATTGCCCTGTGGTAATCCGGCCGCATGCTAACCGCGTGGTCAATTAATCCCGACGATGGCGGAATTACCTGATGACGTAAATAAGATTAATTTCTTATAAACAAAGGGGTGCATCGAAATCGCAATCATCGCATCGCAAATATCTTAACATCTTAGTCAATAACAAATAAACTTCTGATGTGATAAAAAGTACGTAAGTCATCTGTTCAAAGGAATTTTAGAATAAAACTTTCTTACTTGACTTATTTAGTCTGATAGAAAGGTTTTCTAGAGTAGAATTGAAATTATGAACATTATTTTCTAGAATTTCCGGAAGATATTTAAGTGGATAATGGTAATCAATCAAATTTGCCGGTGACACATTAATCTTAATGTTTTTCCATTTCAAAAAGTATGTGTTGAAACTGCTTTCGAAAAAAAAGTAATTAAGATATTTCTCAATAAACTAAGATATATTTCAAAAGCTTTTTGTTGACATTAAGGTATATATTTTATTTTTAAAAGGTAATTTTTTAGAGAATTCCATAATTAAAAGTATACAATGAAAATGTTAAAGTTCTGTTTATCACAGCTTTATCGGGTTTGACAAAATATGGACCCTTTCTGGGGCAAGATTTAATCAATTCTTTGTTTTTCAATATTTATGAATTGAAAATCCTTCGTAGTTATTGTCATAAAATTCTTTACCGTCTGCAATATTTAAGATTATTTTGTATTGTTCGTTTTAAGTTTTTATCACTGTTTATATGTTTTGTTCTTTAAAGTCTATCCTAGATATCTTTCTATATTATTTTTAACTATAAAATCAAAATTTTCATTATATATATGTATGTGAGAGTTGAAGAAGATCAGAACTGCACAGCATATTTAATAAAATGTTCAATAACTGTCACGTACATGATGTTCAAGATAATGGAACTTAGTGAATTGTTCGTTTCACAATTGTTCTATTTCAAATTAAACAATTCTTGTCATGTATAAAATTGGACTAATCGTTAGGAAGGTGATATTTTATCAAAACAAATACTTCATTTGATTTAAGAATACACTGAGGCTTATAATTTAATATTATCTATTGTTTTAAAGTATTAATAAAGCTTTCAGCACGCTTACATTATTTTATTACAAATAAAGTTATGTGAATTGTCTTAAAAACAATACTAATTGTGGTTTAAATTTTTAAATAAAAAGTATGTTTTGAAAATTTTTGTAACGTCGTCACTTCATCAGGTCGGTCACAGCAATCAATTTGGGGGCATGGTATGAAGATACTGCTTTAGAGAATTTAAATTATTCATCTTTATACTCTGACTAATGTAGAAATAAGAAGCATTTGTTTATTTTATAATCATATGAAATTTAACTTCATTATCTATTTCTTATTATAGTTGGGACAATATATGGTCAGAATTTATCGAAAATGAAGATAAATAAGTAATTAAAAAACCCAATATTGTTTCTTGCTATATTAAGGACTAAATATTACCTTTTCAGGAAACCACGGTGTAACGAACGGCATTTGAAATGTGTTGGTGTAGGAGTGCAGGGTATCAAACGATTCCGGAGTGACTGCACCCAGCATCGCAAACACACCTCGCGCAAATTGGTTGCAGACTACGGACAAGGATACATACAATTTATGATAATTGAAATAGTTAGATAGATAAGATTGTGGTTTTCAGATTGAATGACTGAGAATAATGTTTAAAAAACAGAACAGCTTCGATCTCAGTATCTCCAAAGTTAGTTAAATATTTAGTAGTAAACTACATATTTATGTAGTAGTCTATCCTTAAAGGTTTTTTAAAACTTTTAAATGTTAAAATAAATGAATTTGAATATTGGTTAAGCAATAATTTATATGAAGTGGTAGTATAAGTAGTATAGTGATTAAAATTTGGAATCTATGTTATGTCTCCAATGGGATTCTAAAGAAATTTTCTTTGACTTGTAGAAAAAAAATTAATCAATAAAAACGAGAGTGTCTGGATCTCAAACAAACTGTCAAAAGTTTTCATTGAAGGTTTTTAATAAATAAATGTAAAATTAAGTAAATTTTACTGAATTCAAAAATGTCACCTGAATAATAAATTTCTTGCCTAAGCAATCAAATTCAAATGATTAGCCTTTTTAATGTACATGATAAATTTTATTTTTTATTTCAGCTAACAGGTTACGAGTAAAGTTAACGCCTTTTTTTATCGTTACAAAAGCCGTTCAATTATCTAAAAGTCTTAGAAAGTGGTCATCGTATTACATTATTTCCCAACCGACTCGCACCTCCATTGCTGTAATTACACTCTAACACAATTACCCTAAAAGCCTGTCACTGGAGAGAAATTTAATGAACTTTGTAATAGATTGAATTGTCTTAAAATTAATCTGCCTTTCACCTTTTTTCTTCAAGGATGCGAATCTTGGTAAATGTCTATTATATTCTATCCTTGACCATTTTTATTGAATTATCGTGTAAAATATGAATATATCATATATTGTTTTTATTTTTTATTTTTCGTAATGAATACCACTCCTTAACCCAAAATAATGAACCTATTATGTATAAACTATGTGATGGTTTTTAAAATACTTGACTTAAACTCTAGTGCTTATAGAATTATAATATAAAACGTGCAGGGCATAAATATATCTATGGTAGCAGTCAAATAAAAACTGTCATAGTATCAAGTATCAAGTAGAGTAAGAGGAGTATCATAAAACACAGTAGTCATAGCAAGCAGCGATTACGCGAGTCAGTTAATCATTGATGAATTGCTGGTACTTACAATGACACAAAAAAAAAACGCAAAATCAAAAGGTCTAAGACAATAAAGCGCGTTCTTAAAAAACAAGATATTCTTTACTATTTATGAAAAAAGAACATTGATATAAAAATTTTCATTTTATATATTGAACATAACAGGTAGACTCTCATTTTTAGTTTTTTTGTGTAAAATTTAATTAAAAATTAGTTTTTGAAAATACATTTGTTAAGTTATTAGCTGAATTAAAAATCATAAACGTTATCGCGACAGACTATTATTATAAAAAATTTCTTTGAAATTCTTCAGGACAAGACCACAGGATATAAAAACTGCTCATTACAGCGGATAGGCGCTCATCCCCTTACAAGCGATTTGCTTTTGTTTCTACTTTTAATTTCCGAGACAGTATTTTTGTATTGTTCCTTTTTTCAGAAGCTTATGTTATTTTTCGCCTTTCCGCGATATCTCTGAGACGCAATGACCGAGGATTAAAGCATTAAGACGATAAGTTTTTTCCAGAAACGCCAATAAGGATGATGCTTTTGTCAAGAAACAGTATTTACAGCAGCTTTCACAAAAGGATTGTTTGAAACTTTTAATGAGCATATTAAAAAATTACCTTTGTCTGTCCCCGTTCAGTTGATACTCAATAATTAATTATAATTTTATATAGACAGGGGAATAGGTACATTCGTATTAATAATTAAATATATTAAAAAAATCTAAAAACTAAAATGTAGAATGTAAATGACACAATATTATTTTTATTTTCGTAAAAGTCTAAAAGCCATTTTGCAAACAAACACATCTAAAAGTATCAACTTATCAGGGACGAGTTTGTGATTTTATCTTACATTTTGTCATGTTACATTTTTTACCTAGAAATGTATCTTGTGCATCAATTGTGAGATAAAGGGAGCTTTTACATATACACACCATAAAGCTTTTATGACTAGGTGAGGTTAATATTATGTGGGATGAGGGCTTTGAATTTTAATGCTAAAAGAACCCTAGCTTCTTTTGTTTTTGCTACACTTTTCGCTTATAAAAAGAAAGTTTATAACAAAGAGTCATGTTAATACGTATTATGTAATAAATAATTTAATTATAATACTTATTATTTATAAAGTTTTACTCATTTAAACGTGTTAATAGCACTAAATAAGGAAGTCCAAAAGTTTGAGAAATTTTCATACCTTTTATATTAAGTTGTTACAGTGTTAATACCAGGGGCTATAAATTGAAAATGAGTAAAGTTACAAGCAATCATCAAATCAATAAAAAGCTCCAATCACTCAATGTCAACAATTCTACCGTTTCTTTTGAATGGATATCCTTTAGAAGACCGTGAACCTGAAGTCGAGTTTTTCCACCCAGATTAAATGGCTGTATAGATATACGCTTTTCATAATAATCTGCTATGTACTGTCGAAAATAATAACCAAATAATAATCGTGAAAGATGAAAATTCATTATCATCAAGTTTTACATGAATAAACAAATGTGTTACGTTATCATATTTTGAATAACTTACCGCAATTTATAGTGGCAAGATAAAAAGTTCTACACGATTCACATTTTACAACTCCCCCGTTACGTTTTCAAAGAAAATTCTCTAAAACAAGTTAGAGACTTGAAAGGAACTATTAGCATCTGTTGGCAAGAATGAGAAAAATATATTAGAGATCTTTACTGAAATATGTACATCGATAGCTAAAGTATAACAAAACTTTTTTCAACTCCATGATATTTTATAACAGAAATTAAGATTATTTGAGACAGCATTTATGAAGCTATTTTAAATATTCTAATATTATAGTGCAATCTTAAAAGGAGCAGATCTCACTAAGAAAGTTATTTTCCAAGAATGTTTATTAATGAATTAATTAATCAAATGATATAAAAAAAAGTTTTATAAGGTTTCATAGCACTTTTTTTTAGTATGTGAATTTAAGGGACTTTCACTGTACAAAACCTACCACATAGTTTTCTTATGTTACAAATTATATAATCTTTCTAAATTGATGCTCAATATTTAGTTATTACCGCATAAAAGGTTTATTTTAAATTTTTAAAGAAAGAAGTTATGTATGTAAAATTGCATTCGAAGACTAATGTTCAAAACGATCCCTTTTATAGAAAAGGACTTTTGAATGCGCAGATTTACAAAAACACAAGTTATATATTTCTGAGCCCCTGAAACACAAAAGCTTTATTAATTTAATGATATAAGTAAGTGGACGAAAAGCGCAAAATACAAAAAGCAAGTGTTTCACTGCTTCTGTCTTATTCTACGTAACCTTGGTTTAATCGTTGTCGTTCAGAGAAAATAAGTTTCTTATTCTTAAGGGTATAAAGTACTGTATTTAAGAACATAAAGCGGCAATTCAGTATTTACTTTAAATTATAGTTATCGCGCTAAAGCTGGTAACCTCCTACAGTATGTCACAGATGAAATATTTGGGGACAAATAACTCTTTGGATAAACTAGTTAGAATCTGTGTTATTTAAGATACGGGGTAAGTTGTTATATTACTTTTTTATGTTCCAGAATAAACAAAAATAAATGGACCTTGAAAAAAAATTAAAACTCGATAAGTAAATAAGAATATTATTACTATCATATATAGAGGTATATATGTATATCATTCTAATACAAATGTAATCTATAATTTCTTATAATGCGTTAATCTATCATGACCTCATACAACGTATTATTGACAATATATAATGTTTGCATCATTAACCAAAAATGCATAATTATTTTTTTTTTACTAAAAAATTATAATATTCTAACAACATTTATCAGTTCGTGTCATATTGCCGCACCAGTCACAGGAGACGATAGCTTGTGCATTAAGAAAAAATTGGCACGAATAACAAAATTTTGTAACCGTTGAGTTGTTCGAAAGTAGACTGAATTTACTTCAGATGTGATTATCTACTTCTTACCTTATCTTATCTATCACAGGAGGCTTTTTAAATTGTTTGTAAAATTATAAATATAATTGCTTGTCAAGACTGCAATTTTAGTATCAATAACGACTAGCTATAAGAGCTGACATTTGCGAGACCTAAAGAATTTATTTTGTTTCCAACTATTCAGAATTGTCACTAAATATTATTTAAAGTGTCAAAAAATAATCTCTACAATATTAGACTTGTAGACTTGAAAACTTTCATATTTTAGGACACTCTGTCCATTTAAGTTAGCAAGTTACAACTCTGAAGCGAACGTTCCATTTGTCGTACCATTTCTTTATGAATAAGAAATTATTCAAGAAGGGATTAAATTAAATAAACATCTGTAATAGAATGAAAATAAAAGCATGTTGTTCGAACAACAAATGTGTTTTTTAAATTGAGTTACACATTATATTTTTAATTATTTTTCATGAGTAAATGGGAATGTTAAAAATAATTGAGAATATTCAATATAATATAACCTCACCTTAATTGTTTATAACCTACTATGAAAATTCAAATACATGGAAAACATACATCTCAGTTTATATGTTGATAATATTAAACAGGTAAGGGAGAGAAAAGGAAGTTTCGAACTCATACATAATAATACGTATTTATAATAAACTTATTTATTAATTAAAAATAAATTTATTCATCCTTATTAATATTATTTTTTCATTTAACAAATGTTGGACATTAAACTCCACATTGGAAAAAAAATTTATACTGCTTAATATTTCAAATCATTTACACTTTAATAACAGTAATTAAAATTAATTATACAGCGACTTTGGAAGTATTTTGATATGGCTTTAAGTTTTTACAATTAGGTAGTTTTAGTATCGATGACAATGAGTAAATTTTATAAAATACAATATATTTAAAACCATTCCAGATTGATTAAAAATAAGTGATTACTTTCAGATTGAATTTGAAGAACTGAATGTTTACTAGAACCGTCTCTTCTTACTATACTGAATCCGGGAAACGAATAATTTTCGAATTTGAATTCAATTAGTTTTATATGTAAACTCATAGGATAGGCTGGGCAATGATTTAATTTATTAGTTACTAACAAGAAATACTAAATATTGTAAGACAGTATTGGTTAGATTCTAGTTTATAGCTTTTACAGAATAAGTTTCACAGTTAACTCTTTATTCAGTTTTTTTTTTTATTTTGCGGAATAAAAATGTTCTTAAGAAATTATACATTGTTCTGTATAAATTATCTAAAAAACGAAGCTTTTTAAAAAAAAATCTTATACATGGTTTCTTCTTCATAAAAATTCGTAGTTTGAAAACAAATATCCAAATCATAAAATCTTTAACATTTTTTTTGTATAACAGGAGACAGAATTTTGATACAGATTTATTCAATAGTAGAAAAGTTTTTATATCTCTATCCTCTCTACGCTGTAAACTTTTATCACGTTAACAATATTATGTAATTTTAAAGCAAGTACTTAATTCCATAATTCCTTAAAATGACTTCAATAGATTATAAAAATCACATGCAATATAATGCCACTATGCAACAGCTAACTGAGAAATCAATTTAGTCTAAGTTTTCTCGGATTCATGATGCCTTATATAAAAAAAACACATTAAAAAACAAAGAAAAGAAAGATAAGCATATAATTACTAAAAATATATCCTTATAATATCCATAAATATATCAGTAAGTATATAGTGATAAGTGATACTTACTCAGGCGTGATAGCTTGAATGCGTCAGCGGTGTTGATAACATCGACATACGCTTGAAGCTCCAAGCGACGGCTGCTGATATTCTGATTATGAACAGTCATTGCGTATTTGAATACATTTTGTATTTCCTCAGTATTCTGATCGAATATTGCACCTGGTAACATAAATAAATGGACATAGTTTAATTTATCTCTCAATGCATTTTCAAGTCCTTTTATTTTTAGTAAAATTTTAACATTTGTCGATGTGTTGTAACTGAAAACAGATGTCACTAGGGACTATTTTGCCGTGCTAGAGTGACCAAGTTTTTTGTATGTACGACCCAATATGCAATTTATAAGAGGGTGGCTGTTTACTGGAGTAATTGGTGATGGGATTTTACACTCATTACCTAGGCGTGCTCAGTGGATGTGTGCTTGTTCCCTATTAATAGATAGTTTTTTTTTTAATAAAGCTATTTATGGACTTAAAAATGTTATTATTTATTAAAATATTTAATGGGTAAGCAAAACGAAAATAGAGGAAGTTAGGTATTACACATTCAAAATATATCCTTTTGCCAATATTACAGAATAAGTTATTTCGTCTGTAGGATTTCTGTAAACAGATCTAGACATTAAGAATTTCTTATTAAAACAGGAAATGATTCTTACGAGAAATCGCTTTACGGCGTAAAACACTTCATTTGACATCTTTATCGGTGTTCGAAAAGGCAGCCCGTATTCCAGGGTGTCATCGACTAATATATGACCACCGACCGGAACGTTTATCTGAATCGCCTGTTATGGCGGTTGAATAGGACTTGTATACAACGGCGATGAGACTATACACAAAATATTACCTCTATCTAACTTTTACTATATAATAAAACATCTTTTAAGTAAAATACAAGTGAAAATTAATGACTAAGAAATTGTCTTAAAGAAAAAACATACAAGTTAGTAAGATCTTGATTATTATATTATATCATTAGGCTGTTAGCATCAATAGGCAAAAATTATAATTGAAACTAAATTCTCTTTAATGTTATTAAGTGTTTTAAACTGTTATAACTTGTCTATCTTTTTTTATTTTCTTCATCCAAATAAAAATTAAGTTTTGATAATGTGTAATAGGCACAATTTTTTTTTCAAATGATTTAAGCATTCTAATGACGAAAATTTTTGCATATCTTATGAATCAGAGCTAAACGTTCTATAAAACGATTATTTCTCCACGTGGACACACTATCCTTATGTCTTTTTTCACTCCCACGAACATTATTCTGTGAGAGCCATTCCGAAGCTCCATTCTCAGTAATATTTCTTCCATTTGCTACGTCATTTCTTTCTATATCACGCCGAAATGTTTCATTCCAGTTTATGGAAGTTCGGCTTTCTCTGCAGCCGTATTCTCTTAACTGATTTTAGTAATTGTTTCGCCTTGACTGAGCGTTTAGTGGAGGAAAAACGTTAATGATCTTTGAACGAACTAAATGGTTTTCTTGCCAGGGTAGATTGTTTTATTGGCATCGGTTTGTTCTTTTGTAGGAGAATTTCTTGTATTTCTTTTAAAATAATGTGTGTTATTTAACTACAACAAAAATTCAACATTTTATTATGTTATATATAAAACTCGTACTTTTTCTTTGTTTTATGGTTATATTTATTATTTTTCATTTTAAAGTTACATCAATTAGAGATGAAAAAAGGAACTGCACAGACTGGTTCGTTTCAAAACGAAAAAACACCTAACGAATTGAAAATTTAAAAAAAACCATAGTTAATTGTTTAACGTTAAATCACCGAATCCTAGCTTTTTTTATACCAAAAATGTTCATATTATGTTCACCTGTTTTTGTAATTTTTAGACTTTATTAAAATTATTGCGCATAAATATCCTTATGAATTTTCATATATTGTAAATGATAAGTTCAAAGTAATTTTGTATGTAAAAATTTAACTATTGACTTTATTAATGCCATATACTGAAATCAATCATAATCAATGAAATAATTTAATAATCAATTCATAAATTAAAAATAATTAATCAGATAAATTCTACAACTATAGTCTTGTGACGAACGACAGACTATAATTGATTTTATTGTAAAATTATTATTATTGTAATATTTCATTCACTTAAAATCTCGACAGAAAATGTTTTTTTTAAACTAATATACACTATCCTCGTAACAATAATCTTCAGGGCATCATTTTTACAGCATCCGCTTTTAAGTGTTCGCAATGTTTATTTTATTGGAAAATATTTTCTCTCATACAAAGTTAATTAACCATAACAGTTTAAATTGCTCTAACAGTGTTAATGAGTTTTGTTCTATTCCTAACTAATTAAGTGACAATAAAAGTCCTTATTGTTTCCTTCTTTTGCTCTGAGGACTGTTTTTATAAATTGTAATATTAATACGTCAATATTTAAACCTAAACTATTATTATACCTATATAGGTATATACAGATGGCATATCATTGAAAAATGTTTGACAAACGTTGTTTTGATAAAGGATATTATTTAAATTTAAATGATTACAAAAAATTCATTATAATTAAACTGTGACTTACATTTTTCGAAGATTTTTTACCCCTAAAGTGTAGTAATTTCCATATTGTAGCATTTTTATGAAAAGAAATTTTAAATATTTTTTTATCAGAAAAGTATTTTAAGCCCACTCACAGCTTCGTGGATGCCACGTGTAAATAATTGTTAATTGCATGATCTTTTTAATACTTTGTTTATATTTTCGTCGTTTTCCTTTTTCTTTTCTATTTCAATTTCCTCTTTAAATATATTTTAAGATTCAAAGTATGTTTTTTTTTTCTTTTAACATAATTATTTTTAACCGTGTGGTGTCCAATAAAGTGGCATATAAATAAATTATATTGGATCCATATAAATTATATTTCAAGTAAAATAGTAGGCAAGAAAGATAACCATAATTGATGTTGAAGTCAGTAAAATATTTATTTATTATTTTTATTATTGTTAAAGCAGTAATATAAAATAAACAATAACCTCTCACGATCTTCCGTGGTTGAGGATTTTATCGACAATTGTAGGATACAAATTATCATTATTATTTATCTTTATAATGTATAAGTAGTAACTAAATATAAAGTACAGATTAAATGATCATTGTATATTAAATATTTTTTGCTAATATATATTTAATACTGGATTTAATTCTTTTGAACTTAGAAGGAAGTTAATGTAATAATGAACACAAAAAACTTAATATATTATGAAAATAATACGGTTTTGATGGCTGCCTACAATATTTATTTAAAGTTGATATTGAAAATAATATTTAGTAATGTTTGTCCTTTATCCACTAATAAAATGAAAATCATGTTACTATACAGACTTAGTCTTGAAGGGATCGTTGGCAAGAAGTTGAAAACTTATAATTTAAAAAATCTTGCCATTGAAATATTTCTTTTTAATTTCATTAGCATTTTAGGTCACAAATAATGAATACAAATTATGCTCATAGTATTTTACACATTCGCTTAGGACCTGTTCTAGGTAACTACGCAGAACTCAGTGCCAACTCACTGAACTCAATGAGGTGACAAAATGCTGCAAAATAATCTAAGAATAAACTCGGATCTTTTAGCAACAAAACCTTCAACACAGAGATTGAAAAGGAGTATTCGACTTTTTTTTCTGTTATATGGATTGTTAAAAGAAATATAAATAACATAAAATAAAATATACAAATGAAATAATATCTATGTATCTTTTAGTTGGCTAAAAAAACTGCCTGTTACTTACTACGGCTATAAATCGAAATCAAAACTTCATAAATATCATGTACTTTTTTTTATTTAAAAGTTTTCTACAATATTACCAATGAAATATATAAAAATGTAAGTCATGATTTATTTGTATTTTTTTAAATATTTTATATAACTCGTTAATAATATTGTTAAAGCGAATATGATATTCTAGAATCTAGACAATTTAAAAGAGCCTGTCTCTCTTTTGGGAGTGGACGTCCGGATGTAAGGAAGACCTACAACGAAAGGATGGACGTCCACCGTGTGTCTAGTTTTCCAATGATAAAAAAGAGATGTAGGAATTGAAGTTTCCAATTCCTGCGTACACTCTTCAAAGTGTGTCCTTTGGAATACCTAAACAGTGGCGGAGAGGACAAACCCTGAGAATCTCCTGCACCGAGCACCATCGTCAGGGATGAGTAGCCACTGACATTTATTTGTAAAGCAAAAGTCAGAAGCTATGGAATACAAATGATGAAAAGGAAAAAATAATCATCATATTTTTATTGCTGAAATATAGTTAATAGGTATTATTATCTATAATATCTTAACGGTTATGTGTATTTGTAGAGTTCAGAATATATAGTTAATGTAGATAATATAAAATTCATTACAAGGTTAGTTTTGTTGCTAGATAAATAGGTTGATTCAAAGAGTAAGACACACTTTATAATGGGTTCAATATTCCACTGAAATGACATATAAAATAAAAGAAAAACATAAAACGTACGTGCATTTCATATTCCTGTTGGCAGCTTCTGTCGTGTTTAATTAACTAGCTGCAACAATACGTCTGAAATAACGCTGTATACATTCCTCAACCGAAAATAAAAAAATGATAAAATGAAAATAGAAAAATATTTTTAGGACTAATTGTTTTACCTTTCAACTTTTAATATTATATAGGCGGTGCAAAGATTAAACAAAAACAAAGTGTATCAGAACAAGTTTTGCAATGTAAGAAGTACATATTGGAAAGTAAGATAGGCAAGATAACTTTGCCCTATAATGGTAAAAACTTTATCCAAATATTGTTAAAAGTTGGCGCTGCTATTTTTCGAGAACCAAATATGGAATACTATCTTCAACAAAATATAAACGGAATTTAAATGAGACATTTAAACATGAATAAAATAAAAAATTGTAATTTAACTTAAGAGCCTCAACGGTTGTGACGTTGTATATATCATTTTAGAAAAGCTTTATTGGCAGCTTTTGAAGGTGGACTTTTGATAAAGTTTTTGAACTAAACTTTCAAATAATGACCAATTTCCCGGGATAAATGTAATTCGAGAGTCTTTCTTACAAGAAAGTGAAGAAAACAGCTACAAATAAAAACGTGATATTGGAAAATGATATTACTATTACATTAAAAAGGCTATACATTTATTGTGTAACATAACTCCTCATTATAGTTCTATATCTATAATTAACTCAGCACCATCACGTTATAGTTTTTATCAGACAATGATAGTTCGTTACGCCTAGCTCGTTTTCAAAGAAATATTTTATTTTGTTAACCGCAAATTACAAATACGGACAGGTTTTATTGTTCTATCATATTTATTCTAATAAAATACATATAACATCTGTAATTGTTAGTTGAGGGTACCGTTAAATTATGACGATGTCTTAATTTAAATTGAAACGAATTTATATTTCTCCAAAATACCTCTAACATAATTCCGTAAGCGCGAACCATCCATGTGCTAGTATAGTATTCCACCAGTTTCCTGACATCGATATGGGTGCCGTATGGGACACTCATACTACTTGCAAACAAACTTATTTTTCTTGCAAACTTCCCCCAGAGAGGACGGGATCTCGTAAGAGATCCTTAAAGAAGAAAGAAGCTTCTGAAGAGTAACCAAAACTCTTATACTGTCCTCCCGACCAGGATATAGAGTGCAGGTGTGATGTTATTCTTTTTCAAGAAAGGTGATAATAATCCAGACAAACTCTAAAAGACAACGTCCTTATTTAAAAACTTATCGACCACTCTCCTTCTTGAAATATCTTGTCTACAAGTTATTCTCAAGAGTTGTTGTTGTTCTCAAGAGTTGTTATTCTCAAAATGCGTGAAATAATCTAAACGACCGAGTTGTATAACTAGCCCCTTGGAGTTTGTGGAATTTGAAACCACCTTTGGTTTGACACCATCGTAACCTAGGCTGGGCTGATTGTATGCCTAAAAACCTTTGAGATGTAGCGAATTGATTATATGAACTAAATATACTTATTAACCATTATACATTATGTAACCTACTTTTGTACCTATTTAATGTACGATCTATTGCAAATAAAGTCAGTATCTACTCGGCAGTTTCGGCTTTTATTCCTCTCTTAGGGCACCACACTACATGGCGACCCTGCCTAAAGTAGATTCACGCGCGCAAGTATTCTGATACCGTCCACCACCGCGTCGCCGACCAATTTTACATATATGGAGTGTGATTTATAAACAACGTGTTCTCATCACAATGCAATCGTCGGATAATGAAAGGAATTAAAACTTATAACAGTGACGCTAGTGTATTAAAAGTGTGCTTAGAAAATGGGGAAACAGTAGTCTAAAGAAGAGAACAAATTGATAGCACAAAATACAGCTGGGGGCACAAATGATGCACCAATTGAGGAGTTCCGATTTCATATGAAAACGTGGAGCATCCTGTTATGCGTGGTGGTACTCTGCCTAGTTTTGGGAGTCCTATATGGGTTATTTCGGATAAGTTGGAAATGTCATCTGAGGTAGATACGACAGGAATCTGAGCTGAACGCGAGCAGCAGCAGGGTGTGACAATTCTTTTTTCGATGGCGCCAGGCTTACCCCGATTTGAAGATCCATGACAGCAAAGTGTAAAAGTGTTAAAAAGGAAACAGGAAATTTGGCAGTTTAGCGACGGATTGAGAAATCGTAGAATTGGTACGATTATTACAGCTAAAAGATTTGAAAATTTTAAAGACGTTTCAGGCTGCAATCCACAAGGACATTCCAGGTTCAAATTCAACTGCTGAAGTGTTTACACTAAGAAGGCATAATAATAATCGTTTCCCTAAAAACACTTCCAGGCCGCTTTCTCATCAGAGCATTCCAAGAGGTACGACGGACGACAGTCGCAAACTCGGACAAGACAATTTGCCCAGCAGCCACAATCTCAGCCACTGGGAGCGCCCCAAGACAGAACGCCACATCGAGGTAGAACTTTTAATAATTATTCTAGGGTTATACACCATTCAAAGGACAGATTCGGGCAGTATTGACTGATGAGTCACAGCCTCAATCAAGTTCTTCCACTCAGAATTCGGAACATGAAAATGAATTTTATCGTGCCTAAAACATATAGTATTCTAGCTAGCGATAGTAGTTACTTCATAAAATTACTTTATAAAAACAGATACTCGTTTAACTGGCTCATAGATACGGGAGCTTCAATTTCAGCTATAAAACGTAAACATGTTTTAGATTTCGACATTCCAATTAACAAATAAAACATAACAATAAACGGTATAGGTGAAAAGTACAGGCTATCGGATATGTATGTTTACATTTGTCAGTACATGGGCAGTGTGTTAGTCATAAGTTTTATGTATTTGACACGTTATCTTGTGAATCGCACGGTATTTTAGGGCAAGACTTTTTTAGGAAAGTATGGAGCGGTAATTGATATGAAATATAATAGTCTATCTTTATGGATCAGTGAATCTAAACAAATATCTTTGCAATGAATAGACTCATGTAGTCATTTATTGTCGTTACCTGCCATATCAGAAACTATTCACTATATTAATACCAGTTTAACAGAGGAATGTGTGGTATTTACGAAAGAAGTGTGCGAGGGCATATTCGTAGCGAGTACTTTATTACATCCAATCAATGGAAAAATACCAGTTAAATTTTGAATTCAATATCAAAACATATAACTTTGTCTGAAATTAAATTTAATTTAGAAAATTTAAAGGGATATAATATTTAACTTTGATAAAATCGAGAAAAGTGCATCGTGTGTTAAAACACTCATGTCAAAATTACAGTTAATTAATTTAAATAAAGAGGAAAGGATTAATATAGAAAGTTTATGTGCGAAGTACCCCAATATCTTTTATTTGGAAGGAGACAAGTTATCAACCACTGATATTTATCAACACTCAATTCAAGTAAAATCGGATATACAGCCAATTTTTTCAAAACCTTATCGATTGCTTCATGCTTTAAAAAATGAAATTAAAAAACAAATTGATGAAATTTTGAAAGAAAATACTATTGAGCCATGTCAAATTGAATGGTCGGGTCCAATCTTGTTGGTGCCAAAAAAAAGTGACCAAAACGGAATCAAAAAATGGCGTTTGGTCTTAGATTACAGAAAACTTAATAACAGTATACATAATGATAAATTGCCTCTGCCAAATATAACAAAAAATTTAGATTCCTTATCTGGTTGCATGTATTTTTCTCATTTAGATTTACATCAACGTTATTATAATGTAAGCTTAGACCCAGACAGTCGCAAGTATACTGCTTTTTGTTCCGGACAGTTTCAGATGACTAGAATGCTTATATGTTTAAAGACTAGTCCTAGTTCATTTTCACGTATGATGACTATGGCAATGTTTGGTGCACCAAGATGATTTAGTTTGTTATAGTAGAGACTTACCTAGTCCTATTAAGAATTTGCAATCCTTTTTTGAAAGATTACGTAAAGTTAATCCGAAGTTAATTTCTCAGAAGTGTATTTTCTTAGAGAATAAACTACTTTACTTGGGTCATATTGTGTCAGCAGAGGGTGTTATACCAGATACTGATAAAATACAAGTTGTTAAAGACTACCCAGTTCCTACTAAAGTTGACGAAATCAAAACATTCGTTGCCTTTGTAAATTATTACAGGAAATTTATTCCTAACTTTGCTACAAAAGCACATCCATAATAAATAATTTGTGTTGGAAAAATGTTACATTTAAATGGGATGAGAAATGCCAAAAATCATTTGAACAATGGAAACAAAATTTAATATCCCATCCTGTATTGCAATACCCCAATTTTTCGGAGTCTAATTAATTTATTTTACAAACAGATCCATCAGAATATGGGGTAGGTGCAGTTTTATGCAACAGCGACGGCAGGCCTGTAGCCTATGCTAGTCGTAGTCTTAACAAAGAAGAAAAAAGATACCCAACGATTGAACAAGAACTGCTTGCAATTGTATGGGCCGTGAAGCATTTTCGTCCATTTTTGTATGGTAGGACATTCAAAATTTAGACCGATCATAAGCCACTTATCTATTTACTTGGAATACAGGACCCAACTAGCCGTATAATTAAATTTAGTTTAACATTAGAAGAATATGATTTTGTACTTGAATATTTGAGAGGGAAGAATAATTCTGCAGCTGACGCACTTTCACGTTTGCATTTAACTTCTGAAGACTTGAAAGAGATGAATCAAACGGTGATGAATGTAATGACGCGGGACCAGATGGCTAAGCAAAAACGGAATGCTATTATTTCTAAAAACGGTTGGCCTGATCAACCAAAAGTTGTAGAAGTACGTAGCAAACCGAAATATTTCACGGGATAACGTTTCATAAGCGCTTATGAATTAAATCGATATCGTAAATTGAAAGAGATAACGCATGAGAAGGGATGTTTGAGTTATGTGCCCTCAATGAATACAATTTTTATTAATTTAGCTTCTCGACCGCAACTATCGCCAGGCGAATTTGTGAGAGAGCAGAATATATTTTGTGAGAAAATAAATAAAAAGGAAGTACACTTTATTAACACTGAGAAAAATAATACATTTTTGGAAAAATGTATAAATGAAATAAATAACATAAGTAATTGGTCCGGACCACGTATATATATTTTAAGAGGAACAAAGAGAATAACTGATAAAGACAATAGGTGTGTAATTTTAAACGATTTTCATATATTACCCACAAGTGGCCATGCCGGCATAAGACGAATGGTAAATAATATAAAGAAATATTATTTTTGGCCAAAATTAGAAGCTGATGTTACAGAATTTATAAAAAGATGTGACAAATGTCAAAAACAAAAACATTCCTCACATTATACTAAAAAACCTATGACAATAAGTTCAACGGCAACTTTGTCGTTTGAGAAGATATACTTAGATATAGTAGGGCCGTTAGACAGAGATAACAATAATTATGTATAAATTTTAACTATACAATGTGAATTGAGTAAGTATATTGAGGTAAGTTTTTATGTATTTCTTTTTTCAATTTACATGTCATAAATAAAGAAAAAGTGATATTATTAATAATGTCACAAACTTCTTTGATACACTTTTTTATACTTTATGGATTTCTCTTTTTAGAGTAGATTTAAAAGAAATTAAAAAAATCGTTGTTATTGTAAGCAACTACTACTCGTATATACTCGTATATGTAATGACACTATAAATCTAAGGACCAGAAAGTAATTTGTTTGATCATGGATTATTATTATTTGGCAGTTCATTTGGTAGTTCAATGGTCTATCAAAAGTATTTTTAATGTAGTTGTGACTTTTACTTTTATATTATAGTAAAGTTTTAGTTTTTTTTTACAATTGGTAGGTGCAAATAGAAGAAAAGCATATCCAGCATTATATGCTCTTTGGGTTTTACACGGGTTGTAACGCAACAGTTTTTACCAAAAACATGTGAGCTTGCATTTTGTTTCCATATATTTCAACACCATGGCACAAGTTCTGTAATAACTTGTTCTATTTTGAAGGTCGCTCTATTTATGACTTTGCAAATATGTGTTGAGCGAAGCGAGCGGAACGCTTTACTGTCCAAACTGGTCATTCATCTACGTAGAAGATCTCGCAAACCGAATATCCAATGGAGTATGGTTTTCATTTTTTTGTGCTAGTTGTTTAATATTTTATTAAGTACTCAAGTATTTACTAAAATGTTTTCTATTATGCATACGTTTCAGTATTTTTTTTATGAGAAAGGTGGCAAACGAGTAGACAGCCTACTTGATGGGGAGTAGTGACCGTCGCCCATGGACATCCGAAACATAGATGTTGCGGATGCGTTGCCAACCTTGATTGTTAAGGATAAGGGAGGGATGGGAGTAAAGAAATGGCAGGGAAGGGTGGAAACAGGTAAAGGGCAATCGGCTCTCACACTCATCAGACGAGACGTACCCACTAAAGGCTACATACATCACGCCTGTAAAGAGGGTGGTACCGCAACGGTCGAGCCAGCCCACGTTCGAGCTGTAGTAACTTGAACACACCTAGGCTCTACCACCTAAAAAGATTCTCTACAGAATGTAAATTTTCAGGTTCCAGAAATCCTTTGACAATCAAAGACCTTTCTCTGGTTTCAAAAGTGTAAAGTTTTTTAATGAAGACTGCCGTTGCTTAAGATTTTTTTTTTGTTTTGAAATTCAAATTAATCAAATCATTGTCATCGGTTGTGAATGTTACATTGATTTATTTGGAGGAGATTTAATCCTCACTGTCACTCCATGATTTCAAAGAACAGAGTGTTTACCGCCACTTGGGATTCAGCGTAGCCGTTTTAGGGGTGATCTTGTCTTTTCCGACTCCAACCCTTCCTTTTTACATTTTCGGGCTGGACATCAACAAAAGCTTCATTATTCAACTGCAGTAGATGTACATAAATTTAAAAAATCGAACCACACGAGCGAGTCGTCGTCGTCGAACCTCAGTAAGATGTAATGTGGTGCCCTAAGAGAGGAATGAAAGCCGAGACTGCCGAGTAGATACTGACTTTATTTGCAATAGATCGTACATTAAATAGGTACAAAAGTAGATTAACATAATATATAATGGTTAATAAGTATATTAAGTTAATATAATCTATTCACTACATCTCATCTCCACCACAATAAAAAAATAAAATAAACACTAGAATTTATTTTATTTTAGCTTATACTACGAATGTAATATGGAATAATGTTATATTATAATTATTGTCTTTACAAGTATTTAATACATAAACTTTTAAAAAAATTTCATTTTCATTTTCTATTAAAATCAAATCATTCTGTTTATATGTCACAGGGTTTATATTTCGATCATACTTATCTTTTCTTTTTAATTAACTAGCTAATAAATTTTCTCTCGCCTCTTGTTGTGACGTTTATAATCTGAATTTGAGTTCTAAAGGATAATTTTCAAAATTGTACAACGGAACAACTTGTGCTGATTGCAAATTAGATGGTAAAGTACATTTTTTCCGGACACCAACTCATAGGGAGTAAACTTAGTCTCTATATGCACTGCAGTGTTGTAGAAAAACACCAAAATGGAAGCCACATGCTCCAAGCTTCTGGGTGATTTTCTGTCTGTATTCGCAAATGTTTGATGTTTGTGAGAATTGTCTAAGGTACCTTTCATAATAAAATTGTAAAAAAAGATTATTCAGACTTTTTTGTAACACCTTATTCAAAACTATTGCTACTGAGCTAACTATGAACCGTTTATTAAATCTAAACAGAGGAATTTTGTAAGTGTGACGTAAGTATTGCTACACCGGCAAACCGACTTTACCGGTAGATTGCGATTAAGGAGTATTTCTTTCTAAAAATCTCCTGAAACGAACCCATTGAAAATTTGAAAATTTTAACATTGTATTTGTAGTTTTGTGTTTGAGACAGTAAGTTAATTCCGGTACAAAAGCTTTGATTTTTGTTAATACCGCTGTCAAGGACTATAAAATTTGTGAGTATACCTCAGTGTTAATCATATGGAGCTACAAGTTCCTTAAGACAATGCCTTTTGGTAGTCGTTGTGTTGACAATGCTTCTAAATAGAGTCATATATACATTTTTTTAAGAAAATATATATTTTGAGACTAATACCAATGCCGTATTAGGGTGCCAGTAAAAAAGAGTTTGACTGAGGATAGTTACCAGTTTTACATATGTACAAACAAAGAACAAATAATGAACCCAGCAACGTGAACTATGATGCTGATTTGGAATGGAAAACTAAAAGTTTGTTTAATAGAATTGCGTCATAGTTACATACAGTACGTATAGTTTGTGTCCTTAAACTTTTAGTCCTCTGCTTAAATTTTAAGTCTTTCTTTTTAAAGACTTTTTTGAAAAAGAAAAATATACTCGTATGTAAAAAGGGAAGGATCTTTTTTTAAATATAAAACTTATATCTTCGTATATTACTATGATACCAATTAAACACAATATCTGCATATCTAAATAACTTAATTTATTAATATTCCATTGATCTTCATTTAAAGTACATCTTTTGCAACTTGCATGCACAAAAATTAATAGAGCAAAACAACAGCTAATATCAATAACAACTGTGCACTGATATCATACAGATTTATTACGCGCCATAAACTTGATTTCATTCACACTTAGCAAAACAATAAGGGGAAACCGATTCAATGGACATTACTGGATGTCTGCTGGTGTCTGATATTTATGAGTTTCGTGCTTGTTTGAAATACTACTTGTTTAAAACGTTTTTAGTTTATTTTACCTCTTATATTTATTTTTTTATTGAAGTTCATTGAATGTATTATAAATAATTTATGATATATAATTAATATGTCAGTTTATTTTTTATATACAATTATGTTAAAGAAATTTTTAGGATCCACAAAAATATATCAAAGGTAAAGTTAGTTTTTATAAATTTATTATTGCTTTGTTTATCTTGCTAGGTGCTTCTAATTTAAGTCAGATTTGTGATGTAAATTATTCCCAACCGATAAAGAGATTTTATTAGGACCATGAGCTCATAATTCATGTTGGATGTCTAGATACCGTTGTGATATTTATTGGACCAATATTTTTTTGTGATTTAATTTAAAAATATTCTCTCGTCCCCCATAACACACTTCCTTTCACAACATAGTCTACGAAGTAACTGGTAATTCAAATCAAGATATCACAATAGATTTTATTAATTATGTATGTAATTGCATTTATTATTTAACAGACAGCAGGTATCGACAGCAGAAATTTTCAGTCATAAATAAACTCAATCATAAGTTAAATATTTAACTTACCTATACCTGGCAAATCAGCAGTAATATTTATGACAAGAAGGTTAGGTAAATCTTAATAGGCCTTAAGTCAAAACTATATGTACTCGTATTTCAACTTCAAAAAATTTTACGGAATTGAATGTCATTTCAAATAATATGCTAGGAGGAAAGGAAAACAAAAAGAGATACTAAAAAAACGAAAAAAGAATAGGAGAGGAAAACTTTTATTGTAATTTACTACGAGCCATATTTCATTATTATATTATTACTCACAATTTATATTGGTTGAACATTTTGTTATGGTATATTAACCGTCACTTATCCTTATATAGATGAAGTAACAATACTTCAAAGTGATCACCAGTTTATTGTTACCAGATACGATTAAGGGAAAAGGCAGAATTTATACTCATGTTCATTGGTTCTAATTCAAACTAATACAGAAGGAAACGAAAAAGACCTTTTTTGCAGTAAAAGTAAAATTAAAAGGAGTTGGTGTTATTTGGATTCGATATATATCAATACTCAACTTACAAGAATTTAAAGTACCACATCAGTTGTTATAAAATTGGTTTACTCAAATAGCGAATAAACACCTTCTTTATAAATTTCATTTTTGAAAAAGTTGTATAATCATAAGTTATTATTTTTCGAGCACCAATTTGATGTCGTTTAATTTTTTCTTAATTATTAATTAGTTCGTTGTGTAATTTTTTACTTACACTGGTCTTATAACGGTTATTTTAAATATATTCAAAAGAAATGTTCGCTGCAAGATATGTACAAAATATTGAATAATAACTTAAAAGAGAATATTTAAAATTGTAATATTCATCATTGATCAAAATCTCAAAAGTCTAACAAAATGTCTCATGCGAACTTGGCTATGTGATAGCTTTAGCATGAATGCTATAAAAAAACCACATGGGTTAGCGAAGACTTTTATATATGAAACACACAAAAGAAAATACTTATATTACCCTATTTTCTTATTAGATTCAAGTTTGAGATATAAGTTTATAATGACAAGTAATTTCATGTTTTTTTAAAGCATTATAATATTATGTGACTAGCTTAATGGCAATTTTTATTTTTTACGTATTACCGTTAATACAAAATATAATTATTAAAAGAACATAACATGTCATTGGTAATGCAAAGTTACTTTTGGAAAACCTTTTGTAAAAACGAAATTTCCTGGGAGCGTCACTAATCATATGATTTAAATGTTTATATATATTTATGTAGCTCTCGCATCAAAGACCAATTAAGTATTTTAAAGATTTCAAACAATAATTTTGTATAATTCAAACTAATAAACATAAAGTGTGATATAGATCTCGAATTAATTTCTTGTTATTTATTTTATGATTAAGGTTTCATGAGAGATGGAAGCAGAATAATCATTTTAATTGACAAAGAAGCTCTTTACATTTGCAAAAATAAAGTCATTGGTGCCATTTGGTGTTCTCATGTTAGTAATGACACAAGATAGTGAAAAGAGTCAATTTATACTACCGAAAAAAAGCACATGTGAAGCGTATACTTGGCAATTCTCTGTAAGCAAAATTTTATTCGATTGCTAGAAATTATAGAACACAGACCAGTGTAATTTGGAATGAAAACCGCTGTAAACATTAAAAGAAAAAAGCTGTCTAAACAGCATACCTAACTTATATGTTGTTTCTGCAAGGTTCATAAGTGATTTAAAAAAATATTTAAACATAAAAACTCGAAGGACCTTTAGGCACGAGTAATAACAGATGCGATCAATGAGGGTGAATTAGGTGAGCGACAACTTCGGAATCCGGGAACATATAAGAAGCAAAGTAAATAAGTCAAGACATTTCGGTATAGGTTTACTAAATGCTGTAATTTTACTTCCAAATAAATGATTTTTGAAGCGCTAAATATCAACATCTCATAATACCTACCACTCATAGTCACCCTTCTTAAATACAAAATTACACATTTTTGTTTCCTTTAAATAATACGACTTATTCTATTATTATCCAGGATTATATCGTAAAGATTTAAACGATTTTCATTTAAAACAAATGAAAATTTTTAAAAGTTTCATTATTCATTTTTTTTCTGAGATGCCAGTAGTATACTGCCAGTTACTTCTTAATAACTAAATGGAAACTTCTAAATACATGAGCAAACACATATCAATTAAATCCAATGTGCCGTTAATTACCGAAATGGTTACATAATTACAATTAAATGTTTCAGTTTAACATCAGCTTGCATACATGTTTTGCATTAGTTTTGTATTTATTGATTGTAAGCCCGGAACTTTGAAGTTTACTGAAAAAAAATATCATAACTGTGCTACACTAATGGTTAAGTTAAACTGGTTTTGCCACTACAACTGTTATAATTTTTGCTATCTAGCAAATTATTGGAATAAAAGCATTTTCAGAAAAAATAACGAGGCTTGATTTTAATCAAATGAGATACATTTTAAGTAAAAAATAAGAAATAGTTGACACAATGTCATGTTAGAACAAGTTACGATGAAAATAATTTTTTTACGGAAGGGAATCTCTGTTTTATGAGTTTTATGCTATTTAAGATTATGTTGAAAGCATGAAAAATCATGCACATATACCTCCGCAGAAAGGGTTAAGTTCCTAATATCAATATGGAAACAAAGGTTACATGTAGTGATGTATGATTGTGAGCTATTTATGATAATTAAACACATGAATATCCGAAACAAGTCTTAAAACTCCTAATTTAAGTAATAAATATTAATTTTCATCTAGGTTTGTAGAAATAAAACAAAATTTTATGATATAAGATTTATGATTCCGTTTTATTTATTCCTGGAATTAATATGCACATAGTTTTTACATCCAAATAAAAAATATATGTTGTATTTGTTTAAAGTCAGAAAAGTACCATATTTTTTTATGATTTCTCAAAATTTTTACGATCAAATAAATATTTATTAATTTGATGATAAAATAAAAATGAAGACTTCCTTTTATCGTATTAAAGAAAGACAAGATGCGTTTTAAGGAGTGTACGAAATGAAATCATAAACTTATTCTGAGCAAAATTTTACTGTAATTACGAATTTTATTGTGTGATGAAATTCATCACTTAAAACTTGCATGGTTTAGAGTTTTTCACAAAAATTTAAAAGGGTGACCATCTCTGGCAACAACAATTGTCAATTGCTTTGATCTACCAATTAGAATTCTAGACAAAGGAAAAATAAAAACATCGTATTCTCATTTATACTATTCTATTCGTTTTGACAACCACATACAATGACTAATGAAGTCAGACATCAACAATAAGTTCCGTTTCAAATAAAATAACATTTTTTAATGAACTAATATAATATTATTATAATATACATGCAGGTTTATTAAAGTCTCAGCGAAAAATAAAAGTTAATATTCTATGTATAATGGCCACCTTTTGCTTTTGCACGAACTTTCAATCTGTTTGGCCCCAAATCTATGGATTACCACTCAGTTTCCAAGAGAAATTCCGCCACAGCATGCTCCAAAAAATTTTAAGACACAATGGCATACAATTGTTTACAGCAGACCGTGTAGTCTAAAATTGAATTTTATTTGAAGTTTAAAGCGTTGGACTCTGAGATAGATAAGGGCCACTCTGCAGTTCTTATAAAGTCCGCAACGTTAGTATCAAGCCAGGTAGCTTCAAAAGAAATCAAGGTAGTATGTGCCTTTTAGGGAGGAGCAGAGTCCTGATAGGAAGTTCATGGTATATTTTAAAAACTATATTGCTGACTCGAATCATAAAATTAATCAACACTTAAATAAACCTAATATTTTTTGGATTATACTACACGTATTTTATTATTTTTAAAGACTACAAACTCCTGATGTTTCGATTACTTTATAGCAACCGTGATCACGGGCAGATGAGATGTGGATGTCTGTCAGTTGGCCTGTTATTTATTATGTACCGGCCACGATTTCTTATTTTTCTGGCGTACCGCTCTGGATGCCGGCAGAATGCGCTTGCCGTGTAATTCTGTCGTAGTATAATCCGAAAAATATTAGTTTTATTCAAATGAATACCCGCGAAAGTCTTAAATCTCATTAACTAATACTGTATTTTGATATATTTGGTTAATGTTTTCATTCCTTTTCACAAAAGTTTTGTTTTGTGACTCCTTGATAAGTCCTACCTTTCTGGGCCTTTCACCTACGAATCGCGACAAAAAGCATTTTGATCGATCCACTTTCTTTGGGCATGTCCTGTATATCAATGATAAGCACTGAACTTCCAAACTTGTTTTCTAATACGCGATAAAGCCCTAGCGGGAATCTTTATTTCTCGTGATAACATTTTCTGCTTCCTAATGGGGTTTCGACGGATTCTGGTTTTAGCAACATTAATAGTCTTTGTTGTTTTAACAGCATGCGGCCGCCCCGATCTGTTTTGGTCGCTAACAAAAAAATTCTTGTTGTATCTATCGATAATACTATTTACGAACATGTGACTTATACCAAACTTTTGAAGTGTCTGGTATATGACAAATGGCTTCATATCCCTTTTGTGAAAGGAGATCACTGCAATCGTATTATCTTAAATACCCCATTTCATGAGATGAAATCTCTTAGCATTCAATAGATTCAGGGTGCGGGTGCCGGGTCAATCGCGTTGCAGGGAAAGGAGCTTTAATAGTGCCTGGCACTTGCGACCCTGGAGTAGGTTTAAAGAGCCCCTATATAACGCGTATTAAATGCTCATCTCCACTGTCCAAGCTCCTCTCTCTACTTAACCAAATTTGAAAAGAACCTACTAGGGCTGCCTTCGATGTACGTCACAAGAATGAATTGATATTAGTTCTGGACAGGCCCAAGTAGGTTGTAGAGAGATTTAGCCGTTATACCTCTCGCTCCCACTTCTACTGCGTACTAATCCACGACGAACCTATTTACAGTGAGTTCCTTAGTAAGCTCGTAATTTATATTGACCTTGATGGAATGGTCGTTGGGAATGTTGGTTTCCGAAGGAAGCGTAAGCTCTATTATCACAACGCGCTTTAAAATTCGCGAATGCATAAATATGTCTGGTCTGGAGGCCGACGCACAAATATCCTCTGGGATTTTGTATTGTTTCTCACAAGTATCCATCACTTGATAATAACCACGAAATTTTATAATAACCACGAAAAATTATGAGAACTGGCACAACGTCGAAAAAATTTTTTTTAAAGACACGTGTCCCAAATTATGAAATATCTGCAATGATGCTGAAATGAAAATAAAAATTCTTCAGAACATCATTTAGAAGACAACTGGTAATTTTTTACCACATTTAACTCATGCCCACACCTGAAGATCCCAAACCAGCGCATATTTTTGGTAAAAGACCGTATAATTGGCCAACAATATAGATACTACCATCAAAGTCATGCCGCCAATCGAATTATTATTTTGTCTGATTATAATTTCAAGGCCTTGTTCTACTTTCACCCATCTTATTAATCTGTTTCAAATAGATCTCGCAAATAGCAAAGGTCCAATTCTAACTTACAGGTTTTCGCGGTGCATACTCGTCCTCTCGCTCAGAGTACACGTCTCTAATATATTAGGTTCGTACTTTAATCTTGCCTCCCATCTTTTCCCAGTCCATTCTCACCAACTAGAGACTAATTAGCCTTACTTGCTTTTTGACAACAAATCAGATTCTATAACCTATAGATTTGACACACCTTACTTCGGTTGTTTATGCTTCTTGTTTTTCCATCAAAAATTTCAATTTAATTATTTTGTGCATTCGTTCTTAAGTCGTTGTATGATTATATTACCGATGGGTGTGTGCCAGCAAGTACGTTTGCACATTCCAAGATTAATATTAAGCTATAATATTATATTAACAATAATTTTTACTATTTAAGACAAATTCCACTATTTTCATTTACTAACACTTACAAAAAACTTAGCTGAATAATTGCATGAACTAACTCCTTACCATCGAGTATAAAATAATGCAAGTTTTATTCTTTGTTTATATTTTACAGAACTTAGTAAGTAGACTTGAATTTAAGTGTTGAATTTTCAAACTATATTTTGGTGCAACGTTTTCATATAGACAGTCTATAATGTATGAAGTGACTAATCAACAAAAGCTTTATTTCTTCAATTAGGTATGTCAGTTGCTTTAAAAAATTAAAGACTTAAAAAAATTTAAAATTATATTATATGCGTATTAAACTGTAGTGTTCTATGTAGTTATTAATCATTTTATTTAAATGGTTCCAATACTACAGTAAAAATCATTTAATTTTTATTTTGCAACGTTTAGTTTATAGCTTTAGTGCTGTTAGGTTTTGTATTTTAATAACTTCATGATCAAGCCACATCACTCTTAACACAAACGCTTAATCAAGTTTGCTCACTAAACACGTCGTTAACGAGCGGTTGAAGTATTATGGTATCATATTGATAACTTTATAGCCGATATTTAAACGCAGCTCGCATAATTAATTATGATACCTTTAATATGTACATATCATAATACATTATATTATCTGAAAATATTTATAAATCATAGACATCGCATTGAAAATTAGTACGCAGAAGTGAGATAGGGCTGGTTATTTCTCCAGACAAGCAGTGGATCGATGAAGCCGAAACTTGTTGACCGATGCATTGATGATTTAAAAAATCTGGTAGTTAACAGCTGGATGAATCCTGCCCAGGTCCGGAACCTTTCACGTATTTTCAGGAAGGCACAAATTCAGTATTTGATGGCGTGAAACTGATTTGATTGAAATGGAGGGAAAAATGTATTTGCAGTATTACCTTTGAATAGTATTATCGTACTGAACGGAATTTCTGCAATATACGAGAACTTACTTCAAAACCAATTAAGTAGTTTTCCGTATTGATAAATAGTCAGAAAATGAATAACAATTTTCTGATGTGAAATAGTAGTTGGCCTTTAAATAAATTTTCTTTTTTTTACGATTTTCTCCAATAATACCGGGAATATTTGACTGATACTTGGCTTTTTTCCCATTTATAGATTTATATATGGTTTGCATTTGTTCATATTCAATTATAGGAGTACTATATATTACGACATTCCATTAATTGCTTTTTCATACATTCCATAAATTACTCATTACCAAATTAGGATAAAAAATTAGGTTCAACCGTATTCTTAACATTTTATTGGACTATAAATAAAAACATGATGTTATTGACTTGCTAAGAAAAAGTTAAAAGTATCGGAATGATACAGAACTGGTCAATGTTATATCGGCACAATATTTTCATGAAATTAGATTATTGAAAAATAATTCTCAATACAAATATATAGCAAGTTAGTGAGTATAACAGTAAAGCACAACTGAATCATATGTTACAGTATTATTCGTTAATCGCTTGTCTACTACATAATTCTTGCCTGTGAAAGATGACCTTCAATTGATCGCATTCCTATTTTTTTCTTTTCTTCAATTGATTAAAAAGGTGCTTATTTTTAATGACTTCTTTTTCACAATTATTTTTGTTAATAAATTACTGTAAACAATTTAAAAATATATTATATATAAAGTAAATGAAGAATGCAAAAGTAATTTTACAATAGGAGAGCGCCGCCAACAACGTGAACACTGTCCAAATATTTTCTAACGCACGCCCAAAAGCTGTTTTCTCACTTGATTTCGGAGTAGTGAGAGGGAGGTACGCGTTGGGGTAGAAAGAGAAAATCGATATACGATTTTTCACCGCAAGATACATTGAGAAAGCGAGACGGAAACAAAACATGGTACTCCATTGGACTTCATCTAAAGAGAAGTATCTTCACGTGACAGAAACGTTACAAATATAAAATGTAAAATACCGAATATTTAATTGGACAAAATTAAGAAACAAAATTAATATCTTAATTAAATTTACTAATGGACTATTTACTTACCAACAGCAATTTTTTCAACGGCAAAAGATTGTCCCGAAACTACAGCAAGAAACGATAACAATAAGCCGGCAACGAACACAGTTTTGTGGTTATCCTCCATTTTCCCTCTTTTCTATGTTAATCTTTTTAATGTATTCTTGACTGCCTTTCTCACATGCTAATTTACTTGATTGGCGTGATATACAAGCTATTTAAAGATATATTAACTGATATTGTTTTCGGATGCTGTGTGCAAACCTATGACTTAGGGGCGACTGATTGCTCGTCGGGACGGGCTGTAGCATGGGACGCGGGGGGCGCCCCCACCGCTACGCTATTCGGGATATACGCCTACCGTAATATACTTTGTTAATGGTTTAATTTTTTTATAATTATCTTTAATATTTGGAAATAATTTTATACGTTCAACGATATTTTTTGATCTTAGTATGAAAGTTAATAAAAAAATTGTAGAAGTAATATAATGTTTTTAACAACTTATTTCACCACTGAAATATACTCTTGGCTTTAAGTTCTGACTTAATTTCTATTCCTTTTAATTTTCTACATTAAACATAATTTACCAAATTAATTTAATAAGAGTACATTACCATGAACTTCCTATAATAACTAGATTGAGTACACAATATGTATGTATGACGATGCGTATAGCTTGTTGTAATTTCTGTATTGCTCATTATTTTAAACTAAATTGTTAGTATTGTGTTTATGACTATTTATTTGCGTTAACACAATACTATCCAGACTGTAAACTACTCTATTTCTAGATTAAAGCTAAAAGATATTTAACTTTGCCTAATTTCGTCTTTAGAAACACAAAATTTACATTTTACGCACTCCAAACTACGACTGCGCCAAAGTTGTTTCCGTTCGCGAGATAGGAATCAAAGTTGCCAAAATTTGCAATGTAAATATCTTTTTATTTTGTCTTTGAACTCACAGAGATCAATTCAATTTGTCTAAAAAATGTAAGTATATTTTAACGGATCTCATAGTCATCTGAAATGAAAGTGGAGATTTAATAATCAAATGTATTTTTTTGCCTAATTTACAAATGACATTTGAAGTATCTTGATAAAAAATATACGAGTATAATTATATACTCATAGATCAACAAAAAAAAAAGAAAAGCGAGATATGCCAGGCCGTTTAAAAAAAATCAATTATGATCCTATTTTTGTTTGATCCGGTTAAGAAGTAAATTAACTTTTTATTTTCTTGGCCTACAGAACCAAAATTATTTTACTTAAAAATTATATTCTATATACAAATTTTCTTCGTACGTGGAGGAAATCTTGTAAGTATTGGCGTTAATGTGAAAACAACCAAGAAAACAAATTGAAGTTTCTAAACATTGCAAACTAGTAACAAATTAAATTCATCTAGGCTTTGTTGAGTTTTTTATTATATTTCCCCATTTTTAGTTTTCAAATAATTTATTCGCAGATAATTTTTAAACCTAAAACGCTCACACATATTGAATAAACCAAATGTTGTCGGTCATTTCTTAAATATCAGAGTTTTTTTTTATGAAGAGATTGTCATCTTAATTAAAATGAAGTCACCTATCTCAAGTAGACTTTTAAGAACTTTATGTTTCGTAGAAAATATGAACGATGCTATTCCTTATCAAACAATGGCCATAAATAATATTAATATTTGACATAAATAAAATAAAATATTTATAAATTTATGTCTAGTCTTTCTTATAAAAAATATATTTTTGAAGTTGTTTGTAAAGGTTTCATTCTTCTTTTATAAATTCTCTGATTATACCTAACTGATACTGTTTAACTAACATACTAAATATATTAATTTCACATATGATGCAATACATTTAATTTTATGGAAACAAAATTAAAGTAGTAATAAATATTCGAACAAGAAAGTTTGTAAAACGGGCAAAAGATGTAAATTCTTAAAGAACTTCCGTATTCCCTTAAGTTTTGTTTTCGTTTAATCTTCATAGATATATTTCATACATTAGGTGAAGGCAGCAACTTGCTATAATATTATCTGGATGGTAAGGAATAGTAAAAAAAAATATGTTACCAATGTTACGGCGAAATAAACAACAATCTGGGCCAGAATTTGGTTTTCAAAAATTGGTTATCATATTAAAGTTAGCTTTATAGTTTTAACTGGTTTCAGTGCATTCCATAAAATGATTGTGCAATTTCCTAAATATTTAATTACAATAGTTACATTTTGTGTAAGTATGCGTATGTTGTATAGTTTTCTAGCTGGAAATAAGCTGAAAGTATTGTAATGTCCTAAAATAAGATGCCAACAATTTAAAATTTTTTAATATCTCACACTATTTTATATTAAGAATCTTAAAAATATTTTAATATTTCCTTTTTGCTTTTGCCATTAAATGCAATGAATATCAGTTTCTTTAGAATTAAGAATTGATTTTGGAAGTGTACGTTCTCTTCAAATTAATTATTTTTTATTTGATCAAAGCAAATTTTTATAAGTAATGTTCTTTGTAAGTTCTATATAACCTGGAAAATATCACAAGAATTTAATATTGTAAGCCTTCACATGTTAATTCAGTTCTTCAGTAGCCAATTATGACTCTGCTCCAATACTCCGAGTATTTTCTACGAGATAGTCTTAAAAAATGTACCAATTAAAAAAATAATAATTTAGTAGTTTCTTAAAAAAACTTTATTTACAAGTTTTGCTTTTAATGGATATTACTTAATTATAAAATTCTTGAACATTCTTGGGAGAACTTTATACCTTCCGGTTAGCAGGTTGAGAGAAAAGTTAAAGGTTCAAAATGAACACGTTTTCGGTATTACAAGTATTAATTAAATGAAATCAGAGATTCAAATCCCGATAGTAATTGAGAAATTATGGGTTGTTTATAGAATTACAATTCTAGTAATAATATTTAAAAAATAAAAAGAGATACCTAAAATTGTATTGTCTTTTCATTAAAAAGGGTTTTCTTTTGGCTTATAAAAAAAATAATGTTAATTTATATTATTATGTTTTTAGTAAGGTATAGGAATAAAATATTGATTTTTTTCTATAATGGAATATGCAAAATCTCATTTGAAAACTTAATACGCTTATTATTTGAATTTTTGTAGATTACTCTTACCCACAATAAGATTCAACAATCTTATGGATTAGAAGAGAAATCAAATGAAAATTATAATATGAAATAAAACGAAAAAATCTTCTTTGTCATTATCAAGACCTAAAAGGAAATGAAATTATTACAGTATATAATCAGATAGTGTGGCAAATATAAATATATTATTCCTTTTGTATGGAAAAACTTGACAAATTTATTAGTGATCTTCTTTTGGGTCACCCAGGAAACCTGATGTTCTCTGAAGTTTGTCTATGGTGGAATTGCACAACAATTTAGAGGTAATCAATGAATCTCGATATTCTTGTTATGTTGAACAACAGATTTTACAACCGATATTTTATATAATTTATGTTTTATACATTTTATCATTTGCTTCTTGTTGGCTTTCACTCTCATTGCTGCGTTCATAAAAACCATCATGAAGTAGCTTAAAAATGTTAATTACGAAAGTACGAATATTTATAAAGTTGTAATTGTAATTGCTTCCTTGGTCAATGTCATTTCTACTGAAAATTTTTAATAATAATATATTCAATACGAATTGAACGTTAGTCGCAAAATAGTGCAAACTGTCGATGACGCAGGGTTAAAGTGACCAGTTTTCACTTGACGCACTTTCATGCTTCATAGCCGGATCCCCGCCTTGGGACCTCCAAGCAAAGCTCCTCACGTCGCTCAATTTTTGGCGGTCGAGCGAAGCGAACGCCTGATGCCTCGACAGATTGAAGCACGGAGGACGGAGCTCCGCCAGGTCCTGATGGCAGAGTGGCAGACGCGCTTAGCGCAACCCACGGCCGGGCACGCCGCTGTAGCGTCGGTAAGGCCCGTTCTAGAGGAGTGGCTCAATAGGAGCCACGGCGCCCTCAGCTTCCGGCTGACGCAGGTACTTACCGGACACGGATGTTTCGGGAAGTACCTTTGTCACATAGGCCGGGAGCAGACGTCCCAGTGCCACCATTGTGGTGACGGCCGCAACGATACGGTGTTGCATACGTTGGTGGAGTGCCCAGCTTGCGCCGAGCAGTGCCGTGACTTGGTCTCGGCTATTGGTGATGCGGGAAATCTCTCGCTTCCGACGGTAGTGTGTGCTATGGTAGGGAGCGAATCAGGGTAGGGTGCCATCGCCACCTTTTGCGAGGCTGTGATGCTAGCAAAGGAGGTGGCGGAAAAAGAGAGAGAGGCTGCCTTCTATCTCCCCTCCCGCAGCAGACGAATTGGGCGCCGAAGGGTGGCCGAATTCCGGCCACCGTAGAGCGCGGCCTGTGGACGGCAGATTCGGGGCATCGTGTCGTCCGAAAACAGTTGCAGACTTCGAGGCGAGGGCGTATGTTCCGCGCGCTCCTCATAGTTGAGTCCTGTGGCCGGGTGACGGCCGCAGAGTGACTGACGGGGCCCACCTGACCATCTGTTGGGTCAATACTTGTTGGGGGGGTTGGCGACGAATTCTTCGGCGATACCCGCCCCTCTGACATATGGGTACATGAGGAACACGGGTTGGTTTTTATTCAGTAAGAGTCTGACAGTCCCCTTCGCCCTTCCCCGAGGGCGGCGGAGCTCCATGAGGATTTTCCAACCCGACACCAAAAAGAAAAAAAACCTACATGCTCCAGCACAAGTGACATGCACCGAGGGTACGAATAATATAGGTAATGAGATCCTGTATCACTAGCTGCATAAACGTTTAAATCCTATGAATGGCCTAAACATAAATTATATATGTTTGATATTGCCTCGGTTCATTGTAGCCTAGCGTCATTGTCGTCAGGTAAAATAAGTCCCTCATTATTTTATGGTCCTAAATTATAGTTTCAATTTTAAAACACAAAATTCATTAAATATGAGCGTAATAAAATATAGTCATTAGTAATGAGTATCCAAGAAAACAATATGATTATATATATATAATATGATGATATGAATAATCGTGTATAAATGCTGTTGGTACTAATATATTTGTAAAAGGAAGTCTTTTAATCTAATCCTGATCTGAAAGAAACGAGGCCTACAGAATAATTACTGGAGTTGGCCTTAAGGTGAATATAAAAAGCTTACTGAATGCAAAATTTCTATTTGTTTTTATATATAATAAATAAATATAAGGCATCAGGGCTACAAAATCAAACGTCAAGCCTTACTCTATCCTTAAAGCAGCCTCGGATTGGACTATAATGATGGATACGTATCCGAAACATACAAAATGATAGAGGATATTTGTGCGTCGGCCTCCAGACCAGACATGTTTATGCATTCGCGAATTTTAAAGCGCGTTGTGATAATAGAGCTTATGCTTCCTTCGGAAACCAACATTCCCAAAGACCATGCCATCAAGGTCAATATAAATTACAAGCTTACTAAGGAACTCACTGTACGCTGTAGAAGTGGGGGCGATAGGTATAACGGCAAAATCTCTCTACAACCTACTAAAAGACTTGGGCCTGCCCAGAACTAATATCAATTCATGCTTGGAACGTACTTCGAAGGCAGCCCTAATAGATTCTTTTCTTTTTTTGGTTAGGTTAAGAGAGGAGCTTGGACGGTGGAGGTGAGCGTTTAGCGCGCGTTAGATAGGGGGCCCTTAAACCTAAACCTGGGTCGCAAGTCATAGGCACTGTTGAAGCTCCTCTCCCTGCAACGCGATGGACCAGGCACCCGCACAGTGAACCCATTGAATGCTAAAAGGTTTCGTCTCTGATAACTACTTAAATATACAGGAAAAATTAAATTTAAAGTTTTAAGTATTAAAATTAAGAAAGATGATTGGTGTGTTTAAATAACTAATGTGTGACCATGAAATAGTGCAATACAATGAGTTCTTCAACACATAAAAAAGATTTCATTTTTCTTCCTGGATGCCGAGATCTTGAGCCACTATCAAACCAACTACCAACTCATCGCCAAGTTCTAGTATTCCTACAAAATAACAAAATCAGTTCTAGCACAGATCAATTAAAATAAAACTAATATTTTTCGGATTATACTACGCGTATTTTATAATTTTAAAATGTCTCGACATTCACATCTCGTCTGACCGTGATCACGTTTGCTGAAAAGTTATCGACACGTCGGGAGTATGTAGTTTTCTAAAAAATAAAGCACGCGTAGTACATCCGAAAAATATTAGTTTCATTTAAATGATAATTACATTTAAGGTAAAACTTGCATTGAAAACGTAGGTGCCGTTAGCAATACTGCGGAAAGAGGTGTGAAATTATTAGTACATTACAACAACATATTTAGTAAAAATGAGGAAGAAGAGCAAACTATACTCCACGTAGTGGAACAAAATAGAAAAATAATTTCTACAAAGACAACCAAAAAAAAGTTAACAAATATAAGGTTAAGAAAAAAGAAATTTTCCTGCACCTCATTGCTTCATGGCCTGCTATGTTTCTTAAGATTTTCAATATTTAAACACAATTTTTTATAAAAACCAATTGGTAAGTAGCACAGAGTCCTGACTTTCCCATATCAATTTTTTTTCATAAAATTTTTTAGCTTCAAAGTCAATGAGCACCCTTTTTAACATTAGATAGGAGTCTGATATTTAAAATATACAGTACAGATATGGGTAACAAAATAATAGGGTGGTGGAAAATCTACCAAAAAAATTTTTTTTTCGCTATATGTAAGTGGACCTCCACATATGTTTATCAGGGTCGTGTTAGATGAAAATAGAATAGAAAAACGGATTTTTATACATTATGCTAAAAAAGAAAGAATAAAGCTACAAAGAGCTAAGCTATAAGAGAATAAAGCTAAAAACGCCCTAAGTCCGGAAATGTTATGATTTATTTTATTATTTCTAATTATTGATTACATAATGACATTTTTGTAAATAGAAATACACAATTCTTTGTTTCAAGAATTTTATATTTTTACTATAATATATTTTTACTTCTAAATAAATTATTGTTATAAATATATAATGCTCGTCGTATTTATAACCACTTAACTTTTCATATCAAATATTAAAGTAGGACTCATATTATTATTAGTATTTTAATATTGTTTTTATTTATTCGACTAGATGGTGCTTGAATATTATTCCACCCTTTGGTAGATAAAAATAAAGCCGTAGATTGGGTGCGCACCATCTCGTCACATCTCGTCTGCCCGTGATCAGGGTTGCTGAAAAGTAACCAAAACGTCGGGAGTGTGTAGTTTTTTACAAAAATAAATCACGCGTATATTATCCGAAAAATATTAGTTTCATTAAAATTTCTGTAGTATTCATTTCTGATTTCTATACTTTAACACTTGCTTGATGAAAAGTTTCTGCCATGGACTACAACTCAGAAATTTTCTTTGGTAACAGTAGTAGGTCGATTACAACTCTCAGGTGACAGATATAGTCAGCGTTTATAAAGAGTCCTAATTTGTTTGTATCTAAGGTTATTATAGTTTTTACAGTTATCTATAAATGCTAACGGAGACAAAATCACCTGGCCCCGTACGTCATTTCTTTCAGAATCTTGGGGCTATGATTTCCAACTTTATTGTTTTCTTGTATGTCATTCTCCTTTGAAAGTGCTATTTTATGTTCTTTTAAACAATCCCATATGAATGAATATGATAAAGTAACAAAAGTAATCAATAAATGCTATATTTCAGTATTATGGTTAGTTTTCCTTAACATTCATGTTTAAATGTATATACATATGTAGTCATGGTCTCTTTTTTAAGCTCCTTTGTGCCGTTTTCTAGCTTATTTTTTATATTCTAATGTTATATTAACTATTATGCTTATAATGTTAGATAATAATTTATTGATACATGGTAGCAAGGTGATTGATGTATAGTTTTCAAGGTCTTTTGTGTAGATTTTCTTTTAAATTTGTATTATATTGGATTCACTCTTTTGGGACAGAATTGTGAAGTTTTGCAGAATCAAGTTGAAAAGTTCAGCCAATGGAAGTAAATAAAATATGACTTTTTTGACCTACATTTGGAATGATGTTTGATCCTAGAATTTTTTCAATGTTACTTTTTTTAAATGTCACAATTATTTCTGTTAACTACATTTTTTTCAACTGTGTTTTTCTTATTGGATCTTTTAGATCGATTTTTTTTTTCGTTATTGAATGCTGTAAAGATTCCTGTAAACTTCCGTTACTATTGTAAAAATGTTTTTTATCATGTAGTTCCAAATGTTATTCTTTCTAATCCTCTACGCCAGCGTTATTGATTCTAAACATCTAGAAAGCTTGTATTGTACTTCCAATGGTTGATCTTCTGTGAGAAAGTGGTGCTTCCCTAGTCGGGCTAGCTTATGTTGGAGCCGTAGTAGGTTCTACCATCTTTCGTATTTCGTAGTTTATTTTTCTATTCAATTGTATACTAGGTACCAGCCCCGGCTTCGCACGGGCTCTTTATAAAAAATATGAAACAGCCTATTTTATTTTGAGAATTATTAAACTTAAATGAACTTTCAAATGGTACGCCCGATTTAAATGATTTAAAAAGTAATTTTCACATACTGATGTAAGCTTAAAAACGAAGTTATTTGTTTTGGTAAAACTTAATACCATATTTATGTAAATAACTTTACAATAAACGCTTTAGAAATGCCAATTTTTAAAAGTTGTAAATGGATATAGTATGTTATCCTTAAGGTTTAGACATATGCCACCGCGGACTTTACTGTAGAGCCTATATAAGATACACAATTCCACCATATATTATTTTGTTATATCTCAAAGACTTTAGACAGCGTTTTCGTTATAAGCTCTCAGACGGCTCATGTTTTCCCGACATCTTCAAAAAATATCGTTAATGTACACTCAAGTAAATACAAAAACTTAACAAATTGTATTGTAAAACCTTCCTCGAGAATAATGCTATCGAGTGTTGATAACTGTTTGTTAATCGGTGCAGTAGTTTTTCCGTTTATCGCGAACAGACAGACAGACAGACGTGGCGAGGAACTTTATTTTATAATATGTTATATTAATAATAATTGATATATATTGATTATTCAATTTTTAAGATGATGTTGACACGTTATTAGGCAAAATAGGTAGTTATATCAAGGCTATGTTTTAGATATCATAATAATTTAGTTATATTTATTTTTTATGACAAATCAATAATATTTAAGTTTTCCTTTAAGAGAACTATACAAACTTTTCGGTTTTCTAAAATTTGACAAATTAGTTAATTAAACTTTTAAGAAGTAAAGGGAATATTTCAAGGTATGTCTCTGTTTCTAGATTTCTTTTGTTTGCCGTAATTTTTCTTCTCTCCTGCCTACTCTTTTAATTCATTGTTTTAAAATTCATTTCCGAATAATATTTATAAACTTTGACAAGAAGTTTCCGTTAATTCAGCCCTAAATTATATAAATATTTATCGTTCCTATAGTTATAATTTTTTTTATCTGTTCTCTTGATTATCAACTCCTAGTATCAAATTTTTATTATCAACTGCCCTAACCAGACAGCTTTCGTCTAACTTTTGCTATTCTTTTCTGCTACATTTGCAGGGACTTCTTTTTCTGTTTCTCACATATCTATTCTAAGGTATCTCATAATGCTTTATTATTTTATTTTTTTTGTAAATATTACTTTATTTTTTCATATAGGTATTACTATTTTTGTTTTGAAGCAGTAGTTTTCTGCAACTAAACACATATATTTGCACTTGTTCTTTACCATTTTGTTTTCTACTGTCTCCCCTTATACTAACAAACCCATGTTGACGACTTTCCGCTGATGTAATAAATAAAGTTGATAATATAAAGCTTTTTAGATTACATTGCAGGATTTTTTTAAATCAGGAAAACCTTTTATGATAAACAACACAACTAATTTTACAAGTTCATTGATATTTATAAATTAAGTATAATATGAGAATTTCAATTCAAGTCCACTCAAACCTTTTTTAGATTATTTTATTTATTAACTTTATAACCGAAGAATATAATTATATTGTTATCGAAATTGAGACGATCACATATTTTGAAATCATTTGAAAAATTACACAGTCACGTTTTTGTTAAATATTCACAGCACGTTTTTTATACTTATTGTATTTTACTACGGCTGCTGAGAGTCCAATCATTCAGTTACGAGAAAAGTCGTCGTAAAGAGACTAGTTCGAAACTTTACAGCCCACCCGTGCTTCTGCACGCTTAAAATTTTGTTGGCAAAAATATATCTCAAGTGATATATTTTTTTCTCGAAAAAAAGAAATATATATTTTATGCTAGTAAAAAAGAAAATGATAAAATCTGCAGTAATCGCTTCCAAAGAACAAAAATTAAACTTTCAAATACAGTTGCAGCAATTTAAGTATAAGTTTATTTAAGTTTAAGTTTTTTGTTACGAAATTATAATAAAGTTAAAGCCTTTTTCGAACTCTTCACTTAGTAAACATATCCAAACGTAGTGTAAGAAAATATGTATTTGAAAAAATAGGAAAAAATAATCATTTCAATTATTTATTTAATAGTTCCCGCATAAAAATTATCTACCCTTTTACTTAAAAACTTTTTATCTTGGTTACGATTCAAAAGTTCCGTACGTTACTTGTACATGTTTTTTTATAACACATTTCCATATCTTTGTACCGAATCTAATTTGACATTCACATTAAAAGGAATAAAGAAAGATCCTCAGGAGTACCATTTAAGCACTCCATTCGCTGAGATCTTTTAAAACCTTTCTCGCCATTAAATCACCTTGAATTTTTGGATAACTTACCGCTTCCTGAGGGAGCAATTTTAATCGGAGGCTTTGATTTCGTTCACTAGATATTAAATAGGACAGATTTTGTTTCTTGGTTTTTATCTGGATGGACCTTCATATGAATTATCTTCCAATATTATTAATAATAAAATAAACAAATTGTTTTAATTTATCTTACTTAAATAAAAATCCCGTAAAGAAAAAAGTTTCTAGAATACAGTGAATAAAATTTATACAAAAATGTTAAATACTATGAGACGTTTTTGTTACATTCCTTAGATTACAGTTGGTACTTCTAAGTAAATGTTAAAAATGTATAATAATTTACCACAACTCGACCGTGTTGCAAATAAATGACATCGAAAATAAGTAAACTCAATACTCAAGTGAAAAGCTAAGTTATTACGAACATTAATGATAATATTTCTATATTATTAACAGCTGTAGAAGATCAAGGTTAACAAAGTAAAATTTTAAACAGATATATAATACGCAAAAATTGTTTTTTTTTTTATAAGTATACATAATAAGTGGTTACGACTTTTTTATTTCTAATTGAATATTTGTTTAATGTTAAAATTCTCATATAATTTTTATATGAGAATTTTTAAATTACTTGCAGATGATATAAAAATTTTGACGATGAATTTTCATATTTATTAAATTTACCTTAAATAACAAAAATTTTTTTTAATTGATTAATATGGCAAACTTAAAATTAAATAATATTGTTTGTGTCGCACAGCTTATATGTGTTTACTGAAAAGATTAATTATATATTCAACATCATGCCATGTAAGCTTGTGCTTTGCTTTCGCCACTTCATTATCACATTTAAACACTGAGATTTGGAACGTGTATGTAGAATTCTCACTAAATGTCATTATAGCTAAGAATTCAAGGGTTTGCACGATAAGCCTTTGTTCGTTGTTTTAAGTTACATATTTATAATGAATTATAAAAAGCGTATATGGTTTTTGTCCTCCGTTGCCAATTCACTATTAATTATCAATTTTAGGCGTTGCCTAGGCAAACTGGGATTTCGCAGAAGATTTATTAGAAATAAATTTGGTTTTTCGAAATTATTGCCGTTTAATAATTTTTAAAATTTATTTTTTATTACCCTTGTTTAGAACTGTTGCTATCATGCATTAATAAAATTCATAAAAATAAGTATTCAAAACTATTATTTATTCCTAATGAGTGATTATAGCATGCATTCATAAATCTTTTACAATCAAAGTTATGTTAAACATATCTTGATTATAATTGAACAAAATTTCTATTACACTTTGTTTTTAATCATTTATATAAGTTGTTAATTGGAACCTAAGGAAAGTTTGCTGGTTTAACTAAATGGTCAGTGCTAGTGATTTCATTCATTGTCAGTGTAATGCATTTGTCGCAACATCCTGCAACAGCGTTCCCATTAACAAGTCACTGTGAATATACGGATCTGCATCGCAGTAAATATATACAAATATGTTAAGTAATACATAAAGTGTGATTATAACTGATGTTATTTAATTAATGTTTGTTTAAAATGTAGTCGAATTAAAGTTTTTTTTAATATTAGAACTGTTTAAGACTTGACTACTTTCCTACCAGACAGTACACCTGCCTACCTTTACTGTCTGAGTAAAAATCTATTAACTTTTTTTTTTGATAATCAGAAATTCAGAGGTAGACAAGCACGTTGAAGATGTTTCCAAGAATGTGGTAAGGTAATATTCCAGGTAATTGAAGTATATCTATATTTTTCTTATTTTATCATGTTCTCTAAAATCCAATAACTTCAAGCATCTCTGTACTTCCTCTTCTTTGTGGCAGACATGGAAAGATATTTTCTCATGTATAAGGATTTCTTTCCTCTATAATCGTCATGTCAGGGACAAGATTTGGAATATTGTAAATTTTAAGCACAACCTTTAATCTTCTACAGTTTTACACACTTTTATTTTATAGTGAAATTTTGGTATATATGTATGTATTGTATACAGGTATATATGTATGTATTGGTTTATCTATATTATTGTTTTTATCTCACCATAAAAGTTAACTGAAAAACAGTTGTTATAAGTTTAATGACTGTTATACGAATTATTTCTTTGGGACAAAATAAATTTATAACAATTCTGTCATCATAATAGATTTGAAAGTTGTTTGTATTATCATTTTTAATACACCATAAAATATTTAGATGAGATTTTTTAAATTATGATTCGGTTCATTAGTTATTCACGGAAATTAGCGGGAAAAACTTCTTACAAACATTTCTCGTTTCCATTTGTATTTAAAAATACAATTTATTTTTTTTCATAATTGACAAGTTAGAAAATTATTAAATGCATTTAATTGATTCGTATTTTGTGGTTGCTACTATTTTCATTTTTATTTGCAAAACTCTGAAAAATTCATATATCGATTTTGTGAAAAAAACAAAAGAATTTTTAATAAGAATAAAATAAAATTAATACAGCTTTCACAATTTTCAACAAGTGATTGCTTCTTGAGTAATTGTAAATAACTAAGTATAAGTAACTTTGTTTGACATTCATTGACAAAGAATATATGCTCAAATCAGTACAATAAAAATGTCTCTCTTTCAGTAATTATTATCACGTTGGAACGAAGCATGTTTTTATAAAGCGGCACAAATAAATTTCCTTCTCCTTCCACTACATTGAAATGTAGTCACCTTTAAAATTTCACGGACAATTAATTTTTTTCTTAAGATTCGTTCATTTGAAAAATTTTCATTATATTTTTTTGGGTACTTATTTAAATGCAGATTGATGTTCGAAGATTTTAAAATTGAAGTTGTGTTCTATATTATGAATACCATTATTAAGCTGCTCAAATTAACAATGCTCCATATTAACAAAGAAATTATAGATCTTTATATCTGTTTAAATATTTGATTTAAACAGATATTATTGTTTAATAAGCAAAATCTGTTTAAATATTTGTGTTGTCCTTTTTAATGTATATATTTTGTTACTCTAATGATTGCCAAGGATTCTTTTTTTGTTTTTTAATAACAATTTGTCCGACAACAAAGAATGTTAAATTTAATTTGTCTTAAATTTGAAAAGGTATTCTAAAATATAGAATCTCCTGGTGCTAGAGATATTTCCTTTAATAAAACTTGCGGCTTTTGTTTCCTTAATTGAAATCAAATTTCAAGACTGGCACAGCTGTGGCTAGAAAGAGGAAAATTCTAAAAATTATTAATTTATTAAGATTTTAATCAAAGTTATTATTTCCTAGTATATTAATAATAAAATTTAAATTTGCAAAGATATTAGAAACTAATAAATCTTCTTTTTAAATATGTACTTCTATACTTGTACTTAATCGTAAGCTGTCTTTTTTGGGCACGCGACGTACATCCAGTAATTTATCACATCCACCCCTCTTCGTTAGTCTGGTCTTATGTTCGATTCATTCAGTTTAGTATGTAAAATTATGAATATCTTTGAAACTTCTTTATGAATACTATTGTTAATACGTTTTTATTAGCTTGGGTTACATATATGTATGTATGTAACTGAATCTTTGAGATTCATTTTTTAGGCTTCTAGAAGTCTAAATAATTTGAAACATTGTATACGTATCGAGGACCAGTGACAATGTAATAGTTTGATTACAGTTTTCCATTATCCTCATTAGGACCGCCAGGATTAATGAATTCTTTTATAGATCCTCTGTAGTGGAGTGAGAGAGATAGAGCTAGTGCATCTGAGTTAAATTATTTCTTAAATATCTTAAATTTTATTTTGAATTGATTAACTATGAATGATTGTTTGACCTTCTACTACTGTAATATAATTTCTTTGTAATTGAAAATTATTTTCTATTTTTTATTACGGTTAACTATAGAAGCGTGTTTTTTAGTTTTTTTTTAACTATTATTTATATATACTTTATTATGTCTTTTATACTTTTTTGTGTATTTATTAAAGATCTTTCATTATATTTATATTCAAGTCAATTTTAATTTAATATCAAAGTAATTGTAGAGGTTAATATATTTATTTAAAATAAAAAAAAGTTCTGTTTTTAAATTCAAATAAATATATTTGAAGTTGATAACTATTTTTATAACTAAATAATTGTGAGAGTAAATTTATTTTGCTTGATTATGAATAATTCATCTCAGACTTTCGACCATTTATTTTACGCCCTTGCGTTCTGCATTTTGTAAGAAGAAAAGCCAATGCCCCAATTCTAATAAAGGCATATAAATTTTTTTATTAAAATTTAATGTTGATACATATGCATACTTTAAAAACATAATTAATGAATAGTACACCGAAAATATTATTGTCAATAGTATCAACATCTTGAATGTGCACCCTTAAATTCACAACTATTACTATTATGTAAGTACATAAAATATGCTATCTTGGCAACCTTACCGCTAAAGAGCGATCTGTTCCAGATAACAAGGAACCAACAAGGAAGGGTAAAATATACATATACTCGTATATATACTATTGATGGGAATATATAAGTGAAAATAACTAAAACAAACAAATTAATATAGTGAGCATATAATGTTAATACATACATTTTTATTATTCCTGATTAATAATAAGTGACGAAACCTCTTAGCATTCAATGGATACACCGTGCTGGTGCCGGGTCTATCGCGTTGCAGGGTGAGCAGCCTCAACAGTGCCTGGGACTTGCGACCCAGGTGTAGGTTTAAGGAGCCCCTATCTAACGCGCGTTAAACGCTCATCTCCACCGTCCATGCTCCTCTCTCTACCTAACCAAATTTAAAAAGAACCTACTAGGGCTGCCTTCGATGTACGTTCCAAGAATTAATTGATATTATTTGTGGACAGGCCCAAGTCATTTAGTAGGTTGATAGGAGATTTAGCCGTTATACCTCTCGCTCCCACTTCAACCGCGTACTAATCTACGACGAACCTATTTCGAGTGAGTTTGTTTGTGAGCTCATAATATTTATTGACCTTGATGGCATGGTCTTTGGGAATGTTGATTTTCCAAGGAACCGTAAGCTCCATTATCACAACAAGCTTTAAAATTCGCGAGTACATAAATATTTCTGTTCTGGAGGCCGACGCACAAATATCCTGTAGGATTTTATATTGTCTCTCATACGTATCCAAAATTATAGTCCAATCCGAAGCTGCTTTAGGGATAGAGTAAGGCTAAACATTTTATTTTATAGCCCTAGTGCCTTCTCTCACAAAACCTACTGATCCCTTGTTTGTGGTTATTTCGATTTGCGCTCTGGCTACCAATTGCGTATGATTTCCAGAACCTTATCGTGACGATGCGAGTAGTGATCGCTATCCAAAAGTACCGTACATCCTATCAGCAAATGCTCAGCAGTTTCAACTGTCGTCCCAAAGATAATGCAAGTTTTTTCGGTAGCTTTACCCCATCTTACTACATTACTCTGATCTGGGAGTTATTTGGAGCGCACTGAGATAAAATTTTAGCAATGCTGACGACCAATCATGATTAAGGTGCGTGATTTTAGAGCTAATAGGACGCAAAAATCTCGTATATCTAACCACTCGTTCTGAATGTCTAAACTCATTGCATGGATCTTGTATTTAGCATTCTGGTCTTGCCCAAGAAAGGACTTCAATATATCCGTATCTTGGGCTTTCCTACTTGATCCTGACCCTACCCTGTTACTTTGTGCTCCTATCATAAACTGATTATGGAATTGAAGTCTTGAGTCTAGCTCTGAAGCATCTTTGTTTTTTGGGAGGATATATCTCTTGGAAGCTCTAGGTATTTATGGAACTCCGATGGTCTTTTTAGACTCACCCCAAAACTATTGCGATCCCTGAATAAAGATGATGAATGATGAAACCACAAGTTCAACATCTTTATGATGCCTGCATCGAATTTTGATTAACATACTATAATATAGATAATGACACAAAAGGCTTTTATTGAAATCATAGACGAGGGCCAATTTAAGCGTGCGTAATTGTCGTATATCCAAGCTTTTTTGACGTTACTGATCTACCGTTTAAAAAGCATTCTATTATTCTTTCTAAAGATGGAGTACGACCTATATTATTAATCTTATGACCAAGAAATTTAAATGGTGCATTTTCCGAAACCGTAGAAACGCATTGAGCGCCTAACGATAGTCTCGCATCGTATGAGGAATATCTTGTATTCCGCCTACTGAGACACAGACAGTAAAATTTATTTGGTTTGGCCTCAATCCATTCGTCCACTCACAGAATTTATCCACTTCATCCAATAGCACTTGACAGTGTTAGGGGTTACGTGTCAGTAATGCGAGATATCGTCAGCGAAGGCTAGGATGGATTCTGTGTATTTATTATTGAACTTGAACTGATACCCCCATTTTTTCTTGTTGCTAATTAGTTTATCTACTAAGATATTAATTACAATATTAAATTATATTGGAGATAAAAAACAACCTTGAAATATTCCTTCATTGTAACTCAAAGTTTTTAAAGGGCCTTCTTTAGTTATTATAGAAAACTTTAATATTGAGTTATATGATCGATCATATCACTAAGTAGGGGTAGAAAGTTGTACCATCTTAGTGCGAATAGCGTTAATTCATGTTGTATCAACCCGAACGCGTTTTCTAAGTCTAATCAACAAGCTGTAATTTGCATCTTTTTAACTCTCCGACAGCAAAGTATTATGTTCTAGGTATCCAAAACTCCAAGATAAAAACTCATTCTCGTTTTATGGCCTAAAATACATGTTGCTGAGCATGATTTGCATCATTCGTACATAGAACTGAGAAAAAGATTTTAGAAATAGTATTTGTTAAGGCTATCGGTTTAGTATCTTTCGGATCAGTAACTCGATTTTTTTTGGGAATGAAGACGAAAATTGCTTTCCCGAAGCACTCCGGGATTTGCTTCCATGACCAGATTTTACCGTATATATTTATGAGATGTCTACGAACCGATGAACATATTTTAAAGACTACATATGGGATACCATCAACCTGACTCCGGGCAATCGTTTTCAATAACACGAAACCTATCAGCATTCACATAAGCATATCATATATATGTAAAATAAATAATTTCAATTTATGTCACATACTAAGACAAATTGAAGAAATGATACTTTATCAAATGCTTAAATGACTTGTCTGACTTTGCAACTTCAATATGTATAGGAAGTTCATTCCAAAGTCGAAAAGCAGTGACAATACCAGAATTTATGTAAGAGGTAGAATAGCGGAAGCTATTAGAGTAAAGTTATGCTTAAATCGAAAATAGTTATTGTGAGGTTCACGGAGAAGCTCAAACCGTACTTTTAAATAATATGTAGTTGAAAAGTTGAAGAAGATAGAGTAAAGAAGAGGCAGAATTTGAGTGTACCGACGGCAACGGATAGGCAGCCACTTTAATTTTATGCGAAATAAGATATATATTGATTATATTTCTAAGTCTACATTTCTAAGAAGTCCAAATATAAACCTTGCAAAGAATTTGAAGGTGATTGAGTTTGATTAATATTTCGTCTTTAAGGTCCAGATAACAAGTGTCTGTGTAGTCTAAACTAGGAAAAAGAAGAGATCGAGCAAAAACAATTTTGGTAAATATTAGGAGAAAATTACGTTATCCTCTTAGGAACCTTCAGATGCATACATTCTCTTGCTCAGCTTAATTAGCTGAGGACCCAGGACAAAGTTTTATCAAAAATGACTAGAAGGTTCTTTATTTTTTACAAAACGAAATAACAGTGCCATTAACAATGATGACCAGACCTAACTGATAGTATTAGAAAGATTACTGAGATTTGGTTATCTAGAGATCGAAAAACGTACGTGGCAGAAAAAAGAAATATTTGATCCAACAGCGTTGATAAACACTAAAAATAATAGGGAGACAACATGACACCTCGACTCTCTGATAAACATCATCATAGACATGACTCCAGTGTGAATACAATTTATTCAACGGGAAAAGTTGCCAGCAGCCATGCAAGTTACTGTGAAGCCAACCAATGTCTGATGGAAATATTTAAGAGAAAACATTGCAAGCAATACATTAAAGTACATGGTATTGAAGAAATCAAGCAATGTTAATGGTTTTCCATGCCTCATCTGAAGTCTTCAGTATTTTTATCTTACTTTATGGGTTGGGCAGGAGTCCAACCCATAAAGTAGCCTATATCTATAGAAATATATAGGGGCTTAATTGGGAATGAACAAAATGTTCAAAGATTTTTTATGAAAACAGAAAATTTGGCCGGAAGTCAGCAAGACATCGGGAGTTACTTAGTTAAGTTACTGAGTTACATAGGGACTTTTATAGGGAGTGGAATAATGTAGGCTCCTGTCAAGTTGGAAGGATATTGACACATAATTATTGAATGCTTGAATATCGAAGTGAGAGTAGGGAGCAAGACGACTAGAATAAGTAGGATCATTTTATGACAAAAGTCGTAAGAACCAACTATAGCGGACCTTACAGATAAAGTATTCTTTTCAACATCACATTACTTTTGTATGGTTATGATAAGGGATGAATTTATAATAAGGTTTTCAAACGCAAAAAAGGAGTTTATTGTAAGATTAGGGCTGTAGAAAAAGCTTAATATTTAATAAAATAATTTCAATGACTAGATTTGCTTGATTAGATATTATTTTGCTTGCAACGATTATTTCAGAACGTGTCACGTTATCTCTTATCGATAATATTGTGGAGATGATTTCAATACCAAAATGATAACTAGCTATATTGACAATATCCTAATGTGATATCCGTGCGTAATATGTATGTAATTATGATTTCTAGTTTTGTTTCAAGCGATGCTTTTTGATATAAGACACATCTTAAAAAACGTATTTACAAGTATTTTTTATATTTACTATATGGTCAAAAGAAAGATCAGCAACTTGTGTCGTATATAAAGTAAATTTCTAAGTTTAGTATTAATTTCATCGACCTGAAAATTTTCTTTGTGGCACCCCATCTCATTGAAAGCCTTAACTAAACACAGGAAGGGTGAATCTGAGACGATTTCAAAGCATTCCTTTACATCGAATTTGTGCTCCAACTGTTCAGGATTAAAATTTCTTGCAATATATACCAATAGTTTAGAAATTTTATCACTATGAGTTTTGAATATTAAAAAAAAAATAAAATATGATTAAAGTATGTAGAATTTTTATTTTTTATCAAATGAGTGTGCGTGTAAATGAAATATTGACAGTTTAAAAAATTAAAGTTTATAAATTCTTATTATATTAATATACTAAATTGTAGAATTACGAAACCATATTTTGCTTTTAAACTTAACAAACAAGTTGCATGAATCTGATCCGAACGAGTGGGATAGTTTTAGTAAACGAACGCTTTATCTCTATCTGGAACCAATCAGCTGTCTAACGTATTGACACTAGGACCGTTCTATACAAGTAAAATGCGTCTAGTGTGCTTTCAACCGCTACCAAAAGCAATCTGTATCAGTCCTTTTATGCCGAAACAGTTAATAGACTTTACTCTGGTAATTATTATAGTACAAATTATCATTTCTATTAGGAATAGGTTAGCAGAATTATCAATGATATTTCAGTTAAAAATTTAAATAATATTTTATATTAAACTCGTTAAACACTTTTTTGTTTTTCATAATATATAAATTGTTTATTCCACAACACTATAAGATATTTGTCGCTATGGTTTTTTATTGAGATCCTAAACAATAAAATGTGCTAAATTTATATAAATAATATTTAACTGGCTTTTCATTATCAAGTTTTTATTGTTATTTTCTACATTACACATATATTTTGCAAATCGTGCAAAATTTATAAAATATATTATTTAAAGTAATATTATATTAAGTTTAATTTATGTCCGTTATTTGTAACTTTAATTACTTTTATGGCTAATTTGATTACGACAACTGAAAAAGTGGTAGAAATTACAAACTGTATTTTTAAAGTAAGTAAAATTATTTTTCAGACGTAATGGCAGCTGTTGAAATAAAATTGTTATTTTTAATCAATGAATCCAAAAAGTAGATCTTTTTAATAAATCGGCACAGTTCTTTCAAAAAATTCTAAAATAAAATGTTCCAATATGGTACAAGCGTGAACGCACTTCATCTTATAATTCCTTAGAGCCATAGAGAATCCATTGTACCCTAAGAGGATCAATGGTATAGATTGTCGAAGAAACGAATAGCCCCAAGTTGTATGAAATGTTGAACTAAAACTGATTCGTTTAAGGTATAAGAAAGTTGAACTTAAAGTATCAGACCATAAAACATAATAGTATTTCATCTACAATATATGTCCTAAATTGAAGTGATTAGATAATATACTTGAAAACAGTTACTTGAAGGACCAGTTTATAGAAGTTACTTATATAAAAATATCTTTATGCTCCAAAACTTTTAACTTTTCCAAAAGGTTCCAAATCAATTTTCATGGGTGTCCATGTACTTTGCGTCTACGGTCCCGATTAATTTATAGAAAAATGGTAAATAGATAAAAATTAGTTCTCTTGATTATTCATAACATTTACGTAAATGTGACCTCGAAATAGAAGTTTCATTAAAACTGTATGATGGTTTTCTTACAGAAAAATATGTGACACTTGTCTTTACAGTAATCGATTTTGCCATAATGCGTCAAACAATTGTAATTTACTATCTGATATTTGGCAAGCACTGGAGTCCGGAAAACGAGTTATAATTCTCGAGACTGGTCATAAACGACATAAATATATTTATGACAAGTGATAGGTGAGCAAATAAATATTTCCATTGACTAAATAGAATAAATGCTAAAAATTTTTTATTTATTATTTATACGCATTGACCAAGCGTCAGTTCTAAAATTGAAATACAAGGCAAAAATATTGGACGTGAGATATTTTTGGGAGTAATTAAATTAAACTACAATAGTTTAACATTAAGATAATACTATTATATAAAAAATATTTACTTACATTACGCATTTAACCTTTTATTTATTGGATTTGAAATTATCAATTTTAAATTACAAATAAACAACATATTACTGCTTTTTTCTGATACATAACCGTTTGACAAGTTGTCATTTTTATTTGTTGTATAAGTTATTAAAAATTTGAAATAATATTGGTAAAAAAATATTTGACAGATACTAAAAAAATAAAACTCTAAAAGTAATTCAAGTATGACTTATGAATAATGTTGACTAACTAATAAATAGAAATCATAGATAAAAAAATATTCGATGCGATTGCACCACCAATTGTATTAAAATAATAAGATGCGTGCTACTAGACCTTTCTTTAATGACAGGTGTACCACTATCGTTATGTTTGAGGGAGTTATTTTTTTGTAATAGAAGAACTATATCCCAACTCAACAATCGCTACGCCAACATGTAGGCGTGCTACGTTACAGGCTTACTAAACCAATACAAGGTACAAAATCTTTTTAAAGTTTCATCCAAATAGAATAGAACGTTAAACAGGATTATTAAAGAAAAATAAAAGTAATAAAACAAGCCGTGCCTGTCGCCGATGGAGGGGATCGAGGAGAGGGCGTGGAAAGGGATACAGCTACCGAATCCCTACTGCAGTCGGTGGGTGATTCTCACTGGCGACGGTCGCGTTAGATAGAAGCAACTTCGGAAACTTTTCTTCACGATTTGTTAATGCATAATTATTTCAAATAAAATGTGAATAAAATACCGAAAGAGGGCTCTAATTTAAGAACCATGTTTCCGTTAAGGATGCTTGTAAGACTGATTCAAATAGTGGTTTTAGTTTTGATTTTTATGTACTTTAACACAATCATCAAGTGGCAAGTGACGACTCAAAAGATGCAGATTATGGGTGCAGGAGGTAGGCACATTTTTGATATAGAATTTAAACTTTTTCTTTAATTTTTTATTTATTTTAGGAATCGTTATTTATATAAAAATTATCTAATCAAAAATCTCACATGTAAAATGTTGATTATGTATGTATATATCTTTGTAAAATGTCGTTCTTATATATTTTTTATTTTGTCCCTACCATTAAAAAGATATACTTTTTTACGATAAAAATTTGCATATAAAGTTTTGGAATTCAAATTTAGGAATTGATAAATATCTATTTTTTTTTCCTTATAAATAAGAAATATAAATCGTTTATGCTGGATATTAATAATATTGACAAGGAAAAGTTGTTTTTAAATATTTAATTGAAAATAAATTCTAATGCGAATGTTTATAAAATATGTTTTATAGGGTGTTAAAAATATACCTGCAGCCATACTTCCCTCCTGGGAGTGCGATAATTTTTAGTAGGTCTGAAAAACTTTTACGTCATGATTTGACAAGGATATCAAATTGGAAGTTTTTCAAAGATCGGTTGGGTACTTTGTTGTTGATGATGCCTAATTATAAAGTTATTTTTGAATTAAGAACTTCTTAAATTTTCCATTCACATAAACAATTCTTATTTTTAAAACAACTTATTTAAACGTGATGTGTGATCTGGACAATTTGGGAATATAATTTTCATCGCATTTTTATAAGTATAAAGAGTCAGTTATCTTATATACTTATTTCTATCGTAAAAAAATATTTAACTACTTTTAGTTGACAAGACAAAAGTGTTTGGAAATTTAATTATATTTTTGTGTTGTTATATTTTATGTACGCTTGACATGACTTTAAGTTTATTCTGGCATCTCAAAATTTTCAATATTCTGATATCTGAAATGGGAGATTTCTGTAAGCATTTTAAAAAATGTTTTCTATAGAAAATGGATACCATGAATTAATCTGCATATGCATATATTATTTTGTTATCAGATTCTTAAAATTATGAATGTATTAATAATTAATTTGCTTGTAAACCTAGGCCTTATTTTAATTATTTCATTGTAAATTATATCGATTACAACTTGCCTGTTTCTTTTTATACATATAAAAAAACTCTGTAAAAAGCTATTAGTCCTGTTATTGATTATAGTGGTTTTTAATTTGTGTCTTGACAACTAAATAATGTCCATTTAGGAGACCCACATCTAACAGTCAATAAAACCAAGACGCTCAGTTTATAATTATCTTTTTTCCTGCTTATTTTACAAGTTCAGTTGATCATAAGTTGAAACTTTTCTTAAGAAAACCATCCTTACCGCTCGGAAATTATAAAAGTAATCATTTTTATATTTTTCTATGTTTACAATATAACAAATTAAACAATATGATTATTTCAAATTTCCCAAGTGGTAGAAATATATTCATGACGAGTAAAAGTTTATCTAGGTTCAAAATATTGTTAGTTGTACAAATAAATACGTATTTCGACATTACAGCGTAATAGCAAATGTGAAAAATGTCTCGAAATAGGTAAAGTGCTCAATATGAAGAGGGTGACTTACTGTGTAGAATAACATATTTTTAATAGACTCACGTTAGTAAGGACGGCTTTAGTAGACTAACCACCCACGAATGGCTTCCCGAAAAATTGTGCAAAAGCTAAGGTTGATTCCATGCTTTAAGTTGGAAATCAGATAAGAGAATCCGATGACAATCTTTGGTTGGGTTTTCGTCTCTCCACAGTCTAAACAGCAAGCTCAAAGTAAAGCTAAAGCTAAAGTTACATATCAAGCCCCCACTTGATAAATAAGGCCAGTTTTGTTATAATTTCAAGTCTCCGTTGAATTTCCATCCTTCATATAATTAACCAAACACTCCATTCACAAATAGGAAAGGTGAAAAATAAATAAAGCAAGTTTCTACAATGCTTCACTTCTTCTTATTTAAATTACATCTTGACCACAACTACCTTGAGTTTGATAAGCCACATTTACTTAAACTCTTCAGTAGAGTTAAGCTTTTTAGAAGAATTTACCTTCAGCCATCAAGACTGGCTGTTTTTAAATAAGCTGAAAAACCATGCCGAGAGATAATATTTATCCTAATCGCTTATATAGTAAGGTAAGGTAGAAGGGTGTGGGATGTGAAACACAGTCAATTTCCTTGGCCTACCTGTGACAACAGATCCAGACTGACACCATAGAAATTTCATAACAATTACCTCTGATAACTCCTCTACTCCTGACTATTTTGAGTCTACATCACAAAGATCACTAATCAGCAGATACTGAGGTCCCTGTACCTGGTACCTTTACCTTAAAACTGCAGACCCTGCTGATAATTATCTGATTTTAATAAACTCCATATGTTGAAAGAATACGGAATGTAGATTTAGTGGACATCTCAGGGCAAACATATCTTCTCAGTGGCAAATAGTATTTTGATATAATCGGTCACCTGGAGATCTCCTGGTGCATGCAGCATATTTATGGAGAAAACTCTAGTGAACAATGTCCAAAATCTAAGAGTTTCACTTTATCATTTAAAACATTGCGACCAATTTAGTCTTTAAAGAAGAGTCAATGTAATTAACTTCTTACTTTACCCGGAGTTTTTGATAAATCATTATTCATTTTCATCCCATATATGTATATTGTATCCTTTTATGTCAATCAAAAGTTTTAAATTCACAATAAAAAAAAATTATGCTGTACCCTATGGTATAATTTTAAATGTAATACGATTGTTTTGTTTAGTTTTCTTTGTTTCCCTGATCTATCTTAAAGGGTTTTCAATATATTTAGTTTAATAAATACATTATGAATATATAATTTTTTTCGATATTATATGTACATACATACACATGATTATAACTACAATAAAATGTAAAATAAATAATGTAATGTAAAATAATTTTTTTAATCTTTCATGGATCAACTACGGAAGAGGTAATAAAAATAAAAAAATAAAACTGGCTACGAGGCGACTTTTTATGAATAGTTACCGCCACAAATCTTGAGAAAAAAAAAATATTTTAATTTTTTTCAATAGACTACTACTGGATTCAGGATTCATTAATCTCAAAATGAGCTCTAACTAAACAAACTAAGACTGTTAGTTTAATTTTCAGCTGCAATTTAGAACGGAATTTTCAAAAAATATAAATACAACTGATTGTTAAGACATTTTGGCAATACATATGTAAGTGTTAATGACTATGTAATTTAAGCCAAAATTTCTGATTACAAATTTCATTTCATTGGTTCTTCTTAAGAAGAGAGTTCTTAGACCAGAACTGAATACCGTTTTAACATCATCTCAGTATTCATACCAGAAAATTTTGATGGCAACAACTATTAAATTTTATTCTCGTAATTACTCTGAAATTCCATTTCTCTATCATGTAATAGGATTGCCTTGCCATATTATTTCGAATGTTTATTTAAAATATAATGTAATGTCTTAAAAGGGCTATTGCCATCCTCATTTTGCGAAGCCTCTCAATGTTGAAAAAAATTAATACAAAATCTATAACACAACCCCCGCTCGTTTATTTAAAAATACAATATCATTAAAATAGATTATTACATTTACATAACAACGATTATATAAATATATAAGAGACATTATTATATGTTTTTTTAAAATAACTGGTTAATTTTAATCTATTATAATAATTCTTATTTCAGTTCAAATCTTATGTTAGTCTTGTAGCAATGATTGTTTATTATCTTTTCACCCTATCACTATCAGTGTATGACATACAGCAAATCATTTCATAATTCGTAAGCAAGAGTTTAATAGGGTTTTATTGTTTAGTTTTAATGCTATTGTGAGCATCCAAAACAGATGTTCAATAGTTACAAATGATCATAACACAACAAGCATGACTGCATGTAGACTATATTGGCCATATAGATCGATTGAATAAGGCCTTCCTGTTAAAGGATGCCCTTTAATTAAGATCTAACTTGCGATAAGTTATTCTTAATGTTAGAATTTAATTGAATTTCACAATAGATATAGTTGGTTGAGTTATAACATTTATAGGCAGTAATAGCTATATTAGTCGAATGATTATCTTGGAGTTTAAATAATTCATAAAAATTATGTTATAATAAAAATGTATACAAACATACCCACAAAAATTGCACTACGAATGCGGCTAATTTTATAGATGGGAATATAAAATGCTAACAAAAGTTAGGTTTAATATTAACGGGTAGTATTTTTTTGCCGATTTAAGAATCGCAGTTTCTATTAAAAAATATACTTTAAGGTTATAACAGTAACATATTGCATACATGTTACTGTTATATATACATAATTGGAAGCATCTCAGTCTTAGTTTCATGTTGGATATATTTTCTACGGAAGAAAGTAAACTTAATCCTTTTCTGTTTTAATTACTTATAAAAGGATTTAATTTCTCACTACTTTTACTTGTTAGGATTTTACACAAAAGCTTTAAGAGTGAGCTATAGAAATTATAGTATAAAATAAGTTTATCCTAGTATAAAAAAAGTTTATTAAAATCATCTCATTAAAACGCTGTATCGCTGTTATTAAATTATAGGTTAAGATTGATAGGTAACAGTATTGTTAAGTTATATTACTTGCATCCTTACCTTAGGAATACCTTAGTATCCATTCAGTATTTATAAAAAAGTAAATTGATGCAGGCGTGCATCAAGTTTTTCCTGGAATAGACACTAAACTTTCCTTACTCAGGGATTGCAACTATAATTGTTCTAAGTTGTATTAGTTTATTTACGCAAAGTTTATCTTTTGGCCAGTAAAAAACTTTTTTGGTCTTTGAGTGCACCTATTATCACTATTAGTTTTGAGAGAGTTGATGTTCCATATTTGACCTACCTCTTAAATTCTTCTCTGAAGGACCCTGGGAGATACATTTGTCCCAGAGGCGCATCCTAGAGGACACTTCACGCAGAACAAGATGATTGCCTGAAAATGTGAAAATGAACCGCCCTTTCGCAAAATGCCGGAGATACGTGTAAGGTGAAACATGAGAAAACATGAAATAGACAATAAACGCACATATATTGTGAAAGTAGAGAAGTAATGCCGAAATATCATGAACAACATTTTAAAATAACGTCCAGGTCATCAATACACTCCGTCTTAAACAGCTCGGGTCTTTACGTATTCACATGGGAGATTATAATGTTCCATTTATTTATAAAACAAAATAATATGTATTTTAATGCAAAAGGAATGAAATTCGTGAATTTAGATAAAATATATTTATAATATTTTTAAATATAAAATAATCATAAATAGAAAATAGATATAAGTAGGTAAATGATTATTATATTTATTTATTTCGTGTACGTCTAATGCCGCTATCGCGCTATGATTGATAATGCGAGAAATAAAGGAAAATATTTTTTTCATGAAACATAAATGGTTATTTCCCGATTAAAATTGTCAAGAGATATCAAAATTGGTTTATAGTATTGATGGTTTACAAAGAAGCTACTTATCAAATGGTTCACAAAATGTGATTATATATTCTATAAAACAAATAATAACAGTTTATAAAGTGTTAAAAATTTGAAAACGTTGAATTAATTAAAAAAATAAGACCATGATAAGTGATAAAAAACAATTATATGCGCCAAACTTGTATATAATATTTAAAATCTTTCAATGTCCGCATAGTAAGAATTATTACATATTTACTATACCAAATTGTTAATCAAATACGAAACTAAGTTTATGTGCAATTAACTAAAACTGTGATTTATTACGTGCAAGATTCATGATCTGAAACGGTCTCTTATTCTAATTCGGGTGAGCAGTAAAATTTAAATATTTTACATTCTACCGCCCTACCTAACATATTACATAACACTTAACCTAGTTAAAGTTTATCTACAAATATCTTTTTAAAAGAATCAAGACTCACACATTAGTGGTGCCATACTAACAATTATTATAGTTCAAACTGAACTTACATGTCACGATTTCCTCGAAACTAAGATTTACCGTAAAATTATAATCTCTTTTTATCTTGAAAATATCAAAAATAAATTGTTTGAAGGAAAATATTTTCCAAAGCGACATAGTAATATCTAAGAGTTATGTAGATATTAAACTTAATGTTTCATATTATGTTATTCAATAAGGCGAACGGAAAATGACAATAACTGTTTTTATTGAAATGACTATGTGTAAAATGATCTGCATTAATCTCTTTCCCTGAGCACATAATCGAAGTACATTAATCATCAGCTTTTTTTTCAAGAGCCTAGAAGCTTGACCTTATTTCATTTAGCACAATTAGGCTTCGCTGCAGATAAAACAAAGCTCTCTATTTGATATGCGATATCTTGATAGCAACTTCTAAAATAATAATTGGCTAATGGATATCTGGAGCTTGACCACACACTAGAAAGAATAAGAAACAATAAATAATTAAAAAGAAGAAAACATTCTAAACATAAATTATTATTAAACAAAGAATATAATAGATATTGTCAATATAAACCAATAAAGTTCGTGTTTAATTACAATATATTTATGTATGATATCCATAAATCAAAAATAAAAAATTGAAACGAACTCAATACTAAACAAATTAGAAATGTAGTAAAATAAGCAGTCGAAGAGTAAATACATAAAATTAAAAGACGCGAGCAAACATTTATACCCACATACATTTATACACAAAACATGAATTTCACGCATAAATATAAGCTATGGTAAGAGAATAATATTTTTTATTGAGACTAAACAGTAATAAAAAATTATAATTTTAGACATTACTTTAGACCTCAATAATTTCTGTTTTAATATACCACTTTGATACTATCAAACGAACAATTATGTTATTTAAACAAATATGAAAACTTGTAAAGCTGAAATTGCCTCTATTCTTTGGTCACTTTTCCTCAGCCCGTCTTTGCAATATGTGCGCTGATTTACAACGAACTTGGCGATTTTTTGTGGCGAAGTCACAATTCATAACTGAACCATTTTTCTCTTACATGACGGATTGGTGTAAAGGGGAATTTTTCAATTCTTCATGTTATTGTTTACTTTCTTTTCCAACGATATCAATAACTAAATGTGGTAATTAAATTTATAGGAAAATAAACTTTGGTAATGTTAAAAATTAGTTATATCTTATTAAAAAATGCTGATACGAATTTAAGACTCATTGTTATTAAATATTGTACACGTCAAGTAATTCATTTCGGATAAAATCTTTGCAATACTAATAGATACTATATAAATAGTGATAAATTAAGTACATAATAGTTAAAACCTTTTATTTTGCAAATAGTTTTAAATAGTGCAAATAATTTTATTCTTGGTAATTGTAATAAGGTATTAGTACTTTCTTAATTACTTTTATTAGCTTTGATCACAATAGATGTCTACTTGTCTCAACCCACAATATCTTATCCGAACATCTTGGCTATCAAATTGGATACAACACTTAACCCTCCAAATGTACACTCGAACTTTACTCTGAAACAAAAGGGGATAGAAATTGGGTCTGCAATACCATAATCTGTGGGTCTAACAGACTATATGCCATTATTGTGATATAGAATATTGCTATACTGAGAATGTAATCCAATAAATTAAGTCTCAATCAAGCTAAAACCTCTATTAGTTATTGGTATTCAGGCTGGTAGGATCTTTTATTTAGTCACCTACAGGGATCCCCCTAAATTGAGGCTGCCTTTAAAACAAACATTTTTATATTAGACCTTACAATGTTTTATATTTAACTATAAATAAGAAAGTTACCATTAATATAAAAACACTCATAAATATTACAATAACCTTGTAAATAACTCGACTATTTATAAGCATCTCTTTCTCTCCCCGTCTTTGTCTTTTAATAGTGGCAAGTGATAAATTCCGAATTGTAGTTAAAGTTTTCCATGTTAAAAAATCAACATTCACCGTTTAGATATTATGTTATACATACGCTGATTTTTTGTTAAAAAATTTAGTGTCGAGTAAAATTATTATGAAATTACTCCCACATATAAATAAAACTAAAACATTTAATAATAGTTGTGGTGGCCTGGAGGTTAAAAGGCCCGCCTCTCATACGTGAGGACGCGGGTTCGAAACCTGGCAAGTACCAATGTGATCTTTTCCGAATCATATGTACTTTCTAAGAGTATTTAGACACCACTGACAGACGACGAAGGACAACATCATGAGGAAACCTGGTCTTATAATTTCTAATTATAAGATTGAAATCGCCAACCCGTCTTGAGCAAGCGTGGTGATGAATGCTCTAACCTTCTCCATGTGAGAAGAGGCCTTTGCTCAGCATTGGGCTCCTATAGGCTGATGATGATGATGATGATTTAATAATAAAGCCAAAATTAGTTTTATAAAACTTCACAAAATCTCCTTAACAATGATTGCCAACTAACGATTAAACTACTGTCACAATCACCTAAGAATAACTAATCGATTAATAATAAACCAAAATTGTCTTACATTATTTTGGAAAATGCACGCACAAAACATATGCCGTCGTCTAACGTCTAACTTATAGCGCCCCTCTTTTTACGTCATGGGTTAAAAATTATCATTAACCGGTTGTAATTCTTATATAGGGTATTCTGAAATATAATAAAATAATTTAAGACAGTGTTTTATAAACATGAATTTAAAATATCGTTATTTAAAATAGTGACATAACTAATCAATAAATTCAATAAGTCAAGCAATCTTTTATTCTGCTTCGTGATACTTACTTTTAATACTACAAATGACATGAACTCCGTCTAAAGACATTAAGTCATTATTTTAGTTTGACATAATGTGAAAAACAAAATAGTATAAAAAAATAAATTGTTAATAGATAATCATTATATTTTTAGTATATATATTATTTCAAAAAAATGGCCATTCTATTATTAAAATCAAGATAGGTGCAGTCAAATGCACGTGCTACATCGTTAAAAAGAGATTTTAACGTGTAAATAAAAGGATTTCCGTTCTCTGCCAATTTTATTGTTTGTGGTGATTTTAGTTTTAGATTAAACAGAATTTCATGTTCGCCTTTTATAAAGCAACATTTGAATACGTGGAAGTTTGATATTTTTGATGTAATTGTTTAACAATCAATTATATGAATGTTTTGTCTTTGAGTTTTAATATCTATTATAACTTTGTGAAATAGTTTTACTTTATTAACTTCTTTAAAATAATATGATATTTAGCGCATTTATACCTTTTCATATATAAAATTGTCCCCCTCTTTTAATTTAAAATGCACTTATAAATCGACACTATAATCTATACTCTTTACGTATATGTTAACTTCACCACCGCAGAGGATTTAAATGGGTTAGTATACTCATCGTTTTTGGTCAAGAAAAATTTTAGTTCATTAGTGGTCTGATGGATGACGTAAGCTGATATGTTTAGTTTAATTCTAATTCAATATACAAATATCTAAGTAAAAGACTAGACTATTTTTTATTGTGATTAATATATCGGTATGTGTATATCTTAACAGGTTTGCATACATTTATGTAATTTCAAAACATATTTTTTTTTAATAAATAAAATTATCACTTATATAATAACAAAATATATTATTGTTGAAAAATAAAGCTGCAACCAACAGCTGGTCATAAAAAAACAATATGAAAGAATTGACACAGGTGGCGGTCCAAAATATATTTTTGAAGCTATAATAAAACCAAAACAACAAACTGTACAAATAATAAAAAATATGCTAGACACTGTAATGAACTAGTTAACATTATCGGTTTTGTAGAATACCTATACTGTTTATAGAACTAAAAACTACCAAGCATAAAATATAACATAACTCCAAAATCTGGTCAAACCTTACATACTGAGCCATTCTAGTCGCCAAGAAACCTTGCCAGCCATTTCACAACTGCAAACTATATGCACTTTTCACCATTCTAACTGGCTTTCCAATCTATTTTATTGACTTTGTGGATGTTAACCAACATAACGGTGCAGTAAAATCGTCAAGTGATCCCGAAGTTTGCATTTATATGAAGAATAATATACTGAGTGGAATATTAGTGAGATGTTAAATTTATTATAAAATCTCGAAATGGATGCTTCTTAGTTATTTTATTAACACACTGATTTTTATTAAAATTTATCAAACTTTTTTTTGTTTTTCTTAATCTCAGATTATTCAGAGTTTTGGAGACTATCATAACAACTTATAAAAAGTTATTAAAATATTATTTGATCACTGATTGTAAAGTGTTAGAGGAGATTCTTCCTACAAGAAACATTTTTACTAAAAGATGACTTCCTTACTTAGTAAAGAATTGGTACATTTTTTCTTGATTTTTCTGTAATATGTAATAAATTTTGACCAAATTAATTAATTATTTACGTGATAAGCAACCCTTGTTGACTCACGCTCGAGCACTGAAATGTTACCATATTTTTTCTGTTGAAGTGCTGCACTTGAATTCAGCGCCAGTCATCGTTTGGCCAGTTCTGTTTTCGACTTAAAATATATTTCCTCTATAAACACATTTGTAATTTTAGTAAAAATCCAGAGATTTTTTGACTTAATTACTATCACCCATTTTTACTAATATAGCAATGATAACATTATTGGATTTTTATGAGAAAAGTTTAGAACGGTCAAATTTATTTATTTGGAATTAAATTAATTAAAATTAAATTAAATTTCTAAAATATGTGCTATTCAATATTGCACCTTCAATCAGTACTTAACCATAGTGCAATGAATATACACAATATACACATTTGTACTCGCTCATATTTATATTGCAGAACTAACTTATTTATTCATTTGTGATTTTTTTAATGAAAAGGTACTAAAGGAAATATATTATTCAATAACAAATAATAAAAAATAATTGTTAAAATTTAATTAACCAAGCAAACTCGATTAATAAAAAAATAATAATAAATAGAATGAAATTAGTAAAAATTATTAAATAATATTTTAAAATATTTAATAAAACAAAAAACAAATTTTTTATAAAATTTTAACGAATAATGATACACTAATGTTTAGGGTCCACATAGATACGAATAATTACATTTTATATGAATAGAATCAACATTTTATCCAATATCTTGAACAAATCAAAAGTTTTTAAACCATCGGTTTTTGCAAGATTGTTGTAACGGTTACCAATTGTCGTTAAATAAGATAAGGGACGTTAAAATTTTCCCTCATATATTCACATTATTCTAAAATTTTTCTGGTGCTATATTTTTAAAGCATCTTTTAAAAGGTCAATCAACTTACCGAATATTATTCAGTATTTAACTTCATTTATTATTTTATTGCATCATTTCTTGTACTTCAAGCAACATGAAATAAAATTATGGAACTTATTTTCTAATTGTTTAAATTCGCATAAAATTGCAAGTAAAATATAAATGAATAATAATAGTCTCAATAAAACAAAATTTAACTAGCCACGTGTCTAAGCATTTATTACATGAAACACATGCTAATATCTTTCATGTGACAAATGTTCGTACATTTAAATACCTTTGAATTACTTAGTAGTTGTGAGGTAAAATGGATCATATTTGCAGTAAGTTAATTTAGTCTCCTGTTGCCGAAACCTTACTGTATCTTAGTTATTCAAAGTAGGCTTCTGTCTGCTATTCTATTTGAGTCATCTGCAGTATTAAGTTGAGTAGCAAATTTCTAGTACAACTTTAAATTAATAGAGTGATATTAAATGCTAAGTTAAAACTGAACATAAGTGAAAAAGTTGTGTATCATTTTAAAATTATAATTTTAATTACATGGTAATTAAATTGCATGCTGATTAGTTCGACTATAACATATATATATAGTGAAAAAATTAAAAAAAGGACACACTGATATAAATAAAAGCTATATTTACTCGATTTTACGCTACATTGCACTATAATGACTAAGAAAGTGTACACCAGAAACTGGACTCAATAAAATATCTATTGCTAAAAGAGATCCCGAAGTAGGCACAAAGGCATTAATTACATCGGACACTTTCGGCAGTTAACCGGCAAAAAGGCGCCTGCTTAATTAAAGAAACGCTTCGGATCGCGAATGAATTCTCGCGCCTCCTTTTTCTCTCAATTTGGCGGGACGGGAGACCATAAAGGAGAAGTGGGACATCGATTTTGCATAAAAAATTAAGCGCGCAGATTTTTTGGCCGGAACTTTTTTATTAATTTAGCAAAACTTTGTACATTAAAATCTAAGTAAATAAATTCTTTGACATTTAACTTTTGAAGATTATGGTAATTCATATAATAGTATATATATATGTATTTAAAATCATCGCGTAAATTGCATAAAAAATTATTAATTAGTGTTGTATTGCTTAAAATATCCCAAGAATACTAATAATGACATTTAGTTTTATAATACCGAAATCCCTTGAAAGCAAAAATTCTAACTTAGTTCCAGGGAATACGACTAATACAAAACACAGCTGTACAGCAAATATTCACATTTTACGCCAGGAACAAAAGACGTCTAGATCGTCGTTCTTGTTCAATGGGATAGAAGATATATAAGTACCGATATATGTAATAAAAATTGGACTCTTTAAGTATCTTTAAAAAGTTAAAATACATATGTTGAAAAAGCTTCACAACAAACCTTATATAAAATGTCTATAAACTCATATAAATTGAGTTGGTAATTACCAATTAATTATAATTAACCTAAAATTATCACAATCTGAATTCGAGATTTTGTCAAACTAGTATCATGTATAAGAGACAAAAAAAGTAAGAATTTCTTTAATTAGACTGCAAAGAATCTGAAAAAAAAGGCTTTATAAACAATAACATTCAAGTAGTTGAAAGTTATTTTAGATGTTATTAAAAATGAAAGCGGATATGCGAATAGGAAAGCAAAGTTATTTTCATAAATTTATGAAAATAATTTAAAAGATGCAATAAGATTTTTAGTCCCCTGTGGGTGGGTGTATATGAAGAGGAAAAATACCGGAGCTAAACAAAAACAAAGCTAAAGAGATTCCAATAAATGAAACCATCAAAATGCATAAACTGTTTTAATTAGTTTTTAAATAAAACTTTTTTGTCTGAAATCAAAAGTATTATTTCCCTTTATTTTATAAATTATTTATCTTTCTCTTAATAAACTTATAAAATCTTTCAATAATATTGAATACAGAAACATTGTTGTATTATAATAATTATTTTAAAACATGTATACGTAAATAAATGAGTATTGTAAATAATTTTAAGTACGTACCACTGAAAACGTATTAAATATATTATTATTTTACATTACTATCTTAAATATATTTATCACTGGGCTTATAATAAAAATAAAAAAAATATATAAAAGTAAGATAATAAAACGATAAAATTTTGCAACACAAGTCTTAAATTGCAAAAATCTTTTCTGAATACTTAAAATTTCAATGCCTGTAAATATGAAGTAACATTATACATTTAATAAAGTGTGTTTTCTAATTTGTTTAGTAACATGTAGCGCCAGGATGCGATAAGGATATGAAAAGCAGCCTTGATATTATTTTGTCACCATCCAATGCTTTATTTTTCATGCCACAATGCATTTATAGTTCTCTTTGCAGTTTACATATTTTACCCCCTTTTATATACATATTATAATTCTATAATTTTTTTAATCTTTCAATCCTTGAATCACTAGTTTTGATTTTGATTGTAGTTAATGTTGTTTTCAAATCCATTTTGTTTTGACTAATACTATAATTTCTGAACCTGAACCCAATGATACTATAATTTCTGATGTACGATAAATTCCCAAGTTAAAGCAAATACATTCTCATCATCCTATTTATTTTCTATAATTTATAGTATTCCACTTTTCTTTTCTCTACAATCAATATTAAATCATGTCATTCCTTATTTGAAATCAGAGTTATTTATAGAAAAAATTGTTAAGTCCTTCAAATAAGACATAGTTACAAAATTTCAGTGCAGATCCTTTTTTTGTGAATTTAAAACTCTTTAGAAAACCGGTTACCGATCCTCAAAGGGGAAAAATAATTTCAGTACGTATACATATAGGTACTGGGATTTTTTACCTTATAGTTAATCACTTAATTTCTGCAATATTTTTTTGGCTTTTAAGTAATAAATAATATATATCTTATAACTTTTATGATTACCATTTTTAAATCAAATAAAAAATGCCAACCGTTTTTCCAATTAATACTCTCCAAAAAGTCCTTTACTTTCTCAAAAGAGAAGAAATGAAGCTGTGTGTCTAGGATGAATACTTAATTTTGTTTATTTTTAATCTAAAAGTAGACATGATTATTGAATAGACGTTTGTGTAAAAAATATATATATATTCTTCATATACATATGTTTTAAGTTAAGTTGTAATAAATCTAAAGCTAACGTTCTGTTATCTTGCATAAATATTTAATATGGTAGGCAATACAAATATTCCGATGAGTTCAATACAATCAAAATCAACGGACAATCACCAATCACCCAATATTCCACCCGTTGCAGTTCCACTATAATGTACCGATACACATCTAATGCTGACATCTGCTGATCCGTTTGATGAATTGTCCAGATTTCTCCCTACAAACCTACGATACGTCTGATAAATCAGAAAGATTTATGTGCCGTGTGATTTCAGATTGGATTATGTGGCTCTGATAAATTAATTGAAAGCATGATGCCACACTGTATTATTCATAAAAAAAATTATTAAAGAGTACTGACATTCTATTTACTATTTACTATAATAAATTTAATACTAACAATAACGAGATACTTTTATTGTAACTCTATATTGAGTCTAAGAACAATGTATCTCAGAAGATAAAATGTTTAAAGCTTACACAATATAGAAAATGACACCATAAGCAGTTTGTTACGTAGATGGACGTCAAGTAGTCTAGAACTTTATTTTTAAATTGCTCTCTAACTAAAAGCTACTGTAAATTAGAAGCGATTGGAACGGTGGACATCTCTTACGTATAGTAATTTTAATGGACCATTACTGCTTTTTTGAAAATTTTGCAACTTACTGACTTTGGTATAATAATAATTTTCTATTGCTACTAGTATTCAAATTCCCATAGGTTCACACATAAAATTGGATTTACAAAAAATATATACAACAAGATATTTTAAGACTTTAAAAAGGATTTTAAATTTCGTAATTTACTATCGCTGATCCAGACGAAATGAAATGAACTGAAAAAATTGTGTTTAACACTAACCTATACAACTTATACTTAGACAAGCATGCTTCCACTCCGATCATAAATCGTGACCGGTAGCAGCAGTGTATTTAACGAAGGGTTCAGTTTACTTTAAATAGTGATAATATAATGTTGACTTCTTACATCATTGTTATATAATTAAGCTATAATAATTCTTTGTAAATTCTTTGTGTGGATTAGTATGTATGAAAAGTATTTATGAAAAAAAAATCTAAATCTACTATGGCGAGCTAACATTGTCGGTGTAGTTAATAGTTTAATATTAAATTACGATATAACGATTTATGATTATCGTTAGCGATTTTACTAAGAAAAATAAAATAAAACAAATATTTACATAAATTCTGCAACGGTGATTTAAGAATACAATGAATTATTCATTTTAAATAAACTTATATACAAAGAATTAACAATGGCTCAAACCTACAGAAATAAGTACAAAAATATACAATTCACGCGAACATTTTAAATACTGTTTTTGATATTGATATATAGTTAATTAACAAAAAAATATTCCATCTGATAAACTTGATTTCTGCTTTCTTGATTAATGCTAATTCTTGATAATAGCTAATTCCCGGAACACTTATTTACAAAAACATAATAACTTTTGCATGTCTAAAGAATTATTTTTTTAATATCATGACTACTATGTTTTATTTCTCAAAAATTAATAGCGGGAATGAAATTTGCTTAAAGTTACAATATACATATACCTATAAAACCTCTCTTCTTATTTTTTGAACCAAACTATGTTGTACTTTTTTCCAGACGTTGAAACTTATACTACCAATAGAAAGCCAGAAGAAGGGGGAAGGGGGGCGGGGAATTAGATGTGAAATCTAAATACAATAGTAAAAATCCACGAAAGCACGTTAAAGTGGTCCCAGGTGTAATAATTTTGGAATTACATAATAGAAACACCGAATTGGCAACATTCCAAATCTTGCGATATAAACGTAGCACTTAATGGTAAAAAAATATGACCTAAGTAAGAAAATTGAGGAGCATGGTCAACTTATTAAAAAACCTTATCATAATATATGAAAAATCCTAGAATAAATATAGTAAATAAATAAATAAATAGGTCAATAAAAGATATACTGAATACATTACTGGTTCTATTGCCATAAATCTTACAAGATATTTATATTTCACTACCAGGTAATAAGCGATAAAAATTAAAATACTTGCGATATATAAATAAATGGCAACACAAAGAACTTGAAAATAAGTGAGCCTTATTTTTGTCTCTTTAAGCGGATTTAAATAAAACGGCGATTGTTCCCAGCGAAGCGAGATTATAAGTATTTTTACGTTTCAACACCCGTCAGATAGCGAACCTAAATTTTAATTATCTAATATAAATATGGTACTTCCCGATATAAAATACTAATTATAGGATATATTTTGAGGATCAATGGACTATTACTTTTGTAGACAAAATAATTGTGCAAATGGATAATAATAATATCTTAGTCAAAATATAATATATATATGTTTATATAGATAATTACTGATTTATTATTAGTAGAAAATTATATTATAATATGGTCATAAAATATATTACTTATATTTTTACGTGAACAGAAAATAGTCAGCAAAATATTTTCTTACAACAATGTACTTGTGTTATTTAAATGTTGTTAGGAAAATGCAATCTCTCTTATAGATTCAATAAATATTAAATGTGAGGTGAAGCAATATCTTTATGCCTTGAAGACCAAAAGAGCCCTTACACAATTTTGGGTATTATTTCATCATCATCATCATCGTCGCAAGAGTCTTTGCAGACTCGTCGTGGTCATCACGTTACAGTAATCCGTGATACATGATGACTTTCTTGGGAAGATAGTTGCAGTGGTTTCCCCTTGCCTTCTGCACCAGCACTTTTTTTTGGAGCTATTTAGACCCCAAGGGTTGCTGTGGCCTGTTTCAGCCAGTGGTGTCTAAATACTCTTAGAAAGTACATATGACTTGGAAAAGATCATATTGTTACTTGCCAGGTTTCGAACCCGCGCCCTCACGTATGAGAGGCGGACCTTTTCACCTCCAGGCCACCACGACTCTTATGTACTAGGGTATTATTTACCAGGATTAAACGATTTCAAAATAATATAATTCAACTTATCATAAATATTAATATTGACATTTTGTTCATATCAGTTACAAAGGTCATTCAAAATAAAATCCCTCCAAAGGAGACTGGATGAAATAAAAATATGTTGCCCTTTCTACCTAAATACTTGGTGAAAGTTACTTTTGTCTAAGCTCGGAGCAATAATTATGCATTATGTTCTGGTGTCTGCATTTATGGAGATGTATTGTGTTTACACCTAAAATCTTGCAGGTACAAGTTTCTGCATAATAATTTAAATAAAATTTTGAATTTAAATAGCAATGAGTATAACGTTTGAGTCTGGCCTGATGTAAGCACTCCTGTCTTGGCTTACTATTAAAAATTACTTTTAGTTCCCTGCTCGATAAAAAAGACATATTCAATGAATTTCATTTTTAAATTACTAATCAATATTTTTTGTTTTCATGATCTTATAGTAAATAAAAGTATATATTTTATCTAGAAATGATTTAAAAAATGTATATTATAGCAGTACCTATGTTATAATAAATATATAATATTTATGTCATTTATTTCGTAGATATTTCCATAAAATAAAGGAATTTAATTTTTTTTGTAGCACTATAACTTTTAGTAGCAAATCGTTTCCAGTTTAAAGAAAATTATTTGCTTTATTTGTAATTGAGTTATTTTATGGATAAATTGTACAACAAAAATTTTAAAGTGTAAACAATCCATCAATAACCTTTTTAATCTAATATTACTTACAAACAATCTTTTTAACTATTTTTAAGCTCACAAGATGTTATAGTTCAAATGTAATATCCATTTTCATACATTTGGCAAAAGTAAGAACAAGTTTCCAAAAGAGAACCGCAAATATCACACTTTCCTTATCTGATTTTACACTAAAATGTGGCACAATAAAATAAACTCCGTCATTCCTTCGGAAGACAAGCAATTTATTAACGTTACTCAGTAACAACATAGACTCCGTTTTGCACTTCGCTTTCCCACAAAATTAAGTTTAGGGTTGTTTAAAGTATTCTTGTATCTTCCTGATACATTTTTCTTTTGATATTTCTACACCAGCAGTTTGTTTAAGTACTTATGTAGAGCAAGTTAATTTCACACTTCAGACAGTCACCGATTGGGGCGATGCCAATTTTGTGAAATTTAATGCCACCAAGCTTGTCTTTGCACCTCCAAGAGGATATCGTTCACCTTGACTCCAACTTTTCGGAATGTATCCTTGGAATACTTTAACCCTCTTCAGTTATTAGGTATTGATATATCCTCAAACCTTGTATTTGAACTATTTATTGGATCCAAAGTTAAGGCAGCTGCAAGGACACTCGGCCTCATTTCAAAATTGCGGCCGATCCTCACGCCGGGCTAGCTTCTTGGTTTATACAAATGACAGTTCCGGTTGTGTGTGGAATACTGCTGTGACGTTAGGGCAGGCGCTGTAAAATGTTATCTCACCATCTTGCACTCCACAGAGATACGTGCAAAAGTTAGTCTAGACAGCTGTCAAAAAGTGGCCAGCCAGCCAGCTATCCTTTCATTCACACTCTAGTTGTGAAATATTTAGCTAATGCCATTGAAGATAATTTAATTATATATGACTGGCTCAGTTTACGGATGTTTTCCTATCATGTCAAAAATGTGATTCTGGTCAGGGTCCTTGGTATAAGTTGCAAGTTTTCTACATTGTTGCCCATTGATCATCATAAAAATCCTTGCTTCTGACCAATAAAAATAATTAATTAACGCAAATATGTATATTGAAACGTTATTTTAGAATATGTTACCTTTGAAAACCATATTGAAATTTTGGGATCTGATTCAATAACTGACACCGAAAAGGGAGAGTAAAATCAAATGTGCTTAGCAAAGTACAAAAAAAGTTAGGTTACGGTAAGGTTTTCTTTTCCTAGATTGTGAATTATCTTGGAGACAGAAACAAACATTGGGCAAGTAAAAATTATTAACCGCTATAATCAAGAAAGATATAATTTTAAACTTAAACCGTTTCATGATATATAATGTAGGTTTTAGTAATACTACAATAATTCACGAAAACATGCCTCTTTATACGGAACAAACTAATAAAACTGTTGAAATAGCACTTCGTTCACTGTTCTATGACTATTATCTCAATCTGCAGTAGAAACTTAGTCAGGAAATAGATGAAATTTCAAAATAAGGTCATATACTTGGAAACTCTTTATCCCAAAGCATATTAAGTTCCTTTTAGTGTAACATGTATTAACAATGGGTGCACTCGCGTCGTACAAACCGTGTAACATGTATTTAATTCAATTACGTCTTTTTGTTCACTGATTTCAGATTGAATCTCGTATAGTTAACGATAATGTATTTAGAATTAGTCTAAGTATTTGTTAGTTTCTATTTCTTTTAGAAACAACGTGTTTGGATAAAAATTCTTTATTTTCCATGTGTAACAAAGATTCTGTTGTACGTGTAATAAGTAGGATTTGAAATGAAAATTAAAAAGTATTTTCCTTTAATCTAGAACCTTAGAAAGTGTTAGAAATAAGAAAATAATAAATGATACCAAAATAAAATGTACAATAGAGACATGTAACAAAAAACTTAAAACATCAGGGCTTTATAAAAACTGTTTTAAGTGATCAACTAAGATGTATTGTAGGTATTACTTTTGTTTTAATTTCGCTCGTCTTCTGACAATAAAATAATTTTTGTATAGTGTGTATAATTAAGAGTAACTGATTCAGAAATTCAATATATTTGCAACGAATATGTTACCTTACTAATACTCATATTTTCCATAGAATATTTTAAAGTGTTTACCAAAATAATTTTGTTTTTTTCTGCTATAGAAAATAAAAAAAAAAATATTTTTCTTTAAACTTTGTTTCCATATTTCATAAAAACTTGTTTATCCGACCTCACTGCACAAAAAAATGTGCACACAACATTCAACATTGTACATGTTTTTTCTAACATAGAGTAATATTGGTTGGACTTTTATATGAAAAAGCGATTTCAAACTTTGGCCAGTTACAGTCCTAATTACACAACTAAACAATATTCTTAATTATAATTTTAAAACGCAATAAAAATGTATCACATATCTTTTTGTGTATCTGATGGAACTAAAACCCCTACATCTATATTACGTCTAACATATGTATGTATAAGTATCTTGTGCGTCGTAGCATGTACCTTTAACATGTATTCCTGTAAAAAACGTATCACAGCTTGCATATTAAAAATGATAGGTATGTTTATACGAACTTATTTATTTTTTGAAAAGGAATACAAACTTTTTAAACTTTGTTTATAATAAAAAAGAATTATCTCAGTTTTTGTGGGGGTGTATTATTAAACATGACTTTGTTATTTTATATCTACACTAATATTATTTCAAACTAGTTAGCAAATCGTTTAGTACCTTTAATTATGAATAAAAATGTTAATGCTGATTTTATGCATTTATTATTAAAAACTTGTTGAGGTTGTAAATTTAGTTGCTATATCTTTTAATAAAATGTTTTCTCCTATAAAAGCTTCATTTTCCAAACCCCGTAATTTTACATTATTCTGGTTGTGGTTTATAATTTCATTGTGATCAATTTAATCTTGAAACAATAGAGCTTTAATAATGTTTCTATTTCCACTAATATTAGATTAAATTTAAACAACGAAACATCTACATGAATGCCGTAGACATGTTATTTGAAACGAATACGTTAATATAGAAGCACGACATTGTTATTAACATTGTGTTGCCACCAGTTCGTGAACCATAGTAATTTTAACAAACCATACACATTGTACTAAATACACAAATCTCACTTTAAAGTTGAGGGATCTGGAGTTATATACACATTATATTCCTTTTTGTCCTGCCTCAGAAGAGGATAGTTGTCACCTTATTTAATTTATTCTCATATAAAAGTTCTTCAGGGACTAATCTGTACAAACCCATTTTCCTTTACATTTATAAAGTTATATAAGACTTTACATGTCTGTTAATTAATTAGAATATAATAATTACAGGGTTGCAAGTTGGCTCTTTATACATACGTATATATTATATATACCTCATTCATACAAACCTCGTCCTCTACATAGTAGTAATTGTTTTGTTTTAAATACAATAAATATAAAGGTACATGGGACTGAAAAAATGACTGAAAAAGACAATGAAAAAAAAATTGTTTAAAGACACAAAAGTACAACTCCGTATTTATTATATGTAAATATTTATTCTATGTCAGATAAATATTTTAATTTATATATATAATCATCACTTCTCCTATCAAATTGATGAGTTTGCTGACTTTCTCTTTCTTCAGTTTTAAAAGATGGTTTATAAGGTTATCGTAATCTCCTGATTTACGTAGTAATTTTATTGCTTGCTCCTTCGTTTTAGCATCGTATTTTCGATATACTTTCTCCCAAAGCATTCTTAAAACCATCCCATCAATTGTTTTTTTATCATAATTTTCGCCATGAACCTACAAATACAACAAATTAAATTAATTAGAATTAAAATAAACCAGAATGTACCAGCATACTCTTTGCCATTAAAGCAAAAATGAAACTCTTAAAAAATAATCTAGTGTTGATACTAAAACCCTGGTTTTTGTATCTGAAGGTATTTAGTCGACAGATTTAGAAACAAATAGCTACAAAAAATAAATAAAAGTAAGTTTTTTTTAATAACAATAATAATATTGATTTTAATGTGTTCACATTAAAATGAAACTAACTTTTCTCGGATGCTGCGTGTTTTTATTTTTTTATATTTACATGATGCCGACGTTTTGGTTCCCCTATAGCAACCGTGACCACGAGCATACGAGATGAAAGCGTATATATGATGAAGATGTCAGAAATAAAAGCGCGTAGTATCAGAAAAATTTAAGTTGCATTTAAATATTGATTCTAATTAAAACACTATTATATACTACAGACAGAGAAAACCTGTGACTTTAATGAAAATAAATATCAAAAAGCTAAATTACAAACTTTTACTTTTTTCAAGTTGTCTTATGTGAAAAAGTTAAAAGAAACACAAAAATTTTGTTAGTCGTATTTCTTTAAAAATTTACAATTTTGTACAAAAAGCTACAAGTATTTTGTCCCATTATTTTATCTCACAAAGCAAGTCAAGTCACAGCCTAAGATAAAAAGTAGCATAATCAGGAAATGTATAATTTTCGAAGGTCGGCAAATCTAATTAAATAAAACAAGTGCGAGTCAGATTGGCCTATGAAGATTCCGTAGCAGCAAGTATTTGACATAATATAAAAGTTATTGTAGTGCGTTGTAACTTTGATCGATATTTTAGAAAAAATATAACTTGGTTTTACATCTATAAGGGTTCCGTTTTTTGCCATTTGGCTACGGAACCCTAATAAAAAATATAAGGCTCAAATTTGAGTACAATTTTCCAAAAACTAATCAGAAGCTTAATTAGAAGAGTTTTAAGTTTCAGCAGATAACTTTTAGAAGTGAGATATATATCCGATAAACTACGGCTAATTATTGTAAGTTTAAAAATATTTAATATTTGAAGCAAGAATTAACTTACCATATAGTCCAATAAAATCACCAGCATTAAAAACATAAACTGTACCCTTGCCATTTGTTCTGTCTCGTAGAATCATTTATTGTGTACTGAAACAAAGAGAATAAAGTGATTTAAGGAATTCACAACATCCAACTACTATTATGAAACATTCGGTTGCTAATATGCAAAAAAAATAATACAAAATACACAGTTGAATAGTTAAAAATAAAACATTTTTTTTATTAAAATAAAGTTAACTATAAACATACTCGATAATATGCTAATTAAAGAAATTAAAAATTATGTCACAGTAGATATGTTGTTAGGAATGTTTATAAAAGACTTTTTTTCTTATCACCAATTTAGTCTAAAAAATGTGAGCTATTAATGCTTTTGGGTAGGATGGTGACTTATATGCTCTACATTAAAAAGTTTTAATATTGACGAACATTAATTTATTTGTTATATCTTCTATGGTCTTCCCTGGCCTGAATGATATAAAAAATACCCTTGCTACTGAAGCCCTGCTTACAATTAGATTATACCGAACTAACGTCTCATAACACCTTATATATAAACCTTTAATACACTCCTTTATCCAATGCGACCATCTCACAGGTACTTCAAATAAAATATGAGGCTGTAATTATCCCTATAAATTTCAATGAGTTAAAAAAAATCTGATGAAAACTCTGTAATGTGAATAATATCTGCACACAGCACAAAGTGGCGCAAAACTTTAAAACTCTTGCTATTGGTCTGAAAGGAGTCTTGTAAACCCGAACTGGAATCTTGCGAAAAAAAGCTAGCCACACTTCTCAAAAGCCCCCATGAGCTGTAATTATTAATCATCTGATAGAACTGCTCATTTTGCTTCAAAAGTGAAATATAGATATATTCAATACTAATCTTTTTAACCAAACAGCTGTATACTGTATACTTTTGCTTTATCAAGGTAGAAATAAAATATCTCGTTTACTTAAATATTTCAAGCTATTTTCCATTATTTTTTTTATATTATAATAGTACAACACAAAAAAAAAACTTTCAAAGGGTCTAAAAATAAATAAATAAATAGGTAAAAAATAACAATATCTCAAGTCTGTTCTTAATAGCAAGACAAGGTTCATTCAAATTGGTTAGATTTTAAATGTTTTCTTTTACACTGAAATATTAGATTCACAAAGATATTAAAATTATCATTGAATTACAATATAAATTGTACCATACCTACTCTTGCCACATGTAAAAATACATAAACGGTGACGATTCTTTTTTATTCTCTGTAATTAAAAATGTTTACATTACAGAAGTTTTTGATTAGATAGATAGATGTGATTTTTTTTTCATTTAAAACAGTAGACTTGGAAAAAACAAGAATATTACAATAGTTTTAGAATAATCCATTCGTAACAAATATTTTATTTTATCAGACTATATGTATCACATTGTATGGCATATTGTCTGACTGACATCTAATTCATTGTAAATATTGAATTTTTATTTTAAAATGCAACAAGAAACCGCACGTTGATAAAATTTCAAAGGGAGTTGGATTTAGTCTGGGAAAAATAAAGTATCGATGAATTTTAACGACTATTTCACTAATTCTAGTTTTTAAAATTCCTTAAAATGTTATTGTTAAAGAAGAAAAGTGTATAATGTGCCAGATTGTCAAATAAAAAGCATGGTTATCCTAACTGAAACAGCCAACAAAACAAGTATTTCTGTTCTTACATGTGCACAAGAGTGGAATTTTTATGTATCCGCACGAGACTGTGTGTTTATCTATTATTAAAAAATAAAAAAAATAACAAGAAGAAACATATTATGATCCAAAAATTTAATGTAATTTTCCAATACTTTCAAATTACCAAACATAAAAATAATTTCACTTGAATGATAAAGTAAAAATGCTATCTAAATTATATTATTCAATGAATGAAAACTACTCTTAATTACATACATTTCTCGAAGTATTTTAGTGAGAAGCACTGTAATTAATTTTCAATTTGAAATGGAAATAGAGAAAGCATTTTTTTAAAAGTTTATGAATCGTGATGTTTCATTTTATCACTTTAGCAAAATATTTTAAAAGTACTTAAGTGTTCTCATTTTTCTCTTACCTACCTAGTGTAATAGCACTTAATAAATTTATTTATCTTTAAGTTGATATAACTATTTACTATAATTAGAAGTAACAATTTTTGTTCCTATAGTAGTTTTAAAAATTTACATATATTTTTATTTATTAAATATGTTTATTCATTATTTTCACAAATAATCGATGGCTGTTAAAAGCACTGATTACATAATATTTTCCAAGACTTTAATGTTCATGCTCTGTCTTTGCCTTTTATTAGACTTAGAATGAGTATTTATTTCTTCAGATATTTTTGGTATTTCTATTGAAAATATCTTATAAAAACGAATATTATAATTCTATGTATCTAAATAAATTAATACACTTCAATTGTAACTTTAATGCTTTTATATTTCTTAAAAATAAGATGCATAACATTTTTGTAATGCTTATGATATTTTCTCCATCCACCAAACAAAAGTATTCAAAATGACTTTCTTTGGTCTTTAATCTAATTTACGCACAATTTTAACTAGAAGTTTCAACATTGCTGGTTCTCAAGATTTTTTAAGAGACTCAATGTCACCGTCTCGTTTAGAACAGGGCATGTTCTCAAAAATTAACAGTAATTTGAAGTCTAAAGGGTTGAGTTCGGGACTAGATGGGGCTAGTCTTTCGATCTTATATAGTCCGGAACGTTGGCTTGAAGTATCAAGCCAACCTTGGGTATATTGGGCCTTTCGACCAGATGCACAATCTGGCTTGAAAGTCCACAGTATATTTTTTAAAAAGTGTATTGTTGGGAGGCTTCACAACATGATCCAAGATGTAATTTGGTTGAAAGTTCATTCCTATTACAAAAATGTAATTCTGCGTCTTGAACTTATTCTTTAGAATTATGAGCGTACACTTTATCATTTTGCTTAAAGCAGCGTAAATTTTAAAACAGTAAACACCGAATTTAGGCCTTTTTTTATAATACCCAGCACATTCCTAGAGAAAATCTTCATCTCTCGCTATGAGATTTTTGTTTCCTAATTGGCATTTGATTTGTAGCTTAAACAACATATAACGATCTTCGTAGTTCTAACAGCTAGTGGCCTCCCCGATCTTTTCTGCTCTTCAACAGACGAAGTGTTTTTGAATCTGTAAATAGAATGATATACGAGCATATAGATGATACCAAAACTTTTGAAGCATCCGGAAAGTGACCGACGGGTAAATAACATCTTTATACAAGGCGTTTAGCGCAATCCTATTTTCTTTAACACCTTATTCCATATTGTTATTTGATAATGAACACACAAAAACAGTGAAATATCTGGAAATCGAAAGGGGTTAAAATAATATACATCTTGTTCCAAATTCAAAACAATGAAAAAGTGAAAAAAAGAAAAACGTGGAAAAAAGAAAAGTTTTCATGTAAATTATGAATATTTATGAGTAGACCAGTTACTGACTTACAAAGTATTTAAAAAGTAAGTCTATTGAGTCAAGGTTTTTATTTTTGTAAAATGGTAAGGAAATAATAATATTTTCCAATTTATAATATATTACATGTATAATACATGTATAATACATGTAGTATTAGGTATAACACGGTTATTTTACAATATCAAATCAGCAGTGGTATCATGATAAATGTGTCTAAGATTGTGCATTAACTGATCATTGACCGCGCCATTACTCTGATGAATTGCATCTCATGCGAGAATGACAGAAGACGTTAATCATTGTACACATTATTTCAATAATCATTAATTATTACGTAATAATATTACCACAATGGTAGTAAGGCATAATAAATATTAAAAAAATTTGAGTTACAGTTATCAGTATTTTGATTTACTAATTTGACGAAAAAGTTTGGTTGTATTAGTTTTACTCAAGTTAAAACAAATAGCTTGCATCCAAAACCTCCTCGTAGTATGTCTAATTAATATAATATATATTTTTTTAAATGTTGATGTTATAAGATTGTTGGATTAAGTAATTTGATTAAATTATCTTGTGCAATGGAAATTAACTTTTCATAAATATCGATACTTATTAATATAATGAATTGTCTGCATTGTTAAGTGTTTTATTATTTTGTAAATAGATAATATATTTTGATGTTTGTTTTAAATAGCGGTGCAAAGTTTTTTTAAGTTGTATAAAGGAAAAATATAAATTCAATTAAATTAAATTACCCATATTTAGGTTTTTAGAATTACTTCTGTAAAAATATATTTTCCTAAGCAATGTCTAGATTAGTTCGTTCAATAAAAAATGGGCTTCAGAATAAGTTATTTTGTTTCACTTTATTTATGTCTAAATTATGTAAATAATGTGATTATTTTCATGATTTTGATACTGTCGAAAAGAATAAAAAACGACTAAAAATTAATTTTTCATTATTAAGAGCTTAAAATTTATATGTATCTAAAAGTTTTACTATTATTTCTTAATGATAAAAAAATAAACACAATCGTCAAGAAATTGATCTTCTTAACTGTATTTCAATAACAAATCGTCGGCTAACCTTACATTCATTCTTATCATTTAAAAGTTTGTAGTTTCGTTTATTGGTTCCCTAAAATTGATACCATTACAATAAATGATGTAAACTATACAAGCTCTCATAAACGTTAACGACATAAATTACACTAATAAATAAAAAAAACACGGAGAAATAAACTTTTCAACATTCTCAAACAACAATTCTTTTTAAAACACTAAAGAGAAAAGAACAAAAACTGACCCCAAAGGACTCTTAAGTCAATTGAAGCAACAACCTCTCGCCATTTGACTTCTGACTTTTAAATTTAAAGGTGACGTTCCTTACGATTTTAGTTTTGAAGTTTTGTACTGGGATTAATATATTATAATTTGCCTTTATCTATACACTTACTCTTTTTTTTATTTTTCATTATTACAATCCGAGTTTTAATACGATTTAACAACATTACAAAATTTTGTGATTAACTAGCGTTAGAAAATACATGAAATAATTAAAATAATATATGAAATCACACTCCTTTCTGTTTAAAGAAAAGAATATTCTAAATTTATCATTTTTTACAATACTATTAAGTCATATTCATGGACTTATATATCAATATCTGTCGAAATTGCCGGATTTTAAATTGTAGTCAAAGGAATAAGTATTTTTATGTACTTATTACAATTATGAAACCACTGAAAAAAACAAAATAATTATAACGACACCCTTGATAATTAAGTTAAAAAAAATTATGGTTTCTGTTTTCACCATTTAAATAATATTAGAATCTAACAAATGGTCTTTGTAAGCAATTGCAGTTTTCTTTGCCGAAAGGTTTCGCAAATTTATCATGGAGTAAAAGCAATTTTTGTTGTTTCACAAATCTGTTCATTCTAGCGAATTTCAAATAATACTCCTTATTAACTTAAAAAACTTTAAGCAAAACCTTCACTTTTAAACAATCTTGACGCCTTTTTTCGGTCTTCGGATCATGTTAAAATGCGATTCTAATCACGAATAAATACGATCTGCATAACGCAGGCTCTTCGTAGTTTCCATCTTCATGGCCCTGTTAGATATTTTTAAACATCAATTAATGTTACTTCGGTTCAAGCAATTTTCACAGTATTCCACCGTCAACAATCAACAAGCGTTCTTGCACAAAATTTTGTCTTTAATACAAAAATTTCACGAAGATTCTTTAATCCAATATTTGGATAAAGCTTAAATTGAAGAAAAACAATAGTTTGTGTAAACTAAATCACTATCGAAAATTGACTCAGCACTCAATATAACTAATTTTGTCACCTTCAGATATAGTACTCAATAAAACGATATACATAAAATACACAAATATCGAATAAACTTAACCCGCTAAAATTTAAGAATCCGGATACCCTTTGAACTGACTATATAAAACTGGTAAGTTATCAAAAAACATCGCTACTATATATCATACTTATTTTTCTAGGTAAATATTTGTATATGGATTTTTATAAAGACATTTGAACTTTTGTTACATATTGACAAATATTTGCAGCTTTTCAAATGAAAACAAAGAAAGCACGAATCACATTATGATCCAAGCCTGAGCGAACGAAATAAACCTTTGAATTTTGGGTCTCTGTAAAATTGCCTTCGTTTTTATAAATAAGTTTATATACGACATGGCATGTTTGTGGCATGTTTTCAACAGATTTAATCGGTATAATGAAAGTATGTAAATTTTATACGACTTAAAGGTTTATGTTCCTCAGCCAAAATCTTATAAGAAGTTATTCTTATCCTGGATGTTTGCTTTCGGTGACATGTTTTATATAGATCGAAGTGATTTGGTTAAATAAAAATAAGATAACTTTTTATGCAATTCTCGGTTACATAAAAATATGAGAATAACTTCCAAAACTTCAATTTCAATACTAATCTAATACTTCAACTTCTAATTACTAACCTTTAAATTAATTTGTATTCAACAAAATTTACATAAATACAAAACATATACATAAATAAATTCTTTACATAATTATTCGTTATTGAATTTAAAGAGATCAAATATATAGAGCTCATATAAATTGTTTTCTTTGAAAATAATAGAATTATTTTATAATTCTGGTTATTTTGATATGGTTTTTAGGCACATTTAGTGATAAATAATTTCCCAAATATATTATATTCAATGGCGGCGTGATATCACAACAGACTCAATTGTTTTACTTGAAAGCATTCACAAGCTCCATTATATTATCCTCTTCACTTTTGTGGTTTTATATATACCTATGTGAAGGAGAAATATTTACATAAGAAAGACAAGCACAGTTGTTAAGGAGATACTTTGTGCTAATGACAACGGGTAATGGACATGCTTACTGCATTTGTATAAAATTGCATATGTAAAATGGAACCAAGGGACTAATTACCTCGATATAACAGTATTATATAACTGTGGAAGTTATTATAAAAAACCTTGTCAAATCTTAGTGGGTTGTTGGTTAATTTAAAAAAAAAAATTACTGTCACAAGAATTTACTCTATACATCAAAATAATAACATCATAACTGTATTCAATATATTTTTACAAGAATGTTATATTGAAAAAGTCGACTACACGTATAGTTATTTTTATTAAGTACAAAATGGGTAAATTGTGCATCATATTGCAACTATAAATGTACCTCACTTGACGAACTGTGATAAAACGAAACTAATGGTAACAAAAGTGACAAAGCAATTAACTAAGTTATGACTCCAAGTAGAAAGCGTTTAGTGTGGATTACTTGTACAAATATGTCACCGTTAAAGTGTAAAATTATTTCTTTCTTACCATACCAAGACACTTATATATTTTATTGTGGTTATTCTTATTACTTTATGCTACAAATAATAATTCTATTTAATAAATCGTATTAATAAAAATATTTTTTTTATAATGGTCAATATTATTTGAAAAGTATTGTTTAAAAAATATCTAAGACAGTTTGTCATAAAAATATAGATATTATAATCTATATTCGTATGTAGATTATGCTACACTCTTATGGAAATCTGTAGTAGCAAATCAGCGCTTGTTTTGAAGTTATAATATCTTTTCATACTCTGCTCATGTATTTTGATTTTGAGGTCGTTGGAATATTAACTTACCGTCCAATCAGGACCGTAAGAAGTTTCGTATTTTTATCAATAGACTGTGATTTTTGTTCTTATTTGCAAGTGATTTTTTGTGAGTTAAATGTTTTAGGCTTTAAATAAATGACATAGAAGAAAATTTACTTATAGTTTGCTAGAGACAGAAAACTGAAACTCTTTTATTCTGTAGAACAAGATAAGCTCCTTTAAAAATAATAGCAAGCTCTGTATAACTTTAGAGATGGAAAAGTGCTTTTACACCGTGAGAAAATCTAATTTCATGAACTTGTTAAGATATATTAAGCGGTTTTGATAATCTTTTAACAACAAAATGCCGAAAATTATGTGATGTGTTTAACTTCGATATGTTTACATTCTTTTCAACTTTTAGGCCTTAAAATATTTTTGTCTTAACGCAGAGATGTGATAATAATATATTATAAATAAAATATAAAATCCAAAATAATTAGTAAAAAAGCTTGTGGTCACGAGAAGGCTTTTAACTCAAAACTTAAAGACGTATTGTATAAAAGTCCAATTAATGTATTTAACTAATATGTGCTTGAAATCCATTGATAATATATATAAAAAACTTTGGTGCTCATAACATATAAATAATGTAAATCGTACAGTAAGTTTTTAGAATATATTGTATCATTATATACAAAGACATGCCACAAGACAACGTTAAACCTGTCTGACATCACAGCTGTCAGAAGACAGAGATTATTAAACTCACATCCCACTTGCATAATGCACAATCTTTGTCAGACACTCAGACTGATTAATTGATCCATTATATTACAAATTATTAAGTAATTAATAAGACTAACGTGCTTTAGTTAGAGCTTAATGAGATGTACGGTAATGTAGATATTTGATTTAGTATATTTTATTAAATAAATATAATTTGAATATCCATCTATTTTATATTTCTTATATTTATTATTATATGTATATACATAAAATTACTCAAAATCTACTTGCTACTACATCCTAAACCTGATTTACCGACAATATGAATAATATTTGGTAAAAAAAGGAAAATTTTTTGGAATCTAATCAGATGTATGAATTAAATAGTTTTGCGACGGTAAAATTTACAATATTTTTTTTAAATTTTTATTTCCGTAATAAACAATAAGAAAAAAATAAAATCAAAATTACTCTTTGTATATTTGATATCTAGATTAAATTTGGAACTGTATTTATATAAAATACAGTTCTAAAAAACAACAATAAAAACTGAACAAAAATACTCAATATAAAGTTATAAAAGGTAAAAAATTACAAACAGTATGTGAACAAAAACCATTCGTTTAATTTAATACTCTTGAGGTGGGATTTTTTTTTTATCATTTTCGAAATATACCCTTTCCGATAAAAAAAAATAGCAAATCTGACTGTTATATAAAGAGTAAGGCGTGTAAAGGTATACAAAAAAAATCATCTATTAAAAATCATACAATAATGTACGAGCTTCACGGACTTTATTGTTATCTGTTAAAGGCATTCCCCACTTAAATTTTTATTACATATAATATAAATAATTGATACCCATATATATTTATATTTCGTAAAGATAATTTTAGGAGAATGCTGAAGGTGCTACAAACAAAATGTTAAAGGTCTGTTCATCGCATTTTTTCGGGGTTAACAGAGAAAAGATAAAATGTAAACCAACACAGCTAAAATTGCTATTTGTGATTAATCACTGATGCCTCACAAGTGGATATAAAATTTAAATTATTTAACAAGATTTGTGAAAAATACCTAAATATATCGACAAAAACTACGAAAGTTTTTCTTTAATTAAAATACATATTAAGTAAAATTATGTGTATAGAGAAACCATTATAATAATACTGATTAAATAAAATGTAATCGGATCCGCTCCAATGCAATAAAGACATAATTTCACATGTACTTAAATCATCGCGGGGATTAATTAAATTCATAAGCACCCTCGTTAAGGCGATAGGGTGGGATCGTGCCCTAAAGTTAAATGGAATGTAACCGCATTTCACTTCGACTATAGTGATACCTATACATGTCAGTTTTCTACATAGCTACCCTTTTTATTACAAACATTTATATAATATATATTTAGGACCCCAAAATCTCATTGAAAAACTCAAAAATTTTTATTAAATAGCATGACACTAAATTGCAGTTTATAACATGTTGGTTCCATGATAACTTAAAAGAAACTTAAAAATTATAAACAATAATTTTTGTGTGTTTTCTTTTCAGGTCAACGAATTACCAAGCATGATGAGGTTCACGAAGTTTCGCTTGGTAAGTAAATACTTTTACACATAAATTGTGATGTGATAATTTTTATAAAGATATGAAGCTCATATTATTTCCTATTTCTTACAAAATATGTGTAAATTAATGAAAAATCACTTTACTAAACGTACAACTTTAAAAAGTATTTTCGGTATTTTAGTAATGTATAAGAAAGTGTAACAAAAACGACAGAATAATTTTTAAAAGAGGTTTTTATTAGATTACTTCTAATAGTTTAATATTATTTTGCTTTGAAATATTTTACGACAAAAAATAATAGAACATAAGTTCAAGACAATTAAATTTACTCCAATTCTTGTCTTATAAATTTTTTGTAAGGTTGCTAGTTTATGAGATACTAGGCAAAACTGAATTCATCCCCTTTTCCAAGATAGCGGCTAGGGGACAAGAACTGCGACCCCACAAATTGATCTTAAGCCTATTCTAACGCCCCTTACACCCGAAAATATAATTATTGACTCTTTTGAGAAAGTCAAGGTAAGGCCTAAAACATTTTTCATTTCATTGGAGTATCTGTATTTTACAAGCTTTTATTTAACTTACAATATACATACTCGATTGTAGGTAAGTTCGGGTGAAATCTCGCAAGTCAATTTGAAGCAGATGAGATAAACAAATTGAAAACTGTATCCAGCGATAATTAAAAACTCAAAAATAAATAAAATTATTGCAACCTTTTCAAATAACATTATATCAGTATGTGTATATATCAATCAATCAATCAATCATCAATACATATTATAAAATAAAGTCCCTCGCCGCGTCTGTCTGTCTCTCTGTTCGCGATAAACGGAAAAACTACTGCACCGATTATCAACCAGCTATCAACACTCTATAGCATGATTTTCGAGGAATATATAATTTGTTGAGTTTTTGTATTTACTTGAGTGTACATTAACGATATTTGTTGAAGATGTCGGGAAATCATGAGCCGTCTGAGAGCTTATAACGAAAACGCTGCCTAAAGTCTTTGAGATATAACAAAATAATATATGGTGGAATTGTGTATTTTATATATAGGCCTACAGCAAAGTCTGCGGTGGCATTTGTCTACACCTTAAGGATAACACACTATATCCAATTTACAACTTTTAAAAATTGGCATTCCCAAAGCGTTTATTGTAAAGTTGTTTACATAAATAGGGTATTAAGTCTGATCAGAATAAATAACTTCGTTTTTAAGCCTACATTAGTATCTGTAAATTCCTTTTTCAATCATTTAAATCGGGCGTACCATTTGAAAGTTATCATAATATAAGTTTCATAATTCTCAAAATTAAATAGGCTAATTTATATTTTTTGTAAAGAGTCCGTGCGAAGCCTGGACTGGCTCCTAGTTTATATATACAACTGTAATATACAACTGTACTCAAAACAACCCGACCTGTGTTTTATATTGGTGATAAAGTTTTAGAGATTTATTTTCAAGATAAGAAGTTTTATTCATTTACAGAAGAATAAGGAAATAGATAAAATATATATGCATATAACAATTTGTATAAAAGTTGTTTAAAGTTTGAGGTATGTCGATACGAAATTTATGTCGAAATATAACGCGTATAAAATGTTGTTGTAATCACAAGTTAATTTCGCTCCAAACAGAAATTTATACTGTGGTTCGCTATGTGAGTAAAAAGTTTGCCGGCAAATTGAGCCTACTTTGCACTTCATTTGTAGTCATTGATGAGATTAATCCAAGAAATTAAATGTTATATGCTTAGTTCCTTTAACAAATTGAAGTGTGCATGACGTAAACTCTTAGATAATTATTTAAATGAACAAAATTTGTATTTAAAAAATCCATTACTTTTTCTTTTTAATAGATTTGGTTCAAAACCTATCCAGATCAATTTGTTGCCACTTGGTACGAAGTCTCAAACTCAACTCAAAAAATGTACATTAGATCCTACCAATTGAAACGTGGTAATTTTTCACAGCAATATTAGAATCGTAATCAAATCACAAAAGTAAATAAATTACAAGAAAATTTCAAAATTGCATTTGCCTTATTGGTCTTATTCTTTGACACATGAGAAATTATGAAAAAGCAAATAGCATGCATATTTTTCGAACATTTTTATAGCATATTCCAATATCAAAAAAAATAATAATATTAGTAGCACTTTATTTATTTCTTCATATCGTGCTGATAAATACCTTTAGCTAGAAAACTAATATGATATTTAACAGTCAACCCCATCCTTAACTAAACTATATTAAATTTGGGCGTCATGCCATATTATTATTTGAAATTATAACTCAATGGCTGCTTAAAAACTGGCATTTATTTTATTTATTATGTTCTATTTTGAAATAATCGAACAAAAAGGTTTAGGCCTACATAAAAAGACCATTATACAAAATATGTAATAATGTAAGTAGGTCTTTAAATAGTAGGTCTTTAAAAAGAATTGCTTGTATTTATTTAATTTTTTTAAACCACAACATGCCTTTCCAACCCAAACTTATGATGAATAATATTTATGTTGTTGTTTGGTTATTCAAATTATGGTTTGTATATGGAATCATTTTAGAAATAAAGTTTTAACGAAATATTATACTAACATTTTACAAGCAAAGACTTATTATCGCTCACCATAAATTTAATAATAATTCACGCATGAATGGATAAATTAATGCGAGTTCTTTTAAAAAAGCGATTTGAAATGTGTTATAAAGATATCTATAGTATATTATATATTTATGGAAAAATAATCATATCTTAACTCAAATAGTAGAAGTTGAAATAATCTCCGTAATATATTACACTAATAAGATTTACTACAACTTTTATATAAATTGAATTAATTTAATCAAAGTGTAATGAGCATCAGAAATATTTAGTGAGAAAAAAACTAACCAGTATAGTCTCAACCGTTGCTTTTATTTTTACGATTTTACAGTAACAATGCCGTCAGTAGTGAGTTCTTATGATAGAGGTTACGTCCGGTTTCACACACATAACGCCATAGTTACGAGTATATATTAAACAGTTATGGTCGCAGGTTTTAAGGTATTCATTAAAAAACTTTTGTAATTGTCCAAATTAAGTTAAATATTAACTTTTTTATAATAATCTATTCATCATAAATAATGCGTGACTTTAGATTTACAAAAAAATAGACAAATTTAGTTTTCCGTACTGAAAAATACAACTCTTGATTATTCCAAAAGCCTGCATCCCCTAGTTACGAAATTGATCCTATAATGTCTTAATCTTATTAATATGATCCGAAAAAACTGTTCATACTTTAAAGTGTTTAAATTAAGTCAAAGCTAACGTTTGGTGATTAAATCAAATTTGAATTAGTAAAAATATATGGTGAAAGTAACTTTTTTCAGAAGAAAAAAAGAATGTTTTATAAAGTATATGTATACTTTACAAAAAAAAAACATTCTTTTTTCAAACTGTAATAGCTGTAAGCTATTGCCTATAACCCCGAAGGATGTGTAAGCTAGACTTAATACGACTGACTGGTTGCAGGTCTTGTAAAGTGTGACCTTATTTCAAAGGGACATTCCATTTTTACTGCAAGTTAAGTGGTAGAGGTAACCAGGAAGTGTTCCCTTGTTAACTGTCTCTATTTCAGCTAGGCATTGAGTGCTCGTAGAAATTTATTGGGATATCGCTAGGTAATGAATAGTGCGAGGAAGGGTCAGGAGTGGGCGCCCTATACTGGTTAGCGGAAAGATCGATTATACAAGTATGCAAGCTTATGTAATGTGCAGGATCCTGTCTGGTACTTGTAACTGGCATTACTTAAAAGTCAAGCCATTGTGCTAGTCTGCTAGACTTTGTTACATAAGATCCATGATAAAATCATGAATATATCGATATATTGGATGCACATGAGTTTCAGAGTCCAAAACTGTCCTTTAGGAATATTTTTTGTTTTCCTATCTATCTGTCACTTCCGGATTGGATGTTTCTTATTTTACAATGGGTTATGAAACTTTTCGAGTGACGTAGTTGTGTACTTTATTTAAATGATTTGGGTAACGTTTTTGGCTTAGAATGGAGTGCTATCTATACTTTGGGCTTTCTCGGGTTGGGTCGGGTAGTTGTCTAAACGACGGCATGAGGAAGATACTGTAGCTCCTCAACACGGATGTGGCGATCTTCGCAACTTCTACTGAATTTAAGGCGTCTAGGATTTAAGATAATGTAACGAAATTAGGGTAAATTAAATTAAGGTAGCACGCTGCTACATTCTGATTCGAACACACCAACTAAAGCGCCCCATTCTTCCAAAATACTTTGTCAATCACCTCAGGTCGGATATTTTACAGATTATTTTAATATTTTATACTATATTATGGAATTAAACAATATATAAATCGATATGGTTTTAGTATCTTTACCGTGGTAAACTATGTAGTTTACCAGTATGTAGTTTAGTCTATGTAGACTTACATAAAAGCTTAATAAAAATATTAGTATAGTAATATAAAAAAAAAATTAAGCTTCCAATAAATATATCAATTTAATTACTACATGTATAGCATCCAAACAAAATATTTTTATTTAGTAAATTTTATATGTATTTTGTTAAAGATGAGTTTAATATCCTTTAAGTAACATTAAACGAATACAGCTTCTTTGTTCATATTTACTAAAGCAATGTTAGTTTAAAATCTACCATTTCACATTTATGAACGTTGCTGGCATAGCTCATGCCTTGGGGGCTTATATTTCATATAAATATCTTAAATAAGTCTTACAATATATTCATCCTAGTGTCATAAAAGATATTACCAGTATTCCGTCGGTAAGTTTTATTTTATTTTAACTTTAACTATTTTTACTCACTTTTGCTGTTTAACTTTATTTACATAAAGCATAGAATATCAAATATTAAGTTCTTATATCAAAGTGTTAAATGCTGAATATAAAATTAAATCATTTTAAATTATTTTGGTAAATGATTTTATAATAAGCTTCGCTTTATGGTTCTACACATTGAATAGAAATGAAATGATTTTTGAACGAAATGCAATATGTGTATGTTCAGCATATAGGTGCTTATAAATTTATCGCCGTTTCCTACTTATATAATTTAATTAGGCTTATAGTTCTTAAAGAGGCTTAGAATACAATTTAAAAATAAACATAGATCCGAAACAGATAAGCATTTAAAAGCAGGGAAAGATTCACGCTTTCTCAATTATATATTTTTTACTACTATCTCTAGGTAATTATATACTTTTTACTTTTTTTTTGTTTTGCTGTTAGCCCTGCGGCTTTAACCGCCTCACCGTGAGAGTGGGCCGGTGCTGAGACTGGATTATTATTGCTTATTACATATTTTCATGTAGTTCTATAAATATCATAATTAATATTGAATTTTGTCACCTTACTAGATAAAGCTGAAAGACAACACAATTCACTTGAACTTTCTTATTCATTTCAATGCGCTAGAATTTTGAGTACTAAGCTTAGTCTGAAATTGTTAAAGTTACTGCATGCTGGCTTTGTAACTTAAGAGCTTCTTTTGCAAAAGTGCGACCGCAGTGCTGTTTGCTATATGCGCCCTAGTTCTCCGCAGAATTTTTATTTAATGCTGTTTCCCTAGTATATTAAGAAATAATTTATGTCAAACAAAAGGATGTTATCTCTTAAGATTTTTAAAAAGGTAAAAATTATTTTTTATAACTAGCAATACTGAAAGTACGAGACAAAGTTACCTTTTAGAGTATTTAAAGTTATCTTTTTGGTTTTAAATTAAGTTTTTCAAATTGAAAAGTCAGTTTCTTATCCGAGTTATAAAATAATAAAGATAAAGAATTGTAAAATTTGTGTTTTAATAATTTTGTGATTATTGTATGTGTTATCTCCCCTACAACTTTGCTGATTAATTTTTATGTTACACACTATTTTTATTGCTTATTTCATATAAATATTAAGTAATTGCATACTAAGAGTTATTTTAATATTTGAAAAGTTGGTCTCATCATATTTATTGTATATCTTTAGTGTAAGTCAAAAGATCTATTTAATTATTATAAAAACTTCTTATAAATTAGTACAATCGAGTTATTTTCAAGTTGATAAAACATAAACGTGATAGCAGGTGAAATGTGGCTGGAAAACCGAAAGCGATAGAGTTAGCGCATAATACTGTTAACAGCATCGATAACATGCCACCTTACGGTTGTGTGTATTTATTAACTTAACATGTTGTGCAAAGCTTATTGCCACTTTTGAACTTCTAAAAATTTTCAAGCTCATTAGATACATTTTATGGACGCTTTGGAAAAAAAAAGGATCAAATGAAAATTTGTGTCAACTCTACATAAAGTAGACAGAGGGCACGAAAATTATGATATTCGAATTTTTTTTACATATTTTATAAAATATGGCGAGCAACAAGGAAAAAATATATAATTGATTTGGCGTGACACTTTTGTTCTTTTAACTGGTTATCTGTAGATAATCATTTGTTTTATGAAATTTTAAATATTTTATTCTATGGTGCATATGGTTCATGCTTCGTAATTAAATTATAATTAGGATGCAGTGACAAATTTAAAGGCTATTATATGCTAAAAGCATCAGTGAATGGTGGCGCTGTTTAATTAAGACGCACAGCGCAGTAATAAATAGTGTCCGTGATTTAGTGCCATCACAGAATTATTTCCTTTTTATATGCCACATATATTTCATGGTATTCAAATTCATTCACACTTATATTATAAAGTGATAAAGCGCTATAATTGTGTATTAAATTTGTTAATAGGTTTTACACAAATTACTAAGAATGCAAATAAAAATTTATGTTAATACAAAAAGTGTTCCCTATGGATATTGTTCGTTTGTAACAAGTACTATTTTAAAATATTAGAAAATTTTTAAAAACTCACTGTAAAATCATCACTTTTAAGTAATTAAATAAATTGAACATCACGAAAACGTTGATGAGACACTCAACACGGATTTAGGGTCACAAATCACTCTTAGTTATGTTGAAGAGCTCACGAAATTAAATCAGTGTGCTTCAAGCCTTATTGTAATTAATCATAATGAATATTTTATAGAGCCTCAGCACTCTTGTTACTACAACCATAAATATTGCCTACATTGTCTTAAGACTCATAATACATTTTATTGACTGTATTTATTTTGAAAAATATTTATTACTCAATTACTTTCAAATTAATAAAAGTTTTTGTTTTTCATTATATAAGAGTTGTAATAAAAAAAATATTCATAGTAACTTCCAATAAATTTTAATTAAATAAATATAAAAATTATATAATTTTTGGTGTTATTAAGGCTAGTGTAAAAGTACTGTAACTGAGATAGTGCCTTCAACATCTACAACTTCATTTCCATCTACCAACAGATTGAATTATAGTCAACTGCTATTAAATGTTTATATACATTTATATAGAATTATTTTATAATATACATACATACAAACATACATATATATATGTATGTAAAATGCACTCGATATTTTTGTTCAATTTAATCTTTAACCTATAAGTCAAATAATCAGTTTTTTTTATATCCTCCACTGGTTTCAAACTCGCTCGTCGATTAATTATTATAGACGTGTAAAAAAGAAAACAACAAAGCTGATATATGAGGGCGTGCCAAAAGAGTTGAACTGAAGATAATATAATATTTATTTTATTAAATGAATATATTTTTTCCTGAAATCTATTCAATAATATTTATTTATTTTAAATAAATCTATGGATGAAAAATGTGAATTCCAAAAAATTTTATCCCAAGTAATATATATATGCAAGGATATCCAGTATCAAACAACAAAAAAGGAATAAAGCTCAAATAAGATAAAAAAATTGTTTTGACAATATTATTTATAATTTCGCCTACTGACTGTATTGTTGAGTTTTTATGAAATGTCATTGTTCATAAAACAGTAGGCTAAGAGAATCAACACGTTGTTATTGACTTAAGGATGAGCAATGTTGCAGTTTCATTACCTCGTTGAAAACCAATCAGTTCGTAGAATAATTGATGATACCACAAATACACAGTTACATAAACTACTGCAGTGTCTGTTGTTAATTTAAAGCTAACATTTAAATTAATACCTATGTATTTTTAAGAAAATATCTTTAATGATGTTAATTTAGTTACCTTAAAATATAAAATAAAATAAATAGTTTATTAATAAATATTTAAATAAATATCAGATAAAGAAATATAAACAACTTATTTCTTTAAAATAAATGTTTATTGCATCCAGAAAGGTGGTAAGGTATGTTTATCTAATTATATATGGAAATTATATTACAAAGAAAATCATGATGGGTAATTAATGAATGCTATTCTCTAAAATAAGTAAGATGTACATAAAATATAGTATAATAAAACTTATAGCCCCTATTTGAAGTTTTCAAAACATAATCTTTTGGTGTAGGTGAAAATGACTATAAACTGGACACCATGTCTTATGTTGTGGTGTGAGACCCTTCCCAAACTGGAACTCCAATTTGACACCACTTATATAATACTAGCTGTGCCCCCGACTTCGTCCGCGCGGAATAGTTATTTTGGGCATCACATTTATTTTTGCAAACAACTTCCTCAGCTTTATAAATTATAGACACGACTGTGTTTGCGTCTATTTCTGTTATTATTTTAGACAAGTTAGTTTTTAGGTCTTTAAAAGAATATAATTATTTTAAAGTACTTCTTCTGTAGTTATATATCTTTTCATATTTTTAGTTTTATTTTCTTGTGGCAGAAGAACATATTGGTTTTCTCCGCAACCTGCCTGATCTTGACAACGCAACATATAGTTGGCCGTGCGAAAAGCAGTCTCAACTTTAACGAGTCCTATGTGTTTAAATGTTTGTCTCTGTGATTCATTAATTGTAACGGCTAAAGTTAGCTTAACGGGAACTTGAATTCTTTTAAAATTAAAAGGCAAATCATTTGAAATCATTGGAATGCGAGGTATAAGCACTGTTTGGCCAACTGCTGAAACAGTTAAAACTATTGCAACGATCACGTAATTGCTTAGAAACTTGATTTGAAGTTGGGTCCCGTTCCATAAATTTGGTGGTTAAGGTTTCTAAGTAAAATTATTGGGGCACCTATATTTAACTTAAAAGAATATCGGGGAAGGCCACTTGGGTTCAAAGAATTAAAAAACTCCTGTGGGTAATGGACCGTGAATTTTCTTGATCCATAACATTATCAATAGATTTGTAGTGAACTATGTCTCCTGGAAGTTTACTTAAAATTAGATCGTTAATTTCGTCCACGCTACTGTTTCTCGCCGCTAATATTGCCCTTAGACACATCCATTTATGGTCTTTATTTTGCATTTCGATGATTTTAGGGTAAACTTTCGATATTAAGTCCTCAATCTTACTCACTCTTGCTCCTAAATCGCGATCAATTTCAATTTTATTTTCAAAATGAGGTATTTTCCCGTCTCCTATTAAAAGTAACTTTAAAGAAAAAGTTAGACTACCTCCCCCCAAATGTGCTCTCATATTTGTAGTCAATTTTTAGATGTTTACAAACTTCGCTAATGGGGTACTTTTAAGGGAACACTTTACAATGTCTGCTCTAGTTCCCCTTACTATTTACTGGGAAAGTTTATCGAAAGTCCCCAGCAAACATAACATAAATCCCAGCCATGATTTTATCACAGCTTCTGATATCTCTAAGAGGCCTGTCTAGAGCACCTAAATGAGCTCCTAGATCATGGTATCATTCGTCCAAGATTATTAAACTAACATCTTGTAAAACTTTTCCCAAAGGGTCATTTTTACGTACACAGCACAAGCTATCCTTCTGTAAAGAAACAGTTAGGGGCAGTTTAAAAGTGGAATGAGCAGTGTGTCCACCTCCTAATAAAATTGCAGCTATTCCTGACGACGCTACTGCCAAAGTTAGCTTTCCCTGAGATCTTACTTTTGCTAAGATAAGATTAGTAATCAAAAAAGCATCCAAAAAAATACTTTTCTTTTACTAAAACAAACTCATTACGGATTTTGTTTAATATATCTTCACATAAAGCATTAGGAAATTTATTCCATAACTCTAAGGGGTCAGGTGCTTGGCAAAATATAAGAAGGACGGTAAATAATTCTCTTAATTTTGTGGCTGGCTCGGATTTGACAGCATCTGACATTGTGTTATGCCAATGTTCATCTCCCTCCAGTGAACTTAACTCTTTGCAAGCTCCTTGATGAGTTTGGTAAATTCGACCAATTTAATGTAGCGATCTGGTCTTCTGGACGACGGCAATATAACATGCTGGCCAATATTAGAAGCGTTTATATTCGGATCATTAGCCACGACATCTCTTAAATGAATATACTCTTCTGCTCTCAATGTTTTTTGATTTCTTTTGATGAAATCAAGCCTCTCAGAAATCATTTTTGCCGCCATATCAACACACTATTGGTTGAATAATCCTTTGAAATAATGTATGCTGTTAAAGTCATTTATTCTCATCATGAGTCTAAATGCATAGAACTGCATACATTATACCGTTTTAAATCTAGCAGCAATATTATGCTGTGCAATATTTATACAGTATCCGTCATTATCAAAGGGAAACGGTAAAGGATACTGAGGTGGATCATAAGATCTATCAATTTTAGAAACTTGTTGAAGTCCACCATCTCTCGCAGTCAACACAAAATCTCGGGGACCTTTGTCTTCATCTATCAAAAGCTACTTTATCTACTATTGGCACATTATACCGACCTCGATGCTCGTTAGGAGGTTTCACATCAGCATGAATAATAAATAACTTTTAATTCATTTAGTGGTCTATTTCCCAGATTGTATTTGAAGTTTTAATATACGTATTATGACCGTGAAAATATGTTTGGAGAACGTCGATAAGATCTATTTGCAAGTTTGGATTTAAATTTGAGTGCAAGGATACCTTATCTGCATGGGAAACAAAATATGTGTGCAAAAATTCGTGTTGTGCCTCTTCACCTTAAAGTAAGTCAGATAATAAACTTACTCTTGGACTTTAAAAGTAGGCATAAAGTTTCCCTCACGAATTTTCAAATGAATTCATCTGAAATATTGTATTATAATGTCTTGGGTGATTTAAGAAATGCTTTGATGATGGATGTGAGCATGATGTCAGTTCTTTTAAAACTGGAGTTGGTTCCGGAATTAGAGGTTTATTTACTCTGCCGCCACTACAACACAGTCCAGGAGCTTCAGTCGCCCATTTTTTTGCTTGGCATAAGTAGCATATTTTATCCATTCTGCCAATATCAATATCGTTTAGCTCAGGTTCATTTAGCTTTAGTTTAGTCAAGGGTAAAATCATAAGCAAACACAGCATTTAATAAATTAAGTTGTCTGTGAGTTCTATTTCTTGGTGATCGTGCATTTGGCTGTAGTAATCGATGGGATCGTTCAATGCTTGATTCCCGTTCTCGGTTTATCAAAGTTCGGTAATTTTGTAAGGTTAAACGTTGAGAACGTTCAGCGCTTGATTCCCGTTATCGGTTTGCCGAAGTTCGGAAATTCTGTGAAACCAAACGTTGAGATCGTAGTACTTTGTTCCCGTTGTCGGTTTGCTGAAGTTTGGAAGTTGTGTGAGGATGGCTAGACACTGCGAACGTTCAAGGATCGATTCATTATGACGGTTTTGTTTACTGATTGCTCGTTGAGTAGCCAACCTGTGCATATTTTCATCCTCTGTTTCATTGCTGCGCAAAACTCGCAGCCGCTTTGTAGTAGCAGTTTACTGGGAAAGCTGAGTTCTTTTTCTAGGCATTACAGTGACGAAAAGAGAACGTAGCTAATAAAAACTTAACCAAATCGTTACTCGTAATCAAAAAAAAAAACAAAAGTAAGGTATTAACCTTAATAATTAGGAACCTAATTAATTTTACCTGTATTTGGTACTTACGTAAATCGGATAAAATATATTTCAAAATAATTACCGTAAAATGAAAATAAGGTAAACTAACTGTATGCTTAAACTAAAACATAACCTAATAAGAATAATTATGTAGATGACACCGATTTACAGGTATTATCTATAACAAAACAAACGAGAGTGTTAATTATTGTTAAATTATTAGAAACACGATACTATCCTTAATACAAACAATACTATAAAGAAAACTCCGACACCTACTTATAATTAATTATCTACATCAAAACCAAAAAAAGTGTCATGTTTTGCACGGCGCGTGTGAATTTTATATCGAAGTTATTTTTAAATTGTAATATCTTCTAAGATGTTCATTGAAATTAAGTGATGACAAGACAATTTTGTTGCAATTAAATACTCTTAATCAACGACACATATTTGGATAAGGATTAATATTATTATGCTGATACAACTCTAACTAAACTAAATTTAATTACCATAAAAATCGGTTAAACTCAAAAGATAGACATATACTGTTGTGGACGTTTTTTTAGATCATTTTAAGAGGAATAATGCTTTCATACCTATTTTTGCTATCTTAAACCGTTTTCGCAGCGCAAGCAACATAAGCCCTTAAAGATGAATAATTTTCCACGTTTTTTCCACATTTTCCATTGTTTCTTCGTTCCTATTAGTCGCCGCGTGATGTAATATAGCCTAAAGCCGTCTTCGATAAATTATCTATTCAACACCATAAGAATTTATCAATTTAATCAAGTAATTCCTGAGATTAGCGCTTTTACACAAACAAACAAATTCTTCAGCTTTATAATAGTGGTATAGATTTATCATTTATAATTTCTAAATAATGTTCTAAAACATATCTACTACTTTTTTGAGGTTTAAGAGGGGAAAAAAGCTCTCTGCAATCACCTGATTATAAGTGATTTAATGCTTCGACGTCCGCGCATAATGGTTAATTTTATTAAAAAAAAACATAATCTGAGTCTGTGTGTAATGTAACAAAGAGTTGCATTTACTAAATTTTGAAATGCATTTAGTAAACCAGCTGCTTTGTGTGTACACAAAACTTATGCCATTTTTTTGCTACCTAAGGGTGCCAGATGTGGAGGACCACACAGCCAATTGCCTGGACAAGACTTTTGCAGACAACAGATCCTGGCAAATAGACCATTGAAGTGTCATCCCCATTAGGAAGCTCTGAAAACTTTTTTTTCCTTCCGTCCTTCCCGCAATAGAGCTTTCTGGTCTCTAGCCAAAACGATAGCGACATATACCAGTCTTCACTACCTCCTCTGACTAAACCTGATAGCTTTTTAACTCATACGTAATAGGAGAAAGCAATACTGCTCTCTCTCTTTTAGCTCAAAATTCAAGTCTGGACAGCAATAATCGCACATCACCTCGCTTACCTGACTGTCTCCTAAATGACAGAGATCCGTATTACTAACAAACAGGTATTGAAAACTCTGCGTAGTCTTAACGTGTACAAAGCTGGTGGCCCGGATGGTATTTCAGCCATTGTGTTCAAGACACGTGCGTCTGAGTTGACTTCTGTTTTGACACGATTGTACCGTATCTCTTTAAGGACTGCCAAAGTGCTTAAGTCTTGGAAGATTGCCAATGTGGTTCCTGTGCCGAAGAAGGGTTCTGAGCAAATCCTGATAGTTATCGTCCGATTTCAAACATATTCATAATCTGTAAGATTATGGAACGTATATTAAGGGACGCCTCATGGCATACCTAGAAGACAATGATCTCCTCAGTGACCGACAAAATGGATTTAGCCGAAATCGGTTAACTGGGTATCTTCTGGAACACGGCACACAGTTATGGGGGAGAGTTCCAGAGAATAATGGTGAAGCTCTCGCAGTTTTACTCGACCTCTCGAAAGCTTTCGGCTCGGTCTGGCATGATAGCATTCTAGGTAAGCTTTCCACCTATAACGTATGGCCAGATCTAGTTACCTGGGTGGCTAACTGCCTGCCTGTGTTTCCTTCGAGCGAATTTGGGTGTCTTCAAGAAAACGTGAATAGGCTAATACTACGATAGTGCGTTCCCCAGTTACGACTTCATTTCCACCTTCCAACAGGTGGAATGTCATACAAGCACTATCCAGTCAACATTTAAAAAAATCTTTTGTGTCAGACCTCTCAATAGATGATATAATAAGTCGCTTTAATTGAGTAAATATTATTCATTATAAAAGCATGACTATTCGGAGCATACGAAGTCTGCTGTCCAGCTGATTAAGTATAAATAGCTTAAGTTTTCTCACAGTCGAGTCTAATTGTAATTAAAAACTAAATCTATAATCTATTTTTACTAGTAATCTTTTGATATTATAACGATAATGATTCAATCTCGTCTTCTAATGATCACGGTTGCTGAAAAGTAATCGATACTTCAAGTGAAATGAAAAATTAATAACACACGTAATATCCGACTAACAAACTTGTGTTTAATTTTTTTCTCCCATAAATCATACAAATTTTGTTAATATATTTGCTATGAATTTAATTTTTACTATAATAATATATAAATAATTTCAAATGTCTATTAGGAAAAAATATTATAGATTTTTATGTACCGCCGTAGTATATAACAATGGTTTTGTTAAATAATATTTATTTATTTATAGACATAAATACACACTTCAACAACATAAAATAACCTTATACCGTCAGGGTAATGTGAAAATAAATTGGATTTACCACCCAGAAATAAACTTAACTTAATTAGCAACTTTTAACTTGTTCTATGTTTTAAAAATAATAAGAATTAACGATACGTTACGAGAACGATAATGCATCCAACGACTATAACATTAATTTAATAATAAAATATGTTTATACAATTTTAGCTGTATGATATTTAAAAGTATTGGGTATGTTAAGAAAAATAGTCTTTTTTTATTATAAATAATGTTAAATTGAATGTATCTAATGAAAGGTATTATTAAGTAAGAAGAAAACGATTATACTAACCTCTGTATATGGACCTGTAAAAAATGTTAGTAAATATGAATAATTAAAATTAAGTAAGCTTTTATAAAACAACTATACAAGTAGAAATGCTGAAAAGATTACAAGGTTAAAACATGACTACTATATTTATGAAAAATTTTAAACATATAGAGAACAAAATGATCTTTTTTCCATATCATCACCTGAATCAACCTGGCGCCACCATTTTGGACTAGTAATAGTTGCGTTTAGTAATAATAATAATATTCTTTATTGTACACCCTTAAATTAACAACTATTAGAATTATAGTAGATAAAAATGTACAATTTTGGCGACGTTATCGCTAAAGAACGATCTTTTCCAGATAACCAACAAGGAAGAGTAAAATATACATATAAGGTGCTTGATGAGCGTAAACATAAAAGAAATCGTAAAAATAATACAAATTAAAAAAGTTAACAAGTAACCACTTAAATGCAAAAAATATAAATAATTCACCCTAGATTTGAAATTAAATAATCTAAAATAATATTAGCATATCATATATATAAAAAATAAGTTTAATTTTACACATTACATAGTAACATTGATTGAGGTAGTGAATCTTTACCAAATGCTTAAATGACTTTTCTGACTTCGGAACTTTAATATTTAAAGGAAGTTCATTTCAAAGTCGAATAGCAGTTACAGTAAATGAATTCGTGTTAAAGGGAGAACAGTGGGAGGGAACTTCTGGAGTGAAGTTTTGTTTAGAAGCGAAGAGAACGATTGTGAAAATCACGAAGAAACTCGTACCGTTCTTTTAAATAGTATGGAGTTGAAGGGTTGAAGAGTATATAGTAAAGAAGGGAGAGGATGTGAGTGTACCTATGGAAACGGATAGGAAGCAAGTTTATTTTTCTGCGAAAATCAAACATATGGTCATATTTCTGAAGTACATAATTAAACCTAAATCAAAGGTTTTGAAGGCGTTCTAGTTCCATTAATTGTTCTTCTTTAATGTCCGGGTAGCAACTGTCAGCGTAGTCTAAAATAGGAAAACGAAGAGATTAAGCTAAGGCAATTTTGGTAGAGATTGGAATAAAATTACGTAGTCTTCTTAAGGAACCCACAGACGCGTACATCCTCCTGCTCAACTCAGTTAGTTGCGGACCCCAAGACAGAGTTACATCAAAAACGACTCCAAGGGTATTTAATTTTTGTTAAAGGGAATAACAATGCCATCAATGGCTACGTGAGTTAGTACAATGTCCGACAACCTTGATATAAGTTTAGAGCTTCCAAGTAGAATTACTTGGGTCTTGCTGGGATCAATTTTAAGACCGAAAAAATTACTCCATTAAGAAATACGTTGCAGGTTTTCATTGACCAGATCAATGGTATTGGAAATATCAGTGAGATTTGATTGCTGATATTTCTGGATCGTCAGCATACAGGTGGAAGCAAGAAGTAATATTTGAGTAGACTATGTTTTGATAAACACTGAAAATAACAAGGGAAACAACACTCCACCTTGCGGTACACAAGCATTGACATAATTCCAGTCTGAATACATATTATTCAATCGAACGCATTGGCGGCGGCCATGCAAGTAGCTGTGAAACCAGCCAATGACTAACGGAGATATGTTGAGAGAATACAATATTGCAAGCAAAATATCGAAGAGCGTTTGATGAGAACCTTTAAATTTTCCCCCTATTTTAACGAATTCAAAATTTCTACGGTGATATAACAAAAAGATTTGCTTTTATTTAAAAGACTTTAAAATAAAGAAAGTAATTAATTAACTTTCATAATATGACTTCGCATAGAAGTAGGTATTATACAAAATCGATCCTATACATAAAATTCTATTTCTATAAATATGTTACTATTAAAATGATAGCCATGATGATTATAAAATAAAAAAAGAAGAGCCTCAATAATTGCTAAATCTTCCATCAATTCACTGTCACAAAATCAGTTCCATGGTTTTTTTTTTAATTTTTGAAGTCCTTCCGCAGGTCTTAATATTTATTCTAGAAATTCTGTTTAATTTCAAACAAAAAAAGTAAGACAAAGGCATGTCATTAAAAATGATTACTTTTTATATTTTTATACTTTATATATTAAAGAGTCCTTGTTAAAGAATTATTTTAGGTTATAATTGTAAATGAAACGAAAACAAAAATCGGCCGTTATAAATGGGTATTAAATTTATCGTAATTACAAAAAAAAAAAAACAATTTTTTGTATGATCTGCTTAACAAATAAAATAATGTCTTATTTAATCCTCTTAAATATAAATGGAATGATCAATGAGAAATAAGTTAATTATTATCCAGGTATTTTAAATCTCATTTGTTTATTTCTTTTAAACAATTATTGTGTCCTATAGAGTATGGAAGTTTTTATAATACGATGTTAACGAGGCGTAGCAGACATAGTTTGGTTTAACCTTTTTTTTCTAACTTGAAAGATTAAATAGTAAAAAGTATGCTCATAAAATTGCTCTATGTACAGATTTATGAAATATATATCAGTATAATATATATTTGGCTGAGCTGAACCAATCTCAGAGCTTTCGAGACGCCACAGCGTCGCCATACTGACACACACATTTATTTACAGAGGCAAATTAATAGCGCCATTCCGTACATGCACTGCTTCATCATACAATTCAGTAACTAATGATTGCTAATGCGCACTATTTAAGTCCTCACGGTTTTTGGGTACTTAGAGTATATTACACCGAAACGGTCGCAAATAATAAAAAGGGAAACAAGAAAGAAAAAGGGTTTCATTAAATTTATAAAATTGACTAGAGGTATATCATAGCTAATTAGTTTATAAGACAGGATAGTAGTTAGATATTATATATAAGTATCATTTGGATTGCGTGAAAAGTAATGTAGTATAAAAAGACCAAAATATGAATACTATTACTTGAACATAATGCTTATTTTGGGATAAAGTAATATATCCGCCTTAATAAAATTAATTAACGAAAAAAGCCGTAGCATAAATTGCAATGAATGAGCAATGGGCTTAAATTATTTTCTAAAATAAAAGTCTTACACTCACAATAATGTAAAGAAAATTGTTTAGCAAGGATAACTAATTATAAAAAAATAATGTTAAAGGAATACAATAATTATAATGCATACATTGTTGAATTATGTGTACATTCAAACCTTATACATAAGTAATATCAGCATATTATAGGAAGATTATTCACCTCTTTATATACATATGCATTTTTATGTTATAATTTTCCTTGCAGCTCTTGCATGCCTAGCATTGCAATTAGTAACAGAGCAAAGTAAAAGAAAATTTTATTTTAAATGCATAAAAATGATACTATTGAACTGAACTAAAAGCATTGTCCTACTATGTGTTCCGACCCATTCTGTTCATTTGTATAAACTTATCAATGTGGTATGGAGTTTTATATATTGTTTCATTCAACTTATTGGTCAAGTTTGCCAACGTTATGGGAAATTAATAGCTAAGTTTAAGTTACCATAGCCACCAAAACTTGCCCGTTGGCTTTATTATTACAGATTACAATTGAATATATCAGACTATTTATAAATTGTGAAAAAATTATTACAAATATACATTGTGGTACATACTATGTTTTATGTTCTTAATAAAATTAAAATGATGTTGTTTATAAGTAAAAAGTACATTTCATTTTTATAAAAAATAATTAAATAAAAACATTGAAAGATTACTTTAATTTCAACAATGCATGGAAGAATGGTAAATGGTGGAATATTTTAATGCAACACTTGATTAATGATGCTGATTAACTACAAAAAAATGCTTCTTCTAACAAATATACAACAAGTCAGAATAAAGAAATGAAGTATACATATAAATAATATAGCAAATTTTTCCGTTCTCCATTTTTCTGTCTCATTATTACTTGTATCAATTTCTGTCCGTTTTTTTAGCTCAACTTTATTTACATTTGTATTCGTTTAGGCTTTTATATATCTACGAATTTTAAATAAAAAAAAGTACAGATTTAGAGCAAGGGATACTTGTTTTCTCTTAAATTTTGCTGAATGTCATGCTGCTCAATGTATTTTCATCAGATGTTTATATTTTTTCATTTAAGTCTCTCATTAAATAAGTCCTATGGGAATTCAGTGAAAATTCGAAGGATTTCGTCACTACACACTAATCCCTTAAGAACCAACATTAAGAAAACAGATATACTTTTATCGCTAGCACTTTTTAGAAAGCTGGTGATTAAATTAAATTCAGGGACTTGAATAGGCTAAAACTTCTTTATTGTTTTGCATATTGAGACACAATTTAATTTTTACTAAATAATTTTCAAAATGCAATACTTAGTTATTCTGTCTGAATAACTCTATTGCCTTTATTTATTATAAAATAAAAATAATAGTATTCGTTGATATAATTTTTTCAATGATGCGATTTTTATAGAAATAACTTATCAATAAGAATTTAACCCCTTGTTACTCGACGTTTATTTTATTTACAGACCCCTATTTACAGCTCAAGACCGAACGGTATAGCGGCGTACTGTGGACGCCTTCTGCCCCATCTAGGAGACATAGGATTAAGAATAGAAAGAGAGAGAGAATAATATATTTTGATTTAAATATTTTCATATTTATTTCTGAAAAATATTGTATGGTAGTTTACTTTGCAATAAAATATTTAACTAAGATATAAAATTCGTGATTGCAATTTTAATCATTAAAATAACTACAATAAAGATATCAATAACACGGCAAGCAAAACGTTAAATTAAAGGTGAAAGCTACAACAGCCGCAAATTTTTTCATATCTGTTGATCATAATTTAAACGTCAAAACAAGCTGTTATCTTTTTAATTAAGAAACAAAACAAATGTAGGCCATCTCGTGACATTTGAATGGAGCCAAGGATTAAATAAAATAACAAGAGGCATTAAAGGCAGCTGTTGTCACGAACGTGAAAATAAGAAAACTTTAGCTCCATACGTTGCAATAAAATGTAGACACGCGAATGGATAGTCCCAACAAGGTTTTAAAAAGCTTTAATACTCTTAAGTGTTTATAATCAAGATATATACATAACTTTTATCTTTATATAACTCTGATTCCTTTGTTTCTTTCTATCATTTTTATGCGTGCAAAAATATTGTCTACTTAATTTTAGTGAATTATTAAAACACTACAATTATTTTTTCCGAAAAAAAATGTAAGCAATTTATTTTACGTACCAAGGTTATAAGTATTCCTTCCTTAATTTAAGACAAACTATGTAACATATTATAAACAAACTAATAGTAACACAAAAGTTGCTTAGTAATTAAAACCCTTATCTACATTCATTTGATTTTATGTACTCTATAAATCATATTTCATGCGTTTTAGATTGAAATCCTCTTTTGAACATGTAATATAAATTATCTTCTCCTGAATTATATGTTTCTGTATTGATTATTAGGTATGTATTTTGTCTAATTATTTAACGTAACATACTCGTAAACTTAAAAAAATAAGATCGTTCTAAATGTTATAAAAGTATATAACCATAGCTCAAACGAAGGTAGTTTTTTAATATTGATAACTTATACTAAACTATATTTTTAATATTTCATTGTGAATTTACTTATAAGGTTTAAACTAAAATTAACAAATCCTAAAACCATAAAACGCCACGCACCAAGTTGATGCTGCTTTCCATACACCAATAGTTAAGATATAATATTATTAATTTGATTAAGGATTAATAATAAACGTTTATTAAGAATTCATATAAAGTCATCCAATATATTTTAAAATTATATTATATTTTTTTATAACTAGATTGAATTTAAATTAAGCAAAATTTACAGACTATAAAAAATGAAAGATGGTAGTATTTATTAATAGCTTATTGCAACAAAACCTTAATAATCTGCTTTATATTATTATTATATTTATTCTAACAGGGCTGAATTGCAAAGTGAAACAATAGAAATAATATTTTGAATAAACTGGAGCCATGAAAATAAATAATATTTTCATAAATGTTGACTTCAAGATATAATCAGTCAGGCTAGAACCGCACTGTCACGGGAGATGAAGCGTCAGTCACACTGAATGGGGACATTTTAGGCGTGAATTGAAATGAGTGTTTTCCATTTAAATTCTGAAAAATCGTTGTGAGATTTGACGGAGTCTTTTGTAGTGTAAACTAAAAATTTTCGTCATGAGTATTTAAATCAAAAGTATCAAAAAATTACAAATTAGATATTTTTATCAAAGCATGTCTTATACTTACCCTTTTATTATTTGTTTTGGCACAATATTCATGATTGGAATAAAAATTACTTTCTATTTTTTTTATTCAATCACATAAAAAATATTTAGTTGCTGTCCTTAGACATGAAAGTCTAAGTAACTCGTAGTAAACAAACTATGATAAAAATACAAAATAATACATTTTTATTCTATCCTTGTATTGAAGCGCACATTAAGCGCTGATTAAGTCTGATTATATTGGAGATACCCGAGCAAAGCAATATTGGTTAGAAAATATTAATATAATTATCGAATATCTAACAGTACATTGATAATATCAATTAATAATAATAATTACTAACTACTACATACGTCTATTAATTCTGTAGTTTTCTATGTATAATAGTTTCAAATCAGTCACTGCCTTAAAAATAATAAATTTTATATTTTTCTATGACAGTTAACTAATAAAAACATTAGCTTTTGTTGTGCTTAGATTGTACAGAATTAAATATTATGACCACAGGACATCTATATACATATGATATTTTTGTTTTTGTGCATGAAGGTGAACTCTTGTAAAATACAGGGTGGGCCATTAGTTTATGCGAATTTTTAAAAATCATAGAAAAAAAAACTACAAGGCTTAAGAAAGATAATCTTTATTTATAATAATGTAAACAAATGGGAATTTTATTTTTTAAAAATAATATCACTGAGATGTGCACCATCCACCCGTACACACTCCTCGAATTGACCTTCGTATTCGTAAAAACTTGCTGACACATCGCTCGTGGGATAGCGGACACTTCCTCGCAAATGTTGTTCTTGAGCTGGGCAATTGTCATCGGTATATTGGCATAAACGCGGCTCTTGAGGTACCCCCAAAGAAAAAATCCAGGGCCGTGAGATCTGGGCTCCGAGGAGGCCACGGAATCTCCCCTCGACGCGATATCAGTTTTCCAGTAAACATTTCGTTTACTACTGCTAAGGACTCTTTGGATGTATGAGATTTCGCGCCGTCTTGTTGAAACCAGGTCCTGCTATTGTAAGCTTCAAAATTATATAGTTGTGGGAAGAAAAAGTTACGTAACATGTCTGTATAGCGATCAGAATTTACTGTTACGGTTTGGCCTCGCTTATTTTCGAAGAAATGGGGTCCGATGATTCCTTCATGGCTGCCCAAACCATCACTTTAAGTGAATGCAATGGTCTTTGATGTTTTAATTTGGGATGTTCTGAGGTCCAATACCGATAATTTTGCTTATTCAAATATCCAGTTAAATGAAAATGAGCTTCATGAGAGAAGAGAATATTGTTCAAACTTTGAAAACGCTGTAACATTCTTTCGGTAAAATCACGGCGAAGATGGTGGTCTTTTGGTCTTTTGGTTTTCTTGGAAATTTAAGATCTTTTGGCAAAATTCGCCTCAATGATGTTCTTAATATAGTGAGCTCAGTTGATCTCTTTCGGGTTGATAACTGGGGATCGCGGGGTACGGACGTCGAGACTTCGCTTACAATTTCTTCCGTTCTTATTGACCTTGGACGCCCCGAAGGTTTTTTATTCAGTGTCTTACCCGTAGACTCAAACTTTTTGACCCACGATCTGATAACACTTTCACTAGGACATTGATTTAAATCATGTAAACTAAACTCAGTGCGAAATATTACACGAATCGCTATTTTTGTAATAAGCCTTTACGTAGAACGCACGCTGCTCACCGGTGAAACGCTCCATAGCGACAAAATTTCCGAGAACCTAACTACCTAACCCCACTACCCGCGCCCCGCTACCGCGTCCCTCTCACGATCAGTTTTATTTTGAAATTCGCATGCCTCTCTATTAGAATCGAAACGGTTTTACAATATGTTCTATGATTTCAATAGTTTCAATTTTATTAACAGATTGTCGTTGATATGAAGAGAATCTTTCAAATTTTTGGAACATAATATATTAATTCGTAATATCATAATATGAAAAACAATAATCGTTGTTTTTACTTAGTTTCTATTTATAATAAAAGTATAGAGACTATAGTGTATATAATGATTACAATGACTGTTCGAGATATGCTTTTAAATTGTTTGTGTGGTTCCAATTCTCATTCAGATTAACAACTGGCTTTCCGATAATGCTGAAACACATAAATATCCCTAAAAAACATTAAACACGTGTGTTCAAAAAACATTCATTTTATTATTCTATGGAAACTATTAAACTTTGACTATGCTGTGACAAGCAACTTAAGTGTTTAATAATTGCTTAACGTTTAAAATCTTCATATCTGTAATTATAGTATGATCCTACTTAGAGTCGAAACCTCTTAGCATTCAATGGATTCACCGTACGGGTGCCAGGTCCATCGCGTTGCAGGGAGAGGAGCTTCAACAGTACCTGGGACTTGCGGCCCAGGTTTAGGTTTAAGGGGGCCCTAACTAACGCACGTTAAACGCGCACCTCCACTGTCCAAGCTCCTTTCTCTACCTAAGCAAATTTGAAAAGAACCTACTAGGGCTGCCTTCGAAGTACGTTCCAAGAATGAATTGATGTGAGTTCTGGACAGGCCCAAGTCTTTTAGTAGGCTATAGAGAGATTTAGCCGTTATACCTCTCACTCCCACTTCTATCGCGTATAAATCCACGACGAACCGAGTGAGTTCGTTAGTGAGCTCGTAATATTTGTCGACCTTGATGGTATGGTCTTTGGGGATGTTGGTTTCAGAAAGAACCGTAAGCTCTATCATCACAACGCGCTTTAAAATTCGCGAATACATAAATATTAATATAAATAATGCGTAATTGCTATGAAATAGGAAATACTGCTAATTATTACAAGTGCGATGCCGATAGTACAATGTTTATTAAAAATTTAAATCAATTAAGAACTACCATTACTAAGTTGTCAGCAGTTCAGAAAACAGTAAATATCGAAAACAATAATGTTTTGTTTTGGTATCAAAACAATAAAATCAAATTTTTCCATATCCAGGCCAAACTATAAATTTTATATAGTAAACGTATGTTCAATAAATAATAAATAGTGAACGTCCGTCGCACTCTAGTCATATTCATATCCAGTGGTCAGCCAAACTTTTATCAATAAATTATTCTGAACACAAATCATTTTAACTTCTTTATCACAAGTTAATGCGTTTATAAGTATATAAAATTTAAAAGTTTTATTTAAGATGTATGTTAAAAAGATTTGTTGTATTTACAATTATTTTTTAAAATCCTAGTGCGATACACTGAAGTACTAAAAATTTACCTACTTTAAAAGCACGTAAGATAATTTAAAAAGTTTTTAATAATGTTTAATGTTTGTAGTTGTTAAGATTTTTGTGTTTCTTGATGTGTCCCCTCGTTTTATTTCATACTTTTTTTTGTAATAATGGGAGATTTGTTTACAAAATGAAAAAAAGAGTATAAATTTATTAAAAAGCTTTTTATTTACAGGCGTAGTTTTCGAACAACACTCCGAAGAGATTCAAGAAGCTTTCAAGTTTGCGATGGTCCAATTGAACACTTTGAACAAAACACGGCTTGATTTTCAACTATTCGTCGATGTTATTAATACGGCGGATGCATTTAAGTTATCCCGACTCAGTGAGTATAATAAAATTTAATCATCTGTATATATAAAAATGTTAAGTTAGTTTGTGTATGCTTCAAAAACTCAAAATGTTCTGCACCGAATCAACTGAAGTTTTCACATGATATACAACACGCTTCAAGGATGGTTTTTATCTATTTTTCACGATACGATATTTATACTAAAATAGCCTTAAGTGAGCCATCTGCCCAAAGCGCGGGGAACAAACTCTGCAACGGCACACCACTTGCAGTTTAAAAAATTAATGAATAGCTTTCACTAAAGCAACGATTTTAAGGGGGCACTTCAAAGGCGAAAATGTCCTCATTCCTCGAATTCCCATGATTCTGACCAATACATCATTTCCATTTAAAAGATTGCAATTCTCAATTCAATTTTCGTTGGCAGTCACAATTAACAAAGCTCAAGGTCAATCTTTAGAAAAATGTGGTTCTATTTTCACATGGACAATTGTATGTTTCATATTCCCGTGTTAGAAAACCAGATAGCCCCTATATCAACACAAACAATGGGAAACCAAAAAATATTGTACACCATCAACTATTGAAAAATTAAACATCAATAAAACTTGCTATTCATTTCCACAGCGAAGTGTTCCATGGCTCAGCTAGTATACATATATTTTGATGTAAAATGTTTTTATCAGAATAAGATACTTCAAGCTGTTATATATTGGTTTATAAGCCCTTATATCGATTCAAAATCAAAAAAAAGTTAATACACTTGCGTATCAACAAAAAGAAAATAAATTGAAGAACCACCGACATTTTCACAGTCAGAAAATAAAAATCATCACCTTGGTGTGAATGATATCAACACTAAGGGGCCCTAACGACCAGTCGTAGAGTTATATAAGAAAAGAAGATTTAAAAAAAAAGAAAGCCTAATACACCATTACTTAAGCAAAAGAAAACAATAAGAACGCGACCATTGAAAGGAGAAGGTTTTACTATAGTGAAATACCTAAATTATTAATCTAAATGAACGGTCGTATAGACTTAGAGGGAAGAAGTTCGTACTCAGACATCAAAGCAGTAAACGTAATAATCAAAATGGTTATATTGTCATAAAAATTTCATCATTCTAATCAAAACTCAAAGTATTTTGAAACTAAATTATCTTAATTTGTTACATACTCAATAACATCCTTCGTTTCTTTGCCTAAAGATCTTTTTTTTGTAATTTCTAGATAAACCTTCGTTCTGGTTTATTACATTTAGGACTTTTATAGAATAAAAAAATCAAAGTGGTTCAAAAATTTTTGTGTCTAAGATGTACCTCTCAGTTAAATTGTTTTGATCTGTATTCCGACGTCAAAATGTAAATCAAGTGTAGACCACATCCTCAACCAGTTTTATATTCAACTTCAAAAGGGCTTTTTTTTAAAATAGATAGCGAAAAAATTTCTCAGCATTTCATAGAATCACCGTGCGGGTGCTGGGTCCACCGTATTGCAGGAAGAGGAGCTTTAGGTGGCAGGCTGCCTTCGAAGTACGTTCCAAGAATAAATTGACATTAGTTCTGGAAAGGTCCAAGTCTTTCAGTAGGTTGTAGAGAGATGTAGCCGTTATAGCACTCGCTCCCACTTCTACCATGTACAAATCCACAATGAATCTATTTCTAGTGAGTTAGTTAGTGAGCTCGTAATACTTGTTGACCTTGATGGCATGGTCTTTGAGTATGTTGGTTTCCCAAGGAACTGTAAGCTCTGTTCCCACAACGCGCTTTAAAATTCGCGAATACAGAAATACATATATCTGATCTGGACGCCGGCGCACAAATATCCTCTGGGATTTTATATTGTTTCTCATACTTTTCCTTCATTATAGTCCGATCCGGAGCTCCTTTAAGGCTAAAGTAAGGCTTAAAGTTTGATTTTATAGCCTTTTTTTGACTTCTCTCACCAAACTTATTAACGCTCGTTTGTGGTTATTTCTTTTACTTAATGTATTTGTTGGTAAATTAGATAAATTGGTTTTATATGAGATCCTATCAAGGATTATTTAGATATGAAAAAAATATATATTTCTATGACAAATCCTTCCATCACCTTTGAAATGATGAAGGTTAATGTGATAATCTTGTAAATGATATTTTTTGTTTGGTCACCCTTCTTTAAGATAAAGTGAGCATTGAATACCTTTGAAAAAACAGAAAAGTGCCTTTGAAATAATAAAATATAAAAAAAAACTTTATAAATACTTTTAAAAAAAGTAATAATCAAAATCTTAGTTTATTTTCGTAAAAAAAAAGTTTTACAATATTTTGATGAACAGTGATCTTGAAGATTATATCATCGACAGTGCTTACCATTCTGATTCATAAAAATAGTCAGATAGAAAGATGACAAGCTATATGCATCGTAGTGAACATTTTTAAAAAATCTTATAAAATAATTGTACAAGAAACACTGGTACATCCAAGGTAGAAAAAAAGTTTACCCCTTAGAACGTCTTTTTTTCCCTAACCTAGAAGTCCAAAGAAGTTTTTTGAATAACCTCGGATATACCGACTAGCTCAAGTAGCTCTTGCTCTATTGTTTTAACCCTTGTTCGTATATATTCATGAGAGTTACCTAATTCCCCCAAATAGAAAATTATTATAAAAGTAATATAAACAAATTATCGAAAACCTGCTTTTTATAATAAAAACTACTAATAAAAAAAAGCAAATAGCTGGTCCCAGATATTCAGCAGCTAATTAAAAAAAAATGCATTTATTGGCTTATAACAAATCCAAAATGTGGATTTTAAAGAATACTTCGGAAGTTTTTTTTTTCGTTTTAATGGAAAAAAAATCTAGCTCAAGACGGTTGAAAGTTTTAATTAAATCTGTTATTATGATTCAGAATAAATAAAAACAAATTGATATTTCATACTAAACCGATTACAAAAACTTTAATAAAATTTTGAAACTAAAGTTTTTCTCATAAATACCTAGTAATGTGAGACAAGTGGAAAATTCCATGTGTTTCAGCCTAAATTGAATGGAATAGCGCACATCTACCTACAGCGCACACTTGCCTTACATGACTTAATCAATCAACTTTGTTATATCGACCACCTCACTCTTTTTTAAGTTAAATTATAATAATATATGTAATTTATCATTCTATATTTAATTTGAATTATTCAAATAATTATTTTCTAATTTGTTTATTTGGCATTTTATAAAAGTTTGTTGTTTTAGTTTTTTTCAACTATTATTTATTCCTTAACTAAAGAAAAAAAGTTCTATTTTATCGATGCGATTAAAATGCCTATGATTTATTCAAATTTGTTCTATATATATGGAGAGAGGAAATACAATATACCCACTCAAACCGTAATATTTACAATAAAAGAAAGTAGCTGTTTCAAGAAAGACAATCTTCACAAAAATAAACCAAAGTTTCACTCCTTTTAGAGAAAAAGAAACATCTTGTACAATTATTTAAGACGGCTTTGGTAATACTCGCAACAAAGAAGTTTGGCTGTTTCTTAACAAGACTGTGGCAAATAGTTGCCAACAACTTGGGCATTGGGGTCAGATGACAGCTGCTGCTTAATCTAAGACCAAAGATAATATTTTATCAAAGCTACGGCCAAGTATAATCTGATTGATAAATTTAACGTTTCAATAAAATATTCTAATGTTATTGATTTGATGTAAGAAACAATTAAATATTAACGAATTACCATTCATGTTAGTTTGAATACACAGTTACCATGAACTTTATTAGGTACTGCTTGCTTTTGCTACATAATATAATGTATAAAATTTTCTAATAGAGATATCTTAAATATTAAGCAAGGTGTGGGTTATCATATATCTTTAAAGTATAACGTAATCAAATACATTTTAATTTTTTGGCATTTAAAAACATAATTGTTGTGGTTTACCAAAAACAAATTGTTCATAAATATAAACATAATCTTCTACTACTTTTATATTGTTATATTGACTATTAAATATGTCTTAAATATTACAATGTTTTGTTTACAAAGACGTTCTGACCAATTTATTAAACTTTATAATATAATAATCATTATCACGTAGCAACGCAAAGAATTTCATAACTGCGTCAAAGCATACCAATAACCATAATTCATCTACGTCTTCAGTGAATAGCTTGTAATTAATACTGCTATAATTATTGTGGAAAGCCATTATTCGTGGACACTGAAATTCGGTATAATATCTCAGAAAATATATAAGTGGAAGCTCTCTTAATCATTCAAATAATTTTTTTTAAGGTATTCAAAATGATTTTAAATTTGAACTATTTTCTATTGGACGATATTTTAAATATGCATTGTTTTAAATATTACCATAGTTTCTTATAACACATATAAAATACGGATAAAGTGAGTACAATTTTACAATGTGTGGTCACCAATACCTTACATAAATAACAAACAATATCAAGAGTCTAAAATATTCAGTTATAATAAAACACAAAAACTGTTCAATTATTTTTAGGGTACATTGATCTCGTGTACAGCCCTTATCAACAAGATTTTTTAACAAACTATAGGATTTAGAGTCAACAGAAACCATTAAATATTTCTTAGATTATGTTTGTATATTGCAATTGTTTTATGAGTAATAAATTAAAATATTTCTGATAATCTTCAATAAAAGTGTGACTTCTCTATTTTTCTAATAATAATAATTCAAATCTGCTGATAAAATCTGCATAACATTATAAGTAACACTAATATAACCAAAACTGTTTTAAATTAATTTTCAATTAAACGTTTCAAAGTTAGAAACTATATTACAGATTTTCTTTTTTTTTATTTCACCCTAAACCGAAAATTTATTTTAGGTGGAAAAAACTGTTAATACGTCAATGGATTATTTCATGTACATTATCCTGTAAATTATAAAGAAGAGAAAAGTAATATTATAATAATAATGGTATAATATGTCCCATTCTCTAAAATAAATATAAACTTGTTAGTTTGCCTTCGAGACATTTCTCGCAATATCATTCAGAGATTTTCATTTACCTCTTAAGTCCATAGTGTCTTCCTAATAAAGATTTAGATAAAGCTTCACAAGTTGCCGAATATATTACGTTAGGGCAACCATTCTAACTTACTTGCTTCCTGTTACCCAGTGTTTCTTACTTTCTTGCTTTTTCTTATAGTATTAAATATAAGCTAAAGGTAAAAACACTTTGAAAATAGCTGAAATAAGCTAACAAAATATAATATTTTACCTGTAAAAGTAGCAATTTATAGCTTGACTAAACAGACAATCGTAAGTATAAAAACAACAATATGATTTTCTTTAAAACAGTTGCATTTATTTTGAAGTAGTATTGATTTCAGTTGCAATATAATCCTTAAATTGGTCTCATGCATACCTGTACGCAATAAACTAAATAGATAATATCACATAGACCTAAACTAAGTACTTGCTTCAACTAGTAGGTTATGTTTGAACAAGCTGAGATACCGAAACCAAGTAATTATCCGACTACGAATCAATGTTATTAAATAAATATGTTGTTTGATGTTGGGCAAAATTTTTACCTTGTTGTTATTGCATCATAACTATAAAATAAAATATTATTAAAAATATAATATTTAATTATTACGACATCATGAAATCTCATTATTAATAAAAACAAATTCAATTAGGTTGCAATTTTCTAACACAAAATTTATCTCAATTTGACACATCATAAATAAAAAAATATTCCATTATTACAGAAATGCTAAAAATTTCATTTTATGAATACAATACCAGTCCTTAAAACAATTCCAGTTAATTGATTCTGACAGCTGTTGACGTTGTGTAAAAACAATTCTAGTTATAAAATATTATAGGTTTGCTGTTGTCTATTTGAGGTATTAATAATCCTTTTAAATCACAGAACCTTTTGGATAAAACCTGAAACTAATCAATAATTTTGATAAAAACATTTCAGTAGGCCATTGACGCCAGTTAAAAATTTTACGTTTCAATGGCTTGGACTTCACAAAGTGAATTAGACAGAAAATACTTGTTTTTTGATTTATGTTTAAGACAACGCCTCATGGAAAAAATCTTTCTAGTCAATATGGATGTTTGTTAAAAGATATCTACAAAAAAAATTCTGCCCAATGACTTTAATGGATGTGAGGTTATTTCGATGATATAATAGAAGAAAATAATAAAAACACGTTTAATATCTTTTAATCATAACAATTTATTATTTTGCAGGTAAAATTCAAGACTTTGTATCAATCCTAGCTTAGCTGTCAAATCCCTTAAATTCGGTAGAATTTTAAAACAAATTTTTACATTCATATTATTAACAGAAAGTATCTTGTTAATACTTCTTGTCGTTATAAGGGATTACGGATTTTTTTTAAATCACAGAAATATAGGAAATGTTAAGTTATCTGTGTCTGCAAAACTTTATCTAAAAGACGCGCTTTGAGAGCAGAACTTAAAAAGATAAAAACCTTCCTGAGTTGACATGGTTTGGGCGTTTTAACTTTTTATATCCAACATAAGCGTGAAAATTCAATGGATATCTGTGCAAAAAATCTCCAAGAAGGAAGTGGTATAAAAATTCGCGAAGGCGTCATTAGCCACAGACGTGTTTTGATCAGGAAGCGACCATTCGACTTTTATCGTGAACTCGCCATTTCAAATGAGAAACCGTGGTAAATTTCACAAACTACAGTTTTATTTACAAAACTAATAAAAAAGATTGTCAGATCTAAACTTAATCATAATTTAATTTATATACCCAGTATTTCATTAAAAAAAAATTTATAATATACAATATTTATAATTTAATACCTAATATCGTTTGGCAATATGTCACAATTTTCAGACTAAAACATTATTAATATAAATAATATTTTATAATTTAACGAATTCAGTCAATCGAGAAACATTTTACATTTCAAATACTAATAATAAAAGTCTAACATTACAATGCTAATAACGCGGTAGATTTTTGAAGGCCACCGAATAGATTACCGCGTCTGTGAATACGACGAATTCGCAGAATAATTCAGTTGATTAGAATACCGTGAAACCCTTTGCGAATTCAACAATAGATGTGAATATAACTGTTAACTTAAATCATTGATAGACGTGGTGTAATAAATAACGATTTTCCCAGAGTTACATTGCAACCTATATTTTTATCAGAAACTTAACAAGAAGTAGAAGTAATTTTTTTACACTGTTTACAAATACCTGACAGTAACTACTAATTGTATAGATTTCTAATAAAATAAAGCAATTTAGCAATGTAAAAGTATGTCAAAAATGTTTATTATTACTACTTTCATCTCGTCTGCTCGTGATCACGGATATTGTAAAGAAATCGAAACGGGGGGATTATGTGCAATAAACTTTGTTTCATTATTTATCATTTTATATCAAATAGTAAATCTGTTCTTATTATGTCTCTCCCTCTATCTCATAAGCAAAGCTAAAACGATACCCTTATTTGAAAAGAGTGTCTTTAAGAGGTTTCAGCTTTGTTATAAATTCAAATTTATTACAAGCCCATAAGCCGAAATTAAATACTTTTTATAAATTTCAATAAAAACTGATTCTATTAAATATGTTTATCTGTATGTCAATCAAGAAAAGGTGATTTTACCTCCAAACTTATTTTTTCATTACTTATCATTCATTCATTTATCTACAATCCACTAAGTTCACATAAAAGCAGTTTCATTTATTTTGTGACTCCTAAGCACGTTGTTTATAAGTCCGGCCAGTCAGAATTAAGTTATTTATGTAAAATTTTACACTCTAACATTTTAGTATGTAAAATTTTTACATGTTATAAATATGAAGTTTCTTTTCATCGACTCATAAAAAAAAATAATTGAAGTATATATGTTTGTGAACAAATAGGGTATAAAGATATAAGATTTTGTATAACAAGGTAAGGTTTCAAGGCTAAATTTAAAAACTGGAGAAATAATAATTTGGAAGAAATGAAAATATTCTTACCAAAACCATACGGCACTCTTCATCGACTAAAATATCTTCCTGTCACAATGAAATTTTAAAGCTTTTGTATAAAATAGTTATTAAATCAACACCTCTTAAAGTTAAGTGAATGCCATTTTAAATAGAAAATCATTTTTAGAGAAATAAAATTTCTCAATTTGACAAATCGCTCTATATCTATAATACAGATATTTTGATGGAAAGACTTAGTCTTTGACTCTCGGAATTCTAAACGGTTTACTGTATATAATCGTAGCATCACCTTTTCACCCTCATAGTTCTCGTTCTCATATTACTTATTGAGGATAACATTAATAGATTTTATATAAAAGAAGATAATAATCTCATTTTTGGGTTTACTATAACCATACCAAATTTCATTCGATTAGTTGGGTCGTTAAGTTAAATGTAGAACAGTTTGATCAAATCGTGACATTTTTCTTCTTAAAATTTATATACCTCACATAAATTTGAAACGAATTTTCGGGTTTGAAAAATTAAATGCGAAATTAATACGTAATATAATCAAATTCAACTTATAAATAATTCCATTAGATACCGATTTACACTTTGATGCCAATTTCTCATCTACAAGAATACACCTATTTTTGAAAAATAAATACGTAAACAAAAAATGTTACTGTCGGTAACTCTAACCGAAAAGTTTTTTATAATATACATATCCTATGACTTTTCGACCTAGTTTCACCAAGCTCTGTTTGTTAAATCTAAACGAGACATTTACTAACGAACCTTCAAAAATATAATTGTCTATCAAAATATTTACGTCCCACGATGAGCAATTAAAAAGGCATTATTTAATGACGAACAAATTGAAGTTGATTTGACACACAAAAAGCTTTCTTTTCAGTTTACTAGATGTAACCTGTCAAAGTTGTGTTGTCAATTTATTGGCATAAATTGTGTTCAGGTTACAAGTGATGGAAAGAGTACCTAATTTGCAATGTCATAGGAAAGCCGGGGGCAAAATTTTTCATCATATGAAAAGGAATTTTTATTCACTTTATTAATAAATACAATTAAATAGTTGAAAATGATAAAACAGATGCTGTTACTATGGCTACAAAAAATAAGGGGTGGAATTGGACATTTCAGTTTTGAAAAAACAATCCGTCAGCCATTTGACGGACCTCTCGAGCAGGAGTTAATATTAATGTCTTGTTAAGACATTCAAACAGACATTAGTGCGTGGTGGGACCATCGATACATCTAACAGTCCATCAAACGCCCTAACAAGCCGTTATTTTATTTAAAATTGATTGGTGAAACTGGGCCTTAAATAAAATTAATTTTATTTGTACACCCTCAATGTTTTGCCTATTGCAAACCAGATAATCACTTTCATCAGTAAAATTTTGATGTCCTTGATTTCCTTCTTCCAATTTAGGTACCACAAATTAAATTAAATCAGAAATTATAACAACGTATGCTACATAGAAAAGATGTAGCTTTCTAAAGGTTTAATAGTAGACAGAGTAATTTCAGTTAAATCGTAACAAACAATAAAAAGAGAAATAATACAATAACATTGCATATGTCTTACCAGCGTAATGTAAAACGTGCTTAAGCAGAACCTTATATAAGTCATAAAATCAACATATAATATTTTGTAATTTTTGTACGGTGTATTTGGCAAGTTGCCCGATTCAATTTAATCTTTGTACCGCAGCTTGTGGTCAATTTTCTACCCTTTTCGAATTTCATACTCACGACTGTTGAGTTCTCATGGAATGAACCCATATACTTATAGCAACATCACGATATTAGACGCAAAATTCTCGGCTACTTTTCGTATAATCAAATGGTTTTGTTCTTGCTATTTTCTTTGAAAGTGTTTTGAAACAATGTATATGATATATATCTTTTAATTAAATTTAAACTAATATAAATTTTAGTGTTATGAGATTTTTTTTGCTCTTATAACACGAGGAAGGAACATGAAAATCCACGTCAATCATTACTTAGTAACTTCATGTAAATTGCAACATGATATAAATATATGTTTACAGATATCTAAAGGACTTAGGCCATAAGCTACTTTACACATTGTACTTAATAACTTATATGAATAATGTTCTCCTTCACAAAGTATCGAACAGTCTCAACAATTTTGCTAAGTTACTGTATTAATAACTGATCACCAAAAACCTTATTAACAAAAAGTTGTAGTTGCGTTCTGTCACGTCATTCTCCTAGCTGTTTACCCAAACTTAACGGCATGCATGCCAAGAACGTGTAACAAATACTTATTTGTGATGCAAACTTTACCAAGCACAATCTAAATCTTCACAAAGTACGCAATAATTTGCCAACTCCAAAGTATATAAGTTGCTTATAATGCATATCAGATGTTGGTGTTTAACAAATAAGTGCTGACACCGGTAGTTAATTCCTATTATTATTGTGTAACGATTTTAATTCTATAAAAATAAAATATGTTATAATAATTATTGTTTTCAGATTGAAATTTTTTTATACTTCAAACTTATGTATTCTCTTTCATAATTTTTTAAAGTTACATATTAATAAAAATATTTCTGATAAAAAGCGCAAGATATTAACACTTCATATACCTAGACCTTTAACAAGGGTCTGGGTCAGACAGCTCCGAAATACCAATGATAAACGAACACAAGAGCTGGTCTTAATGAAGTTTCGGCATCGTCTCGAAGTTTAAAGCACGGCTCCCTGACTTACAGCTATGTTCATTCTAGTCTTTACTACAAGTAAAGATTTTATTTATATCATAACAGCTTCGGAACAAAACTTTAAATTAAATAAATTATTTGATTACTAAAATTTTAGATTTAGCTTCTAATCCTGCTAATCCTTTAAAACTTTAACGAAAGAGGAAACGTTATCATAATTTCTTGTGTCTAATTTAATCAATAGAATACATAGTAATATAACAGTAAGTTAAATCAAATTAATTGTTAAGGTGTAGAAAAACACTATTAAACTTATTAATGAAATATTTATAGAACGATATTATTGTCCAAAAAATAAATAATATGTGTATATAATGACAACAGTTTATTCTGGAACTAAACGTTTCAAATCTATAGCTCTAAGTGGTCTGTTATATGAAATAAAATGTATTAATGAATTACAATTTATTATTTCTTGAAGTGACAACCCGATTACAATATATAATTTTATTTATTTGTTGACATATCGACATGTGTTTTATCGATACCTTGTGTTTTAGGTCATTGAAAGATCAATATACAGAATGATTAACTTAGAAATTGCTCAAGTTACAAAATCCATTGAACCTAAAATAATTTTTAAATTGTTTTAAAGATTTCTTTCCAACTATTTCAAACCTAATTAACTTAACTGTAGTCAAACATTTTTTCTGATAACGGTCGTTTTTTACACAATTCTTTTCGTAGAACGTTATGGTATATTCCAGAAATTATATTATTGCAAACTAACAAAAACAGATATTAATTTTTAAATACAATCACTTACGTTGTTCTGACGATTTTTGAAACAAATCTTTCTTAATTTTTTAAAATATTATTTGATATTTCACCTATTGTGTAAACTTCTTATTTATGACAAACCTAGAGAAGTTTCGTCTCCTATGCTCATTAAAATGTTAAGACAATAGTCTCACCTATATTAGAAACCTGATAGGAAATTCTCAATGAAAAAGCGAAAACACGGCGCTATGTATAGAAGGAAGATATTTGGGTCACAGGGAATTTCTTCGATATAAAGCGTTGGAAGGATCGTGTTGCTATGTTATCTTACCTTGGTAGGTAAAGGCTACTTATTTTTTATGTTGTGGAAAATTAAAATAAAAAAGCTGGTATACTATATTTGTTTTGGACTAGTAGATTTTGACTGTATTATGAGATTATTTTTAGAAAAAGAAAAATAAAGAAAATTATGCTAACTTTTTGGTCATATCAATTGGTTTATCATCATAATCTTGCATGTATAATGTCAAGAATATATATCCTAACATTCTATACAAGGCTAATACCGCAGCGTATAAATTCTGCATATACCAAATTACTATCCAATTAGACAGCAAATGTTGATCCACGATAAACAAAACCACTAAGTACAGATCATTGGCCACAGCCCCACATATACACTAACGTACATATGTAATGAACGTTGCATTGGATTGAAATCTTTTATGGCTTCTTCCTCTATTGCATGCACGTCATGCTAAGACAGTTTTAATTATAAATCATTTAAACCGTTAATTTATTTTTTGAATACCTTTCCGGTTTATTAAATTATATATTATAAAATTCATAAAATACTAGTGCTCGTATGCTTCTTAATCGAATAGTTAAAGTGCATAATTTTTTTTTATTTAAGGGTAAGTATTTTTGTGTTTTAATATTAATACCATCGTTCCGAACTATAGTTATTCGTACTTCTTTCTATGGTAAATTTAGTTCTCATTGCGATGGAACGTCTGTAGAGTATGAGAATTTTACTTTATGTACAAATACTGTAGACACTAGTATCTGGAAGTCTAATTTCTGTTCACGTTCTCATTTTAGCAGAACATACATCGAGCGTCTAGTTAAGGATCTCTGTAGTTTAATACGCAATACAAAGAATAATATATCTAAACTTTGCATATAAATATTATTAAAAGTGACTGTTTGTTTTAATTTAGATAAATTGTCTAAAATAAGACAATGAAAAGAAATATAATGAAATTATAAATAAAAGAAAAATCGTTCATACATTATTACTTAACCAGAACTTACACTTAGCATAGATGTAGTCGCTTGTATGAATTTACAATCAGTCTACATAACTATTATCTGAGGTAATACGTGGAACTATACTACACTTCCGTATATAATTTCTATTAGTATCCTGAAATGGATGACTTTTCTAAAATTTTTAGTAGCTTTATTGATGTATTATACAAATTATTGATGTCTTATACAGATTAATCATTGTCTTATACAAATTTTCAAACAACTATAAACACAGACTGTTAATTTGGTTTAACAGTATGTTTTAGTAGTATAATTTTATTTATGCATAATATATGTTTAAGGAGACACAAAAAGTAAACAAAACTAATGTTATTTACTTTAGTGTCAAATCAAACAGGTAACATGAATTCCTTGTGCATAAACCCTTTCTCATATTCCAAATAAGTTTCGAGTATTGAAATAACTTCGTAAATAAGAAATGCGAACAAGCGGAAAAAATACGAAACTTCGCATATATTATATAATATGGAGAAAAATCCGATAGCTAGGTCTTAAAAGCAAGTCAACATGTATTTATGTAATTAATGTTTATTCATTTCAATAAAAGAAATACTTCGAAAGGAGATTCTAAATATGTTTAATAGATTTCTTTCAAGTATGAAATGAAATAATAACTTTAATAAGATAAGAAATATCGAACGGTTTTTTGAAATAGCAACGCGAAGAAAGTATTAAATGAAAATCTTACAGTGACAACCTTCATTCTTAAATAATTTTTCTTTTTTTTTACTGAATCTATAAGCTTACGCTCACAATTTTTTAGGTTTTATCGTTATTTTTTTAAATTCATTGATATGATTTGGATAAGCACCTACATTAAGTATTTTAAGTTTTAAATAAATGATTTATGACATGATCTAAAGATTTGTTCCCGGTTGTATTAAAATTGATGTACTGCGCAGATCTGTTTGAAATAGTCAAACTGTTTTCGTAAAATCTTTTTCCAGTGTGTTGCATCATAATTAAGTTTTCATTAAATAAGTTGAAGAATTAACTTTATCATGATTTTACTTTTATTGATTCTATATTTTTAATTGACCTGTTTGAATTCACTTTAAATATAATGTAAAAGCTGAAACAATAAATCACATTGTAGAATAATGTATTGTTTGAAACAAAGAACAGCTTCATGATATTTATTTAAAGCGATGTTTCTATAACTTTATGCACAGAGAGAATTTAATTAATTTATATAGACCGTACAAATTAAAAAAATACAAAAGATATAAATATATTGTAATGAATAAAAATATATAAATATTCAATAAATGTATTTGTTTTATTATAACACATTAGAATTAAAGAAGTATATTTAAACTACGTATAGTGCTATAAAAAGTTATAATCGGGCTTATTTTTTTAACATTGCCAGTAAGTTTAACTAAACATACATTTACAAATACCTAGATATTCAGTCCTGCATCTTTTTTATATAATTTCCGCCAATCGGCTTTCTTACGGTTACTTAAATTATTTGAATATTTGGTTTAATAGTTGATTAAAAAAAACTTAAAAATATATAATTCTGTATTACATTGAATCACCTAATCCATTGGAATGTAGTAAATTATAGTTATTATCGGAGATATTAAAAACTGGAATTAAAATTATTGCTATTGTTACAAAGTAATATATTTTCTAGAACAACATAGAACATAAAATATTAAATTCATATTATATGCATTGAGAGTAAACATTAAGTACCTGGATATAAAACGACAACATCGAATTATATATTTTTTTAATGTATCTGATTTTACTAAATGATTTTTGTATGAAAAGTAAAGAATCATGACTCTAAATAAATTGATACTTACTTTTTTTATTATTTTTTTATCATTGTTTTTGTTTGTATTGTAAGGTGTCTACAAACTATTTAAACAGTAACGCTTCTTCGACTTTTCTATTTCTATTAACAATTCGGTTGGGGATATTCGTTTTGTTAGGAATATTGAGCAGCGAATCATCTTTCTTCCCACGCACGCATTAGTGCTCTCATTTCTCCCAAATATTATAGAAAGTATTCGTTGAAATATGGATGTGGTAATAAAAAAAAGCAAATATAGCTGATGTGGTCGAAAGGAGGTAGTTGAGAGGCGGATCACGTCTAGCCACAGTCGGGCGACTACCTCTTATACGAAAAACTACTGCTTAATCTTACAAAACTTTATAACAGTTTACCGCTTTTAGTTTGCAAAGTTTATACACTTTTAACATAAACTGTCATGTGGATCACATAATACACGTAATATTTATGGATTGTGCAAAAAATTGCTTAATTTATACTTTTCAAAACTTTTAGTTTTTATTTTAAAACTGTTATTACTGCAACAATTGATTTATTGCATAGAAGTTTACTATTGTAACCCGAAAACAATGGCAGTTTCTTTGAATTGCTAAAAAAACCTCGATGATAACATAGTATATTCACACATCGGAAATATGTTCATTTTGACAGAGCCTTTAAAATATTGCAATTATTTTCATTTATTGAACCGTAAATTTTCCATCCAAATCGCATTTGAAGCGGTCTGAATTTTTCTATCGTAGAGATATGAGCAGACGATGAAATAGAGATGAAATATAAGAAAACGAAATTATTTATTTTCTATTATTAATATAAACTGTAATTTTCTTCACTGTTGAATAATAGTTGAAATGTTTTTATTTATGCATATAACTTCTTTTATTTTATCTACTCTGCAACCACATCTTTGATATACAAGTAAAAAAACGCACTTTTCACTACATATTAAAATAAAAAAAGAAAACTCAAACATTATTTGAAATAACAAAATTTATGACAGTTTATTAAACGGAAACAATATTTTGTCAGAGATATCAAAGCTAAATGAAAACCAAGCATTAAAGTCAAGGGCTCGGGTCTAATGCGAAATTCTTTGTTTGATTTCTTTGTTCACAAAAAACAAATAAGGCTTTTATAGGTACACGTTAAAATTTATTTATAATTAAAGGCTCGACATATATATATATATATATTACTGAACAAAACGTATAATACTTTAGATCAATTATGAATGAATGTATAGTAAAAAGATGAATATATAAGTAACATTTCTCAGACAAATAATCGCATTATTTGTTGAATTAAATTCTACATCGCGTGTGCTCATGATGATTAACAACGTTATCTAGTTTTGAAAAACTCTTGTCAAGTTCCGTCCACAGTCAGTCACCAAACTTTTTTTAATGAATTTTCAATTTTTGTTCGACTATTTGAGTTAAAATTATCTTATCCCATCGCAACCTGACTATTCAACATCGATACTTATTTTATAAACTTTTGAGTTTTCATGAACAGTATTAAGCGTTTCATGAAGATATTTTAAATAACATTGAAATAAGAATACACTTGGAAAAAAAAAGTTGAAATCACAGATACTAAACAGAAAGTACTTCTAGATTTTACAGTATTTAAAAAAGGAAGGCAATGCTTTATAATTCCTACTTACATTGAGATATTTGTTTTTGTTTAAAAATAAGTTCGTTGGTTAATAAAGTTTTTATCTTGTTGCTACTTGTGGAATATCATATTGCCTTCTTCTATCTGTCTCAGAACAACGTTTTGCCCTTTCAGGTGATATGAAAGTCTCGGAAGAATTATGGGCTCTTTTCACAAATCCCGACATACTCTGTACAATAGTAAATATTCTGAGGAGTTACTCGTTGTATCTCAGTCAAACTATTAACATCGTAGAAACTAGAATTAGGTAGGATCTTAAGAAAACCTTTCTTCGTAGTTCTGTTTTTAACATGTTATGAATTAATAATTTTCGTTACGAGTTTTTTTTTTAAAGTAATAATGTTGAAAATCAAGAGGGCAAACTTCGCAAAATATTTTTAATATAAATTTAAAGAAATATTAGTTATCTTCAGTATATAAATGTTGTGTCCCATTGTCACAATGACCCAAATGTCATGAGCTAACCGTATATTATTTGTTACAGTTTGCAACCAATTTTCTCGTGGCGTCATCTCGATGCTTGGCGCGGTGACTCCGGATTCATTCGACACTCTGCATTCATACACAAATACATTTCAAGTACCCTTTGTGACTCCTTGGTTTCCTGAAAAGGTATGGTAATTTTTATAAATATTTTTTTGTATATTTTATTTTGTAATAACATAAAATAAATAATATATAAATATTTTATTAAAACATACTATTTTTATTTCATTTCATTATAATAAATATTTTTTATAGTAATAAAAAATGTACAAAATAATATAAGTATTACAATTAAGGCAAGTAGTAGGACTTTTATTTTCGCTGTCATGAATGACAACATGTATCTTCACTTATGAACAACTTATAGGAAGGAAACACCATAATGAAATCAATATATCATTAAAAATAGTTGTCATTAGATATAATTTCAATTGTTCCATATATGCCAGGTGAAAATTATGTATGCAGTTACGTCAATCATTTAAGAATTCATAGTTTAACCCTCCTTTACCATTTACCAATGTGACGGGCAAAAGTATTCTAAATATTTACCAATATCTCATCTAACTGATGATAAGCATTTTAAGACTATTTAAATAATTAAGACAAGGATGTAGATATTTTAACAGACATATGTATTAAGACGATCTTCATGATGGTTAAGGTTTGTATGTTTTATTTTCAATTTGACGTTTTATCATAGCTTGCAGAAATGATAGTTGGTCGGTAACTAACGTTTGTAGGATTTGTAATACCAGAATGGAGTGAATTTGATTAAAAAGAGCAAAGACAAATTTTAATTTCAATAAAAAAATTTAAACCTCAAATGAAAATAGACTGACACGAAGATTTCCGAAAGTTTTGATCCATTTGAAAAAGACTTAAAGAGACCAGTAGCCATGAAAATAAAACAAGAACTTTCAGAAGAAGTATACTATTCTTGAAAACAGATTATTGATTGGGCATTCTTTACAAAACCGCAAAAAAATCTGTAGAACTTGCTGCAGGTTTATCTGCCAAAAAAGGAAGAATAATAAAAATATCAGGGATAGAGTGGGGTTTCAAACATAAAAATCATAGAGTGAGTACCTGTCATGGTCAGATTAATCACACATTTGCGTACTATTATTTTGTTGATATGGTGATTTCAAAACTATAAATGTCTTTGAAATTATGTTTTGTAGAGGAAACGTACATAACTCAAGATAATTTTTAGTGTAATTTCAGTTTTTTTTATACCTGGTGTAGCTTACTTCAGATGCAGCGTAATATAGCATACAAGTAAAGAGATTTTATGTCTTCTACTGTGAAACATGGTAGTGGCTTCATAATGATAAGGGATAGTGGGGCTATTAGGGAATTCAGCAAATTGGTGTTACGTGAAGGATGAATGAATAGTGAAAATTTACTAAAATTATTGAAATATCTCTAGCTTTGTCAATACCTTTCGACTTGATAACTGTTTTATGTTGGTTATTTGAAAACCGAAAATGTAAAATTACAATAGGACAGCTATACCTGCCATAACGGCGTGGTATCTCTAAACCAAGTAGTTCGTTACTGTATTGTCACACCTCAGGCCAACATTTTATTTTTATTTAAATGAATAAAACTCACGAAAATCTTAGATTTTATTTTTATTCCATTTTGAAGAACAATATCAAAAAGTGGACATCCTAAATAAAAATTATTCGATTGATATAAATTGTGATTTTATATGGTGTTTACTCAATTTTGGTACGATGTAACTACATTACCATTTTTATTTTGATATAAGTTTTGCTCGTGGCTTAAGATAAAAAAAAAAAACATAAATTTTATATCATTTTTTACTTTAGTCAGTTGTTTTTGACACCTTCACGTAAATTTAATTACTCATTTAACAAGGTTTATAATTCCGTTTATTTTAACATTTGTGTATTTAATTCCAACAGTTAATCAACCTTGTAAAATCGTAATATAATCATTTGAATATTAAAAAATATATCTATTAAAACATTGTAATATTAATTTATGGCATTAGTGGGTAGTATTTCGAGTTATGTATTTATTGAACAAAAAATAATAATTTAACATTAATAGTTTAACGGGTTATTGTCTCTAAGATAATTAAAGAACTTGATATTAAATTCCAGTATTTGTAATAGCTTTCAGCGATCAAAACCTTTCAACCTTATTGCTTTTATCATTATTTCTCAACAAATAATTAATTCTGTTCATATATTGTTTTATTTATCTTTGTTAAAATTTATTTTATTGTTGCTTATTTTTAATATACCTATTTTTATTATATCACTGTTAAACCAGGCACAAGGTAATTTCAAAAAAGATTAAGTTAAAAAACTGGCTATTGTTATGACATAAATAAAGTGCCGTACAAAAAAGTACTAAATAGGGATGTTGGTAGATAAAGAAAGTAGCAGCGGACCAACACAAAGATTCGAAATTTAAACATAATCTTTGTCAATCCAGAAAAAAAATCCGTAACAAGTCTATATTATGAAAAATGCTTATTGCATTTTCATGAAATATCGCAAGAATTTTACTATCGTCATATTGGTAGTAAATTTTTTCCAAAGATCCCAATAAATAATCTACATTTGTTTATTTGTAAAATCAAGCTGGATTTATCTCTCATTATTCTAGAATGTAAATGTAATACATATTTCAGTTATTAAGATATCAAAGATACTTTTATTCTCTTTAAAATTAAATTTCACCGGGGAGTCAGCAAATTGTCTCAAGGAGTCGAAAAGGCAAAAGCGAGGTAAAATAAAAGACATTTTTATAAACGTCTATGGAATTAATTTAAGAATCTACAGTAATCTTCTTTTTATTAAAAAGAAGAATAAAATACACAAAAATGTCCGAAGTGTAACACACTATATTATATTTTAAAAACATGAAGTATTTCTAGAGAAATTAAATTTTGCAGATTTTTAATAATTATTATTTTTAATAAAATATATTCATACAATTTCAAACCACAGAACAAACACAAAAATCGTGAAGACCATTGTCGAATTGGAGTAAAGAGCATAAATAACACTAGTTTTTTTATATCTCTATCCCACACGAAATCGTTTAAATGGTATATATTCAAATTAATTGTATTAAATTTGTTGAAAGCATTATATATAGCAGCACAAATGTACAGAATTGAGTATAAATAATCATGACCACAAATTAGTTTGGTCTTGCAATATCATGCGACCGCAAACTGGTTGGACACGCCTTTAACTCCCATTTGTGAGATACCAACATACCCGCGGATCACTCCTACAGTGATCATAGTAGAGTTCTACTAATAATGAGCAATATTTAATTTGTACAGTGTTTCAAAATATACATACACATTTAATATTCTTTCTTATAGGAATAAATCAAATGAAATTCATTTAACTACATGCACAAGATCATTCCATTTTCCTCCTGTAATTTGATTGTTCTTCTTAAGCTATCTGAAAATTGTCTGAACATAAGTTTAAAAAAGAGAAGAGAACCATCATCATTTGCAATTTCAAAATGAAATCTATGAATTTATAGAAATTTAGGCTTTGGAAAATTAAATATAAGTTTTCTGTCAATCCATAAAATAAAGGGTAAAATATAAAATTTTCATCCTTTTAAATATATATCTCGATACTCTATTCTGTTTCACTTTTCTTTTTCACTATTCTTTCTCAGCTTTGAACTTATTTGGTATAAATACGTAAAAAACAAAAGTGAAACATATTACAAGTATTATAATAATGTGCTTTAAGATCATATATGTTTTTTATGAAAATACAATCCAGTCTTATTATATTAATGAAAAATATCTGTTTCATTTATATTATAATTAATTTAATTACTCTTCATCAGCTTCTCAGAAAAATACTTAAGACAAAGAAGCGCTGGAAATCCCATCTTGTAGAGTACCTCATCTTGGAAATTGTTACTTGACGGAGAGCTAAAAATCATTATATGCAATTCCAACCTTTATAGAACCATATTTTATACAAAAATAAGACATTTTTTATCAAAATTTTTCTTACAAAATTCTTGAAAGTAACTCGCTCTTTGATTGCCTATCATCAAACAATTTTCACGAGAAAAATAAAATATTGCATATTTAGCTTTAGGCCTTCTTCTAAGTGAATGAACGAACTTTTTAAAGATGTTTCTCTCAGAATTTTCATTAAGAGACTGAAAATAACTTCTGATGCGATACAAAACTTCTTATTATAGTAAAAACTTAATTTGATATTACATTTTTGTTAAGGGAAGAAATAAAGTTGTTACTGATAATTTCTTCCATCATTGACTTGTTAACTAAGTATTTGTTGTTAACTGTTCAACCTTAAAAAACAAAACTTAGCAGCTCTATTAAAGCTTGAATAAATATAGCAACACGCATAAGTTATTTTGTAATCGCTAAATAAGTTTGGTTTAAATGATATATCCTCAAAAATATCTTTAAGATTTATAGTTTTCAAATTAACAAAACCTACCTAATACAATAAAATAAACATTAAAACACTAAATATTAAGTTTTAGTTATCTTGATAATTATTTTAAATAGACCCTTAAAAATATTTCAAAGAAATTATTACACAGTGGGATAGTATCTGCCTTTGTCTTCGACTTGGCTCCTATGGAAACTCGCCTGTTTTAACCATTTATGTAAAATTTCTTGTTTCACATAGTCTAATAGAGTTCCACGGCTGCTAAGATAGCCCTTATTAATATGAGGATAGGGATGATGACTCGTTTCAATATCGGATGGAAAACCGTTTTTCCTTTATTGTAGCGTTCTTTTTAATAGTCTGCATTTTTATTATTATATTACCCCTATGAATTTCTTTTTATTTTGTTGTCTTAAAATATAAATGTAAAGATTTCCACAGTATTCTCTACAATTCTTGGATTTAATGGTTGTATAATAATAGTATTTGAAACTAAGTTTATTCTTGTAAATTGTAGTCACACTACGCGCTGCCAAATTTTGTAGAGATTACTGTACCATTTTCTAACTAATTAAGACAACGAGCAAAACAAAGCTTCTAATATCAAATAAGGAATACCTTTAATTTTTTTTGATTTGCTGAAATAAAATATGTAATGTTATCCTTTAGAAAAACATTACTTTATAAATAATAGTTAAAAATTTAATCAAAATAAATTTAAAGATATACTTATTATTAAATAAACCATAACCACTAACACGTTATTATGTGCATCTGTGTGTAATATTATGGCTTGCCGCAGTGGCTAAACTATCGTTACCAGTATCTGTAATATCACATCAAATTTAATAATTTCATGTATTTGCACGTAGGTATACTTAAATCTCTGTCAAGTCAAATATAAAGAGGTCATGAATATTTATAGATAGTTTAAATATGGTCAGAATGCATAAATGAAATAATATATCTGGTAAATTCATTCAAATGAACAAAGACAATCACAAAAATAATTATATTTCAATATTTATTATGTAACTTCACCTTTTTCTTAAGCAACGCTTTTCTCTAGTCTTCAATATCTTATTAAAGTATGATTATTATAAGATAATAATAATACCTCCACATATGTCAAAGAGTATCCGTTTTTAAGAAATTATTAAGGTTATACGTTTTATGGAATGAATGATCTTGTTTGTTTTAGTGTCATTTAGTTAGTGTATTAACATAAAATGACCTGAGAGATCTTATGGACAACTTTTAATTGTACCTATTGATCTGTTTATTACGCCAAATCAAAAGTTAAAATTGATTTCTTTTTTATATTAACACAAACATTAGGTAACAATTGTAATGTATGTTTATATATTTTAATAACGGTGCTGGGAGCTGACAAGAGTTTTTTCTAAAAATGCCTAATAGTCAGTGCTTTGACACTTCATAATATTTAAAGAGCATTTATAATTGTGTACTAAGTTCATATATATTAGATACATATATTTTATATGGAATAAATGCTTTTGTATTTCTTGTAATAATGTAATTAATGTAACATTTCCACGTTTGAAGTTTATGTTATGATATGTTTTTTATCTGTTTTCACAGGTTATTCCACCAACATCCGGTTTGATTGACTACGCCATTAGCCTGAAACCTGATTACCACCGAGCTGTCATCGATACTATAACATTTTATGGCTGGAAAACCATCATCTACATCTACGACTCTCATGACGGTAAGGATACTAGCACTAAACTAGTCACGTCCTGAGATATGTGTAAATTGATCAAACCAGTTTGTTAAATGTTGCTACTTTTAATAAATGTCTTTTTATTTTAGTTGAGCTTAAAAAAAAATAATATATTAAATATTAATGTTACCATTATATTAAATAAGATAGATTCTAAATTGATTATCCAGAAATTAATTCGTTCTCAAATATCTAAGGTGGCTTAAGTGACTGACAAGTCAGTCACTTGTTCGCCCGTCTCACCGTTCACTTAGTGCAGGATGACTAGAACTCGGAATATAGTAACTAACGTACCCGAAAACTCTGTTTATCCATGGTTGACAGATCAATATAAAAGTTCAGTTTAACAACTGAAGATATTATACAACAAAATTATCAAATGTGTATCGTTAATAAATTGTTCATTGTAACTAAAAAATTCAAATTTTCCCCTTATGGAATCTGGAGGTCTTGAGAAGCACTTTTTTTCTTCAAAATACCAGTTTCTTTCTTTCAAATCCTTCACAATCTCAAATTTACAAACGACCTAAATTTACCCTTAAGAATTCAGAAGGATGTAAATTTCTTTTGTGTGTTCTATTGCCTGTAAAACGAGGAATGCTTAGAAGAATTATTTGAGACAGATACATTGTCACATTATACGACAAAATTCTTCACCTTCCGTCATCTGCTTTCGAATGTGATACACAAGTCCTAACCTATTTGTGTTTGGCATTTGTAGATTTAAAAATATTTAAACCTAATGTACATTTTTTTTTTTCAAATTTTAGTCTTCAATACACTCTATATTAAAGTAGGAAATTATACTTCAAAACTTATTTTCGTATAACTGGATTCACTATCGACACGATAAAGGTCTTCAACAAATTTTAACTTAATCTCGTTTAATTCCGTTGAAATTTCAAATTCAAACGCTTATTTAAATACCCCTTTATTTACAGTAAAAAGTATGTATAGTTTTTATTGAATTATACAAGTAAAACTTTGTTTTTTATACGAAACTTTTACGATAAAATAAAGCCGTTCAAGTATATTATTAATTACAAAAGGTTAAAATTACACGATACAATTTATATTTGTCAAATCAGTAAAACAGTTGATTAAGTTTAATAATTAGTATGCAAGGTCATTAACTGCATCGGTATCTGCGTTCGCGTCACGGATGCTCTCTTACTAATGGCGCTCCTTGCAGAGGCTAATGACATGCATTAATAAAATCTATTTTTGATTAAGTATTGTGATGTTTTACAAATATTTTAATTACAAAAGCCTCCTTTATGTGGTAATATCAGTGGGATCAGTTTAGAAATTACTGTTTTTTATACTATAACGCCCCTGGGATAATGGTTGTTTAGTGCTTCGAATAGTGGTTACTAGTATCAGTCTACTTTATGCTGTTATCATTATTTAGCTAAATACGAGTATGTCTGTACATCTGTTGAATTAAGATGAATATTAATTACAACTCACATGATGTAATTAATATTATGCTTCAAGATGTTTATTTATTGATTTCAATAATTTTGGCGACAAAATATTTTAGAAGAGAAACCAAATTAAACAATTTTAAAATACACCAGGTTATACTAAACGTTTTTTTTATTACTCATTGTAACCTACCTTAATATGTAATAAATGAATAAGATTATGTAATAAATGGATATGCTTAAGGAATTCCATAACAAATATCACTCGTAACCTACACAGATTTCTATTCAAGTAAGCGCTCTTCACTAAGCACCGACCATGAAAATTCAATCTCAAGCAATCAATCAAACTTAAAGATACATATTCAGAGAGTGTGCGATAGTTATAAGTATAATACTTTAATACAACCGAATTATTAGTTGGTTATGATATCTTCTAAATAATTACTATAACTATACCCATTTCTAAACAAATACTTTGACAGAAATAATAGTCTTAAAATAGTTCCTCTTTAATATTTTTTGTGAAGACTCTACAAGTAAGTTAATGCGTAATGTCAAGATAACAAAATATAAAGTTGAATGTTGCCACCTTATCAATTTTACTAATTTATTTATTATAAGAAAGCTGAATGTACTCCAACATAAAAATTAAAAAATAGATAAAACTCATAAAGCAAAATATTTATTAAATTTAATTGATTTGCACAGAATACGCGATATATACATATGTATGTGTCTAGTATTATGATTACTCAAACGGTTTCCACACATAATCCACAATCATACGATGGCTAAGCCATTATATATGTCAATAGTCTTTCTAACAAGTAACTCAGTTAGGTCGACATGTTCTATTCATAAGCTTTTGAACGTATTACATATATTCAGGATGGATGAGACTATTTAGGTAGTTCAACATTGTTAGTTGAATTTAATTACTTGTACTAAGATCTCAGTGATCTTTCGTAACAAACAAAGTAAATTTTGTTGCGATCACATGTAAATTTACATTATTAAATTTATATATTAATATAGGATATATGAAGATACGTTTGTATATTTGACTCTTGTTTGATCAATAGGTTGTGTTGATCGTTGGCTGTAAGTTTTGAATGTGATTATAAATTCCTTTTTTCACATTCACACATGTAAGCATTTATGTTTACGTTATAAGAAACGAAGTATAACATGTCACAGCTTCAATCCAAATACATTACATACATTCATACATTAAATAAATAAAATACTTTGGAATATTAATATAAGACCGAAGAAAAAAGACTCTATTACAATATTTTCAATAATTACGATGATAAGAACAACAAAGTAAAAAATAGCCATAATGTCTAACACTCGGTGTTACGAGTGAGGCGATAAAAATAATAAAGTCGTAAAAAGTAAACGCGGTTGTTGCGGCTGGGAAGAATATGAAGCAGATATATAAAAACTAGGGGAATTCAAAACCCTTGTTAGATATAAAATTTTGTGCTAAACACGTTAGTATGCATTGAAAAACCATATATTTTTAAATTATAAAACCATAGACTTTGTGTCGTTCATCCTGATCCAGGGTTTAAGTACTTCTCGTTTATGACTACAGTGAAATCTTTTCTTGTTAAGCTAAGCATCAAATCGTCGCCCAAAAGAATTTTAATGGCAGCATATATGCTGGTAAACCACAAAATCGATTGGTTAGCGAAAATATCAATTTATCGACATGAAGGAATAATATTGATGTGGTGTACAAAAAATTGTATTTCAGCCACTGTTATTAATTTTCATTTACGGGTATTTATTGGTCTATAATTTTATGACCGTCTACTCTTTTATATTATCAGCAAAAACAAATACGTCACTATGAAATTTTACTGCACCAAACAAGAAAAGATGTCCTGAAACAAAATATAGACAAAATATATTAGGTAGCCTTATTTTTTCCATACACATGGAAAATGGTTTTATAAAGGTCTTGTTAGACGAAGGAAATTACATAATTTAGTAAAAATTTTGACGTTTTACTAAATTTGTATAAAATGTAAGTAAATTTAACAGATTATCAACATTTAAAGATTCAAGTCATTGAATTTTACATCTAAATTAGAAAGTTGGTCGGTGTATAAAAATTATGGTCAAATTTCTATTTAAGTCGAAGGTCTCAGCGTCTTATAAACTTCCTTAAGTTTATAAGACGCTGATATTGCGATATCTTCAGTAACGGAAATAACGTTCAGATGCTGTTCTCAATCTAGCAATGGCTGGGGTATCCATTCGTTTGTCAGGACTCGCATAAATCCGGACGGCTTTGCGTGTAAACCGACAAGGCGTCTTTAAAATCTGTGGATAAAAATTTTACGTCTATTCCTTCACTTTTGGTCCTTAAATCATATCTATGAGTATTTTAGATACGCTTTATTGACAGTATTGTAGGTTTTGTTTCAAATGTGTTTGAATTGAATACAAAATCAAGACTACAAAATAATTATTAAAATAACCTGATCATACCAATAATGCCGAATGTCATAATAATCGCATAATGAAAGTAGATTTATATCACATTCGTTCTCCAATACAATCTTTCATTATTCTATTCAATTACATCTTTGTTAATAGCTGAAAATTCTTAGTACAAGCCAATTAAAAACAGCTCTTTCTAGATGGAATTAACGCGTACATATTCAAAACATATAAACTCGTTATTAAATATCACTTTTGTAGATAAAATCCAAAATACCTCAAACGTCACGGATGACACTTTATCTTTTCCCATTCCGTAGGCGCTTGGCTGCTTATATTTTATTCTTTAAGAGACATTTCAGCAATAAGCCCACAACAACGAAACATTAATATTATTATATTAAAGAAACTAGAATTACAATATCAATTATTTCCACTATAGTACAACAATAAAATATGGCATTGTTTAAAAATTGTTTTATTATAAAACTACAACTTTATCATAAGTTGTAGTTTCATTATAAAGAAAACTCTAATTTACTTGTCTGAATAACTTCTTATAGCCCCGTTTACCTATAGCATAATTTAAATCAAGAGACTTGAACTCTCTACTTCTTTTTAAAACTCCATATAAAACATGGTAAAAGAATAATGTGATGAATAGTGGTAAGTAGTAGATGCACAATGGAGTAGGGAAGAATGATATAGGGAGTATATATCTTCACTAACTAGGTAATGCATAGAGCTATCAATGACTTATTAAAATTTAAATTCTTCCTAAACATATCTCAGTTCAATAATCAAATACCGTTATCAATATCGATATCTTTGTAAGTTTCCATTTTGGCAAGTATTAATACAACGCACGTAACACAATCAAATAAAGTTTCAAAAACCCACACTTTTATAAATGCGATAAATTTTTCAACTCTTAATATTTTATTCATACTTCAATCATGTTTTATATTTACTTTATTTTATATCAACGATATACAAGAGATTATTTAATTCTTGATATATGTAACACAATCAATATAAAATTCAAATTAAAATCACATTTGTGAAATTAAGTTATTTCATAGAAAAAAAATCAAACATGAATTTTAACTAAAAAAAATTACATTGAAATTTTTTATATAAGTATACAGTAAAAACCCTTAACTTCATTATACCCGTTACATTTGTCTCCTTTATTTCTGTCACTTCATTGTAAGTAGCACTTTAAAGCTAAAAGTGTTAGGGGCTTCATTAATAAACGTATTATTTTTAATCTCATGATATAAGAAAACTGTCCTTAACCATCACTTTAAATTTATGTCTTAAATGTATCATGAGCAATATTAAATAATAAGGAGAGGTCAAGGGATTTCTCAATAGCTAGGCTAAATAAGGCCATCGATTGAATGCTCGTTTGCCTTGACTCAATATTTCCTCTAAGGATACAAAGGATGAAGGGTATATTATTAAGATGATAGGAAGACGTGGGAGATCTTACTAATATAAATGAAAGATCTTACTTATATAAATGAAATATAACTTTCAATTTTTAATTTATTTTTACCGGTTTGATACGTATTATTAGTTATTATTTTATTATTTGGGAAAAACAATCTTATCTTGCGAAAAACAATTCTCTTAAAGCAAAACAAAGCACTATTTTCTTTGATACCAGCCTATATAACGTGCCCTTTTGCATATCCCCATCGTAACTATTAATATTCTCAAGATAAAAAGGAATTTAAAAAAAAAAACCAAATAATATTTTATTTTCGTTATGCTCTTGGACTTCCAAGTCTTTTTGATAAATATTTAAATATGAAATCAAGTCTTTCGATTTTATGAAAATGTGATTTTATTTAAATTTAACATATAAATTTGCAGAAATGTCTGATTGCTTTACTAACTTTATATTAAATAATTATGATAGTTGAGGAATTGAAGAATGTTTGCGTGTCCATATGTTAAAAAATAATCCGACTCTTTTATCACAATGACGTTAATAACGACGACGAGGCACTCATTTAAACTAACACCTTTATTGAGCTAGTTAAGTTTAATTTATTGCACAGATTTAATATAATAATGTAAATTATGATAATAATTTTTAAGAAGGTGTTTAGTTTCAATTGATAAAATATTATATATTTTTTTATAAACTCTACAATTTTTTGCATCCCGGAATTAATAAGTTGAGCTCAAATTTCCTCTTAATGACGATTTTAAAATAAAAAAAGTAAAAAAGATAAGTTAATAGAAATTTTTTTAAGGATGATATTTATAAAATAAACTTCATTGTAACTTTGATAAATTTCGGAGTTAATGGTTGTGATCGCAATAATTAGTGCCAAAATCAGATTCCGTCTAAACACCATCAACGACCGGCGCGAAGCTATTGAATCACATAATCTAACTCGGTATCGGCAACAATGGGGCGATCTTGAGAATTGTGCTACAGAATAGAAAGGATTTAGTGAGTTTGAATGAAGCAGGTCACCACAAGTATCTTTGTAAGTTGAGATTCGGGCCGAAGAAATTTTTAATAATTGCAATTCATTGCGTTTGTAATAATGTGGTTAAGACTGTTATAAATCTATTAAATTTTAAATTTCATGATAAAGACCCTAGTACCAACTTAAAATAGACTAAAATATTACAATAGTCATAAATTTTACAATAGTCATGACGACTTAGGACTTTTAAAATAAATGTTTGTGTCATAGTGTGATATCACAGTAATACAAAATGTTTGAATGCAATAAATGACATATATGTAACTGTATCATATATCTCAGAGCTAGCTCAATTTTTACAGTAGTAATATCATGTGTACTAGCCTCCTCAGGAAAAATGTCACATCGCATTGCCTTTTCAAAAGTTACCAATAAACTCTTATATAAGTTCGAGACCTCATGAACTGACATATAATAGTTTTATAAAATATATAGAATATTTATATATGTACAATGAAAGTAAAAAAAAACTTGTAACGTGTATTTCGATTTCTTACAAGCATAATACTTCTTCATTACTTGGTAATGTTCACTTGATTAGATTAAAAATAGTTTAAAGAAAAATAATGTCAATAAAAAAGAAAAACGTTTTTTATATATATTCGTTTTAACAGCTTTGTAGCTTGTAGTTCTCTTGTTCCATTACTTTTTTTTTTCAAGAATAGCTAATATAAACATTCTAAACCTCCGTACTGTTTCGATAATATCATATATATGTGAAATATATAATGGGTGAGGGATTTAAATACGTGGTATATAAAACCATCATTAGTCTGCTTTACATTGCATATAATATTTATTGATAAAATATTTCACCAAATAAAATTTAAACGTCCCTATTACAGTACATCTGGCAATTGGCTTCTATATAGAAGTGGTTTTATCGACTTTCAATTTATTTGGTGAGTTTAATGTATAAAATCCTCAACCAGAGCGGGATTCATTGCTCAAACCATAATGAATTTTATTGCCTTCACATTATACCGGTCAAAGATAGTTACGCTCGCACGATTTAGTTTTGTGACCAGTGAAAACTGTTACCGACTTCCAAATATATTGGACCACTTATTAAATTTCATAAAATATATTATTGGCACTGTTTTATACCGGCACTCTTTCAAAGATATTAGGTTTTTGAACATTACCAATTTTATGTCTTTTGAAATATAAATCTCCCGAGCACCATAAAAATTCTTATAAAAGTACCAACTAGATTACCACGGCGTGATATACTTAAGTTATTTGTTGGAATGATGATTATATTTATGATTATTCGATATATAAAGATCCCAAACTACGGTACCTTTTTAATCAGATAGAACCATCATAAGCTAAGTAAGAGCAATATGTTAATATATTATTTATTTAATTTCTTTTTATCTTTGGAAAGCGATTGTGATATATAAATTTACGAATATAGGTGTTATTATATTTATAAGTTATGAGTATTTTTACATATATGATTGATGATGATGACCAAAGTTAACGTATTTTAGTTTGAAAATGTGCATCTTTATGAAATCGATACTGTTCTCAATTTTAGTTGGAGTTATATGAGGAGAATTATGGCTAGTATTGCAAGTTTCTGTTTTGGAAGAAATCTATTAATGGTTGCTTAATATACTTTATAATATAGCCTCAGTCATAATCAACGTTTAGTTAATAACAAAGATTACAATAATACCCTTTATAAATAAAAAAGTAATTAAAAGCTTCCCGAATCCAAGTCCAAGCAACGTTCAAAACTATTTCTTTTTGTAAAGAAAATTATCCAAGACTTAGGAGGTTGCTCTGACGGAATTCCGGCAAGGCTCGGTGGACGTGATTGCTTCAAGAAATGATTACGTCTTTTATATTGTGAAATGAATGGAGCTGAGTCAATGCTTGACCATAGTAGATTGAAGATCACAAATTTAGACGTGCCGTTTTCAAAATTTGTAACAAATTACGTATATAATAAATATTGTCTATAATAAATACTGAATTACATTTCTATTATTTATAAATATGCAACCGTGGGCTAGATTTTACGCTTTGCTACTCTTTTAATAGTTGTAAGTGATATAAGAAGGAAGAATGGAAAAGATGTGAACTTTGACATTAGGTCTTTGTCTAGCAAATGCTATAAAAAACTTTTATTTTAGCAGGCGACGAGTTTACAACTTGTACATTAACTCGAATTCATCGTTCTAGTTTAAGTAAAAAAAGTACTGTATTTTTTTATTAATTTTGGAAGCAACATTATATAAAAAACATTTTGTCATAAAGTTAATTTCGTTGTAAATATTAGTGTAAAATTCATAAAATTTTCTGATTTTTTTTTTATACAAATATTTTAAACAATTGCTATATTTACGACTACTTAATATCAAGTGAAGTTTAATTTTTAAAAATTTTATTCAAATTTCAAAAAATAGCTGAGGATTTAAAAGTTACATAGGGAATTAAGAGAAAATAGATTTACCTTTCTGTAAGTTATGGTCATAAATAAAATATACAATCAAAACGACTTCTTGTTAAATATTTTAAAAATATATTTACTCTTTAAGAAAATTTCCTGTTAAAAACTTAATGACTCATACTAAAACTTATTTTTTAATGTCACATAATAGATTCATTGATTTTTATACGTGAATAAACAAAGATGTGAAAACTGTGTTCAAGATCCGGTTGGTCTCAAAATCACGTGAGATAGTGCTTCAGCAAGCGACTTGAGTGGAAATAACGGAGGTGACAAGTGGAATGTTGTTGCCACTTTATCATTTTCATATATCCTTCATGTGGAACATAAATGCTTCAGTATTAAATAGGCGGAAGTTTGTTGTCCTTTATCTATTAAAAATGTGAATTGTAAATTTATTCTTATAACTAAAGAGATGGTAGTAAGGATTATGCTGCTACTGACAAATTTGTAATAAAGACCAGACTTTAATAGTTAAAGTACAACTCTATTACATGTATTTTTTAAATAGCCTCTATTCTATTAAATATTATTATACTGCTTTCTATTATAATAATAAATACAAAATAATAATTTAATCATGAAATTTATCATTATAAATATTTTTAATGACTTTAATATCTCAGAAAAGTTAAATTGAAAAGTTGGAAATCCTTAGAGATCAGTGTACGATGCTTAGAAAGTTTTATCGGAATCCACATGAGTAGAGTTTTGGTTAATCTATTCGGAAACTAAACACTTTAAGTTCCATTGTTAAGTTAAATACAATAAATATTATTTAGTTATTATATTTAATAAACCACATCCTCATAATGAGAACAAAGCAATTCAATATTTAATATTTTTTCAATTAAAAGACAGTCTCAGAAAAAAATTATAAAGAATAAAGACTTTAATATATGCAGATACTTAAAATTTTTGCTTATAAAAATAAGTCTTAAAATACACACAGCAGGATTAACTGTCCAATATTGCTTGGTACAAATACAAGACCACTTGGAACACAGATCATAAAAAAAAAATCAACAACTCCAACATTGCAAAGATTCCTTAGCCGGTTTAAGCGGAGTTGATCCAAGATAAGCTGCGTCGTTACTGAGTTAGACTAGCGAAGATAAAGAAAAACTTTTCGATTCGAATTTGGCAGATGTAAAAAGAAAGTTACAATGAACGTAGTGCACGACGAGTACTTGCAATGAACAAATGTTTGTTACTTTCTAAGTTGGATGACATTGTTCACTAATTCAATTCTATCATGCTACGAATGTGATTTAATCAAAGACACGTCGTGTAATATTTGCAAAATCTTATGTAACATCAATTTGAGAAAAACAAATTACAGTATTCGAAATGTAAGTGGAACTAACCATAAAAATTTGAAGAGTAGTGATAACGCTTCCATTACCCGTACGTCAACCCTCTTCTAGTCGTTTTCGTTTTCACCGCTTCAATCTTTTCGCGGATATTACCCCTAAATTATGAAGACATCATTGCGGTATAATGAGTCGTTGATGATGAATGACGCTTATCATCTTGTATTGACATGTTTCATCAAACTCTTTCAACACCTACGTAGTTAAAAAAGTAAAACTGTTGCTGTTATATTCTGTGACCATGTCGTAATTTCTAAATCACCGAGTAATGAAACGCTTTTTTAATGCATGCCTATAAAAGTCTAGGTTAACTGGATTTGGACATATCACTTACTAGTTCGAAAACTACGAATCTGTTAAACACTATGTGATATTTATAAGTTTTCTAGAATATTGTATTACAGGCTGTTATGTCAGATCTATTTTTCATATTTTATTGTTTGTATCAATTACATCTAAAAAATCTGTATTTAAGAATTGCGGGTAGAGGTAATCCAATAACTTATATCAACTTTCTGGGTTTTGTGATTTTCTACACGTCACATACTTTCTTTTGTCTTCTAAATCCACTTTCTAAAATCAAAATTTTAACGATGCTATTCTTTTTTAAATAACATCTGTCAAGGTTTATTACAAAGTTGGTTTAGTTGCTGTCGTATTGTAAATCAAGCAGTTTTGATTAATTTGATATTATAAATAGATTGTTAATTAAATAATAATATCCAAATACGCCTTTTCCTTTTACTTAAATATTTATTTAAATTTAGGTTACTAAAAATCGAATAATATCTATGTTTGTTATCATGGTAACTTTCTTTTATATGGCCTATATGTGTGCTAAAATAGAATGGAACATTTAAATTTAAAAATAAGATTTAGTGCTGATAACTATGTTTCTTAAAGAAGACAGATCTACTATGCCGATTTCTTAAATTAAACATGGTGCTGCTATAATCTTTTAAGGGAGGTAGACGGAGGGCAAGGTACTTTCATAAAAATACTGAAGACGCTATGATATTATAAGCTCCCTAAAACACTCAGATCTTTTCCCCACGGACATGGAGACGCTTTATTTTATTACGAAATTTTAGATCTCGTCAGCTCTGTCATCCGATCGGCACTCGACTGCATGCCTGACAGCTACATCAAAACTTCATAGATGCCTTTACTATAGGCCGCAATTTTCAGGGTCTTGTCCTAGCAAAAAACAATTAGTAATACAATTTGTATGTAATAAATTATGACTAATAACAAAAGTCATACATTGTGTTGTGTTTGTAAAATGAAAGGCCAATTATAAATTGCGCTTTATTATTTAAAACATATGAAATAATAATAATGGCATCAATGAAACACAAAAATTAAGTACACCCACTCTAATATACATATTTTTTATTTTAGGATTACTTCGGTTACAGCAGCTATACCAAAGCCTGCAACCAGGTATGGCGACTTTTCGTATAACGAATGTAAAGCGCGTGTCCAATGCTATAGAGGTTGTCACTTTTCTTGGCTCACTGGAAAGACTAGATCGATGGAGCAATAAATACGTAGTATTGGACTGTGGCACCAAACTAGCAAAGGACACACTAATCCTGCATGTTCGCGATGTTCAACTAGGAAGACGAAACTATCACTACTTTCTCACCGGCTTGGTAAGGATTTATATGCGTTCAAATAATTAGTAAGTGATTTTCAACTAATTATTTACCAATATTTGATATTTCTACTCATATAGGTTCTGGATGATCGTTGGGAAAAAGAGGTTTCTGAATACGGTGCTATTAACATAACAGGTTTCCGACTTCTAGATTTTTCAAGGAAAGTCGTTCAAAACTTCATTGAAGTGTGGCGAAGGGACTCTATATCGGTGAGTGAGTGACTCCATTTCCATAATTTTATTAATATTAAAATACTATAATGTTAGAATAATTAATTTTAACTCATTAAAATATTTTATAAACAACATTATGGGTATAAACCCTTTAAATATTCCTATAACTTCAAATAGCTACAGAACAGCTAAACAGTAATAAATCTAACGAGAAACATTAGTACACAAGATTTCAACAAGCGATAACAAAACCAATACAATCCGAATACACCCAAGACAATTAAGTTCCCTTCTAAACGTGAAGAAAACTTAATTGAGATTCATCTCAAAAGGGTCACTAAAAACAGGGCTGTAGGTTACCATTACATATTTACGTGATAGCAATATTAAGTCGAAGAACAATTTCCTGAGGGCACGTACTCAAATCATTATGAAATTCAAATTATATATTCTGGTGTCGATGTTTCTAAACAGAGTTCTTTTAGTTTCTTGTTAACTACAATTATTACTGAGATATTTGAAATAAAAATATTTAAAAAAAAAAATATATATATATATATATATATATATTTTTTTTTTATTAAGTTTACCATAAATCTATGACGTATAAACATATTTATCTTTTACCTTAGGCACAGGCAGCCCTTATGTACGATGCTGCACAGGTTCTCGTTGATTCCATACTTCGAATGCTTAGAAAGAAACCAGACTTTCTTCGATCAAACATGAGGCGCAACAACTTTGCAAATAACTCCAAAGCTATTGACTGCAACCCAACCAATAAAATTTCTCCTTATGAATATGGCGAGAGGATTTCCAAAATTATCAAACGGGTGTGTACAATAGGTTAAGTTAATATATATATAAAAAAATCTTCTATGTGATTGAGCCTTTTAAATTATATTTGAAAAATATACTTTAATTAGTTAGTCAAAGTTTTGAAGCATTTAGCAAAATCAATAGAAAATACTACCTTACCTAATAAATAAAATATAAATATTATTTTATACATTTTCTATGCAATATTTAATTTATATAATAAAGTTATTGAATACTCTTAAATATTTAAAATTCCGTATTGCTTATGCGAATGAATGATGCCAATTGATATATACATGACTGCGAGCGAATGCTTCATTACGTTTCTGAATCGTATGTTAACTGAGTATAAAATAGAGCTTGTATCTTACAAACGGTTTGAAACCGTTTAACTATGATGTTTTGAAATAAAAAGTAAGCATTTGTTTTTATTTACAAAGAGTATGAAATTTCCGAAAGAGCAATAAACGGAATAGGTTTAAAATTTTGAACAAGCTATGTGGAAATAGGAGAGGTATAACTTGTCGTATTCCTTTGTACACCATAAATGCTGAGGGACATCTTATATTTTGCCGCTTCACAAGCGTGTTGTAGTACACTCGTGTATAGGTCTTTGTTCTTTTGATTGAACACGGAGAGGAATCCTTATTGTTCGTATAAATATACGAGAAGAACGTCTGAAATCCATAGTAATTTTAATATTACGTCGAAATAGAGAAATCAAAATTATACACGTGAATTATGATATCAAAATTTATTATTGAAAGTTGTACTACTTTTTAAAGTTGTGGTTTTATCTTATTTTGTAAGTATAAATGCAACATTTCAAGTTACATTAGGAAGAAGAATAAGTCTGTGTTACACATAAATGATACTAAACTCCGGCTATTACAAAAATCTTTTCCATGTATGTTATTAAGATAAAAAAATAATTTATTTATATATATTATTTAGACTGCTATTAAATAAAAATTTAATTTAAATAATCACTATTAGAATAAATCTTATTATCTAAGAAATAACAACAATGTTAATGTTTAAGCTGTTTTAAATTACAATTCATTTCGTACACAATGAAGATACAAACAACTTCATTAAAGTAGTTATTCCAAATAGTAAGAGAATGACTGTTTATAGAACACTGTGATTTACAGTATATTCCATTAAAACGCTCAGTATTCATATTACATCTTTATTTTTAGTGAGATATAAATTGCAGCAACATTCATGTTAAAACAATTTATATACCTGACATAACATTATGGACTCAACGAGTGAAATGATTTTCATATATTTCTCAATTCTCATAAATGTAGAAAACTATCAATTTAATTAAATGATTAGAAAACATTTTTACAATAGAAAATTTTGTTTTTTAATCACGTGAATCTTAAATCTTTTATTGAAAATAATTTTCTACATTCTAGTTTGCCTATTTAATATTTTTTTTTTTATTTATTTGTAACTACCGTTGCTTTTATTATTTTGTTTGGAGCAAAACATAATAAAAGGCTATTTAGTGATATTATGCTGTAAACAAGCTACCAACTTTTTTTTATGAATTATTTGATAATATCAGACACAACCACGTATAGGAGTTGAATATTAACGTCCGATATTAATGCATTGTTCTTTGATAAATGTGCCAAGTTGCCATTTACAGAATAATTACGCTCTAAGATTTCATTACATATGGATATAAATGTTGCATTTTTACATACACAGACAAAAACCAGAATAATCAAACATTTTAATTCTGAGTACACTATCACTGGTTATGTATCATACTCATTATTACCAAACCAAAAGTCCAATAGTTTTACAACAACAATTGGATCAAGGTATTCTCATGAAGGACCTTGGAGACATTGTTTTATTCCACAGACGGAGCTTGATGGTCTGACTGGTCTCATACGATTCACTGAGACAGGTCACCGGCGAAACTTTACCCTTCAACTTATTGAGATGACTGTTAATCGGGAAATGATTAAGGTAACATCATAACAATTTTGATTATGATTTCCTAGTTCGCCTTTTCAAAAACAGCCTTCAATGCCGAAACTATTTATACTTGTACATATTAATTGTTTGAAATTATTTTTGTTATTATTTGATTATATATAAAATGGGAAATCAGAAATATACACCTGCGATGCACTCAAAGATAGACACGATCAATTTACTTCATGGCAACTGGATTTCGTTGCATGATTGAACTTTTGAGTTGAGGTTACTTTATTTTAAATGAGGTTATTTTATTTTAATCGAAAATCGAATATAACGTGTCATTTAGTATATAACAACTTTTTTTCATCGACAATATAAAAATGAAAAAAAATATTAGCAGCCTAGGTTTTTGTAAGAAATTTGGATGTAGGATAACAGCAATTAAGACTTTAAACAGATTTTCGTCAATATTTCTATATAAAACGAGCTAGTCTCCACTTATAACACTTTATTAAAATACTAAAGTTCGAGTAAGAGTAAATATCAAATTGCTTACTTTAATTTTGTATTACATTGTATACGATATTTATACTGTAAATATTTACATACATCTATCTTATAAGATTTGAAATTTAGCTGCTATTAATTTAAGAAACATATGTTAATAAAGATATTTAGAAGAAAGTAAATGATTCTTATTTTGTACAGATTGGAACGTGGTATGATGATAGAGGTCTGATACCAGTAAAAACCAAATTGCCAGGTTTAAAAGAGTTGGGATTTTACGATCGAAACAAAGTCTACATAATGTCCACTATCGCTGAAGATCCGTACGTAATCATAAACAACGAATACACAGATCAGTCTTCGAAATTTACTGGATTTTGCGTTGATTTGGCGTACTTGGTGTTAGAGAAATTAGAGATCAAATGTAAGTAGTAAGAAATACCCTAAATTCTTTTAATATCAAAATAAAATTTTACATATAATTGCTGATGATATTTAGTTTCCACATACGAAAGATTAAGATTCCGTCTAAGTTTTTAGTCTACAATATTTTCCATTCTTTTTCTCTCGGTCAAAATATGCCAAAATTGTAATTGTATAATTATAAATGAAACACTAATTATTAAATATTTATACTAATATGTAAAAAAGATTTAGCCTAAAGTTGTTCTACATCCCTTATTCACAATTTAACCAAGATAAAATATAATTATTATTTTGCTCTCAACATAACTATTGCTGTCTTCATCTTTTAAGGGCCGTTTCTATTTAAAATATTGGCAACGGTATTGCAATTCCACTTCGTTAATTCATGTAATAGCAGACATCAGAGATATAAAACTGCTGTCAAAATTATAAAAGCATTAAACCACCAATTATATAACATTAATTTGAATAGCTAATTATAAATATTATCAACATATTAACAAATATATGTACAAATGAGCTTTCAATGAATACATTTCAATAGCTAATTCTAACATATTTGTTTTAATATACGAAATAAATCAGAATCATTATTCGAAATATTGCAATTTATTTTCATTACACTGTGCTCATTTCAAATAATATGAGTGATTTGATAATATTCCGGTTCTTATCCGGACATTAAGATCAGGACAAAAATTAACGTTATCTTCGATATAAGTAACTCACAATTATTCAAATTTTGTTGTAACTGTGGTTGGTACATATATTATTTTTTTCAGTTGAGATACGTCTTGTTAAGGATAGAAAGTATGGAGCTATCAACACAAAACTTCCTTCTGGATGGGACGGTCTCGTTGGAGAACTTGTGCGCAAGGTATAAATAATTTTATTTTTATTAAATCACATATTTTTTTGGAATGGTGAAACTTAATAAAAATCATAATATTTTGTTAAATAATACTAAGGACTTTTTTTATTACAATAATTATAAAAATATAACTAAATAAAAGCTTGTAAATAAAATTTCTGCAATCATATAAAGTCCAGACAGTATTAAAGTTCACATTTAAGAACTATACTAAATTTTTGTATCTTAATCCATTCTAACAATTTTACAAAAGAAAATGTTCATTTAGACCTCGGAACAACTAATATAAAAATATATTTTATGTATTGTATTAGAAAACGTCTTACGGTATATATTATAGTAACACGTGTCCAAACCCTATAAATTTTATTAACATTTGTTACATAATAATTGCTGTTCAGAATGTTACATTCTTTTATTTTATCTTAATGTTAGGTTAAAAATGTTTTATTTGAAACATCTTAAATCTAGTGACAACACGTTTTATGTAAAAACATGTCTCGCTTTTATTTAAATGCTTTGGAACAACTTATACATTAATTAAATATTCTATACCGATTACTATTCATTCCTTTTGAAATGAAAATAATATTTCCGTTTTTATTCGGTGTTATGTCAGCTTTTTGACAGCTTAACCAACATTTCAATTACTTTGACAGACAGATACTCGTTTCTCTTCACTCTAAAGAGATTGCTGCAAAGTAATCGAAATGTCAGGTTAAAAATGTCGATAAATGAGAGTTAAACCCTGGAAAAGATCACATATATAACTTTTTAAAAACTTTAAAAAAAAATATCGTCTATTTGAAAATTTCAAATATAAAATTTTTGTTTCCGTCGTTATACATACTTATGATTATTTTTTTTTTCTTTACATTTTCGTCGATGTTATTTACTTTTTTATTTAAATGGCAGCATAGACGTCCCTAGCGTCTGTTTGCATCAGCAGTTTCCATCGTGCTGCTTAAAAGTCTACTCTTTCACAAAGCACACGTCACTTAAACCGTGTCAATGGTATTTGTAACTGAAACCTCCTAAGAAATTCATAGTACGAAGTACCCCGTTTATAAGAAGCTTCAATATGAATGTGAGATAGAAAATTACTTTCTTTTTTAAGTATTTCTTTTATTTTTATTAAATGTATTTATATAAACCTTTTGTTTATTAATCTTAATAAAATAAATTGATTGATTAGAATTTCAATAGAGAAATGAAAATTCTTATTATTTAATGTTTGGTTTGAACTTAAAAGGATTGCCAATCTGCGCTATCTAAGGCATACAGTTACTTAGAACTACATAGATGCTAAAGAGGTGAGATGAGTTAGAAGTGATGATTTTTTAAAAGGATACAGATGTTGGTTTTGCTGATACTATGAAGAAATAGATTAGCAATGTCCCCAAAATTATAACAATGAATATTTTTTGAAGAACGTTTAATAGCTGCGTTCTAAGAAGATCATTAATATACAATTTGGTTTATTATTTGAAAAATGAGATTTGAATCTTTCTAATCTAATTCTGGATCATAAACCTTCAAGCTCTCTGTGATACTATACACAAGAAATGATACTTTAAATGCATTAGAGTTTTGAAATGCAAAACAGAATAACCTAGTGTTACGATTTAAGTCTTTAAAGGAATCCAGTTTTTATGCTATTTTGCTTCCAGCAACTTACAATCTTATAACTGGTATAATTATTTCATCTTATGTTCGTAATTTTCGTTTTTATGTATCTTTAAATATTATAATAATACGTGTTCGTCAACAAGCCATCTACTTTGATTAAAATGGAATACATAAAACTATGTATGTATTTGTTTATTTATTTATTTATTTATTTATGCATCAAATAAGCACCTATTTTAGTTCCATAACCTTTTCTTTCATGTTCTACATTTATGAAAAAAGTTGCCTTGAAAGTATAAAATTCTATTTTCATGAGATTTGTGAAATTCTTATTTGTAGACATAAACACTTACTAATATTTACCAAAATAATTTTGCCATTATTTATTAAATATTCGATGTATAGTTACAATTCTAACGTAAAATATTATACTCAAGGCCTACGATGTGTGTCACTTGATATCACAATTTCCATAAGAGCGAGTCCGTATTCGTCAATCGATCAAAACGTACGTAATATATTCATGTAAGATGGTTTAACGCTATTGGATTATTGTGTGATATGTATATTTATTATTGTTTGAAAATAGATTTTAGGTTAAATTATTCTGTGAATGATGTCTTAACTGTTTTTAACTTATTTTTCATATTTAGGAAGCAGATTTAGCTATCGCACCGTTGACTGTTACATTGGAACGCGAAGGGGTAATTGATTTCAGCAAGCCATTTTTATCGTTTGATGTCAAGTCTAAGAGTAATACACCTTTCAGTACAACTTTTAGTTTTTTTCAACCGCTCTCAAAAGAGATATGGGTAATTATATTATATGTATATTTTTTAAATTAATTTTTAGTTAGCTTTAAAATTTGCTTTGTGTGATTGATATTTTAATATTTTTGTTTTTCATTGTATCTAATTAGTTAAGTATCTAACGTTTAATTTTTTTTTTAATTTTAGCTCTGCATCATAGGAAGTTTTTTTGGTGTTAGCTTTTGCCTGTTTCTTGTTTCAAGATTTTCTCCTAACGAATGGCGTGTAATGTCTTTTACGGATTCTCATACAACCGAAAATAACGAGGTTGCAACAACTAAGGTATTTCTGATATTCTTTTTTGTATTCTTAAGATAAACCAAGTAATTAATATTATTTATCTAGAGATTTTAGCCAACAGTATTTGCTATTACCAATATTTAATTTAAAGGGAATATACAATTTTAATAACAATACTCTTCTATAATGAAAAAATAATTTTCAATGCTAAAACATTCAAACTTCTTTCAATGTTACAGACAACGGTTGTAAATGAATTTAATTTATGGAATTCTATGTGGTTCTCTCTCGGTTCTTTTATGCAACAAGGCAGCGATATCGCACCGAGGTGAGTTATATAAATATACTAGTTTTTGTACGTGGATTCGTCCGCGTAAATTTCAAAGTTAGAAATGTAAATCTGACCCGGCGACCTTCATACCGCGTCGAGTCGAATCTTTAATTATTTTTTCAATACTTATTCCGCTATTCGGTTAACCAGGGCCAGCTAGAAGGATAAAAAAAGCATAATAAGTCAATATATAAACATTATATGGCAGCTGAAATCTATTAATAATCAAATATAGACAAATATTGACATCAATATTTATATGAAACTTATGGAGAATGCGTTTCAAGGTCAGCCAGAGGTTCCGGGAAAACTACGAGGCTTAATTGGACTTATTTTATAATAAAAAATACATAGCTAAAACTTATAACGTACACCTAAGACTATATGATTAAACCGATGTTATGATAGCAGTGCCATTCCATCTCTCGTGTGGCATCAGGAATCTTCTGGTTCTCGCGGCTAGGTGTTTTTTCCGCGGATTCAACAACGTGACTCGTATGAATTTTTATCCATTCAATGTTGTTGCCCCGGTCTTGTTTTTTCATTTCCAATACGTTGCGCGTACGTAACTGATACTAACAACATATTTTTTTTTAACATCCCAGAGCCTCTCAACTAAAACTTAAACTTTATGGTATGGTATTAAAGTGACTGTGAAGTATTTTTATGAATCTTTTATATGGGAATATAGAAAGGTCTTGATTTTAGAATTATCAGACAATTATTTTCTCCGTAAAAACCTTCTTCGAACTTCGAAGAATATTCTAAAAAAAGAATTAACGAAATCGTTTCAGCTGCTCGAGTTATCTTAGTTAAACCGAAAATTAAGTAATTCATTTTTAGGGTTGATTATAAGGGTTGAAAATTTAGCGTTGTATGTATTTTTAAATGCTGCGTCATAAAAAAAGTCTAAAAAAATAAGAATATAAAATTAAGAGGTCGACTACCCTTAAAATTTAGGAGAATGTAAAAAAATACACAATAACAAAATTTCATGAGAATCAGTCAACCCGTTTCAGAAAAAGTTAACTACAACCACCGCGACACAAGAATTATATTTATTAGTTAGGTACATATATGTATATTTTATTGCTAATATAATTTACGGTTAACCTGTAATGAAGTTTCTTTTATAGGTCGATTTCTGGGAGAATTGTTGGTTCTGTATGGTGCTTCTTTGCTCTAGTTGTGGTTTCCACATACACAGCAAACATGGCTTCATATTTGACAATAACGCGTATTAACGAACCCCTTCATGCTTACAGTAAAGTTACGAACTGCCCCGAGGTTTGTATCAATGTACATAATGTGCTCATAAGGGAACTTTTTTTTACTATTCTTCCTTTTAGGATCAAGTACCTAAATATATTGAAGAACCTGATGATACATGGATGGGATTTTTATCAACTCAATCCTTTTTGGGTGAAGAAAAGAAGAAACCATGCGAAATGTTGGTGTCCGTTACACAATCTGGAATAAAAGATTTCGCTGTAGCTTTTCCAAAAGGATCTAAATTACGGTAAGGATATTTTATTTTTCAGGCATTTGCGAATACAGCGACTTCTGAAAATATATATTTTTTTGTTATTAACCAGCCTTTGCGAATATTCTGTGCGTTGATAAACTTGTCTCGGACGATATTTCTGTTTGAGTTTGAGTTTAAGGCTTTCTTTTTAGGGATGGTGTTAATCTCGCTCTTCAAGCTTTACGAGATAGTGGCGAGCTACAAGCACTTGTACGAAAATGGTTCATTGACACAAAATGTGCTGTTGATCATGAGGTAATAAACATTAATATAATATATATTTAAGTGTGGCAAGTTAGTAATTATTTCCATTTCTAGGTTCACGGCACTTCACTGAGCTTGAATCAATTTGCTGGACTCTTTTATATCTTAGTCGCAGGATTGGGCATGGCCCTAACTATTGCTTTATTGGAATTCATTCAACATGGACGTTCTGAAGCTGTTCGAGCAAATATTTCTTTGAGGAAGGCGCTAAGAGACAATGCATCTCGTAATGCACGTTTGAACCAAGAAACACCACCACGTGAACAACGAGAAGAAACGGATCAAATGGATTGGAATGGTGGAGGCTTTGCTGGAGTAAGTATCTTATTATGTGAAAAATATGTATCTCATATTCTATTATAATACCACTTAGTAAAAGTTGTAAAATATTTCACAACCAAACTGTTTTAAATGAAAGGGAGAATTAACCTCCAAAGATATATAGACAGTATCCATAATCTCTAAAAAGTAGAATACATATAGTTAGATCCTTTAGTTACAACTTGAAATCACTTTTGCATTATCATATTCCTCATTTACCAGTGACACTTGATGTCCAACAAACACGTCATACTATTGTTTTATTGTAGGTAATTGTAATTTATAATATTTTCGTATAACCCAAGTCAATTGGTATGTATATTATAATTAAAAAGTATACCTAGAGAAAAGAAGAACGAGAAAAAATTACTATACTGGCGGTAAAACCTACATGTAATCTGACTGCATTTTGTATATTTGCTGGCTCGACCGGGGAAATACTACCCTCTCACAGAATATCAACGTGTAAAAAGCGTTTTGCGCTGCCTTTCATTGTTTGAATGAGAGAGCCGATTGCCCTACTGTTAACTATATCTTTTCTTCTCTCCAAAGGTTAATATGTGCGGTGGCCCACTGTCATTTATCAATTTAAACTCGTCCTGAATGGTTGAGCGTACTTTATTTACACAGAGTCCAGGGAAATCGTATGAAACCATGAACCCGTTTCTTTTCATCATTTTTCTTAGTATCTGAAAATCTGCCATCACCACCTAGAGACGTCGAAACCAACCTTATTATTCTTGAGTTATACCCAAATATCATATAAACCGTGTCTTCACCGTCCCAAATACAGACATTTCTGAAGCGGGCCGGGATTTGTCTGTATTTTAAGTAAGCTATTTGTAATCAACTCTTTGACAACCATTTCACAAGGCCGTTTATCACTTTTCACTAGCTTATGGTGTAACAGAGATAGTATCAGAATACATCAGAGTCACTGATGTTGATGACTGCTATTCCTCTTTGCTGAACCGTCCTCTGATTGAACACCCAGACTTTTACCAGTTGTCCCTCAAATCACCTTTCGACTGTTCTCCTCCTGTCCTGTCTTTTTAGACTCTTCCCAAAGTTGTGGAAGGAATGTTCTGCGAGCCCCCTTTACAACCAGAAATTTGAACTTCTTTGTCCTCTCTTTGCTTTGAATTCAACTCTTGCGTAGTGACTTAAACTCTCGAGACATCCAGTCTCGCGACAGTCCATTAGTGTGAATGAAATCCCTCCTATTTTACTAAAGAGTTATGCTGAGAGTTGACTTTCGTGTTAACATACATACCCTTACTCTCCTTTACCATAGAAATGGTTCCGCTATTGTGTTATCTTATGTCCACTCCAATGTTTCCAAGAATGGTGACCATACCAGATCCAATGACAATCGAACTATAGGCGTATCTTTGTTGTCAAAGGCGATGGAACGAATTAACAATAATACACTTTTGGATTACTTTGAACAAAACCAGATTATTGGTGACTGTCACAATAGTTTTCGTCTAGCCCCCAGGATCTTCTATAATATCAAACTTATGGATTGGTTGAAGTTATGGACAACAATGGAAAAGCTTTGGCAGTCAGCCTTTTTATCACGAGGGCCTTATATTAGGCGTCATACAAACCTCTTCTATCCTTCTATATAAGCTACCATCCTACATACCAATCCAGGTAAAGCGCAGTTGGGATGGTAACCCAACTGCGCTAACCAGCTTTTTTGATTGGACACCAAGATCGTTGTTAACAGATTATGCCCGGAACCCATGCCTACTAACTTAGGAGTATTAGTGCATCCTGCGTTTGATATAAATAATCGATAATAACCATTTACTACTCTAGGGATCGTCTGCTCGTTGGACACTTACGGCATATAAAAAGAAACGAACCGACGAACAAACTTAATCCTCTTCATAAATGCATTTAAACATAGCATGACTATATTAAAATACAAAATATGTAAATATATTGGATAATGTTGAGTAATGTTTCATATAAATAAACTTAAAATTTACTTTTAAAAAAGTAATTTAACAGCAATCATAAAGTTGGAAGCATGACATCAAACACAAATTTATGCTATGAAAACTTCAACTAGAACTAGAAATGTGCTTTATGATTCTATATTAAAACTTTTTGCTCAAAATTTATTCGTACTTCTATTATATGACAGTATAAAGTTGAAATTAAAAACGACATAAATGTTTGCAAATATTTGATTAATAAGAATAAATGTTATTATGCATCCTTTAGATATAATTTGCCGAGTGAGTCGGTACTTAAAGATTAAAATTGGACCATATCTTACACTTCATTAAAAGTTACCCTTTATCATGAAATCTGTTTACCTTGAAACAAATAACGTATGTTTTTTTTTTGTTATCATACTTCTTTTTTCAACAGTACTACGCTTCGGGTCAGTCTGGTGTTCAGGAGGAGACTGCTTTACACGGCAGTTTTACACAAGTCTGATCTTCGTCTCGGGACTGCACGCTAAGTGCGTCCCGCTCTCGACAGATCATGTCGAGCGATGTGGATCTTTACCAGCTATAAAGTGGTAATTAAATACTTCATGGTTGTTGCTATTTACAAAAACTATTTTTTTTTTACTGGCATTAACCATATGAAAGAGTCCATAAAATATGATATTTTGATATAAATCAAACTGAAATTATCATGATTAAAAAAAAACAAAGGTACTTCTATTAAAGTAACAACAACTATGAAATATATTGCTACGCTGAGTGCTGATGAATAAAAAGTAGATATGAGATTGAAACTACAAAACAAAAGTATTAACAAATCAAAGCAAAATGTTTCATTCGCAAATAGCTTAAAACGTCAAGCGTAAGGTTTTACTGAAACTAAATAAACAGTGACTTCTTGTTATTCTTAGTTTCACGTTTTATTACTTTTGAGTATAAAGGATATCGATTTTTATGTAAAAAAAAGATTGTATATAACATATTGTTATTATTTTAAACTTTTTAGAAATGGTAAAATTAATTTAAATACCCAACAATATTCTATAAAATATGTTAAAATATCTTAATGAAATAGACGTTGGCATTTTACAAAATTTTGTATATTATTTAATTAAAAGTGCATAAATTTATTTATACTTATAGCAACAAAACAGGAAAATTCTAATAATTTTGCTGGTAGCTAAAACAATGTAAATTTTAATGAGATCTAAGACTTTCGCGAGTACTGATTCCTTTAAATGACTCAATATTGTTGAGATTACTACGCGTGTTTTATTATTTTAAAAACTACATACTCTCGACGTTTTGGTTACTTTGCAGTAACCGTGATAACAGCAAACGAGATGTGATCTGTGTGTATAGTTTTTTAAATAATAAAATACGCGTAGTAATCCAAAAAATATTTGTTTCATTGAAATGTAAATTTTGTTAAATTTCAACCAAACTAACAATTATATGATAAAAAATCATAACAATATATCAACGTAGATGATGTGTATACTATACATATATTATATAATTTACAAATGGTTATATTACGTACTATATAATATGATATAAAAAATTATTTAATATATATTTAAGGGAAAGGTCACGACAATGCAAGAAATTGTATGCATGATTCGATTTAAAACAGAACGATACTTGTGGTGAACATCAAATTCTTAAAAAACCATCAACTTGATAAAAGAGAATGTGTCGTGTTAACGCTGAAATTAGTGATGAGGAGTATTATTTAAATATAATTGTAAATTTGAAGTATTCTTTTAGTGTTAATAAGTAGTATACCTTAATTCCCAATTACTATCGGATCCTACCAAGTAGATGTCGTCAGGGTCTCTTAAAATTATATGTTTAGGGGTAACTTCGATTAGTAATATTTAGGTAGTTCTTCGAATATGTATGTAAATTGCGAATTTATAATTTATATCAATACTTAAGGAATTGCATGCATAAGTTATCGTCTTATATCAGTTATAAATTATTAATTCGGTTAAACCATTTTATTACATTCCGGGGTTTTAACAGGTGAAGTCTAGATTTTGCTTATTATGATTTCACATTGTGAATCTAAATTCTTGTATGATATTAAAATTAAAAACGCTAAGTCGCCCATTACTAACATAAAAAACGGTGTTACATGTCAACATTATCTCAATATAAATTGTTCTAGTATACATATATTAATTATTAATAATATTAAAATATCTCACATAAAGTAACAGGATACTTAAAAGGTTAATATTAAAAGTAGTCGTTAAGGTAGAAAATTTATTGTTCACTACCCTTAATACAAGTTTACATCGTGAAAGTGTACACATACGAGGCGTGTCTGATAGTTCATTCATAAATCTTCCCCATGTTATTACTAATGCAGGTTTATTCATGAAAAATTGGAAACACTCCGTAGGTAGTGTGACGATGCAAACTTGAGGTTAGCATACGAGTTAATGTTAAACGTAACCAATATTGGAGTTTTTAGAAACTAACTAACATCTACAGGTCTTCTTACTTAGATAATATATGTAAGGTCTGAAAACACTTAACTGTACCTATAATATAGGAGCGGCTTCGAATTTTTAACTTGCAAATTATAAAACTTTTAATATTATATCTCCTTACTTGGGTCTATAAGGAGATATAATATTCCCTGATTATAGGTCATAGAAAATGTTGCCAATAAGTCTAGACACTTTTAATGCTTTAACATTTAGTCTTTTATTATAATTCACAATACTTACAGTTGATGTTAGTTCATAAGTAGCTAAATGTTTATAAAGGTATTAAATTGTAATTATATATAAGTAAATAAATCTACAAGGTGAAATTGAATTAATATGATTACTAATCATAATTTGGACTAATTTAATCTAATAAGCCCATAAGTAAATTAAGCCATTGCATTGCTTTTTCCTTTGTTAATACAAGGTCAAGGTTGATTGAGTATTTTTATGCCAATTAGGTTTGTTTTTATACTTTTATTATATTTCCGAAAGTATACGAATTGTTTCATAAAGTGACTTGTGAACTTTCATTCCTTGGAATCTGTCATTGTTGAATTAAAAAAAATGGCATATTATGACATCTTTATATCTTTCGCGTTGAAAATAGACAAATTGTTGTCTATGTCAAATTAAGCTATTAAATAAAAGATAAAGCTCAAGTTAAATTGTATATTGCAATTTGTTAATTAATTCCAATTGCACACTGTAAATTTACACCAACAAATATTAATTTCATTGTAAGCCTTTTCGTTTATTTATGTTGTTGTATTTTTTGGGCTTATTAGCAATTAAAAAAAAAACCTGTTCGATTTTTATCGTATATAGGGAATCTTTTAGATGTTGTGTATTAATTATTAATAGATATTATATAAGAAATCGCCAAAGGCACTAATACTAGAAACTCTCATATCAAGAAATTCAAATTGCAAAGCTGTTTTCGAGGCAGACACTTTTATTTCTTCCCTAAATGTTTCTGTTTTGGATTTTTGTTATAAATACCACTATTTAATGGTCATAATTTATTATTAAGCTTCCGTCCTGAAAAGCTTTTGTCTAACAGTTTAAAACGAATACCTGTATAACGGTATTGTTTCCAAAGAATACTTAGAGAATTGTTATTTATCAATTAACTAAGACAATGATCACATTGAAGTTAATTTTGGATATTATTTACTAAGTAATTTATTTAGTGGCTTTGAAGATGTATAATTGTGCGTGAAAAGGAAATAAGATTGTTTGAATTTTAAATGAAATACGTAAGGTACGATTAATATTGTAGTTATTTGCAGGAATTTAATAAAATATTGCCAGTGTGGCATTAAAATCGACGCTGTGATCGATCGAAAGTAAAAGTGCCAAAGTTGAAAATAAAATTTAGAAAAGTTTAGAAGGTAAACTAAAGTAATTATCAACATTATGGGTAGGTATTGAATTGGGAAAATGTGCGGTCGCATCCGTCCGTCACAAAAGGCTGAAAAGTATTACATAATCGAAAGTGATGCGTTTTTATTTATTAATAATGCAATGTGTAATTGGCCTATCGAAATTAAAATATTTTTTTTTATTTAAAAGATATCAGCAAATTTTAATTAACAGGATTGAATTAAAATGTGGCGGCCGCACTCTTGAGGCGCGAAGCATTGAGAGCTATTATTCTAACAAATCATTAAATATTGTTCAATTGTTAAGGAATACATCTGGAAGCCCATCCTATATTTACTCAGTTATTATAGGTATATAAAAATACTCTATTACTAAGTTTAACATTATTCTTCAAATGACTGATTTACATAATCGTGTTTCATTGATTAATTTAGGTTTAAGACATACTATATTTTAATATGTTAACTATTGTTAGAATAGGGGAGAAGCAATGTATGTATATGAGATTATCTTCGGATATTCAGTCTGCAGTAGTTCAGTAATGCAGAAAACACACGGTATCATGTTACGCGACAATACACTTGTAAACATGGTATAAAGCCTATCCACGTAGGAGACTTTGGCCGCGCGATGACTTTCACGTGCTACCTTTAAAGTTCTCAATGCAGCTTAAAATTCGAAAACATTAAGGTACCTTTAGGTAATAAATACTTTAACTTTACATTTCAAATTAATTTCTCAAAATACTTAACCAAAGTGAACTTGAAAGAATGTCTTAAATAGCGTTACGCTTAATACTAATACACGTTTTCAGTAAAGTAATAAATTTAAGACACCGGATATATTGATAGGCTTAGACAAAATATGTAGTTTATTTTCAAATATCTCAATATTATTTGTTTCTATCAATATTCCTATAATTTTAGAAATTAATTTCTTTACGATAAAAAACAATAATAAGTAGCAGAAGACCACCCGTTAACTTTTGATTCCCTTCAAGTGACGAATTTTGTTGTTTAGGATAAATCGCTAATATACAATGAAAAATAATTTTCAATAAGATGCTTTGAAATCAGTTCACTGTATATTTTTAAAATAATGAAGTACATGAGGACACTGTTAGATATCTAACGAAAATCATTTTCCCCCATGTGTAGCTTTTTCTGCAACGATAATATTTATACGTTACAGGTGACAAAAACCAAAATGATACCTTTTACTAAGAACTACTAATGGAATTTTTTGTTATGCAATTACTGATATATCAGTTTCTGTTTTTTAAGTCATTTATAAAAAAGTTTTAAGCCATTTATAAAAAAAATAATCATAAAAGCAATTACAAAAAGTGCAACCAATAGTTTCAACTTATTTTTTCTATTCAAGTTTAACAACAGCATTATGATATTATATTTTCGAATGCTTTCCTTTAAGAGTCTTATTATTACTACAAAGTCTAATGATTAGTAAATGATTGTTAAATGACCATATTTTAATAAAATGTAAACACTTCGACTTACATCTCAGAGCACTCAAATTCACTAAGTAGTTCAATAATAATTAATCACAAAATTGATTCCATTGTTTTTTGAAGTATACTTGAACGTTAACGGTGTGAAAATGAACGGAAAAATTCAAATTCATCATATGATTGATTAATAGTGGTGGTTAATCTATTCTTAACAAAAAATAAAAGTTTTCTTAATTATATTTCTCTAAATATTCTTGTGGCATGTGCTGTCGATGTAATTCGAACCGTGTCCATAGATGAACACTCATTGTAAACTTACACCCTATCTATATATTTATAGATGTGTTACCGCATATTTACATAGTATTAAGATAATTGTATTCAAAAGTCGAAAGCATACATCAATGTTTGTTATAATAAATATATAAAGAAAAAATGTGTTCCTATTATTTTAAACAGCAAACTAAAATTAATGTTCCTTTTCAAATGTTTTACAAAAAAATATCTTGTAGTCTGCATAATACAATACCTCTGAAACAAGTTGTCAGCAATGTATTTTCTTATAGTGACGTATCTAAAAATTAATCCGCAAATGCTCCTCCAGAATCCGACATTGAACTATTTGAAAAGAAGTTGTTTGTTCCAATTTAAGAATGATCTACCTGAAAAAAATAGTTTATTGGAGTTTTTTCCCTAAACAATATATTGAGTTTTTTTACTATGCTGTCGGGAAATAAAAGACTGTTCCCGCTAAAAAATATTTTATGATTTTTTTCTTTTCCTTTTATTATCTGAATTTCTGCTTTATCAGAATTTTATTGTCAAATAATTGCTTCCCAAATCTCCATTAAGAATAACACTTTTAGTTCTTATTTTTAAGATGTCCATGATTTTATATAATTAAGCAGAAAATTGTGATAACCGATAATATTTGAAGCTAGAATTGAAAATATATCTAGCCTTTTAAATGAGCATAATAAATAAACTTATTATACCTGTAACATGAATCTAGGTGAAGCAATTTATTGTGTATTCTCTTTTATTTTGCTCAGACTTTTATAAAAATTAAGGTTTTAATTTTTCATGATAAAATAAAATACATTTTTAATACGCCACTTATTGTACTATATTATGCGACCAATGAATTCGATAACAGTGCTTTTTCATAATTGATTTCAATAGATTTTAAAAACCGATTTCCATTTATAAAAACTATTAATATAACTTCCGTCTCTAAGAGGCTTAAAATTACGCTGCATGTACAATGATTCATTAATCGGCTTTGGTGCAAAAAACCGAATTATTATCCTTTATTTTGTTAAAATTTTGAACTTCCTGTACAACGTCTATTTGGTGAATTAAAAAATTATAATAAAACAAATATACGATTTCCTCTAACATCTAATATACGAGTACAAACGATTTTAACACGCTTTTATTAGTTTACGCTAATCTTCGAATGCACCAGAACAAAATGAACAAATGAGATCTCTGTTGATGTAGGTACTACTTTACTTCTTCGTGATTACTGCTTTACGTGATTAAAATAACTCGCTTATTAACATCATAGAAAACTTGTTATTTTTGAGTTTTATAACAAGCATATTTAATAATCAAAGAAAAACCTAAAAACAATTCTATACAGTTTAAAATGGATTAAATTCCTTGGGGTATTAAAATGATTAAAAATTCTTTTAACTAATATATTAAAATGTAGATTCACTTTTTAAGACTTAACAAACAAAAGGAATATCTTTTCAATAATACTTTTTTGCAGTTGACATCAAAAAATTCAAATTAAAAATATATATATGTTCATATTTGAGCCTACGAATGGAAGAATAAAAATATTTTTAACACTGTATAGATTACACTTTATAAGTAAATTGTTAAATATTTAGATATCATTTGATATTGACTTGCTTTGTTATACCAAAAAAAAGAGCAATATTTCTATGGAAGGAAATATTTTTTTTAATAATTCTTTTCATAGTTTTCTTACAATTGGACGATACAGAAGCATCGATCTTCGCGAGCATATAATCAACCAACTTCAAAATAGGGGGAGGTTATCAATTCTTCTGTATTTTTTTATGTTTATCACCTAATAACTTTTGAATTTGAGCAAATTTAATGATTTTTGAAAGCAGGTGCTTTCTGTTTGGCCAATTTGGTCCAATTCTGACAATGGCAACAATGAGAAAACCATACAGGTCTAAAATTAGCATTAAGTATGTATGGGGCATATGAACGACTGACCTCAACGCCAACCGATTTCGATTTGTTCATATTTCAGGCTAGAAATCCCAGATAGTCTCATAATGATTACAACAACATCTGATTATTAAATACTGAAAAAATTAAGAAAAATACTTAAAATGTGCAGGCATACGTAATGCACATTAAGGAATGGCATTACTTAAAGTGTATTATGCGTAACCTTCAATGTCGGAAGACAGATTTTGCAATATTGTTGTTAACTGACTTTAAAAGAGGAGGTTCTCAATTCGTCAGAAATGTATGTGTCCGATTTTGCGAATACTCCTGGACCGATTAAAGTGCCTATACGTATGTGCACTGGGTTAGGTTTTTATAATGGGATTAATTGAAGGACATGGGAAACTTGAGGTAAACAAAGGTGGGAAATCAATTCTTTTTATATAAATGCGCATTTGAGAAAGTTTTTTCACCTTTTTCGGATGACTCTTGAAGACGTCGTGCTGTATTTCTTTCTCTATCACGCTTCAAACCCTATTTTTTGTCAATTTCAGACTCTTATCCTATACTTTTCTTATAAAAGATACACGTATGGTAGGTCTTCCCATCTTGAAACAGCTACACTATTCTGTGTACCTACTTTATAATAACACTAATAGTCAAGTAAAAAAGTTACTTAATTTTTTTAATATTTTTTATTTTATTCGAAAAATAATTGTTTTTTTTTTTTTGTAAAATGTCTTAATTACTTAAGTAACCTATTCGTAAAATACAATAAAATTTAAGAAAACTCTTTGCAATCAATGTTTCAAACGACACACATCACTATTCATTCTTACTAAACTAGTAATTTGCGATCTCTTTTTGATTGAATATATTTTTCATATGCCGCGGGTACTTAAAACAATATTTTTAAACTATTGACAAAGTGGATTTTATTTTTTTCGTATTATGAAAGTTATTGCTTTAGCGACAGACGTCGAATAAGTAGGAAATTATTTAGGTCCAATCATTCCAGTTTTGAATTATGCAAAGTTGTAATTTTATCGTAGCTGGTGCAATTGCTTCATTTATTTGCATTTGTAATTACTTAATTTATCTTAAAATTTAACAAAATATTTGTCTCTATGCTTACAAACAATTTAAATTACTTTAGTTCAAAAACACTTGACAGTGGGAAATCGGTTACTTAAATAATGGTGTCAGTCGATCCTTGACTACAGCTTTGTTCACAAAGAGGTCTATTTTACACGAAATAAATCTTGCAATTATTAAACCTAATAATAAATTTGTATTAAATTACAAAGTTTAAATTTTTGCTGGTAAAGTTATTGCTTTATTACTTCCTTTTATATATACAAATTTATTATGTGAAAAAAACTTTATATTTTATATTTTGTGCCTTATATATTGTTAGGAATTATTTAAAAAAAAACTCCATTAACAAATATATAATATTTATAAGAATAAAAATAATATAAATGATTACTAAGAATTTTTCATGTACTCATCCATCTCGTTGGCACATGATCATGATTGCTTAAAAGTAATCTTAACCTCGGGAACATCCAGAAATAAAGTTGTAGAAAACACTTGATGTCCGCTATAGTAAAATTAGTTTCGAAAAACCATTATAAAGATATAATTTAAAAGACCTATAGATAGTAAGGATAATCATTAAAATTTTAGCTATTCCATTAATAATTTCTAATAATAGCTAGTCGATAAGAGATTGTTTGACGTGTTATGACGCAATACTTGTGAGCAGGTATGGGCAAATGGTTGTTGAATATTGATACTGGAGCATGCTTGAAATGTTCCAGTTCGGCCTCCGCTGAGCATCACTGACTCATTTCTGAATTTATTGAAAATTCTCCGAAGCAGTGTGCATTCTAAAACAGAACATTAAAAATAAGACAGAATTAGTTTGAGAAGTTAAGGTTACATTTGCTATTTAGGTATTAGCAAGCTCAGATTTTTTTTAATTTGAGGGTTATTGAATTATATGACTATGTAATCACCCATGCCAAAACAAAGATTTAGTAGTTCGACAGTATTTTTTCTCTATTTATGAGTCTTGAGAATAATGTTTTAAAATAAGAAAAAAGTATATTTTTTTATAAAAACACATATATTTAATTTATACCTATGTTGTATCATTGGAACGGTGTGTAATGAGAGAGAAAGATATTAAGCGAATTGATCGATTCAAAAAAAATTAAAAGAATATCAGTAATATCGAAAATTAAACAAAGAATTTTTTTTATAATAATGGCCCATCAAAGTGTCGTCGAGTTAAGTGGGGCTTTTAAACGATCGTTGCCTCTGTAGTGAGCTTACTCTCCAGATTTCCCTCCAACAGATATTCATCTGTTATCATGATTAGGATGCAAACTTGTGTGAATGACCCTGTTATTGACTCGTTATTTATTATTTTTCAAAAGATAATGAGTTTTGATGGCATTCATAAAAAGTGAAAAAGATGGCAATAATGTGTAAATTTTAACAAATATTAAAATAAGCACGTGACATTGTACCGTTTTCAAATAATAAATCCCAAATGTATTTAAAAGGTTATCATAGTTTTGCAAGCAATAATAATTAGTTTTACAACTATGATGATGCTGCACTACATTGAAAATTAAAATTGTTTTTAAATTTTTTTGTTTTAATCAAGTAATTTAAATAGCTTTCAATGTTTAACAACAATCATGATAATTGTATCTTATGCGTTTAATTACTTTGAATTTTTTGATACTGAAAGAATAGTTTCAAATCTTAATTTAATAAAATGTTAAATAATTGTGCAAATAATACTTACTCATCTATTTATAAATTAACTGAGTAGGGATAAATATAAATATGGTTATATCCCATACGAGATAAATGGAATCTCTATTAGCCTTGTTAATAAGAGTTACAGTTTGAAAAGTGGTGAATTCTAAGAAAATTTAGTCATTGGGTACTATAATTAGGCTAGCTTTTTTATACACGATGCCTACTTATGCTCAATATTCGATGTTGGAAAAAAAATGACGGAACTAAATGTAAGTTATTGATAATCAATATCCAAGTCAATATAGTCTTTATTATATGGTCTATATAAACGCTTCAGATCAATATTAACTGTAACTTAGAAGGACAGAGGAAAAATTTAAAAGATCATGATAAAAAAAAATTTTTTTGGAATACTAACTTTTCTAAATAACAAGAATTAGAAGAAACCATAATTAGATCTTGAAGACATGAAGTACTACCAGATAAATATTGTGTGATCTCATTTAAGACGAAATAAAAATGAAAATAATTAAGCCACAGAAACCAATTTTTGCTTTAAGCAATGTTAACAGTCGAAAAAATCTTATTCATAAAGGAATAATTACAAAAAAATTATGAATTATTAAATTTTTTTAACGATACTTTCTAATTGGAAGACCTTGAAGCGATCGCTATTTTACTTGATCATGAAAATTATTTACACTGGTGTACTGAGCATAGGAGCTAAGACCGTCGGCCCGTTTGGTATGTGTCTTGGGTAATTATTTAATATACATATTATATAATTCTCGGACCGCTACGATTATTATCAAACGGTCCGACAGATGGTTTATATTATATTGTTACATTCGGTGGAATTGCAATGTAACAATAAAATTTATTAATCGTGGTATCTACATTACATATGTGAGAAGCCGCGTGGGTCGCTGGTATATAAATATTTATTCGTGAGATAATACTAAACAAAATTTGACTAAAAATGTTCAAAAAGTGTGTATCATATTTTTTCGTCTTAATAATTTTTTTATTTTATATTTTGTTCTGAGCCATATTTTTGATGAGAGGTGTGCATTCAAAAATAAAAGCACAGTAATCTGGTATACTTTTAATAATAAACAAATAATTTTATTATATAAAAAAGGTGAAGAATATTCAAATTGTAATGTCTTTTTCCAAGTAGCTACAAATCTAATTGCACTGGCTCAAATTTTTTTTGTATATACTATTGTCTTTAAAAAAAATATTTAAAATTCTTCCTACAAAAAGAATTTATAAAAATAAAGAAGTAGGTCACATAATAAAACGAATTTAAAAACACAAATATTATGCATCTAAACAAAGTGCTCGATAAAATTTTAAAACAGGCTTTTTTCGTATATAGTTTCACGTTCACGAATTTAATAGAATAGTAAAAGAGTATTGTGCTTTCATAAAAATTAATTAAAAAAAAATTGTTTTAGAAATTTAAAAAATACAGCATTCAAAGAAAATGTACTAGCCGTCTCAATTTATCTCTCACTCTGTCTCATTCTTAGAAGGAGATAGTTTTATACTTACAATTAAATCCAATAATTGAAATCGTTGGTTGAAGAATCTAATATTTATCAATATTTTTATAGTACTCTATAAAACAAATCTGAAGAATAATTAACATCTTAATTAAGATAAAAATTTAAATATTAATACTATGGCACAAAGTAAAATTTATTTCCAACTATATTCCATCAAATTATTTTATACATAAATACTATTTTAACGTCAAATAATCGTTAAACTTAAATTCTTATTTTTAGAAGTCAACTGATTTGAGACTATTGTTATATTTAATATTAGTAATTTCTTTAATGGACTTTATTTAATTCTCAAAGATATATTAGTACTTCAAACCTTAGAATTATTTACCACAGCTTTTTAGTAATATCATCTTAAAAGGAGGAAGTTTTGAATTAATTTAAAGAGTTCCTTCAATATTAATTAGCTCTTTCAATTTCTACTGAATCGTCGTGAGAATTTCTTAAGTGACTTTCATTCTGAATTCAAACTCAGATTTATGCAACCTTATATATTTCTATTAATTTTTCGGGTTCTGAGTTTTTGGTATTTATTTACTCAAGTCTTTACCTACTATTGTGCAAACAATGTTTACTTTCGCTACTCTAAGAAGAAAAATATATTTATTAAAGTGATCTAAGTCTAAGTATATTTAAATTTAAGGTATTTGAAATGTCTGCTGATGTTGAATTACTTTTCCTGCATAAATTGACCTTCCACCAATAATGCCAAATTGATCTTTAGGACAAAAATCAGGAGAGATAAGACAAGCGGAAATTATTCATAGAGCCATGGACTCTAAATCGACTTCCAAACAAACTTTCATGATGTAAGAAATTTAGGTGATTTTTGTTTCACAGTAAATGCATTCACAATCAATAATCAATATGAGTGTATAGCATTTAAATAACTAACAAAAAAATTAATGAAATTTATAAAACCTAAGTTCTTAGTCTATTCACTTCCAGGTTTAAAAAAAACTATTAAAAAATGTTAGTCTCAGTCCACTGCGTAGATATGTGTTCTAAAATCTTTAGAGAAACAAAACAAAACATTACATTTCTTTTCCTACATCACGGTGGCAGTGGTCAAGTCATTTGTCATTTCTAACAGACTTCTATTTAAGCCAAAATATTAGGTTTTCGATTTGAAAAGTGTTACCTGATAATTATGGATTCTTTTAATAGAATAAAATTAAATTTTAAATAAAATTTTGCTTACCTATATAATTTATATGTAAATATCAAATCGATTTATCAGAACTTTCTATAATTTATATCGAAGCAGATATCGTGAGTTTTTAAACTTTTTTTATATTTATTTCCACCGAGAATGAAGTTGCGTAAAAAAAAAGTATAATAATATAAAGAAATTTTATGTTTAAAAGTTTTAAAGTTAATGTGACTTTTATGTGTACCTGTCTTTTTTTATATAATAGGTGGCAAACGAGCAAACGGCCTACTTGATGGACAGTAGTGACCGTCGCCCATGGACATCCGCAACATAGATATTGCGGTTGCGTTGCTAACCTTGATTGTTGAAGAAAAGGGAAGGGTGGGAATAAGGAAATGGTATAAAAGAGCAGAAATAGGGAAAGGGCAACCGGCTCTCTCACCCATCGGACGAAACGCAGCCACTAAAGGCTACTTCATGCCGATCTTCTGTGAAAGGGTGGTCGAATGGAGAGCGAGTCGGAAAACCGCACGGTGCAGTTGTGTGGTCCGGTGTTCACGGTGTTCACATGTAGTGCAAATCACAGATAAAATGTCAAGAAGAGGTTTCAAGTTCCTCGTGTCCTGCGTAGATAGCAAATTTCGAAGGGGGTAGCAGCCACAGTCATCTAGTAGCCGTTGTCCTGCAACCAGGTATTACATAGTCGATAGGGAAGATAGGTACACCCCTGTTATCAAAAAACAGGGAATTAAAGTTAACCCTATGATATAACCACCCAAAGCCTCGTCCATCATGGGCAACCAACCTCCCGACCGATTAGAGGCCCTCTACAAATATTTGATTGCCACACTCCCTGACTTATACGAAGGGTTCAACCTAGCGTGCCCGGTAAGTCTAGTTTCCTTCGACATGGAGCGCCCGGCTGCACCGGGCTGCTCATAGCCCCGCATTCCATCCGATATGGAATGCTCGTATAACGGCTCGGAAGCCGAATCATCTTCGTCCGAGATGACGCCGCCGACCTTAGATGCCGAGGAGGAGAACGTCGGGTTCAGGCCCGTTGTATCCAAAATGGGGAAAGAGGAAGGTGACACAGTCGCTGAAGGCGACGCCGCCAACCAAAAAGGTAATGACGTCACCCGCATCTGTGTCCGTACCTGGGGGTGTATCTGTGGCCCCACCCGCACCGAGGAAAACGCCCTCTCCGCCGCCCCTCTATGTAAGAACCAACAGGAGCTGGAACGACATTTCCAGCACACACACACATATCAAATACTTGTCCGCTCGAAACACAGCGGTAGGGATAAAGATCTCTACTGCCTCTCCGACCGACCACCGAGCCCTGTCCGCGATTTTGCGGAAAGACAATATCGAATACCATACCTACGCCCTCCCGGAGGAGCGTAAGCTCACAGTTATTATTAAGGGTTAAAAGAGGACCTTCAGTCCCAAGACTTACCGGTAGTAGAAGTGCATTGTATGCACAGATCAAATAAAAGACCGTTCAACATGATGTTAGAATACTTGTTCCTTACTCCGGAAGGTAAGATAATTTTTAATTTTACATCCGTCTGCCGTTTATCGGGCTTACGTATAGAGCCTCCCCGAAACAACAATGGCAATGCCACCGTTGCCAATTATATGGTAACTCGCAGAGGTTTTGTTACGCACGCCCGCGCTGCGTAAAGTGCCTAGGCGACCACGCTACCACAGACTGCAGCACGGTGTCGCCTACGAAGGACCCGCCTAGCTCGTCCTGTGCGGTCAGTAGGGTCATCTCGAGAGTTATCGCGGATACCCCAAAGCCCCGCACTGGCTGAAAGTTGGGCGGCACCCAACAAACCCGGGAGCCGGCTCCCATCCCTGCTGCGCCTCCGATAACAAACGCTAGGTTACGACCGAGCGCCATCTTAGGCCCGAAAGCCCCTCAGGCACCCCAGGCCCCTTATGCACCAAAAGCCCTCCAGGCACCAAAGGCTCCTAAGACACCCCAGGCCCCTTATGCACCAAAGGCCCCTAAGGCACCCCAGGCCCCTAAGGTAACAGCGAAACCACCGGCAGTACCGACATACAACCGACCTACAACTAGTCTGCGACTTCGCGGAGACACAGACTTTCGCAGCCAAGCTGAGGGCCTCCAATGACAATGCTCAGGCGCGCATGCTGGCAATTTATCAGCACGCGGGCATGTTGAGTGCCGTCGGTGCGTACCAAGCCAATGGCTACTAGCTGATTAAAACCACGCTCTTTGACTGTGGCTACGGACAACGCGAACGGCCTCTCTCCTCAAATAGAACTGGTGCAGCACTTTGTAGTAAAGCACCAGATACTTTTAGTACTAGAGTCCTTCTGGAAACCATGTAACCGAAACTCACGGATTGGGAATTAAAACATCATGAGAAACGACCGCCTCGCCGCCGGAGGGGGTACAGTTATCTACTACAGAAGGACTCTTTATTGCATCCCCCTCGATCCTCCCCAACTACAAAACATAGAGGCATCAATCAATCAGGTGAGTATGACAGGCCATCAGCCCATCATACTAGCATCTGTTTACCTATTCCCATTTAAAAGATTAGAGGAGAGCCACCTTCAGTCAATGCTCTCGTTAAGAAACTTGGTCATTCTGGCCGGGGACCTTAATTGCAAGCACCCCCGCTAGAACTCCCGACGACCAAACGCTACAGGACGGGAATTAGATAAAATGTCAGACAAATTAAACATAGAGATCAACGCTCCTCTCGCTCCTCTTAACCCGACGTAATAGCCCTTCCATGACGGCTCACAAGACAGACCTGACGTACTCGATATAGCCCTCCTGAAGAACGTAATACTATACATGCATTAAATCGAGGCGCTATCCAAGCTAGATTCAGACCACAGACCAGTACCAATCCCGCTCGCAATCTGCGCGAATGACACCGCAGTTTATACCTCATCAAGGTCTCTGGACTATATCATTTCTCAGCTCCAGAGAGTTGCCAACACCTTAGGGAAATGGTTTCGCCGATGCAGATTCGAGATCAACCCCGCAGAGAGCACTGCAGTCATCTTTAGCAGAAGCAATCGAATGGGCATCCCGTCCCAAAAAAATTTTTGTACGACAGCCCCATTCCTTGGCAAAAAAGACCCAAATATCTAGCGGTCACCCTGGATAGATGTTTCACATTTAAGTCCCACATTCGGACAGTTAGGAATAGGGCGTCCTACTTCTTAGGTTGCTTATACCCCCTGATCTGCAGTAAAAATAAATTTTTCCTTAGAAATAAGGTCATACTTTATAAGATCTGCATTCTTCCTGTCATATCGTACGCAGGCGCGTGCTTCGCCCACGCTCGCCCCTTAGCCATTAAAAAACTGCAAGTGCTGTAAAATAAATTCATGCGCACAGCCACAGGTGCACCCTGGTATATCAGGAACACCGATCTCCATAAGGACCTCCAACTTCGATAGCTGAACATTTCAAGACGATCTCAAAAAGATTTTTCTAGACCGCGACGGTACATCCCAACTCGATAATAGTCAAAGCGTGTGACTATTTCCCATCTCCCAACTCCCCGATAAGTAAGACTAAGGCGTCCTAAAGCCGTCCTCTTAGACCCTGACCATAAAACAACAACCGACAACACAGACAAAACTACCTACACTACACTAAATTACCACACCAACATACACCGCTTTCTGCGGCGAAGACGAGGTCCCGCTTTATATACGTCGCTTCGGCGGTCTGCCGTCGGGGAGCGTCATATATTCCCATTACCCGATGCCATCCTCCCTTTCAACGAGGTCCTAAGTCGAGGTCCGGCCTCTTAGAGGCACCCTTGAAACGGACGTATCCCCTGTCAGGCCCTTCGGTCCCGAATTAAACGGGTTGGTTCCGTCGGACCACACACCCCTCCCGGTGAAGCTTGCAAAGCCATTAGGGCTAACAGCTACAATCAAGTCGAAGCTAAAAAATAAGAGAGGGAGATAGTTCCCCCGTCGAGCTAGCACATGGTCGAGCTATAGTAACTTGACCACAGCTAGGCTCTACCACCTCAAAGATTTGCCTCTCTGCCTCAGCAAATGTACTCACATACAAAAGATTAATACAGAAATAGTTCGCAAATTTGCTCCGACAGTACAAATGTTTTCCTTAATCTCAAAAGGTTTTTATTATAGGAATAAATTTCTTTAGTCTTGATATTTTGGAAACTTAGACTTTAGTCTTGAAAAATTTATCAACAGCATGACGCACACAAATAGTAGTTTATAGAATAAATATATACCACATTAATAAAACTGCTTTTAAGATAGTGACACTCTTCATGTAAATACCTTATTAACCCAGTTTAATGAAATATACAACGAATCTGTGTCAGGTTTTTACTCTATATAGAGAACTTTTTACGAGCAATTAAAGAGATGCTTTTGCAATATGTATAAATTCATATTTATATTGCTCTGAAAGAGATAACATTATATACCTTATTAGTTAACTACGATAAATTAATATTTAAAACATATGTTAATCAATTATATTGGGATTGTTTTTGAACCTTAAAAAAATAACTTTTGTAGTTTACCCAGTTCAAAAATTTTAGTTTAATTTAATATTTTCAACCGTGCGATACATAACTGTAAAGTTAGGATTCTACATAAAACTAAGTTATAAACTTCAAGTAAGCATGATGTAATAGGAGCTTGCTTTTAGCTCATTTTTATTTCTTTCATTTTACCAAATCTATAATAATATTTGTATATTTACTTTAATTTTAAATTTTGGTTATCAATTCTCGCAGCCTTCAACCTATTTTTAGTATTTAATAGTTATTGTAATATAACTTATTTATTAATATAAAAAAGCGTATTCTGAAATTTATATCGAATGCAACCACGGACGATACAAAGATGTTGAGTGTGACGTCCCATTGTCCTTATTTTATCTTTCTTACATAACAACAAAAATTTAAAATTGAATTCAATATTGTTATATAATTTTCAAAAATACATATGTCTATACCGTATCCACTTGAAACTTTAGTCTATAAAGAGCCTTTATTAAAAAAGAACGCAAACAACTAAGAAAAAAGACAAACCAATCTGTTGATTTAGGTATAAAATAGCTAGATAGCTGTCTATTTTAAAGATGTAAGTTAAAATCTTCAAGGAATAATCAATATCTTTAAAATATTTGGAATTTTAGGATGAAACAAAATAAAATAACGAAATTCGAGAACTCTTACGACTCAAATATCATATTTATTTAAGTCACATCTAAATCAAATTCATAAGATTTCAATACAAGTTCAATAAAATAAAAAATAAAATAACATCTTCACTATCATGATTGGAAAAAAAAATATTTTTATTTAAATGTATCCTTGATAAAATATTAGATATCATAATAAAACAAATTGCTTGGCTTTTAGCCTTGTTAATATGGGGTTTTGTAATGTTCACTTTTATTCCTCATAATTTATCACTTCAATATACAGTTCTCTATTGTTTATTCACAAAAATACAGGCAAACCTGATTACTCTTGGCCAGTTATGCCGAAGATCGAACTTAGAGAAAAAAAAAACAAAAGAGAAAACCTCTCCTTGCGGGACTCTGTTGTTGGACCGGATTTTTTTTTTCAGAAAGTTATCTCAGCCTAAATTTTTGCTCCTGTATCTGTGTTTATCTTCGAAATCTTGAAAAATACTTGAGCTGAGTAGTAAAAATGTAATTTGTAAAACATACCCAATATACAAAACGTTTTGGAGGCAATTGTGGTCACTTCACACGGGACTTGGATAGTGATGTTAGTCATAACACGTCCATTTTTACGAAAGAACAAACATTCATAGAAACGAAGAGGAGCATCGCAAAATCAAAGAACATTTCTATAAAAATAATAATAGACGGCCGTCGAAGTTAGCAGTCTGTGAACACACTGTGGAGAAGCTAAGCCCTTACAAACTGTTTGACAAACCACGGAATCTCGTTTGTGGGTACAGGTATTAAAATATCAAGATTAAGCTGTTAGAAACATATTATTTTACTAGTAAACAATAGACATCATCTCTAGAGATGATGTCTATTGTCTAACTCCTTGGACTCCCTTATCAAAAATATAAAGCCCCATTTCCGCGACAACTTTGCCAGACCTCAACATACAATTAGCGCCTTCTGCGTACGTCCGGAGCAGTAATGAAAAATAATAAGAAATCTTCGGCGCTAGATGACCAACCAACTGATAAACATTATTCTTGTTTGCCCATGATCATGGTTACTCAAACGTAACTGAAACGTCGATAAAATGCAGGATTAGGTATAATTAGGTTTTTAATTATCTTAGTATATGTGAAAATCATAGTTTCAGTTAAATGTGTAAATCTTAGATATTATTAACTTAGTTGGTACTTCCAAAACAAACCACTGATTTGCTAAATGGGTGATCTATTTTAGTTTTTATTTACGCCCTAAAAATTTCTGGATTATTTAACGATCAAGAATTCCACTGCATTATATATAGATACATAAATAATTACAACAAATTTTACTTTAACTTGTCTAAGTTGTGGTAAAATTCGAAAAGAAATTCAATTAAGTAATGGCAAGTCGACCCAGCCAGAAAATATACAATTACACCGAGCTTAAAAGCTTTCTGTTACAACCGATTCGACTAGAGATCAATACCCGAAAGTACCCTTTATGAAAATTGTGTACAAATGTAAAAAAAGCTATGAAAGTATTTCTATGCTGTCATTGAAGATTAAAAAACTATTTTCCTATGAAGAGTAGCTCTTTTACTTTTATTATGAACTTTCTTTATTTTATTTATCGTAAAATAACATTCATCGTATTAGATGTATTAAATAGGTGACTAATTCATTAATACAAATTTCAAGTGCTAATGAAAAAAATGCTATTAAGATTATGTTGAGGTTCCTATGGTAGTAAATAAAAGTGAAGTTGCACTTTTTTGCTATTTTTTTACCTTATAATTTCAAAATATTATTTTGTACAAAGTCTCCAGGTTAAAATGGTGAGAACAGGAAAAAAATTCTATATAAATACAAATATTCATGGTGCTTCTTTTTGCCTTTAGTTGAAGGATTAAGGTTATGATAATATTTTGTGGGTAAACCTGAATGACACGCCATTTTTACTATTGCTGTAGCTGTAAAAAATTATCTTCAAAATTACAATACCTAGTTAAAAAAAAAAATTATTTCCATGTAAGGATGGGCACTTCTATTTTTTTTTATATTAAATTAACACTTTCTGAGATTCGAAAATGTTTCTACAACTTGACCAGTTCAAATCTTTGCCTTTTCGTTTTGAGATCAACATTAAGATTTTGATTACTCACCATTGATAATTTTTGCAGTATAGTTTTATAATGACAGATTTGCTTGATTTATGACCTTTCAGAGCACTTAGATTTTTTTATTTCTTAATAAAAATTATTTTAGTTTTCCCAAATTTAAAAAAGTATTAATAAAAAATTTTCACATCATAGTTTTATTTCATTTCATATCGGAATTTTTCAATCCTAAAAATAATGGTAAATTTTGTTCTCTATCAATCCTTATGACCTTTAATATTTCAAAACAAAAATTTAATCATAGTCAGCAAAGGATTTTGGGGGGAAGTACCCGGTTTTTGAAATAGTGTATTATATATTATGAAAAGTGACTAACTAAAAAGTCTGTGGTATTGTATTTAATGAAGCTTTAATATTTTATTTTTTTTTTTGCGAAAAAATAAACTATACGTTTAGTCTTAATTTGTTGTCAGTTCTTAGCTCACAAGTTCTAAGACTTGCTGAATTGTTTAACGAGCTTTCCGTGTGATCCCAGGTGATAAGCTTTACTTTCGTTGTCAATGTTGATGATAAAACTCAAAGACTGCAAAGACACGTTTCATATACCCACTCTGAAATATTTCAGTATACCATTAAAATCGTGGACGATTGATTGACACTAAAGAAAAAGAAGTTTTAAATTATTAATTAAAGGGCAGTTAGAAAAGTCAACCCACAGTTGTTTGACTTCTGTTGAATTTTATTCGTCCAATACTTTTTTCTATCCACAATCACCTAGTGACCCTCGAATACACATATTGAATTTTATATTTTTAGAAACAATAAAAAACGTTCTTATTTCATTACAGACCCACACTTTTTAAGAAAAACACTTTTAATATTTTCGCACTAAAAGTTATTACGGAATTAACGACCAAGATTCTTTTTTTATATTGCTGAATCTGTAGGATTATCAAAAAGTTACAAAGATTAAAATTTTATTTTTAATATTGCTACAATAATCTTTTCTATTAAAGTATATTTTTATGGTTCGATTATCTTTTTAATTAATAGTGTAGTATGATTTTCTTTCGCTTTAATGAATACTATAAAATATGGCATACAATGCACACAAAAACAATTACTATATAAAAACTTAAATATTTTTTTAATATTAAAAAACAATTATACTAAGAGCATTATTCAATCGCCATGCATAATTAAATATTATTCTATCGCATTAGTCACAATATAATTGTAGGTCATATAATATTAATGTTAACATACTAAAATTTATTAATACAGGTTACTTTGTTATAGCTCATCTTACACGATCTGATGATAAAGCCCTTACTTGGTTTTCTTCGTATCTTATCACGGAAACTTCTGAGCGATCTTGTTACTTCTAGGAAGGAACGTGAACCAAGAAAAACAAGGTTTATGGCTTCTAACGAATATAAATATTGTTCCTCTCATTATTTACAATATCTCCTTGTCGCGCTCTTCCGAAGTCAAATTAATATCATCAAATCAATATAACATTTATAGCTATCTAAGTTCTATAGCGCAGACAGTAAATTTGATTAAGAATCTTTAATTATACCATTACAAAACACTGGTTTTTTTTTAGTATAAGGAATATAACGTTATTCAAAAAATAAGAATCTTCTTAATATTGTAACGAATGGTTAGTACTTTCGTTTGGCAAACAGTTTGAAAAAAATCAATTACTGGGCTCTTGCAGGGTGAAACAAATGAACACAAGTGGCAATGACCGGTGGACGGAGAATGGTTAGCGACCATTTGATGTAGGTACTCATATGAGGTACTGCTAAATAACTGTTCAGACTATACACGTTTTTAATAATGTAACATCAAAGCAACAATAGCTTTATAAGTAAAAACTCCCTTTGTGTAATTACTTGAAATACACATAATTCTATTATTTGAATTTAAATTATACTTCCCTTTTGATATTTATATTAAAATCTTTTGGTTCGTTATTATGAAAAATAAAATAAAACTATCAATGCAATATAATAAATTTAATAAATACGTCAATAATTGAAAAGACATATATTAAATTAAATACCAAGATTGATTTCATTAAAATATATGTACGTTCTTATAGGAACGAACGACAATTACGAAAGTAAAATAAATAAGCACTTTGTTTTATTTATAATTTTTTCCTCAGTTTTCAGTAGAAAAGACTTATCTAACTTGGATAAACCTAATTTAAAAATTTGTTTTTTATAATCATTTATGTGAAGTAAACTCCGGCAACGCTTCTGTGTTTTGCTAAAACAAAAAGAAACTGTCGATTTCGGGGCATGCAAAATAATTTCGGAAACATGTAATGGCTATGTTTTTTGATAACTGGTAAATTAGTTTTTACAAGAAATGTGCATAATAAAAGTATCAAATACTTATAAATATGCTATTTTCAGCCTTCAGATAGTCGTCACATTTCTAAAGTAGGTCACGGAAGTAACATGCATAATGAGAACGTATTTACGTCGATTTGTGAAGAAATGTTTTGTTCCCACATCATAACTTCCTTAAATGCTGCGTGATATAAGGAAGCTATGAAAGCATAAGTTTTTACTTGGACAATGAACCATGTTGTCGTATCTACGTTAGTTGACTGAGTCTCCGCAAGGCTGAAGAACAAACTTATTCGTTTTAAAGTAATATTTAAATACTTATTTTTATCTTAACTATTTATGTCCAGGACATATTACAACAAACATTCAATTATATATTTTTTTCTCTTCTTCTTCTTGGTCCTATGTCTCCTAGATGGGGCAGAGGGCGTCCCCAGTACGTCGCCATCTCGTTCGGTCTTGAGCTTCGCCTTTCATGTCGCTCCAAGTCTTGTCGATGTTTTTGACCTCTGCAGTGATCGTGCGCCGCCAGGTCTGCCTAGGGCGGCCACGTTTTCGCTTTCCTTCAGGGGTCCAGTCTAGGGCTTGTCTCGGTATGTGTTCCGGATACCTGCAAAGAGTGTGGCCGACCCACTTCCACTTGCGACGTTTGATTTGCAGAACAATCGGTGTCTCACCGCAGCGTTCCCAGAGATTAACGTTGGAGATTTTCTCGGGCCGGTAAATACCGAGAATGCAGCGAAGACACCAATTGACGAAGACCGGAAGCCGATGCGAGATGAACCTTCCACGTCTCACATCCGTATAACAGCACGGATTTGACGTTAGTTCGGAATATTTTTAGTTTAACTTTTCTGGTCAGTTTCCGCGACTGCCATACAGGATAGAATTGCGCGAAGGCTGCTCTTGATTTGGCGATTCTCGAAATGATGTCCTCTTCGGTACCTCCACTCTCCGACACTATGCTTCCTAGGTTGGTGTAGTTGTGGACTTTTTCTACAGCCTCTGTGCCAATGAGCGACGGCAGAGAGGTTGTTGCTCCGCACCTCATCTCCTGGATCTTTCGCGTGTTTATTTTTAGCCCCACATCTAATGCTTCTCGTCGTAGATCGTCCAGTTTGTCTTGCATGTCAGCGTGCGTATGGCTCAGCAGGCATAGGTCATCGGCATAGTCCAAATCTTCCAAAGTGCTGGACAGTCCCCATTCTATGCCGCGGCGCTTGCTTTTCGTGACTTTCTGCATGATACCATCCAGAACGACAAGGAAGAGAATAGGAGAAAGGAGACACCCCTGCCGAACACCTGCATTGACTGGTATGTCCTCCGACAAAAGGCCGTTGTGAGTTACTCAGCAGAAATATTTCCTGTAGAGGGGTTTTATCAGGTTGATTGTTTTGTCAGCGACTCCAACTTCACGTAAACGCTCCCAGATATCTGTCCATTTCAGCGTGTCAAAAGCTTCTTCGAAATCCACAAAGGTCTAATACATTTCCCTCTGCCATTCTGATGCTTGTTCGAGGATTATGCGTAAGATAATAATGTGGTCGGTGCACGATCTGTTGGGTCGGAATCCAACTTGTTCTCTACGAAGAAGAGGTTCAATGGCCCTCGATAGTCTTGTCTAGGATAATCTTGCACAGCACCTTAGACGGAGTAGAAAGCGAGGTTATGCCTCTCCAGTTGGTGCATTCACTGAGATCTCCCTTCTTAGGTACGGTGATGAGAAGCCCTTTAGTCCAGTTATCCGATAACTCCTCGGCTGACCAAATGTTCCGCAGAAGAGGTGTTAGCGCGTTCGCAGCGGTAGGTATATCTGCTTTTAGCATTTCCGCCGTGATGAGGTCGTGTCCAGGAGCTTTACCGTTCTTAAGCGACTGGATGGCTTTCACTACTTCCTCTTCAGTGGGGAGAGACTCGTCGATATCGTGGCTTACTGCTTGCAGGTTGGCAGCTGTAGTTGGTGTTATGGGGCTATTTGGTACTTGGAAGATTTCCACAAAATGTTCACGCCAACGATGGAGCTGTCCCTCCGATGTAACAATCAGTTCGCCCCTTTTGTCCTTCAGGGGCTTCTTCTTCAAGGCCCGTTTTCCGGTCAAGATCCTCGTCGCCTTGTACATCTCCCTGAGATTACCGGAGTTGGCAGCGCGTTGGGCGCAATCCGCCACATTTTCCGCCCGCACTCGCCGGTCGTGGCGAGCACTGCGGTATATGCATTTGCGTATACGCCTATATTGCAGCTTCAGGTCTTCGCGCACTGCCTCATCGATGGTTGCCAGAATTTGAAGGTGAGACTTGCGCCTCTCCTCAATGAGATTCCAGGTTCTCTGTGACATCCAGTCCTCGCGTCTATGGCGTTTGTAACCAAGAACGACGGAGCTGGTCTGTGTGTAGGCCATTTTGATGTAGTTCGTACTCCGCGTTGACAGATGAATGGTCCGCTTCAAGGGCGGAGAAGCGATTTCCTACCCTAAAGGCCTCACCTACGACTGGGTCCTGCAGTTTGTTGATCTCAAACAGTTTCTCAACCTTGATAGTGGTGTTTCTGGGCCGAGCTACAGCTACTTTGAGTTGTACCTTGGCAACTAGAAGGTTGTGATCACTATCGATATCCGCGCCACGACGGTTGCGGATATCAAGCACTGATGAGCACCATTTGGCGCTGATGGCAATGTGGTCGATTTGATTCTTGGTGACTCAATCGGGTGAATTCCAAGTGTACTTGTGGTTATCACCATGTATAAATAATGTCCCTTCGATGGTAAGGTCGTTGTTCTGGCAGAACTCCAGGAAACTCTCTATTATCGTTGCGGACTTCCAGCCCGTGTGTGCCCATGTGTCTTTGACTTAGGTAAGCGAGTGATTAGCCCACTATACCCTAGCTCACTGGTGGGGCTGCCACCTTAGAGCCTGTGAGCGTGCTCGGTTTTGTCACGGATTTCCTCCCTGGTGAGTAGGTTCTGTTTTGAGCCGCAGAATATTCGCCTTTCGCCCTGTACCCTCAGCTCAGCTGCAACCTATGGTAGCGGTCACGCGTCTGCGCGGTTGCAGCAGTTCCCAGGAGGGCCAACAGGGACGTGGGTAACTCGGACTTGCTAGGGCTCTGCTTTAAATAGGTGTCCCGCCACTAAAACCGCAGATAGTTTCTTGACATGTTGTAGGTAATATTGTCCTCACCAACAGTGATTCCCACCAAGACTATACCCTGCCTTCCCCTCCCCCTCCCCCCCAAATTTAATTTTTTTTAAATAATAAATAAATATCAAAATAGTTTTATAGAATTTTACTTCTTGGACTCATTAAGTTTAGTTTAGTTTAATAGCGAACTCAATTAAAAATCAATTGTTTTCAAATTCACGATTTATCTAAAAAAAAATCTTTGGGTGGATTCGTGTAAGCTATAAAAAATATTTCAGATACTTTTTGAAAGCTTATTAAAATTATGTGATAAAAAAGTGATGATAGAAAACAATATCTTGTACAATTATTCATTTATAACGATATTTTCTAACATTGAAATATTAAGGTCTAAAGTATCCCTTAACATGTGTTGTTATTAAATACCTTTCGATATTGCTGTACTTGTAAACAATTTTGTACATATGAGAAATAATCACTTAACTGGAACATAGCAATAATGTTATGGATCAACAACATCTGTGTGATGATTTATGGAGACTTCAAAAAAGCGATCTACTGACCGTCTTTGGCTGTTCGAAAAATTCGAACGTTTTTTATGCTTTGAGGTATTTTATTTTAAAAACTTTAAGCACCAATGTACTTATCTTTATTTATTGTTTTTAAAAATATATATAATTAAATTTATTTTTGAATAATATAATTAATAACAATTTGAATAAAGGCACTTGGAGAGGTGGTAGAAGCAATTTGAGATTTTTTTTATTTTATGTAGGTATCATTAAGTTACAAAATTGTACTTACATTACTTATCAGAGATGCGTGAACCAACTCTCTAGTTTACAAGGATCGAAGAGAGTTGTCTCTAGTTTACAAGGATCGATCTATATCATCCCATCTGAAATAATCTGGTCTTGACTATATATCGCCAACATTTTTCACATACACAATTGATATAGTTGAAACCCCACCGTTACAACAATATCAATAGAGCTGTTATAATATTAAGTTATATAATGTATTGATATATATTAACCACAACTTAAAGAAACTACTTACATAAGTAAAAAAACATTAAGCATACATTTATTATGTTTTAATATTATTAAGAAAAAGAGTCTCAACTCGATTTAAATTTTTCCAAGGCGGTTTTCATAGCTAATAGAGAAAATTAACAGTGTTTAAAGTGAACGCTAATATTGCATCTTTTTAAAGTAGCATTTTATGAGCACGGTAATATTGGCGGAGAAGCTTAGCAAATATAATAACTATTACTGACTGACTTACTTTACATTCATTGATTTTAATATAAGCTACATTAATCATCTAATTATAATCTGATGAAAATATGATTTTATAACAAACTCTTTTCTCTAAAAACAACTTTGGTATTCAAAGTAATTGTAAATATATATCATAAAAGTACCTCTTGTTATCATTATAATGAAGCAATTAGGTGAAAAGGCGTTACTAAGTGCATTTCATAAAATATTAAATACTGTTTGCTAATAATAGTATGAAGTCTTATTTATAAAATACGTACGTTTTAAATAGACTGTTTCGAATTAAATTAAAATGTGAGTGTTATAAGTGCAAGTAACTCACTACTTTAACTTTAGTTCACAATATTTAATACTACTGCTTTTACCTCAATAGACTAGAAAATTGCATATTTGAATTTTACACAAAGAACGATAAATGAAACGATATTTTCTAAAAGAAAATTTAATTGAGGTAAAGAAAAAAATACTTTTTTATGTTACAATATTTTAGCTATACTGAGATGTTAATTTAAGTAATATGAATGTAATGAAATATGTAAAAAAATTTAATCATTTAATGATATTATTTTTTATAAGAATTTATATTAGAACTTTCATGAACACCCTTGGCAATACTTATGACATAGCTTGAGTTTATTTGCATCATTGGAATTTTAGGGATTTTGCATTATTTCATTAAATATTTGTAACAGTATAAATATTGATTTAATAAAAATGTTTGTTTAAGCGTAGGAAATAATTTTCAACAATCTAACATTACAATTGCCAATAATGATATATAAAAAAAATAATTTATATTATCATATTGCCTATAGGTATAGTTCGTTATTATTACGTGTATAAAATCACAATGAAGGCTATTCGTTTTCAAACAAACTCTTTATAAATAAATTAAAATTGAACAGTAGGTCAGATGTTTGGTAAAGTTTTTGTAATCTTTTGATCTCGTGTGATTCACTTGTAAGCCCCCCAAGTCGATTGTCCTTGTTCATTTTCGTATCATAGACCGTTTGTAGATCGACTGGCTTAGCCTGAGCTTGTTTGTAAATCTCCTTGCATTGGTTCGTATTTTGGCCACAAAGGTAATATCTAGTAACGATAAACTGTTATGTTAGAAATATTGTGCTTAAGGATTTTCGACAAAAAAATCCAAAAGACCCAATATTATTGCTTGTTATAATTAAAATTTTATAAAAACCATGTTTGGAACATATAAAACACGTAACTTAGTAAGTGGCAGTAAAAATATTAATGGATAAGCAATTAAAATTTGATAATAGAAAAATTGTAATCTTTAAATACAACATAAAATATATTTTTATGCTAACAGTAAAAGAAATTAAGTTTTAGTTTCATACCGATTACTTATTTACTGAATTTATCGAGTTGTATGAGAATAAGTGTAGGTTAATTTAGGTTTAGGTTAGTTTTAGGTCGTTCTAATTTAGTACTCAATTGATATATATTACCTTTTCAAGATCGAAATCGGGATCGGGAAATGTCCTTCTCCAGGGTTCCATCACTACACCAAAATTCATCAGAACCGGATCAGCGGTCTAGGCGTGAATACGTACCTATCAGACTGCGTGATAAGATATTAAGAAATTGTATATATTTAATTATGTATTAAATTAGATATACATTAGATGTTTAGTCGATTTTTGTGCAAATATTTAGAACTTATTGTTAGATAGGTTTTGTTAGAAAATGGCAGAAATATAAATAATAAATATACCCCCAGTCATTTGACGTATCTGACACGACATATGCGTCTGATATGTCCTGTCAGAACGAATTCATTTATGTTTATGATGATTTTCAAGCTAAGTTGTGATTATTTAACCACGCTTGTAATACCTATATATTGAAATATGCAAACTACCTCATACCAAAAAGTTCTGCTTATTTAGCTCTTTTCATGGATATCTCAATTTTTTTATTTTTCCAGTTTCCATCTACTACAATTCTTAAAGTTCCATATACTAAACCATATCTCTTCAAAACAGCCACTCAAATAGGGATAGACACCAATACAGACATTTAAATTTATAATCGCCTTTTTATATTTGGGCAGCTTATAAGCTTTATTTTGGAAAGGAGCTAAAAAGTCCCTTAGAAATAAAGCCGATAACAATAAAAATCCAGTCATATCGTTTGACTACGTCGAATTTGTGAAATGCCCATCCAAAGGCGCAACTTGGCCTATCTACAAATTTAATATCCATAAAAATTTGACTGAACGAAAATTCACTAGAGATCTTCCTTTTAGATCTTCATGACAACATAACAACTGCACATCCTAATAAATACCTATAGGTGCTACCCAGCCTACCACACCATCCAGAAAGAGGTATATTATTTAGCACATTACCTTACCATTCTCCAGTTAGTGGGTTTGACGTTCTTTTCTCAACAATGATTTCCTGATAAAAGGTCCGTTTTCCTAAAGGTACTTTTAGGATACCCAAGAAACCTACTTTTTTTTCATTATTTAAAATAATATTAATTATATCTGTTGTTAGCATATCATATTCACAAAGTTTATGTAATTAATATTGACTGTGTGATATTCTACTTAAATTGTTAGCAATAAAATATAATTAATTACCTACTTATAAAACTTAAAAAAAATTGTAAACTTAAAAAAACGAAGCCTTTCAAATGTATTATATTTTAATGTAATATTTTATTCAAACTATCACTGAAGTCCTTAAAAACCAAAATTACTTTAAAAAATCTCACTTTTATTTAAATTAAAAACAATAAAAAATGTAAAACTACATGATGGCCTAAGATAAATCTCAGCATAACAAGAGAAAAACAATATTTCAGGTAAGTATAATTTTTAACTGCTTTGTTTTAAACAGGGAAAACATGCAGAGATTTTTATATTTTTTGTGGCTGCATTAAAATTTATTATAAGAATAGTAATGATTAGGTTGAAATCAAATTTTTTTAATATTTAAACTTCAACAATAGTAAAATAAGATCTCGTCTTTTCTCGAGCAGCAGTTTTGCCTGGCTGTAAATTATTCTTTACGAAACTTTAAATTGAAGTTCCAGAAGGTTTAATCTGAATACACAAATTTTAAAGTAGTAATTGTGTACATAGAATTAAAGTAAGTTAGTTTATTATCTTGAAAATATTTATATAATATATTTTCCGGTACGTCATAAATATTAAAAATTAATATTACATGTTTTAAAAGTTATGACTCTTATTCATTACAACCAATTTATTTCCTTTCGAGTCTTAGTTTTTGTAGTTCTATCCAGTATATAATATACTATCCAGTATATAATATACTATTTAAATTTTTGCTCAAAAATACTTATAGAACTATGTATTCACTTTTACATATAACATAAATACTTACTTCTACGTATACAAGATGAGCAGTTTCTACGTGAATTAAAGACAATAACCATATAAAAATAAAGAACTGAAATTTCAAATGATGCATCTTTATTCTAATATTTTAGTGGTTTTATAATAAAATATAATGGCGAATATACATAAAAATTTTAATGGCCGAAAATTTTTTTTCTCGAATACTTATTATCTTCATATTATAATGAAAAGGTTTTTTTTTTTATTTACTTATTATTTAAACCCGTAAAATAATATTCAAAAAGTACAAAATAAGGGAGCGAAATTCAAACTTCTAAAACGCGCCACCATTGGTCGAACGAAATGTAACGTCATCTGACACGACATTGCATTCATCAGCGTCGAAACGCATACTGTTTTACAAGTTTTTGTAAAAAAAATAATATTTTTACCTATATTCTTGTGCTGATTGTAGTCAAGTTTAGTTTACATTTGTAGTGAACTAGGACGATGACTGAAGTTGGTTTTGTCAAAACACAAACGGACAACCTACCCAAAATATATGCATTTATGATGACAGCCTATTTTGCATGAAATCCCGATTTTACGAGCGCAGAGATCAGAGGAGTGAAAGCTGCAATCTAATTATTATGTTTCATTATATATTTAAGACTAAAATATAGATTTTTATTCATTAAAGCACACATCAGATTACTTAAAATACACGAAAACATAACCTATAAATATCCAGTTGTCATTAAAATTCCTCTAAAACTCTTACTTTACGTCTATAAAATAATAATAAATACATGTTTTATTATAAAAGTTTACCCAAGTATAATCACTTTGACTTTGCGTGTGTATATATATATATATATATATATATATATATATATAATGGTTTAATATTTATAAATTGATACCCTGACTTACGTGGACTGTTTTCTTTGAGTCTTTATAAGTACTTGTCTATTTCAGGTCTAAACGAGAATCTAACGGTGGTTCAGCGGTTAGATATGTCCAAGTAAAAGGAGATGGAGACATTTGTATTGCTACGGCTCGGATTACACCTGAACATAATGTGCGACAAAATTTTTATTTTCACTTGCAATGAAACAGAAGAAACTATTCTCTCTGTTCAATATGAAGTTTGTGCTGCACATTTTGGTAATTATTTTTTACTTGTTTAGCTACAGTGACCTGCACTTAGAAACTTGATATTTTCTATTTTCATTTAAGTCAATTTAATTTGTGTAGTAACTTTTTTCTTTTCTCATTTCTCTTGTTTTAGGTGGATGTAAGCATGCCATAGCTTTTTTTAGCATGGCTACATCGGTGTAGTGAAGATCCATCAACAACAAGCATTAAGTGTTATTGGAGAAAATGTAAATTATCACAAATTGGTACTAGCCAGAAGTTTATAAAAGCCAAAGGAATGTATAAAACACCTAAACATGAGCTTGTGCCAAGAACTTTGAATACTGAAAGCTTTCTCACTGTAGTAAAAAATCATTGTATTTTGGTTGGTGATACAAAGAATCATTTAATGAAGTTTTATAGAGCGCCAAGCACTGTGGAAAAATTGTCAATGCACCATCTTCAATTTACAAGCAAAGCTACAAACCCTCCTGATTTTAGAGAATATTGAAAACTTATAATGACTGCAGATGCATGCAAAGAAGCTGCAATAGCTACTTTTGAACAAAATGACTGTCCATTGTGGCACAAATTTAGGTATGGAAGGATCACAGCTTCAAAAGCTTATAATGCTGCACATTGCAATACTCTTGATCGAACGTTAACGCAGACGATACATTGTTGGAAAGTCAACTTCCTAAACTATGTATAAACAGATAGATATTTTTTTTTTGTTTATTGCAGAGGCACTGCATTCGTTTATATATATATATATATATATATATATATATATATATATATATATATATATATTTTATTTTTTTTGTTGTGTCGGGTTGGAAAATCCTCATGGAGCCCCACCGCTCTCGGAGAAGGGCGAAGGGGACTGTCAGACTCTTACTGACTAAAAACCAACGCGTTCCGTTCCATGTACCCTTGTGTCAGAGGGGCGGATATCGCCAAAGCATTTTTCGCTACCCCCGACAGGTATTGACCCACCATATGGTCAGATGCCCCTTGTTTCTAGCAAACATGATAAACCTCTTAAAACCTCTGTCAGCCATCACTGCTTTATTAGGAGGTAAAACCTATAATTAGCTACTATCTTGTACTATCATAACATCAGTAGCCTACCACCATATTCGTCAGAGATAAAATGGATCAAGCCATCAGGCGTACATGAAATTCAATACTTTAAGGTGTTAAATTTTTTATACTGTGACCAAGTGATTGGTGAACGGCATTTGATGGTTTTTCAATCTAAATCTCTAGGCAATCAATAATGGAAACGACATTCGCGTACCTACACCTAAAAGATATGGGTAATTTTTTTTATATCTGATGATGCTGGCCACACAATCAAGTCCTTAAATTTTGTTGCCATAAGAGAAATACTTCTAGAAAATATTCTACAAATAGTACTTTGTGAACATCCAAATTGTAGTGCCAAGATGCTAAAGGACTCGTTTAATTTAATGTTCTTGAGGGTTATTAATATGTGTTTTCCTACTAGGCAGCGGAATATTATCCGTTAAAAGTTTTATTAAATGATATGATTGTTTAGGTAATCCTAACAATATTTTTGGCTCTTTTTTAATAGTGGTTTCATTATTTTATTTAACTGTTTCTCATCCTCTGAATCATTTTGCACTTCGCTCGACTCAGATTGATAACTTGGTTCATAATCAGCAGAAGTCATAGAAGAATAAGATAATATAGAAATAGTATCCGCTGTGTTTTCAGTAAACGTTTTTTTTTTTAAACAGATAGTTTTTCTGGTGAAGTTCCTATTGTAACACAAGAGGAAATGGTGACAATTTGTTTTTTAGGGGGTGTATTTACATTAACACCTTTGCTTCTATAGTTCGGTTTAATATTTACTTGTACAGCATTGTCACAATGCAATTTCTTCTTAATGTGTGAAGTGATAAGCTCTACCTGAAGATCATCACATCCAATACATGAAGTACTGGGTCCTGGTTGATCAGAGACATTTGTGTGGGAAGTACTTGGACTTACTTCATGATGACTTCTTTGTGAAGGTTCGCTAACATCACTATTTTTGTTAGCTATCTCTGATGAAAGGGCTTCATGGACCAGTATAAGTTTTTTCCTTTTAACTACAGCCATTCTCTACTTTGGTAATGACATCCTCTGTTTTTGACACAAAAATATATGAGGCAAAACTCCTTTTTTCAAGAGTAGAACACAATTTTTTCTTTGCATTTTCATTAAATTGTATTCAATATAATTTTCTGTATCTTCCTTAATCTGGAATAAATCAACAACCATAAAAATTTCGTAAAACCACAACCGGAATAAAGTTTTTTTTTTTATAGAAAGTTATAGCTACTGAACTTTTCTTATAGTTTAGGTTGTTTTTAAACCGAATTTTTTCAATGCTTTAAATTCCTTTTTTAAAAATATCTAGAGTATTTTGAAGCCTAACTTTATTCTTTTCTGCTTGTGCTTGAGGAGCCTGTGTGGCCTTAGGGGCCTGGGGTGCCTTAGGGGTCTGAGGTGCCTGAGGGGCTGTCGGTTCGTTTGTTACGCTTGGCCTATGCCAGGCGTTAGTTGCAGGGGGGCGGGCATCAGGGATGGGAACCGGCTCCCGGGCTTTATTGAGGTCCCGCCCAACTCTCGCCCAGTGCGGCGCTGTGGGATATCCGTGAAAGTTCGCGGGATGACCCTGCAGGCCGCACAAGATGCAGCTAGGCGGCTCCTTCGTAGGCGAGACCCTACTATTGTCGTATGTAGCGTGGTCGCCTAGGCACTTGACGCAGCGTTTGCGTGCGTAACAGAACCTCTCCGATTGGCCATATAATTGACATCGCTGGCATTGCCCCGGGGCACCGCGGCTTCTCGGGGGTTCTATTTCCAAGCCCGACAATCGACAAATGGATGTTATAAATTTTCTTACCTTCCGGGGTAAGAGAAAAATGGACTAGAACCATGTCGAATGGTTTTTTGTTGGGCCTGTGTATGCGATGCACTTTCAACACCGTCAGATTTTGGGACTGAAGATCCTCTTTAATGACTTTAACAGGTGTCTCTGCGGGGAGCCACTGATAACAACGGTCAGCCTACGCTCCTCCGGGAGGGCATAGATGTGGAACTCGATATTATTCATCCGTAACATCGCAGTCAGGGCACGGTGGTCGGCTGGAGTGGCTCTAGATACCTTGATACTTACTGCCGTATTCCGGGCTGACATGAAATTTATGTTCTTATTGTTCAATAAGCTGGAAATTCGTTCGACGTTCCAGCTTTTGTTTGCTCTAATATAAAGCGGCGGCGGGTATGTTGATTTAAGTCGTGTGCCCGCAAGTGCTCTGGCAACTGCGCCGGAAACTGCGGGACGTCACTACTTTCTTAACAGGCGGCGGCGCCTTCAGCGACTTTGCCGCCTTCCTCTTTTCCGATTTGGTTACAACGGGCCTGAACCCGTCGTTACGCTCCTCGGCGTCAGAGGTCAGCGAAGGAGTCTCCGATGACGACTCGTATTCGGAGCATTCCTCACTGGCTTACATTTGTCGATGTAGGCATTGTATAAATTTGGGGCGTTTTCCGCGAGGAACTCTAATAGTTCCTCGAATCAAGTGGCGATACTGTCGCTCATAATGGACAACGGTATGGGGGTGTCCTCCCTGCCTTGACAGGGAGGTGTGTGAAATGTATGAAAGTACTAAAACCAAGTCCCTGCTATAAGGTAACAGGGGTGTACCTAATTCGACTGTGAAATACCTGGCGGCAGAACAACGGCGACTATGCGACGGTGGCTGCTACCCTCTTCGGAGTCTGCTTATCAACCTCGAACAAGTTGATCTTGTAACATCTTCTACCACTTTTAACAATTTTAACGGATATTCGTATCGGAACACTTTACCACACGTCTGCACTGTGGTGCGGTCGGACTCAAAATCCTAACGGCTGTGTGTTTCAATTATAAGAACCAGAGTTTCGTAACTAACGAAGCGTTAATATGCAGAGATGATTCTTACAATATCATCAAATTTTAAAATGATATTTATAATTAATTTTTTTATTGAAGAAAAATGCAAAAGGAATTTCAATGCGTATTTGGTAATATATGCATATTTGATAATTGTTTAGTAATATTGGTATTCTTGAATTATTTATAAATGTGTATTTATTTTCGTTGTGTCCAAAAATTTTCAAAATATAATACCATAACTTACCCAATACATTTATTAAGACCTATTCAAATATGGTTATCCGGAGATATTGTCAACAAACATTTGTTATCCGGAGATATTGTGCACAAACATCTCTTGTGCGGTTTTAGTGCGAGGACTATAGTAGGATAATTTGTATGATATAGCTATCTAGCTCAAGTACAATATTCTGAATAGATTATAATAGATGGTCCCAACTAATTGGATCAGTTATTTTTGTACAATGCCTATAATCCCGATACAGCAAACATGATAAAAAAGTAAAATATGATGTTACTATTTTGATATTATAAATCTACTATTATAATAATAATATAGGATTAAATAACAATATAATCTCTTATACAAAAATAAATATTAGGTCAGAAAAATCTGAAAAGAATAAAAAAGCTTTGAAATTTAGTTCTTAAAATAATTTAAATATACTTAAGTAATATTGAGACCCTAAACAAGCAAATTAATTAATTAAGTAAAGCATGATACGTGGCAGTGCCGCTGCGTAAAACGCCCTTTGGCCGGAAAAGGCTCAAAATACTAAACGAGTGCTCACGAGGTTAATGTCAGCGAGAGAGCAACTCGAACGGGTACATAAGTGAGGCCACATGTTGTTGCTTCGTAAATTTGGTTTGGTTATTTCTTTGAATTTTAGGTATTTTATATATGTTAGTGATCTTTATTCCTTATGATGGATATGGACATAGGAAAACGCCGGTTCAGTTTCAAAATCTGCCTGGGGACAGTATATTTTGTCGTTAGAGGAAAATTTAATATTATAATTAATGACCAAATAAAACAACAAAATATTAAGTACCGTAATGTAATTTATATATTTATTTCATTGTATAGTAGGATGAAATAAAAATTTTGGAACATAATATTTTGTTAGCACAAAAAGCTCTATTGTGCAATTGACTATTTATATTTTTCATAAAATTGAAAATTTTACATTTAATAATGAATTAGTGTCTTTATAATACTGTTCCATTCTAGCAGAACACCTATGAATTACTTACTTGGTTACTTGGTTACTACAAAAAAAAAAATGTTAAAACCAAATTATAAAGTTATACCGGAAATTCAGATAGATAAATTTAATTTCCAATATCAATACGAAAATCATATACAATAGACTAAGAACCACATAAACAATAGTACCAAAGCAAAAAATCTAAGTTATTGGTAATTAGTAAAAGTGATACATGCTGCATATGTTTATTTTTAAGTTCAATAAAAGAATGTTTAGCCTAAAAGCCAAATGATTATCAGTTTATATTTTAGATAAGTGCAGGTTATTCTAGGCGTAAAATAAATCGTATGTGGGCTGGTGCACCCGCATGTCAGTTTGGACTTTTTGACTCTTTGGAAAAACGAGATGTCAGGATTGTAAATGAACTCGTGGTCACAGGCGGTATTTAACCAGTCTCAGGAAAGACCTCCCTATTTGTGTTCTAACGCCTGTATAATGAATAGGATGTAAAAAATGTTCTGGTCTATGCCTACTTTAGGAATGAATTCAATTTGGTTTATAATTGACAAATAATCGAAGACAATGATTATATAAAGAATTGGACCAGCAATTAAAACGATTGCTAACTATGAAGTAATGTTTCGATCGGCAAATTTTACTACTGTTTTAATCTATATTATTTACTCAATAAGTATTTATATAAATATTAATGAAACTGCAATATATATTTCATTTAGTTTGCGGTTTATATCCAGACAGAGGTTGCAGGAAAACTTATATTATAAGAAAAATTACATAACTAAATTTTATAACCTATACTTCTTCTTCACAATTGGCCCGAAGTCAACACATGCCGTTGCTTGTGTAGTTTCGGAAATCTTCTGGTTTACGCAGCCAAGTGTTCGTTCCATGGAGTCAGTAGCTTCACTAGGTACATGTTATTTTATTCATACAACGGGTCTGCCTAGAAAAATTTGTTCATTTTTTCTATAGTGTATATTTTTCGCGTATGTAACATATACATATGTATGTACGTTATTATTTTAATTTCAGTTTTCAAACCATTTTACATATGTTTCTATTTCGGATTAAATTAATGCGAGATTTGTTTAGCTTTAATTTTATATATTTTACTAGTTGCTTTGGCTTGTTTATTGTTGTTACACGAATAATGTTAATTTCCGAAAATCATAAGAAACAACTTGGTTTGTTTTAGTTTAGGTTGGTTGCTTATATAATAGTATTATTATGTTTAAATATTATTGATTGCATTACCTTGGTTTATTTTAAGATTTAAGATGATATTATACTGTAATCTCCCGCACTTTCACTTCTGAACACAATTTATTTCGTATCAAATAATTTTATTACTATAAAAGAAAAAGTACTTCAAAAATTAAGAAAATAGAGTGAATATTTACCACCAAAATGATGTTTATAATTTTTTGTAGGAAATTAATGTAATTTATAAAAAAAAATACAATTATTTTTTTATAAAACAATTAATAAAAACAAGACGAAACCTCTCAGCATTCTAGTTTCAGCATTGTAGTTATTTCCCTTTGCGCTCTGGCAATCGAAAGACTAACCGTTTCACGTATGATTTCCAGAACCCTATAATGACGACACGAGTACTGATTGATATTCAGGAGTACCCTACATCCCACCAGCTAATGCTTAGCAGTTCCAACTGGCTTTTTTCGGTACCTTTACACCATGTAACTAAATTTCTTTGATCTGTTAGAATCATTTGAGACATGAATTCAATTGCTCCATTTTAGTCCCAATGGGATGCAAAAGCCTCCTATGTCTAATCACTCGTTTTGCAACTGTAAACGCATTGCATGGATCTTACATTGAGCCTTGTCGTCTTGCCCTCTAGCTCTGGGGCATCTTTGTCTTGTCACATGGGATTTCCCCAAGGTCTTGAAAACCTTTAGGCGTTTATATAGCTCCGATGGTCTTTCTAGACTCATCCTGTAACTATCGCAAACCCTGAATACAGCTGATGAATCAGCCGGTAGCGCGAGGTCGAGCCACATCTTCAACATGTTTATGACGCCTACATATAACTTTGACAAAAGGGTTTCATTAAAATCATAAATGAGGAAAGGCCAATTTAAATGTAGAGTTAGGTAAACATATATCACAGATCCAAGCTTTTTTAACGTTACTGATCGGTTGGTTATCAAACCAAAACGTTAAAAAACTTAAATCACTGATAGAATATAGAAAATAAGAAAATAGATACCTAGCTGGGATCGTTTAAAAGCTATCTACTCTTTCTTCCAAGGATGGAGTACGACCTATATTATCAATCTTACGACCAAGAAATTTAAATGGTGCATTTTCCGTAACCGTAAAAAGGCATTGACCACCTAACGATAATCCCGGATCGTATGAGGTATGTTTGGTATCCCACCTACCGAGAGACAGACAGTGTCATTTATTTGATTTTATCCTCAACTATTTAAGTAAAAATATCACTTTATATTTTGTTACAACTGTCGGCTTAAAAAATGAGAATCAAATTTAATTATTTAGAATTATAAAAACGGACTTTTTGAGAGTACGTGTTTTGTGATCAATACTTATAAGGCGCAGATTTATTTTTATTTATCAATATTATGTCTGCAACAATATTAATTAAAATTATTAAGTTACAACCAATTAAGAAATAAACTTGTTAATTGCAATATATCTCTCAACATACTTTTGAAAATATACCTTAAATTTTCACAGTTATATCAATTATTGTTACAAATAATAAATTTAAAAAGAAAGTAGTAGTAGTAGTAGTAAATGGAAAAATATATCATCAAAGTATGCGAAACATTGAAAACTGAACAAGTGACGCTGCTGACTCTGAACTAACACCTGGCCGTGTAAAGTAGATACTTCCTGATAACAAATAACAAATACGAATATTTATTTTCTCACACTCATTTAAAACAATAATAAAATTACATTAATTTTTTAATATTTTATCCTACAATATTAGATCGACAAGTTTTTTTTACAGTTTTGTATACCAAATACAAAAACCATATGGTCCTCCTGAAAAACATAACGAATGTATTAATATTTGAGATGTTAGTCAGTCAGTCAATTATTATCTAGAAAAGGAGTTTTGTAAACTCAAAGTTTGCAGACTGAGGGCACACATTTGATCATAAATGAGTTGGTGTTATAATAGGACGCATCCACAAGGGTAGAAAACTGAAAATATTAAAGGCTTGGATTTTAAAATTTAATGTTGAACTTAACTTTATTGAGAACGCACACAAGAAAAAAAAAGAACTATTCTTAATATATACTACAATCAACAACGTCTCATACTGAAGGTGGTGTACACAGGGGAAGTATAATGAGTAGATTTATTTCCCGACCATGTTCCGACGGGATAATCCAAATTAATGAGCAAGATCATTTATAAGCCAAGAAAAACATAATACGGAAAATGTACCTGAGGTATACAGTACTTAAATAATTTTAATAGTAACATTTTCAAGCATAAATATAACACTACAATCTCGTTTTTGAGAACCAATGATTCTTTGTGTTTGTTTACATTAAGTTACGAAAAATTTTACTGTAAAATAACGAATGTCTGGAGTTCACGGCTCTCAGGCTATTAACTTTTAACTCAAGCTCAACCATCTGGGATATTAAAAAGGAATAAAAAGTTGAACTCACAATAATAAAAATACTACAGACATAAAGACGCCTAGAATGTTGATTTTCTTTATCTGATTATATAGTATTAACATATTCCTAAGCAAAACTCAAAATCTTCAGGTAAAAATATTCTCCATGAGACCCCTTTCTTCTGGGATCACACTATTTAAAAAGTATTAATTTCTTTAACAAAAAAATACTTTTAAACAGTAATTTTGTTGAAATATCCCTTATTATTTACAAAATGAGATATAATAATAAAGTTTTAAATTTTTTGTCTACGTTTAAAATTATGTCTAAAATGTCTAGTTTTAAATATTTTCTTTACAGTAATAAAACGAAGGATAATCATTAATGTGTTTTTTCACTATTATAACAGTAAATTTTAATGACAGCAATGTGATGTTTTCCACTTTTATTGTTAAATGTCAATAAATACAGAAATTATAAGAGTTCTAAAGAAAAAATATTTCAAAGCAAATTTCATTATACGGATACGTATAAACTCTCTGGCACCTTGCAGTGAGAACCTTGAGTAATAAATTTACTATAACGTGACTTTGATGTGGCATCCAACATACATCGTTGCAAAATTTTAAGTTAATCGTTTTAGAATAATATTTCAATTAATTTTAAAAATTATAGTGGAGGATGAAGAACATTTTCTAAGTAATTGTTACGAAGTCATAAATATCTCAATAACACTATAATATAATAAATTTGGAGCATTAACATGCAACAATAGATACCCAGTTAGCAAGATAAAAAAAAGGTTACGAATGTGCCTACTTTTGTAAATTGTAAATGGCAGATGTTTTATTAAATCAAGTTTTCGCGTTGGGCCACCGATCACGTGCCTACAGACGTTAAACCTCAAACGCTTGTCAGATAAATGAAATTACAATCACACACCATCACATCACAATGATTGCGAAAAAATAAAATATACAATAATACATCTTATTTTTTTATTTTTTACACAACTTTTACGATAAAGTAATAATAAAAATATGTGTGTATATTTATTTCTAATATCCCTAAACCTCTATCATTAATTTATTTTGAACCTTTTTAGTACACATATAAGAAAAATTACAATTTAATCATAAATAATTTAAAATTTGGATTAAAATTTCTAATAATAGGGTGTAAATTATCTAATAACAATGTATTGTCACAACTTTTTCATGTTAATAGGCGTAATCTTTATTTTATAGTCATTTGGGTTCTGGACCCTGATGATAAATTAAAAACAGTTTAAGGAATTCATTCTTCCTGAACCTAAAACTCTCATTTCAAATTTTTTATTTGTTGTTGAAAACGAGGTGAAGAATCATCTATTCGCCATAGCTTATAGCCAATGGTTGCGAGTGTATCAGCAGTGTCATAAGCTTGTATATCATTCATAGATCATATCATATGGCTCATAATATTTTTAATTACTGTTTTTTTTTAGTTTAATTTCTTCTACTTGACGGTATCCTACCCTTCTTTACTTTCTCACTATCGTCTTTTCTGACTCTTCCTATTCCTTTCCAAGATAATGAAAATTAGTGTTGAGAAGAACATTTTCCTTTATCTGGGTGTAAATAATTCTCATGATCTTTTATAAAGGTTTAGGACATCAGAATATGTTTGACTACAGTAATGCTTTTAATGCTGCTGTTCACGAACTCACACTGTGGCAATTGCTCCGGTATAATTATTGTTTTTTGCTATTTTCATTGACTTTATTGGATCAATTTAAATTGTCAACACCACCTGTACACAAATGACATGTAGCTTTATAACAAGATTAGTATCGCAATCACTAGTCGTTTTTAAACACACTCATGCACGCAATCGCGAGAAGTACATGTTATTGAAAAACTTATTAAGTTAAATCGGTGCTTTTTATCAAACATTTATATACATTTACAATTATTGATTTACGTATTTATGGACTTTTTACAAAAGTCAAAAAACAGTTTTTTACTTACCCAATTAATGAGAATTAATAAAAGAGTTTTGTATAATAATTTTAAAAAATTTGATATAAAAAATAAGTATCTAATAAAATACTTCTTTTTGTATAAATAAAATTCTGGGTATAATAAATAAATAATAAAAATGAAAAATCATTACAATAATAAAACTTCGACTTTCCAGTTAATTCATAAACAAACCACTTTGTAAAATGAAGTCTAACAATAAATTGGGATTATGTAGAGAGACAAGATAACAGGATAAGAAAATAAGTAAACCTATACAATAATATATCTCAAGTTGATTAACATTTTATATATTACATTATGAGAGCACACGGGCGTAATCGAGATATATTGCCTTATACAGCGTTGTATTTACGACCATTGCACAATTTTACAGTGTAATTTCATTTGATAATGATTGAAAATTTTATTTACGTTGCCAATTTTCGTGTAATTGACATTATTATTCGGGTAGTAAATCCTGTTCTGTTTGTCCTATATTGTTTACTGATTATATTATTCGTTTGTATAGTTATTGAGTATTTATGTATATATATATTACAAATCCTTAAAAAAATATTTCAAGTAAAATAAAATTAAACGATTTTTTTTTTGTACTGCTAGTAAAATAAATAAAGTATTTTATTTTAATATAAGATTGAGATGATAATTAAATATTTCCAAATTTTATTGGATATATAAGTAATATCTAAAAATACTTTTAACTTTATTTCTTCAGCTTTTAAAATTATCCTTACCCAAATTGTCGCATTAGAATGTAAAACAGAAATACTATTATATGTTCCAATATTTACGATCGTTTCTAATATTACATTTTAAACCAACAGTTTGCCTTTCATGTCACTTTAATTATTAAATAGCATGTTAGGTTATTTTTTTAAATATTAAAGTTTAAAGAGACATTGTTTATATTGATGTAAATATATACATATACAATAGAACTATTAAATTCTTTTATTATTTTTCTAAATACACGACAAAACAACTCTAAATGCTTACTTATTTTACCGTGTAGCAGAACTTCTGAAATGAAAATAGGTTTTATGGGGTATTATTTTCCCTACCGCATCAATATGGAACCGTTAATATTAAACATGACTGACCTACAGACTGCATAGCCGAGGACAATCACATTTATGGAGGATCCTAATTGACTTCTGCACAGCTTCGTCACTTTATTAACCATACTGCCAATTATAATTGGAAATAAACTGTACATTAATAATTATGCTGAAAATTTAATCTACCTTGCTTATTACAAAATTTTGTTAGTTGAGGTAGGTTCTTATTAGTAATTTTTTATAGAGAGCAATATTGGCTTTTTCATCAAGTTGTTGTTCCTAATCTCTTACTATATATTAATTTTGAGTTTTCAAAAGATTTAAAATATATATATATATTTATATATAATAAAACTTCTTATCCCTGAAGTTTTCCTTAAGAGATATAACACTAGATTTATAAAAAGTTGAGTATGAGCTTTCGCTTACAATGAAGACTTCGGATTACAACTTCTATTACCCCTGTGTTGCCGATATCTATGATTGCTTGCCACGTAGCTTCAGTTAGATTTAGTACTCATTTTTCACCTTTTCGACAAAAAAATAGTAATTTTATTAGGAAGAAAACTTTAAGGACCACTAAAGCAAATCTTATAAGTCCTTCAAATATGTTCATGTAAAATTCACATTATATTCCTCCTCTCAATTACGCCAATGATATATATTTGTATTTAATTTTTTCCAAATCCAAAGTATTCGAAATTAGTTAATTTTCAAGAATACACATATTGATTCCATATATTGATTTCATTCAGGTTTCTGTTTTTTGTTAATATTCGGTATTTCCACAACATATTTTAGTGTTCTAGTCAAAAAACAAATACTAAATTATAATACGATTACATTGATGCAATCCAGTTTACATAAACCTGATTATAAGCAAAACAACATAAAAATAAAAAAATAAAATTCAACATAATTTAATTTCTTTCCCTATTGGTTTTTACGGTTCCTTCATAAAAACTTTCCACTAAGCAAAAAATCTAAAAGAAAAATCCAAAATGTTTGTATATCGTTTTTCTTGTGATTTGTCTATTCAACATACAATTCAGTTACGTACATCCTAATTCGTCAGTGTCGTTGTTAGTTTCCTTTGCCTTTGACCGAGGAGTATGATATGTGATACGTTTATTATAATGTAGAACATTCTGTACACGAATCACATTAGGAAGGATCGCGCTTCTCTGAGGAAATAAGATTTGGCTCAAGCAAATAGAAATACTTTGTATACATCTATTTCATCTTAGATTAAATAAAGTAATTTAACATATCATTTACTTAATTTTACATGAGAGCAAATACGAAGTTCGCTGGCAGTATCTGTGTAAAATGAATTCTCCATATGGTAAGATTTTGGTCTTAAGTATATTTGTACTAAAAATTAATATAAGTTTTAAGCAATAAATACGAGTAATTGAAAATGTATTCTGAGAAAAAAACGTCTAATTATTCGCAAAAAATATTAAATACTTTTATTTTATTATTAAACTATAAAATTTTTGTTTTTTAAATGGTTTAACTGGTTAAAATATTTTAAATCATGTTATAACCTAAGTGCAAAATAAATTATTTATTCATTACTGAGTAACAAACAGTTTATATTACAATACATAGTCTCTTATGCATAGAACAATTTGGGAGAAAACATTGTTTAAAAACATTGCATAAGAGATTATGTATGGATTCATTCGATATGTGTCCTTTATAATAGGGTAAACGGTTGAAAACAATAGATACTCATAAAAAGAAGAGATAAAAATTAACAAAGTAACCAAAAAGTAATGAACATTTTAAGGTTCTCACACCATACACTTATTAAAGCGGAAAAACGAAAAGACCATCAAAAACTTCTTTTATTTTAAATTATATGTAAGGATTGCTCTATTAAGTACTACTTTAGAAATTAGAAATAAAAATTCCCAGTTTGTGAACAATTATAATTACTACAAGTTTTTACGAGAAAAAGGTTTAGTTATAAGAAATTTTCTTTTACGAGATGGAAAATAAAACCTACCGCAACAATATTTTTAATATGTTTTCAAAAGTTAAGCCTGTGACCAAGTATTACTAGAAGGTGCCCAATATCGATGACGCATACGTATACGCATACGCATTAGTAAAAACTAAGTATATGATAGTCATAAATTATAAGTTTTTTATTCGAAATTTAAGTACGCAGCATTTTTAATATTTAAATTTACACAATATTTTTACAATTATTCACCATTATTTTTAACCATTTTGTAGATTCGAAAAGTGTATTCATTTTTTATCACTTACATATTATGGTGTCATCAGTATATATATAAATATTTGAGCGTTTAAAACAATTATAAATATCCATTACATATAATAAAATCGTTCACGGGGTCAATTCTGTACATTGAAAATAAACGAGAATAAATTCCTAGAAGAAACAGATGCCAAAAATATGATTTTTGAAATTTTTATCTGTCTGTCTGTCTGTTAATCTGTTGCACACTTATCACTTAAAAAGTGCTGGACAGATTTTAATAACATTTTATTTTTAACCTTTTACCGCGGGAAAATGCCTCATTCCCATGGGAATATTTTCAAACTACTTTGAAACAAATTTATGTAAAGTTACTTGAATTGAACACTTAATGGGTTTAATAATGACATGTTGTATTAAATTAATGTACTACTACTTGAGGGACAAACCATGAGTTGTGTCGGTGTAGATTTGCGTATGCACTGTTTTTCGCATGGACAGTTATATGTAGCTTTATCTCGAGTGAGCAATGCAAGAAGCCTGTTTATACTCACTGAAACTGCTAATACGACTTCTAACATTGTTTATGAAGAAATTTTGTAGAAAGGTACTTTTTCTACGAAAGAAAAAGTCGTGGTCATAGCTAGTCACTAATAAAAACCTTAAGTAACAGGAGACCAAAATGTGAGAATTGGTGAGCTCCAGATGATATTGTAACAAAAATGTTCGTAAATCCTTTTACTACTGCAACTTGATGTAGCTACTAAAGTAGATCACCATGTGCAGCCTCCAGTAAAAATTTTTAGAAAAAGTCTTAACACATATGTGTCTTGCATTGCTGACGAGATTATTGTAACATTCCTGTTCAATGTATTCAGTTCCGTTTCTTAAATGACAAAAGCAGTTATAGTCGCAAGTTCTTCCATAAATTTTTATGTTTTTTTATCAATTTAATAATTTAGATTCCATGTTTATTATTTATCTAAGAACGATGTTGTCATTAAGACACTGTTGCGGGGTACAAAGCGATCAATTACATTGTAAACTATAGGATAAAATTAATCACCGTGGATACTATATAAAGGCATCGGAGTTGCTGTAAGTTCAGTTCATAATGATGGCATCCCTGTTAGAGTTATTAAGATTTCAACTTATTCAAAACAATGTAATGAATTTCTTTTGGTCACGTAATGTCTAATAGTATTAACAGAGCAGGGTGATGCGTATTCTCCGGAACTGATAGAATGGAGGTTCTTTCAACTTTACAATGAAGGTTGAAAATGATTAGATCCACTGTTCCATTATCACTTATAAGCACATAATTGTACTGGGATCATTTAGTAAAATATATAAAATAGAAATTATGCATAATAATAATAAAAAAAATGGGATTCACCATCACGTTATTGAACATGAGTTTATAATTGCAAAACATTAATTGGTCAAAAAATACATACTAAGCTAGGTTTTACTAATACACATTATGATATTATTAAATTTCAGTAAATTAAAAAATAATGGTTTTGTTTTCGTTATTGAACTTCTTATTTTTTATTAAAATGTACAAAACTATATTAAAATAATATTATTATTTTTTAACAGAAAATGCGTTCATTGCATAAAAATCAATATATTTTTACAGAAAATACATTTCCTTTATTTTAATTACAATATAAAAAATTTTCAATGAAATTTAAACTAAGCTTACAAATATTTTTCTTTCACTTATACAAACTTAAAATTGTATAAGGCAATTATGTTGGAACTTGATAAACAATATAGGTTTTGAAAATTCACCTCTTTAATGAATTCGTACTTAAACTAAAGAAAATAAAAAGTTTTAAAATATCTTAAGTTCTCTACCTTCCCTCTTTCGCTGTTGTTTCATAAATGAAAGTAAGATAATACGGTTTAAAAAACTCAGAAATACAATATTCTGTGAAAAGTTAGTCCTTAGGTACATCAAAGATTATCTATTATTCGATTTCCTCGATTGACATGAAAGTAAGGGTGCAATCACAAAAAAAATATTTTATAGAGAAATATTTGGCAGTATATTGATAACATGTACCTATAAACCTAAAAAAACTCAACCTTTTGTTGAGTATTACATATTTCTCAAAATGCGTTTAAAACAATATAAACACGAGACTAGAAAAAGATGTTTTTCCACATTTTCCGTTTTATAGTAAACTACCAACCATACTCTTACCAAATTGAATCATGACTTTAATTTTATTACTATTTTTTAAACATAATTTAAAAATGACACCTCTTATACCTATTGAAATACCTATCTTATACCTATATTATACCTATTGAAATGTCAATATAAAATAATGTGCTATAAAAAATATTGGTGTTATATATTATTTTTAATATATAGTTTTATTTGCAAGCAATTTAATTACATAGGATTATTTAAATGATTTGTGTTTCAGTAAAAATCGGATCACTTTCCACATAAAAGGTTTTTTAATGAAAAAGAATTAAAATTTTGCAATTTTAACGAATTATGATTTAATCTTATCTAGATTATCTTATTTTATAACAAATATAAAGAAATTACTAAAAGGAAATATTCATTATTAATTAAAATTCGGTATCTACCGTAAAAATAATTGGCATAATTAGTGTGTTCATACCAATATGAACTCTGTCCCATAATTGTTTACAAGTGACTTCACAATCTAGGTTAATATAAATTTATAATATCTCTAAAATATTTTGTTCTCGTTTGCAATAAAGGGAACTTTTATGGCTTTGAATTTACCATCGCTAAAAGTTTTAATACCATCTAATCGAATTACAGTGGCAAAAACCGAAACTTGAGTTGGAGTCCGTGAACCCTAGACCTACGTTATTTTATAAAAGCTGAGAGTTTGTCAGTAGATGCTCCCAATACAAGTAAGAACGATAGACCATTATGGGGTTTGGGTTATAGTGGCTTTGGCCGGTAAACGGTACTGAAGTTGTCTAAAACAACGATCTAAATACATAAAATAATAAAGTCCAATTTTTTTGTATTACCTTCAGAATATCATTAAAAATCTCGTTATTCATTGCAAGACACTTAACATCGTGACAACCCCTTGTCAGACACCCTTAGTGTTCATGAAATTATAATTTTATTTATTTTATAGTATATAAGCTGATTTTTATATATAATACTTGGGAAATAAGTAGATGATGTGTCCTCATTAGAAGGCACTTTTGATAGTTCCAATCCCTTGCCAGACAAGCTTGTAGAATGCATATGGGTGAGTGGGAGTGAGATGGCGAGTTAAGTCTACCGCGGTCCCTCACTACGCAGGTATTTCTACTGCGTCTGTATTGTTTAGTACTCGTACATGTATACATCAGCTAAAATAATATTATATAATATTCTCAAGTAATATTATTTTCAGCGTCATCATCATCATCGGCCTATCGGAAACTACTGGCTGAGCAAAGGCTTCTTCTCGCATGGAGTATGGTTACAGCATTAATCACCACGCTTGCTCAAGACGAGTTGGCGATTTCAATTTTATAATTGGAAATTATAGGTTTCCTCAAGATGTTTTTCTTCACCGTCCGTCAGTTGTGTCTAAATACTCTTAATAAAGTAAATATGACTCGCAAAAGATCACATTGGTACTTGCCAGGTTTCGAAGGGCGGGCCTTTAACCTCCAGTCCACCACGACTTCAATCTTCAATATTATTTTAATATTCATTATTAATTAACAATATAAAATATTTCGGATAAATACAGACTATAAAGTAAATATAGTATAATTGATGATACGTACATTACATGTTTACAATTTGTTTGAGTGGCTTTTTATAAATAAAAGTGAGCTTCCTTTACAAAAACAAGTCACGGTTGATAAAAAATAATTTGTGTTATGTGCTATAAAAGTAGTGATAACATTATTTTCCGACGAGACATTGAAAAAATTAGAGTTAATTTTAAAATTACAAAAAAAACATTACCTCAAATATCATGACATCATTATTCCACGAGAATATACAGAGAGCGACTACCACAGGAAATGTTATAAATCATTCACATTCATCAAAAGTGTCTTGCTAATGAGGACACATCATCTACTTATTACCCAAGTATTATACATAAAAATCAGCTTATATACTATAAATTAAGTAAAATTATTATTTCATAAACATTAAGGGTGTCTGGCAAGGGGTTGCCATGATGTTAAGTGTCTTGAAATGAATAACGTGATTTTTAATGATATTCTGAAGGTAATACCCAAAAATTGGACTTTATTTTTTGATGTATTTAGATCCTTATTTTAGATACATGATTTTTTTTTACTTTCAGTATATTTAGTTCAGTAAACTTAGTACCGTTTAGCCGCCAAAGCCACTATAACCCAAACCCCATAATGGCCTATCGTTCTTACTTGTATTGGGAGCATCCACTGACAAACTTTCAGCATTTGTAAAATAACGTAGGTCTGGGGTTCACGGGCTCTTAAACCACACTAAATGCACTCTGGATACTTAGTTTTTTAATGATTATACGGCACTTATAAAATAAATCTGTCTTATAATAATATATTTAGCGAAGCTCAACGTCATCAGATATGTAACGAAAAAGAAAAACAAAAAGATCCAAATCCTGATTATAATTCGATATGCAAAAATATCCTTTTTTTCCAAACTGAAGCATAAGGTATATTCATAATTGAAAAATAAACTTTTTTATCATTAATAATAAACAATTCAAAATTTATAAAATATTCAAAATAATCGCGTGACTAAGAACTGTCTAGTATTGGTCGCCATATATTTTTCAATGCTGTATTGTTTTTTTTTTTTCAGAAATGGTCAACCTTCTGATATTCTCGTTCTTTATCTGAACTTTTCCTAAATTTGGTGCAATAAACATTATTGGTATTAGGCTTTGTAAAAGTTAATTCTCCTGATATACCAGATATAACCGACTCTTTAATAATGATATTCGGTTCAATTCAGCTGATTGCAAAAAATTTTTAGTTACCGACCGAAAAATCAACTACTGGAAGCAAAAAAATTTCGGCCGAGTGATTTACTAATCCAACATTCCTAGTTAAAAAAAGCGACGTTTCCGATTGGATATGTATCGACTGCCGCGAAATAAACAGTAATCCTGTACCTGACAGGTATCCGTTACCACTTATTTCGTACCAAATGTCAGGTCTGCACGTACGAGGTAAATAAATAAGTTAGATCGTGAGTTACACTTATATTTTATTTTCGTTGAAATGGTAAAACATATACATATATATATGTATATATCGGATTTTATTACAAATTCATTATTTTAAAGACAGGACGCCAGCCTCGCTGACGTCTCTAATGTCACTTGTTTCAGTAAGTTCCAGATATTTTAAAATGAAACTTCAATTCTTCTAAATGTTCTTGTATTTCTCGAAGGTTCTTTATGCTCCGCACTCGCTGAACTCTGCAGTCCCTCTGTCGTGCGTCCAGACGTCATATTTAAACCAGAATTCAAACATAGTTCTATTCTCTTTGATTTCGTTTTACTTTTAACAATAGTAACGACGACCAATAAGGTGTTATAATAATTGGTGCCATTTATTTTCATGTTGCATCCGTCGTTGAAGCTGCCTGTGCCGATACGGCCATTCTGGCAGGCGGTGCGTGCTCTGCACCTGCCAGGTGATGTGTTCTCTCTTGCTTAGCTTTCGTTATGTTCTCGTACCCCTTGCAGGTCTCGTAGAGTAGATGGGCCAGGTTCAAGAATTGATGCTTCATCGTCCGAAGTCATGCCGATACGGTTATACTGATGCGTGCTCTGCATTGTTTTCTGTGATAACAGAGAGATACTTATGTAGTCTAGGTACTTCCACAGTAAACCTAGATAACTTTATATTGTTATAGTTATGGTTAACAAATTTGTTGTTGTCGTATGGGTTACGTTGTTTATTACGACTCATCGTGAGACGAAATCATAATATCAGGTCTACTTATGGCTTTGGGGCGTCACACGAACATTCATAACATATGTCATAGGATGTCTCCATCCGCCTACAACTTTTTTTTTTTTTTTATTTCCTTATTTGTTTGGCGTAAGACGTCTCCACCAGTACAATATTTTTTTAATTTTTTTTTTCGTAAGACGTCTCCACCCGTCTACATAAATTTTTTTTTTCTTTCTTTATTTGTTTGGCGTAAGACGTCTCCACCCGTCTACAATATTATTTTTTATTAATTATTATTTTATTTTATTTTTTATTTATTATTATTATTTTTTTTTTGTTATGGTTCGGATCCGCACGCCAAATGCATCTTTTATAGTAATATATCTCAAACTAAGTGTTAGACAATCACATTGCTAGCAATGATTAATGGTAATGCGTTTGAATGAAGCAATTTGAACAAAATGAAATACGCTCACCGGATAACTATTAGGTAGGCGAACCGTCCACCTAACTGCTTGCTTAGTAATTCTGTGTCGTCCCTCAGATGCTGTGAAGTCTCATCGTAGCTGGTAATGTGCCACATTCGTAGCTGGTCATGTGCCACATTTCGAAGTCATCCATTGTCTAAAATCACTTTACAAGATATTAATCATTCTCAATTATTTTCTGGATTTTGTATAGTTCACAAAATTTTAAATATAGGGATATCCGATTTCTGGGGTTATATTTTTATTATTACAATATCTCCCTTCTGGAATCTTTTAATCGTAGCTCGACCTCTCAAAAACCTAGCTTTGTATCTTCTCTCCGCCTCGACCATCCTGTTTTGAATGTGTTGGTGCATTACTTCGATTTAAACGGACTGATTGTTGAATTGTAATCTAAACTGTCAAAGCATAATTGACTTGTTCGTATGTGCAAAACATCGGCAAGGATACTAAATTTTCCACATGTATTCTTATCACGTAATAAATCTGCTCCGGTTAATATATCAGTAGTCATTTCAAAACCTGGAACTATAGAAAATTATTTCTACATTAATAACTATTTAACTATTCATTGAAATAGTAAGGTCCGATCTCAATCCACGCAAATAGTTTACGATTTGTTTTTTACACCCAGAGATTTCATTTGCAATTGATTCTTGTATAACGCACCACTGCGATCTTGCATTTTATTTAAGAGTACATTTACCAGTTGGTATTAAATTAAAATTCGGCGTGATCTCCTTATTCCCGTCGGAAACACGATTCAAACGCATGATCACGGTTAGCAGAAAAGGAACAGAAATTAGTTATATTCGCAATAGATGTATTTAATCAGGATTTTGGAGTCGAGTATGCTTTCGTTTGAATTACAGCATCGTTTTTGTAGAGGCACTGCCGTTAACCAGACATGTTGCAAATATTACTGTGAAGAGTATGTCTATTGTCAATTTTAAATAAAGCAATAATCTCAGTAGTTTGATATTAAAATCATGCAAGTTCTTATAGATCGAGTGAGTACCTTTCTACTCAAGTCTTCCCAAGGCCTCCCTACGTCATCTCATGGTATTCTTAAGGATACAGCAAGGACCTGTGGTTGGCTCAAGAGTAACACGCGATTAGTTCAGAGGTACGCTCTCCACATCTGTGGTGTAGACTTGTCTTCTCACGGCTCCACAAGGCATCCCTACGGAATCTCATGGTTCTCTTATGGATACATCAAGGACCCGTGGTTAGCTCAAGGGTAACACGCGATTAGCTCAGAGGTCACGCTCTCCAGATCTGTGGTGTATAATTGTCTTGTCACGGTACCACAAGCCTTCCCTACAGAATCTCATGGTTCTCTTCAGAATACATCATGGACACGAGGTTAGCTCAAAGGATAATAACAAATGTTAGCTATGGTCTCACGTAATGCCTCTTGTGTAGATGTTGCAACTAACCAATCGTCTGCACACTTTCTAGCTCGCTCCTTTAAAAGGCTTTAATTCGAATGTCGTAGTTACTGATTTGGTACGTATTTACAGCCGTAAAGATGCGTTTGAATCAATCCCGAACACACACACTATCACCGGGATCAAAAAATCTTGTTAGTAATTTTAATCGTATCCCTTGTTTTTTTTTTTAGTAGCAAACGTTCGGTCACGCTCTGCATTGTTGACATCATTTGCATGAAAGACTGAGGAGCGTTCTTCATTACGCAAGTACTCCGGATGATTATTTTCTTGAGCTGGATCAGGATTTACAAATACACTAAGACCGGCAGTAACTGATCACAGGAGCGATCCCACTTCTGATATCGGATTTTATTATAAATTCATTATTTTAAAGACAGGACGCCAGCCTCGCTGACGTCTCTAATGTCACTTGTTTCAGTAAGTTCCAGATATTTTAAAATGAAACTTCAATTCTTCTAAATGTTCTTGTATTTCTCGAAGGTTCTTTATGCTCCGCACTCGCTGAACTCTGCAGTCCCTCTGTCGTGCGTCCAGACGTCATATTTAAACCAGAATTCAAACATAGTTCTATTCTCTTTGATTTCGTTTTACTTTTAACAATAGTAACGACGACCAATAAGGTGTTATAATAATTGGTGCCATTTATTTTCATGTTGCATCCGTCGTTGAAGCTGCCTGCGCCGATATATATATTTTACCCATACCATATATATTTATTCAGTCGTTTTGTTTCATAAAAATTATGAGCGGCCAGTGCCGAATAGGATAGTTATTGTCACTGAGAGTGAGGATTACCATTATACTTCACACAGCCGTCAAACGAAGTGCACAAATCTAACTTATTGGCTCATAATTCATTTACATCATCATCTAATCATGTGAGTGTTATTTTAAATACAGTTGTTAAGAAATTGAGTAATAAGATATTGGACAGTACAAGTGTGCTTTTATTTTGAGTTCCAATCGTTACAACGCCCATGATGGATATGAACAGCCAAGATCGCCATGAGGCACCATCCTAACGCTCTTATATATATATTTTTATTTATATACAAGTATACACGGTAGAAAGTATAAAGTCAGTAGTTTTCTATTGTATTTCTTTCTTGATCTCGACATCGCTGATCCACATTTAGTGTGTACAATGTATTCATTTCAGGTAAATTATAAAAAGACTTGAAAGTTATAAAAATCAAAGAAGCATTTTAGTTTTGCATGGTAATTAGATCAAAGCTTGACATGTAGCCGCAGAAAAATAATATTCATGGTATTATATAATAGACCGCGAGTGCACTGCAGGTGGTAGTAACTCTAACAGAGGTCGAACTTGGGTTATATTATATCAAGTAACTGGAGGTTACTGGCTATGCCTCGACAGAGATCACAAGCAGAACTTTAATTATATTTTCCAATCTTGTTATTTCTCATCCAACTGTGTCTCCTGTGAAATAACGAGATGATTAAGTCACACATCGGACCATAAAAACTGCCCGCTGAGGATTATCATGAGGTTATCTGGCAGGTTAGTAAGGGGGCGGCCCAACTTCAATTTCATTTTCGTCGTCGCTTCTGCAGGGCTTTAGTACTGAAACAACCATTAGCACCTCTAATAACATAACCCCACCATTGCTACTTCAGTCGTGCCATCCTGCTATTAATGAAACCTTTGTAATATATTATCTTGATTTTTCTGGCGGATATTCATAATAATGAATCTTTTATGCCGAGACTTCAAGCACACCTCAATTCTTTTGTTTTTTATTTACTTAATTGAAACTTAACAATACGCTTCTAGCAATCTGAAATATCTCACCAACTTGTAGAACTTCTTCGACCAAGAAAACAATAAGTGCTAAACTTTTATTATTATGTCAGTTGAACTTTTAATGCAGATCTTAGGACTGGATTCATTTCCTTAGATTGATCAATATATATTTTGAGGTTCAACAAAAAATACATAATACTTTAAAAGTAAATTTAATTATTCATTCGCAAGTTAATACTTAGATTAGTAATTGACTACTCATTCTTAAATGTTACATATAATATAAGAGCATGCCTAAATATTTATTACCTTTTCTTATTTTTTAAGATAAAAGTGTGGGTATTTATTCCTTCTTATGCTATATTTAACCTACTTACTAACATAAGCTTTTAATGGTCAAGATTAAAAAGCGTATTTTACATAAGCTGTCAAAGAAAATGAACTCATTTAAGAGTTTTAAGCATTTTTTTTCATAGATAAAGAATAGTGTATAAATTTTAATGCTTTCGTACAATTTTGAGTTTTCAATATGGTACGTATACCAATTTGAGTGCGTTTTCAAAATCAAACCCTAGATTTTGGCAATAAACGCAGTAAGCTTCTCTTGTTTGCAAAAGGCTACGCAAATACACAAACGTTAAAATGCTTTCAGGAAATTCACCCATTGAGGTTCAGGGGATGTTTGAATACTTAGCTGATTCAAAAAGATACCAGAGGTCGTTCAGGTTTTATGAAAAAATGGAAAACTTTAAAGTTATAGACCTCCACAGTGTAATAAAGGCAATAGACCCCTACAATGTATTTATATGCTAACTATTTTTATGCGACGTGCAAAAAAAAATTTAAACATATAACTATTTACCCTGTTGTTAAAATTCTATACTTTTGTTTTTGTAACATTAAATCTAATTTTCTACTAAAAATATACATTTTAATCTATTTACTATTATTAAGGAAAACTATTGGTATATTACCTTTAAGAAGTGTTGCTATTATATAAAAATTTAGCTTATAGCCTTACTATTATATAATATTTTTATTGAAATGATTTTCACTACAAATATAAACAACAATTTAAAAGTATTGCGTAAGAGGTTTTTAGATCAAATTTTTGAAGTCTGTGTTTAATTGATTCGTATTTTAATTAAAGTTTAAAAACATCATTATGTATGAGTTGGTCGCCAGAACATTATTACATACAGGTGACATATCAATGTCAAACTTTTGATTTGATTTAGGTTTGATTTTCGAAGCGTAATTTTATATTTAATAATATTAAATTTTATAAAAATACAATGATATGTAGACAACAAGAAATTTTATTAATTTCCTATCTGAACAAATTTTTTTACCCCTACATATGTGAATTTTTATGCTTACTTCAATATTTAAAACATTCTAGAATTGATATTCTTGTTAATATTAAAAAGAAACAACAGTTCAACACGAAGAATATTTCTTTAATACTTTCCTTTTGTAATAACTGATAATAACCGAGCTTTTCATTTAGTATTCTGTTCTTGTAAATATGAGTGTAGAATATTATGAATAATTTAATTTTATTTTACTAAACCATAACTTAACCCATCGTTTTTAACAAAAACCTTTCTTCTAACAAAAAATAAACCAACAGTTTAGAATTGTGAATGCGACATGTAAAAAAAATTAAATAGCTACCTTTTTTGCTGTGTGATGCTACAAAACACTTGTCGCTAATTCCTTTAACCTCAACTGTTAAATATTCACTCTTACTTCATATATATATATAATATAAATTGGTCTACAGAACAGTCGTGATCTATATTTTTCATTTTAATTTGTTTCATTTATTTGTACATTATGTACTTGACATAATCAGTAAAATTGATCGTTCCACTATTTACCTCTAAGAATCTTACGGGCAATAATCAAGACATGTGTGACAATATTAACCCATTACTATCACTTTCATGGCCAAGTTTGTGTTTTTGAGTAAATTTTATTTTGTTGATGTAAAAATCAGTGTGAGGTGAGTATAAATTTTAATTTCAGTTTGTGGGTCACGAAACTTGCTTTTTTGGAAAAGAAATGAAAGGTTTTCGTCATCAAGTACCGTATGAGGTGTCAATCTTTAGTGTAAGAATTTAATCTAATTTACCAAAGTATACTGTATAAATCATCTACAAGAACATATAAACATTTTCGAAAAAAAAATCAACAGGAACGTGCAAGGTCCTGTACTCTAAGGTTGAATTACTTAACTTGATAACAGCTAATGTAAGAAAATTGTCTTGTTATTCATGTAATACAACTAAATCCTATAAGATAATAATATGCCAACATAAGAAAAACGATATATTATTTTTAAAAAGGCAAGTATATATTCTTTGTTTTTGTAACTTTCTTGTTTAACAAAATTATAAATAATATCATCATGGCTATCATTAAGTCTACTTTTACTTTTATCTTTTTGATGCTTCATATTGCGAATTGTTCTTTGTGAAATTTCAATTGAAAAGTCTGGAATATTTAATACAAATGAACATTGAAGGATACCTTTTTTATACTTATACGAATTGTGTTATATTTATTCAAATATGAAATAAATATAAAATATAATATCCTGCTCTTTATATAAAGATCAGTTTGTATAACATTTCGCTTTTACATCAGTTTTTGTATCAATTCTCAATAAAAATATATATATATATATATATTTAATACGTGTCACTGTAGATACTTATTTTAAAAGAAAACAGTTTCATAATAAATAACTTATAGAACAGTTTGGAAGTTTTATTACCACTATTATTATATGAAAGACATCATGTAAACATAGACTATACATTAAGAAAAGTAATTGAAACCAAATACAATGCTTTATCTATGTGACATCCATATGAGTATGATATTAAAGCCTTTTTTAAACTATTCTCAAAACTATGTGTAAATAAACTTTAAATTACTAGTGAAATTACCTTCTATTGAGATGAGTGAAGTAAACAATTTAAATTGAATTTTATATTTTCTTTGAAATAATTTATAATATAAATAAAACTACTAATTTAAAGTGAGTTTAAATCTCAATTCAAATAAAAAATTCCCATTGTTAAAGTTTTGAGTTATTTCCTAGCTAGAAGTAACAAAATACTGATGAATTCCGCAATCGTTTTCTCGGTAACTATCTGGGTAACTAAAGTTATACATTTTAATTATATTCATAACTCGCCAAGAATCACTTTGAATCTAAAGAAACCTTTCACTTTTTACTAATTAACTTACTATCTTTATTTTATTATATGATCAATCAATACATATACATATATATATATATATATATATATATTATATACATATTATAAAACAAAGTCCCTCGTCGCGTCTGTCTGTCTGTCTGTTCGCGATAAACGAAAAAACAACTGCATCGATTATCAAACAGATATCACCACTTGATAGCGTAATTTTCTAGTAAAGTTTTAGTGTATAATTTGTTAAGTTTTTAAGTTTTTAACGATATTTGTTAAAGATGTCGGGAAAATATGAGCCGTCTGAGAGCTTTTAACGAAAACGCTGCCTAAAGTTTTTGAGATATAACAAAATAATATATAGGGGAATTTTGTATCTTATATAGGTCAACAGTAAAGTCCACGGTGGCGTATATCTGTACCTTAAGGATAAAATAAATTACTTCGTTTTCAAGCCTACATCTGTATCTGTAAATTACTTTTTAAATCATTTAAAACGGGCGTACCATTTCAAAGTTATCATAATATAAGTTTAATAATTCTCAAAATGAAATAGGCTATTTTATATTTTTTGTAAAGAGCCCGTGCGAAGCCGGGACTGGTACCTAGTATATAAATATATTAAATAATAGCCTTGATGTTGACATCTCTGCTTCAATTCTACTAATATAAAAAAGTGAACGGAGTAAAAAGAACATTATTTTTATAGACCGAATATTGGTTAACTTCCATCCCACCTTCTGGTAAATAATAATGATACCATATATGGTAAACGTAATACATGTAATGAAGGGTAAAGATTAAATGTGGTCGTAATACATTTGTTCCAAAAGTCACGACTTGAATTTATTACGAAATTTAGTAACACAGTCATATAAAAGGAAACCAAATATAAACCTAATACCAAGGATACTCAAATTCAGCTTATTGATATTTAGTAAGATTAAATAGCCTGTGTCGGCTTAGCCGGGGGGTAAAAAGGAGATTGTGTGAGCATATTTATTGCCGGGATACAAGAATTAAGATTTACTCGGAAATCGGTTATTCTAGTGTTAAATTGATAACAAAGCCTATTAAATGCATGTTATTTAATTTAAAATATTAAACTCGATAAAAAGTTTTAATTATAAAAAATATCTTTAATTATTATAAATAGTTCAGAAATTTAGTTCTAAATGTCAGTAATTAGTTGTGTACTTGACTGTATTTTAAGACACTATATTTTTTATGACTTTATTTTCAAAACTTCCCGACACTTGTAGCATAAGAATGTATAACTTACAAAATTTTAAGGTTCTGGGTAAACGAATAGTGCCATATAATTTTTTTCTATTTTTATTTTATATATTTTTTTACTTTTACCTAAATACCTCTAGATGTTCTCGAGATAATGAGTCTTGTCAGTCAGAGGCTCGGACTACGAAGTACCGCACGGTCGGACCACACAGCACCGTCCTTTGGTAATGGTCTTCTTTGGAAACTTATATTAAGATCAAAGCAAAGTTAATAATAAATATCTAATCTCTTCACATTGTTTTAATGACCATTATTTACTGTAAAAAACATCAACAGATCACCAAATTTTATGTTACAGTAGATTTTGTTGAAACTATAACTAATGGTTCAAAATGAAATTTAGTCGAAGGACTTCAATTGGTTTATATTTTTAATTTATCTCAGACACATTATACAAAAGTCGTACACATGTGTTGGGAAACAACAATTCTAAATAATTTTAAACTGTACCGCACTGAAGTATCACCCTGTTTCAGATGAAATTTTTTTAAAAAAGTTAATTTACTTTAATTAGAATTGCAAACAATATTAATGAGAAATAAGAAAATTACCCCACAAATAAATTAAACAAGTTTAAATGATACATTTCTATCCCTATTCCTTTCAAGTCAGCTTTAAGTTAAAATTTGGTTTTCGATCGTTTCATTTTCATTAAGGAATAAAAATTTATCTGTAAAATCAAATTACGACTGTATTATTTGTAAACATGAAGTTAATTTATAAAATTTGTCTCTAAAATATTGTGTTAAAAAGGCAAAAAAAATTCCTAGAAATTCTTTCGGACCTGAGCTGTTGTCTAATCTAAAAGGAATAGCATAATCATCCCATAGCAGATCGTAATAGGATGTCACTTATTCAAACTGAAATTTATTTTTATTTTCAGACTTCAAGAAGCATTCATTCCGAGGGGTTCCCGATGGCCATTGGAGACAATTACATTAATGATGATGAAAGTACGTTTCATTGTGTGCCTTATCCTAAACATTGTTTTCTATTCATTTATGTTGATTGAAAATTAATATTTGAAAATGTTATCATGTTATAATAGATACACATCTTTTGATGTATTAACATTTACAAATACTTGTTCAAATTTAGGATAAACAAGCTCCATGCACTGATCTAATCATATCTGATTCAAATTTATCTGGATTAAAATTGAAAACATTCGACAAATTATTTTGTAATATCTACATGTAATATCAATTCGATGAAGATTATTAATTTTTGGTGTAACAGTATTGTAATGTAATTTTAACATCAGAACATTATTTTCGTTCTGGAGAACGAAATATTTTTTAGTTTTTGTTGATAATGAAAAGGAATTTATTGACCACGCTTCTACAAATTAGGTACTTATTTGACATGTATGTTTTTTTGTATATTTTTTCCTGATAGCTGATAATTAAAAACTGCATGTACATAAAATTTTTCTCCTATACTTACAGAACGTTTCATAGAAATAAAAAAAAATTCCATTGTTCAAAGACTCTTGACCTAAACGATTTAAATGGGACTTTATTTTGGGAATTTACTTTGACGGGACTTTAATTTGACTTTACATGGACGTTACTTGTCAACTTTGAGCAATCAGGTATTTCGCTGCAAACATCGTCTCTCGGTTCTAAACGGCTAAGTTACGGCTAAGTTACAAAAGCTGTACCATCCGTAAACATTCAAGGAGTAAATAACAGCATGATCAACCGCACAATCTAAAATTATATGAATCAGATTTATAAGAATAACTTAATTATTTTTATAATCGACCAATTGATGTTGTGCCACTACTTTAAAACTTATAGTTTTTTATCTGTAAAATATTATAAACTTTTTCATTATTTTCGCGTCACTATAATTGATACAATTCATGTTTCCTAAATTCCTCCCAGTAAGGAATTATTGCTTGTATCAATCGTTTCAAAAAGTTAAGTCGTCAATTCTCCGACTGGTAAGTTATTTTATAATATATCTAAAATCGTGTCTCCTCGTTAAGGCTCGCTTTGCTTGAGCTCAACAAGCAGAAAAGTTAAGCACCTGAAAATTACAATATAATACTTCTGAAACAAAAAGTCGTAAAAGAAAATTTGGTACAGTCTTGTTTTTAATATTACTATGGATGTAAAACTGATTCCTTTTTGAAGGTCTCAATGTTTGTTTCTTTATTTGTTTCTGACCTTCGGAACAAATACGGACTTTAATTATATGCTAAAGGAATGTCAAACGCAATATTTAGGTTAAACTTTATTTTTGAGGTGCAAATAGATACTTCGCAAAATTACTCATTAATTATTTGATAATGGAATTTTAATATGTTTACTAACCATAGTTAAAAAAATCAGGTCAGGAAAGCCGCTGCAGTTCTGAAATAAATAGTCTTCTAAACCACAAACCACTTATTTGACAAGCAGCAAAAACCACCTTATACAAATGTAGTTACCTATGTATTTGTAAGAAATTCCATATGCATTTATCTTCTCTTTACACATTTTATTCTGTTTTAAATTAACCACTCTGTGAGACCGATCACTTGTATAATATAAACAAGTAATACGTAATAAATGTAAAGTTATGTTTTAACATTAAACGATTATAATGCCTGTGGTCGATGGCTTTGTGTCACATAATTTTCGAGTACAATTTAATTACACAACAAATTTTCTCTTTGTTACTGAAAAACCTTGATTTTCGAATTGATAATTTGAACATGTTTAGGTCAAATCCATCGAATGAATTTTTAAAGCAGTCTCAAGCTAAACCCATCCAGATATTTTTTTTTCAGATTTTACCATATGGAATCATGATGAAATATAGTGAGGCATTCCGTCAAAGTTGTTTAAGAGTGACTTTTATTTATAATGGTCATATTACATACTTATCGTTAACGGTAAAACTAGATTTTATAAAAATGTATAATTAAGATTTCATATAATGGAATTAACTAAAAATTAATTTTAATTTACAACCTAGCTTATAACTAACTAGGTTACTTTCTAAGAAATTGTATAATGGCCTAAAATGTTATGGATACTAGGCTAATATTAGAAATTATTTACATCTCTACTGGTAAGTCACAAATTGAATAAATAAATTATCTTATATTAAGTATTAACCTAATACGTCGTCTCGACAAGGGTCCATAGGTACTTACATTAATGCTCTGGAACTGTCCCCTTCGACACTTACTATTGTGTTTTAATTTAATTTTTTCTACTTTCTCCCGACTACCTCCCGACCCTGCTGCGTTATATTTAAAAGTATTCTTCGCACAACTCCGGTTGTCCTATCGCGAAAATAATCGCACGGCACCATTATACAATTTTCTGTTTTTAAAATTACTTTTATAACGCCGACCAACTTGCGGAAAATGGACATTTATTTCATTACCTAGCTTACCTCTAAAATTTAGTTATACAAATAAATGACGATCAAAATCTCGTGAATGTATGAAAAAAGCACAATTATCTTATTGTTTGTCCTAATGCATAAATTAAAGCCACCCATACCAATCGTCACAAAGTAATTTCACTTTAAATACGAAATGTATAAATGGTGATAACCTTACAACTATTTAATAAAACCCCACTATCGTGTTTCATCATAAAATATAGCAAACAGTTTACTTTTCTAGGTCGCGTAATCTGTTGAAATAGTTTATATTTAAGACTGTCTTTTAGGGAAAGCTTTTAACTCGATTGCATTTTCTAATTCATTTATAATTCAGTTTAATTTAATGATTTGAACTTAAGAAAGGTTCCTACTAAAAGAATTCCACCGTTTCGGATACTTTACTTCGGAGGGTGGGAGCAGTAAAACTTTATATACGAAGGTTATATTCTTATACAGAAGGTATGCTTAAGCCATTGCGTATCTCGTACTAGCGCTCTTTTTTATTTTTAGCCCCTGACGCATAAAGAGAGGTGTAATAAGGTTGACATCGATGTCTGTGTGTGTGTGTGTTTATGTGTATGTAACGTCTCGAACGTTTTGACGGATTTTGATGCTGTTTTAATTATTTAAGATCCAGTTTTCTTACGATGGTTTTTTTTATGCTTAGTTAATATCAATCTAGAAGTGTAATAGTATCATAATCAACATAATTTAGAATAGGACTCAGTCCTATGTTTGACCTTTTTTGACCTATGATAAATCGATTAAGTGCCTCACTCGTGCCAGTATAGCCGTTAAATAATACTTAACTTATGATGTTTTTTTAATTAAAAAAAAATTATTGTGCTTAACATTTTATACATAATAAAATATTAAACATTAAAAATATAATAAATAAACACTGAAAACAAGATACAGAATGTTGAAGAATACTTGTTGCTTTATCTGGTTTTCTATAAAAAGATGAATAATGATATTATTATAATATTAATGAAACAATAATGAAATGAAAATATATTACAATATTACTCCAGCGATTCGGAGTGTTGTTTCATAAACGAGTTTAGCACTCTGTCAAGTTCGGCTCGCTTCTAAAATATCGATCAGGTGTGTTTGCTTTTATAACGTCATAACCATTATTAGTCTTTTTGAAAACCAGTTTTTTTTTATTTCGTGTGTGCAACATATATTTTTAGATTATGTTCTAAAGAACTACAATAAATTGTACTTTGATAAATGAATAATCATTCTGATTTTACTCTAATATTAAAAGATAAGAATATAAATAATAAGAACAGTGTACAAATGAAAAATCTTACTAAAACAAGGATAATTCAAAGTATTGGTAATTTTATCAGTACATTCCTAAACTACAACAATCGATTTTATTAAAAAATAATCGTCTACATCCCATCGTTCGAGGAATGAATATTGTTTGGCGATCTTTTCGTCGACTCCCTTTGTAAAAGTTTTTACGGAGTTGCTAATCCTAATATCAGTGAAAGAATATTTTAAATTTCGTTCGTTCTTTTAAGAACTATCTTTTACTTAAAACTTTTAAATTTGCTGAACTAATTCAGTTTTTTTTCTTCCATAATTTTCTGTTATTTCTGTGTAAAACATTGTTTACCTTGTAAATGCTTTTTTTAGACTGTGATATGTTGATTATATTATGAAATTAATAGTTTATTATCATTTAAATTCTTAGAAAACCTCAAGTCTCTTAATTTTTCCTTTAATATGGAATAATTGTATAAACATTTTTAGTTAAAACAAAAATAGAAGCAATCTTTACCATTATCTATGCTATTGGATCACTAGGAAATATATGCTGGCGGTCGATGTTATGGTGTCAGATAGTCAAAATTACCATTATTAATTATTTAAATATTTTCAGAGAAAATTAACAAAAGAGTATTTACCAAAGATATATAAGAACACAACGAAAAGTTATTAAAAACTGAAATTGAGATCTCCCTAGAGTAGCTTTTCGAATAGGGTAAACTGAATCTAGTTCAGTTTAACCTCAAGAAGACACAAGTTTGCACGTTTACCATTAAAAAGACCCTAATTGCTGTAGCTCTAACATCCCCTTAAAATCAACCATAGTATTGGGATCCTTGGATTTGACATAGTGAACGACGTTCTATTCCGAAGAAATTTGGAGGATAAGGCTAAAGTAGCCTCTAAAAAACTAGGGGTACTAAGTCAAGTTAGGCTAAACTTCACACCGAGACACTTTCTTTTATTATACAAAACACAGGTTCATCTCCACATGGAGTATTGTTCTCACCTTTGGTCCGGTGCCCCACAGTACCACCGTTTTCCACAAGACTCCATACAATCGGGCAGTCAGGCAGATCGTAATGTCAACGATCCCATGATCACAGACGATCTAGAACCCTCGAGCTTCCTAGAAGATATGAACTACCTCTGTGTATTCTATCGTCTGTACAACGGGGAATGTTCCGAGGAATTGTTTACTATAGAGCCATCTTCACCATTTTACCATCGCACTACTCGCCGTGGGGTCGGATTTTATCCACATCACCTAGATGCATTCAGTTGCAAGGCTGTAATGTAATGTTGCGGTAATTTTTTCCACGCACGTGCAGGATGTGAAACGCCTTTCCGCCCGAGGTTTTCCCAGAGAGCTACAATATGGGGTCTTTCAAACATAACGTGCTAAAGTACCTCAGCAACAATTAAAGCCGAAAAAGCAACCACAACACTCTTTTAAATTGCATATGTCCATAGACGAGGGCAACTACTTCTCATCAGATAGAACTTCTGGCCGTTTGCCACTCTGGAACATTTAAAAAATGTTCAATAATAGGCAGAACTTTTTCAATTCCTTATGAGACAAAACTTCACAGCATCCCATGGATCTACTGTACGGGTGCCGAGTCCATCGCGTCGCAGGAAAAGGAGCTTTAACAGTGCCTAGGACTTGCGACCCAGATACAGATATAAGGTGCCCCTATCTAACGCAGGTTAATCGCTCTCGTACTAGAGCTATCTTCGTGGTACGTTCTAAGAATTAATTTATAATATTTTTGGACAGGCCCAAGTCTTTTAGTAGGTTGTAAAGGGATTTAGCTGTTATAACTCACGCTTCCACTTGTATGACGTACACATTTATGACGCACCTTTATGGCAATGTCTTTGGAGATGTTGGTTTCCCAAAGAACCGTTAGCTCTATAGATATTTATTTTCTATTAATAAGCGTTTCTAAATTCTCTCTATACAATCTTTTCTTCTGTTAAGAATAATAAGTTAAAATATATTTTTAAATGTAACGTTTATATTTACGTGTATATTAAATATAGCCAGAGCGCAAAGGGAAATAACCACAAACGAGCGATCAGTAGGTTTTGTGAAAGAAGGAAGGCTAGGACTATAACATTAAACGTAAAGCCTTTCTTAAAAGCGGCTTCGGATTGGACTATAATGAGGGTACGTATGAGAAACAATACAAAATTCCAGGGGAAACTTGTGCGTCGGCCTCCAGACTAGACATATTTATGTATTCGTGAATTTGAAAGCGCGTTGTGATAATAGAGTTTACGGTTCCTTGGGAAACCAACATCTCCAAGACTATGACATCAAAATCAATAAATTAACTCAATCGAAATAGGTTCGTCGTGGATTTGTACGCGGTAGAAAGGGGAGCGAGAGGTATAACGGCAAAATCTCTCTACAATCTACTAAAAGACTTAGGCCTCTCCAGAACTAATATTAACTCATTTTTGGAACGTACTTCGAAGGCAGCCCTAGTAAGTTGCTTTCAAAATTAGTTAGATAGAGAGAGGAACTTGGACGGTGGAGGTGAGCGTTTAAAGCGCGTTAAATAGGGGCCCCTTAAACCTACACCTGGGTTTCAAGTCTCAAGCACTGTTGAAGCTCCTCTCCCTGCAACACGATGGACCCGGCACCTGCACCTGCACTTTAAATCATTGAATGCTAAGTTTCGTCTGTATACGTCAAATAAATATCGAAATTATTTAGGAAAAATATAGTTCAGACTTCATATTTTATTTCGAGATTGCAAAAGCTACTTAACCAAACTTCAAAAACTCAGAGGCTGCACGGTTGCAGTTCACAAGTGCACCAAATCCTGAACAATTATTTATTTACTTCGATCTAATATCAAGTCACTTAACCTAAGATTAAGTACATAAACCAGCGCTGTATTACCTCAACCCAAATAATATTTTATGAAATTAAAAAAATAAATTATAAACGATATAATTCTCATAAAAACTTGAGCTCATTGACAGCAATATTATTTTTAAACTTATATGTTTGTTTTTTTATCTTTAATAAACATTTACTTTTCTTCATATAGTCAGAATGTTTTACAGAATATATTTACATTTTTTTTATTGAACTTATATAAAACTATGTTGTTTGACTTATTGTGTCTATTTATATTTCTTGGGTTGTAATGAGGCAATAAATTAATAAGAGTATTTGCATTATAATATAACACATACAAATTTATTTTTAATTAAATGAAACAGATATTTTCATGCTTTTATTTTATTTCTCTGTTCGGTTGCTACCTATTTGATTATTATATTAATAATTCTTTAAATGCATTTTTAGTTTTGTAATCTCTTTTATGCAGCTGGTAGAAGTGTAAATTGAGCGCATTTTTATTAGTAATAATAATTATTACTATCGTTATTAATTTTTTCGATGTTACTTGTATTTATATGAAATATGCTTTAAAACCACGCATATAGATTTACCTACACTTCGTTAATATTTATATCAGCTTTCATAGTAAAGAGCTACAATCTATTTTATATTAGTAAGTGCCAAAAAAATTAACAAAACTGCATTTCTTACTTCCCGATCTTCTATCATCTTTTAATAATATAAACATTCTCAATGTTTTAGTATCTACGAGTCTCCTCAATGCCTTCTTAACCCCCTTATCCTCCTTTCCATCTAATTTTTACTTAATCCGTAACGATGTGGGTGCAGTTGGAGCCATTGATGTAGGTAACCATATTATTTACACAAATTTAAAAAAAAATGTGTCGCAATTTTCTGACCTTAATTGATAGTTTATCTAAAAAATCTTTAAAAATACTTCTAGGTGTTATCTACAGTCATTTTACATATTTCAAACATACAAACTGCTCCTTGAAGAATTGGTTCCAGTTACAATAATTAACAAAATAATAAAAAGACTGATTTCAGTACCTCTTATTTGAAACATAATACCTTTCGCTATATAAGATGTAAAATGGACAATTTCCTGATGATTTATAAATTCTGAAAAAGCTAAGGTTGTTGAAAATTGTTTTTTAATATAAAACAAGGATGAGTCAGCAAAGTCCTCTAGAGAAAAATATATAACGTTCAACAATAGCAACGTAACCCCGTTAAGAGAAGTCCATTTTTTAATAGGTAAAAAACAAACACTATTCTATAGCGCTGCAATTCATACTTTGAGGATATTTAGCATAAGATATTGCAAATTTGCTCATATATTTATTTTTATTATTTAGCTTACAAGGTTACTTGCTAAATTAAGTTCTATCATACTTTACTCACTGCAAATATACATATAATCTGTTCGTACTTATGAAAGCTTAGAAAACCATAATGACACAGTTATTGAGAGGGGCGTCTTCTTATCTAAACAATAACCTCTGTGCTAATCTGTGAAGCGACTCCAACAGACACAAAACTATTAACATCACCCATTTGCAATGCTGCACAAAAAAATAGTAAATAAAATGGTAAAATAAGTTGATTATACACCCACTTTTTTTTTTTAATTTGTGGTCTGTAATTTCAAAAAAATTCAAGAATGAACCTCTTAACAGTTTTAGTGTCACCGAAGCTGTATATGTTATAAAATAAAGGAAAAGAATTGAAATCCTAAAACTATGAATAATCATAGATAGATATCAGAAAACAATACAACAGTGTTAAGGACATTTGTTTTGGATTTAGAATTATTTTCAAAAGCACCTTTTGTAACCTTCTAACTAAGATACGATAGTGTCAACTTATTGGTGAATCAATTTGAAGAACATATTGCTAATATTAAAATAACAAAAGATTATATTCTATCAATAATGAAAAATGGATCCCACAAAAGTTGTGGAAATTGTTAAAATTCGTCCCCTATTTTTCAAATGTTACTTTGAAAATTATGTTAAACTCTTATCCATTATATTTAATAAATCTCTTAACAAGTTTGCCTCTTCTCTATGTAAGTGGAAGGTATTAATTGTACCACTTCGTAAAAAGGCTTAAGAGACAATTTTTAAAATTATAGACCCATATCTATTCTAAATCCTACAATTGAAATCTTTGATCTTCAAATGCAGTAATAAATCGAATTCCACCTGTTTTTTTTTTAATTTATTCCGCTTGAAAGACATGATTTTATGTACAGGTGTTAAACGTGAGCAAATTTGTCGGTATTTAAAAATTGTGTTTTGTTGTCAATGGATGAAAAACATCAAGTTGTAGCAATTTATATTAACTTCTAGAATGTTTTCCTGTGTACGTAATGAATCATTATTATATTAAGTTAATTTTATATATAACTATAGCTGTTATCTGTGAATCCGTCTGCGTAAAAAAAGCACTCACTAGTGATAATTCTTAAGTTCGGGTTAAAAATTTGCCTAAGTTACTCCTTACTACATCAGCTATCTGACTATAGAAGTTCCGTCAAAATCAGTCCAATCTTTTCAGAGATAAGCCAGAATAAACAGATAGACAGACCGAAATTGTAAAAATTGTTATTTTGATGGGTGTACTACATATGTTTTTACAAATATTTGTAATTTTTACAAAAGTTATTTGAATATTACAAACCGATATTCTAATTTAATTTATATGTGACGATTTCATTCACTGTAATCCACCATATTTTAAAATAATAAATACTAATAAATTATATTTAAAACTGAAACCAATTTCCAATCTGGTTATTCGTTGTTCCCTAACCCTTGTCCTCCGGCGAAGTAATAATCATCCCGTGGCGAGACTATTAATTTCGAAACTTTATTCCACTTGATAGGGATCACACTACAACTAGGACTATTTATCTAAATTAACTTTACTTGAACCTTGTCATTGAAAACTAATTTAATTTAAATTATTTTGCCCTATATTTGATTGTTTTGTTATGCGTATGAGTAGTACAACTGAAAAGTCTTAATTGTAGCTTCAATTTAATTTCCGCAAGACTTTTGCGGTTTTAATTTTATTTATTGTATAAAATGACTTCTCTTTTTGTTAAAAGAATCAATTTAGAAAAGAAATATAAAGAAATTTCCGGTTAAGAGTACAATCATTAATAAAGGAAAATAAATGATAACAGGTTCCACAAACAAAAAATATTCCATTAGGCACTAAGAAACAGTGTATTACACTAAAGCAAAATAAATTTCTCTATATCCTGGTTGAACATTATGTTAAAAACACTCGTATTAACTCGTCGTAACATTTAACATTCTAATCAAATGCTAATAATACCATCTGATCACAAATAAGAGCTTTTACATTTAAATAAAAATTTCAATACATTGACCACTGATTCTTATTCTTTATACATTACAGCGACAATCGAGTATATTGTCCGAATGATGAAATTAAGGAATGTCACGTTACATCTGAAATATATCAATAATAAATTATCTTCCTTGATGTCCGTGAGCTCAGAGATTTTGTGGGAGCAACAGGATTAGGGAAAAAGAAAAGGGGAGCAAAGTGCTTCTGAAATCGTGATAAATGTTCCAACTTGCAGTCTTGTATTAAAAATATATACCTAGTTTACAATTAACTTTCCATCATAAAAAATAATTCTTGTTCTTCAAGCAATCAGACAGTCTGTCTAATAAATTTAAGGAAATTCCTTGCATGTTAACGTCGCAAGTTAAAAAATAAAGCAAAAAAAAAATTACACTAATATTTAAGTCTCTAGACTTTAGAAATTATAAGTACTTACTTTTTAATATTATTATAGCCTATGTTTATTTACTTACCTAATGGATGAAATTCAGAATATAAAGACAGCCTGACTCGTAATGCGTTGCAATTACGTGCATTGCACACCGTTACTACATTTGGAGCTCAAATTATTGTTCATGATCCCAATTTTCACATGTTTGATAATATCGCCCATGTATTGTGATTACAAAATAATCACGACTTATATTTATGCGTAGCTGTTGACGGTAACCTTTTTGTATTTAAGTAACTCATTAAAATATATTGTTTTAAATTTTTTAAACCTCCTTCTAGCTGATTATAACTGATGATCTTTTTAAAAAAAAATACTACTACCAGATTATATTATTATTTTTTAATCGAAAATCATGAATCCATTTTGTCAAAGCAAACGGGTACAATCTGATTCTTTATAGAAGGAGCTAATATTTTGTTCATTTTTGCGACGTATTTTTGTGGCTTTCCGTAGTAGATTTACCGAAATATGGAGCTAAAGGTGTAAAGAACCTTAAGGCATACTTATTATATTTAAAATAAAAATACCATATAAGAAACTGGGATATTTTAGTGTAATTAAGGATTAAATACGTATAACAGTAAATGCTGATACCTTTTTAATTAAAGTATATTATAATATTCAAAGCAGTTATTAGTTAGCGTTTCCAAAATGGTATTTTTTACTTATCTGTAAGTTTAATGTGAGGTTATAAAAAGCTTATAATTTTAAAAGTGTTTAGTTTGAACCATTTAAAATATAGCAAGAGATTTTCAAAGTAATAGATAAAACTTTGTATTTCCGTTAAAATTATCAATTTCTTTCTTGTTTTTCACTTTTTTTATGAATATGAAAAATGTTCTTTTATTTGCACATAAATATGTTATTCATTATAAATTTCACAGAAATCTGTTCACAAATATTAAAGCAATTGTTCAATGTCCAATAATAAATTTTAATATCCTGGATGCCAAATATGACTTAGTAAATTCCTGAAAACAAATATGTATTAACATATTATATTTTAATTAAAATTATGATCAATTTATCTCGCTTTTAAATAAAAAACCTACCTAATATTTTAACCATATTTTCTTTAATCATTTTTAGTTAAATGAAACAGTTGAGAAAAATGAAAAAAAGACGTTCGTCTTATGTCATCAGGAGATTTACAATATTTTGTACATAAATTTGGTAATGTAAAGAAACAAAAACATCAAGAAAATGGACAAAGAAAACAAAACATTAAAGTGAAAAAATAAATACTTTTGAATTTTAGCCAAACAAGTATTGGTTTACTATATTTAAAAATTACTTCATAGTAATTCTTTTGATTGGCAAAATGTAAATATTTGATAGGTATGAATATATTTATTCTATTCAGATTTGAACAGAATAAACATAATTTTCACTCTTTGTGGATATTTTTAAAGTAATGACTATACATTATTATCTTATATCAACTTTTTAGACTCACTGATTATTTTCTTAAATATTTTGTTAATAAAATGACAAAATTAAATAAATTAAAAAACTTGTATTAAGAAGGCAAAAAATGAAACAAATCTTACTATGAAACAAAGAGAGGTCACACACACAATATATTAAAAACCCCCTTTTAAAATCTTTAACATTCTTCTGAACATGTTGTTAACTAAATTCGTTTTTTAGAGATCATTTAATAAAATCATTTATAAAATTGTATGGTATTTATAGGTGTTTTGTAGTGTTCATAATAATACATAAATATAATAATTATCAATTTAACACTCGCATCATCGAGAGCATTTTCTATTTTAAGGTAATTATTTTTCTTTATTAAAATGCTTAGATGAAAACACCAACAAACTGTGTCCCATAAAGTACGTCGTTCAATATAATACGTACATCAATCACAGTGAGAGGTCACGGATACTTGACTCCTCACCAGACAGCTTCATACTTTAAGTAATAAATATCTATAACTATAGTAAGAGGGAAACATTGTGTTTTTATTTTGAAGAAATTTTTTGCAATACAATTATTATTTTACAGTCGTATATTGTATTGTTATATAGTTTTCATTTAATGAAATATTAATAACCTTAGTGTATTAATAGAAAAAAACTTAGATATCATTACAAATTTTTTTTTTAATACATATCTACTTATTATAGAGAATTTATTATAATTTCGTTAAGTTTCGATGAAAACTTAAATTACACTTAAAAAATTCCAAATATTGCTGCTCTTCCTTAGAGTGTAAGCCCAAAAATGTGTAATTGACACTTATTACAACCAAATACAAAATTTTCGAAGGGACAAGAACAAATTATAAAAAAGTAGCAAAATCACTAATATCAACTGGTTAGTAATACAAATAGAGAAGACTCGTGAGTATATATTTTAGAATTAAATCAAATCCAACCAATTCAAATGAAACCAAATCAAACTAAGTATTTTTTTTTTGTTGATATATCAACACAGCAAAATTTTCCTAGTAATTATTGTTTCCCATTCTTTATGCATTTTTATCCAAAAGGCCAAAAAGACACCGAAGAAGATTACTTAAATAAAAAAAATACATATTTGTAAAGTGAAACCAAAAAACTTGTAAAGAATAAATTGTTGTAATCACATAAAAAGTACCTAAATAATAATTATGAGAACAGAAACATAAACAAAATCTCTGGATATTTTTAAAAGATTTAAATAATCTAGCTTTACACAGTAAGTATTTAAGTACGTTGTATATGAGAAGGTGAAATATATTTTTAGAAAATAAATGAAAATAAAATTGTTATTATGTTTAAAACATACATTATGCTTATAAGTTTTAAGCTTTTATTCCATTGAAATTAATATTGGAAGTTATATTATTCTCCTTTATCAAACATAAAATATGTATGTACTGGTAAATAATAAAACATCTCGAGCAAACTTCATTTTAAAATATTGGAGTATGAAACATGTGATTCTAATCTTCATCTATAATTTTTTTTCAATGTATGCTTTACAGACTACGTTCTTTTTCAAAGCTTGCTTGTAACGATATATACTCTATATATACACTCTTTGAATAAATAATGATGGAAATAGTTTTTTTTTAATTTTATATTTATCTTTCTCTATCTGAACACTTCTTATTTAATATAATTTACACAATTATATCTTTAGTCTTTAATAACTAAATTTATATGATGAAATTCATTTCTAGCCAAAAGTAAAGCCAATCGCTTGCAGATTTACAAGCAAGCTTAGACTAAGCCAGCCGCTCCGCAAACGGTCGATGGTACGGAAACGAACCCGGACAAGGGATTTTAGGGCTCATGAGGAAGTCACACGAGATCACAGGATAACAAAAACCGTTACTAACCTCCTATATTATAGCCTGTGCTGATTAACATCTAATTTATTACATTCTGAGCACGCATGGGAATAATCAAGATAGACTGCTTTATAACACGAGAATATTACGTGCACTGTACCTACAATTTTGATCTAGTTACATTCTAGACACTTTTTTAAATTTCTCGTCGCCTTTTGTACCCGAACATTGCATTATTTAAATTAAATGTATAACCAACTAAATTATTTCAATACATTACAAATTACGCTATTTTATAAATTTGTAAAATGTTTTTTTGAATTTTGAGTAGAGAATAATAATACTTAATTAATTAAAAACAAAATTTAGACTTTAATGTCACTGTGAAGATGTTTTTTGTACGAAATTTTGTGTTTTGATTTAGGTTTTACTTCAGATTGGTTATCAGTTTCATTGCATCAAGGTGGCCGTAGAGCGGAGCAAGGAGAATATCTCTTTGAAGGAAATGCTCCGTCGGGGAGATCGGGTAGGAGGTGAGACCATGCTTGCTAACCCTTATCTAGGGTGTAGAACCAGGGTGAGAAAATAATAAGGGGTAGCTCCCTCGACAGACCTACGATTTGAGGATAATCACGTTACTTAGAGCACACTTAGGGAGGTTTGTGAAATGTAGCCAGAGCATCACGTTTGAATGTGCAAATAACTTTGTGGCTTTCCTTTGGCGTATGAGGGTAAGCGCTGTTGTTTAGTTGGTAGTCCCGGTCCTATCATGGGGAGCCACACATAACTTCGAACGCACACCTTGTGTAGGAAGAAAGTGATAAATTACCAAATGAAGAGAAAAGGTAAGTTATCAGCATAGTGCCTATCGGTACACTAAGTAGCTGATGGATTTCTATGGAAAGAATTTTATAAATTTCAACTGACCGTGTGTTCTAATTTGTTTACTTGAAAATCTAACTTGAAGCAAGGGATAAAATTTTATTAAAAAGTCTTCCGCGATGAAACATTGCCAAAAAAAGTTTTCTAGAATTCAGTACAAGTACCATTATAATTTTTAAAGTCTTTTCAAAAATACTATAAGACAAACAGATATACAGAGAAACTATTTTTATATAATATTTTATTACATTTATTGGTAGAAGACATCACTAACATATTTTCAAGACTTAAATATTTGAAATATTTCTTTTTATATAAATTATTATGTAGACAGTATTCCACTAATGCGTAAAATATTTTTCGCAAAGATAATGTCGAAGGACAAATATAAAACTACAGCAGAACATAAATAATTTTGAGAATTGGTAAGTTTAACAATGTCTTGTATCGTCACCAAAATCGCTTCCAGCCATTTGCCTTTTGTTATTTCACGTACAACCTTCACTCAGCTAATAATAATCTGTTATTTTATTTAACAACGCTACTATAACTGGTCGAGACTGCCACATTTACCAAAAAGAAAGTCGTGAATAAAAATTTTTGAAGGCAAAATATTCAAAAGATTCACATTTTAAACGAAAAAACATTCTATTACTATTAAACATTTTTTTTAAACTAATCATTACATTTTAAGGAGCCACAAAAAGTATTAATTATATTAGAATACAAAAAATATTAGAATCAGTAATTCTAAACCGAAAATCCATCGAACAAACAATTTGCTCCAAAATTTTACTCGAACAATTTTAATTAAAATACAGTACCTACAACTACTTAATTTCTATCTTTTAAAGATACAAAGATTAGTCTTATAACCAGATTTTGTAGCAGCAAATGTGTCGAAGCTTTTACCTTATTATTAGTTTAGGAGCTTAGCAATTTACATCACGGAATTACACCTAACAGATAACTTAAAGAGCTTACAAAGTAATTGGCTTCCATGGAAAATTCTACTTAAATAACTACTGTAATTGTTGAAAGGACTTAAGTAAGTGTAACTTCTTTATCTTTATTCGAGATACACAAAATTATAATCTGAAAAGGACAAATTCAAATATTAAATACAAGAATAACGACCAAAATGAATTATTAGATAAAAAGTTATGAGCGGTCGTATGCAGAAATATACTTAACTTGTAACTGAAGCTTCTATGAAAATTTAATTGGTAATTTGCAAACAATTGTGTGATAAAATAAATTTTCCTACTTATTGTTTTGTCAACATACAATAATTTTGGCTTCCCATTCACTGATAACTCATCAAAAAGATGATCATCTTCCTTGGAGAACACTAATGTAAAATGTTATGAATTTAGTAAAAAAAACTGATATATCTTTCATGCACAGTGACTCTTAAAACTTGCTTCTTTTTTAAAGTAAAATAAAGCTTCTTATCCCTATAATGATACATATATATTCTTTATCAATTACTACAGTATTACTAGTTGTTATCCGCGACTCTGTCTGCGTAAGAAAAATAATAAGAAACTATAAAAAAAAATTAAAGACCCGTATGCGCCCAGCCTCACACTCGCGCGTTATAATTTTGGGATGGTCATTCGGGATCTTGAAAAATGTATCCTAAGTTATTTTTTATTTCATCAGCTACCTACCAAAAAGTCCCGTAAAACGCGGTTCAGCCATTTTAGATATAAGCCGAAACAAGCATACACTCGTATTGTGTATACATATATATAAAAAAATAGGGGTTGGTGATAAAAAAAAAATAGGGTTGTATGTATTTTTTGATGCCACATTATAAAAAAATAAAATAAAAACAAAAAATTTCGTTCAAAAATTTAAAAAAAGTTTAAGGGTGAACAGCCCATATCACTAAGGGGTATGAAAAATAGATGTTGGTCGATTTTCAGACTTACTCAATATGCTCACAAAATTTCATGAGAATCGGTCAAGCCGTTTCGGAGGAGTACGGGAACGAACATTGTGACACGAGAATTTTATATATAAGATTAACTATTTTAATTACTTTTTTCAATTTTTTTTTTATGTATGTAGACATTCAATCAATTAGTGTGGCTTGTGTCACTGCTGTTTGATGAATGAAATCTGTACCCGCATGTAGTTAAAAAACAGGCAAATTGTTATTTTTACTAAGTAGACTGTCATTTACGTGTTTATTTATGTATAAATCCCCGAGAATATTTGTGCGTCGGCCTCCAGACCAGACATATTTATGTATTCGCGTATTTTCCTTGGGAAACCAACATCCCCAAAGACCATACCATCAAGGTCAACAAATATTACGAGCTCACTAACAAAAAAAAGGCGTTGCATTGAAATAAAAGTTAGGGTACTTTCATCTCTTCCGGTATTTAAAATTATAATTATATATATAAATAAAATAAGAGCATATTTATAGATGATTCAATTTCATAAAAGCCGCCAAGTTTGTTACAATGTACAAAATAGTTCTACCGTGCGTTTTTGCCCCAAGTTTGCTTCGCACGCTGCAAAGGGAGCATTTACAGTTTTTCATTCATAAATCTTCGCACATTTTTTTGTTAACACAGGTTATTGAATTAGAAACTGGAAACGATTTGTTTGTTGTGTGATGATGCAACCTTGTGCTAAACATACTGAATAGCTGATACGCCTTAATTAAAAGTCTGAGTTATCACTCAAAGTAAATTAATAAAATGTAAAAATACCGTAATAGATTTACTTACCAATAAAATTTCATTTGATCCGTTTTCTTTTTTCTTTTATCAATATCCAGAACAAAAAAAGTTAAAATGAAGAGAAAAATTGGGTCATTGAGAAAAAAGTCGCTTAAGAGAAAGTAGCGGTAAATCTGAAGAAGGTTTAATGGTATGATCTAAAGATACTCTATAAGCTTTGACATACAATTTTTGCTGCGTAAAATACGATGCCCTAATGGGTGCTATCGGTGATTTAAAATATGAAATCTACTATACTTATGTAATATAAAAAAGTATGTTGACAAAGTTTTTAGATTGAAGCGGTGCATCAATGGGAGGTACATTTTTTGCATGACAAGTAAAGGCTTTACTTTAAAGCCTCTGCTGAGGATTTTGCTTTTGGTTCAGTCCATTGAATCAATAACTAACGTAACAAGCAGGGGGGCGGGTTTCGGAGAAGTGCTTGGGCTCAAGCATTGAGCACGGCTTTTGTCATGGGGAAGATACTTAATTTTGCTCTTGAAGTTATGCCTCATATAATAGAGGCACTATGGTTTCACGGCTTTACTTTATGCTTGTACCCAAAATGGTCTACATTTTTACAAACCTAGATTGGTTGTGGTCAAGACATAAATTTTGGATGAAAAGAGAATACTGTCGCCAGGCAATAGCTTAAGATAAGACATCGGATATAATTCCGGCGAATCTACAAATGTCTTCAGTACGTAAAAACCTATCGGTAAGAAGACAATACAAAGAAATGTATCTAATCACAACCTGCTTACTTGTACTACCGTCTTCGATATTCATCTTGAACCTCGAGATCGGGGTTATGAGGATACTAAACCACACAATCTAAAAAGGCTTCAGAAACCCACATCCGATAACGTTGCATAAAAAGACCAGCTATGCTTATGTCACACTAAGATAATGAAATAACTCAGTCATATCCTGGTCACTTCTGTACTATTGATAGTGTTTAGTATAAAATATTTTGTCTACACCAACACAAAAAAAACAACGACACTCCCTGCGCCAGTGGGGGTTTCATCTGGTAAATGCGACGTTGCCTAAACCTTCCAAGAAATTGGCCCACTCACTTGGTCCCCAACTTGATACGATTGAGCCTTCCTTGTTGGGTCTCCTTGTTTGAAAATTTAAGAGGCAGCAATTCTTCTTACTAGAATTTTTAAAATAAATATAAAATGGCGTCATAGAAGTTATAAAAGGAGAGTTCAAGACACGTGAAGATAAAATTGAGATAAAATAGTTTGTTGTTTAATATAATCTTTCGATATTAACTAGATTCTCACAAGCACGTTTTACCATAATAAAAATCATTAGTATATAATTAGTTTCAAAACATTTCTCTATGTTCAGACATAAAAATGTATTTTGAAGTAGTCAAAATTATGAGTTTGACCACCTTACCTTCTGATATACCAAAGTAGTAGATGTTTAAACACGATATTTTTTCTTCAAGCATAAAATGTTATAAATTAACTCAAAATCGGAAGTCATAATTACAAATAAACGTCGATAATTTTAGAATAGTCGCAGATTGGTGTGACATTGATACTTTGTTATTGTTTACTTAGAACTTTAAGAGGGATTTCCGGTTTAAAATTGTCAATAAGTTTTATTTATTTTGGTATTATTTTTTGAAATAAAAATAGAAAACTATTTTATAACAAAAAACATAATATTTCTTTTAATTAAAAATAAATATACACTTTTAAATTGACATTTTTTATATTTGGTTTTTTTATTTCTTCCATTTAATTTATATTTTACATCGTTTCTTTAATAAAGAAATTACAGAATCCATAAGAACTTTAATAAAAAATATATATATAATTAGTATGAGAAATTATGAAAGAGTGAAACCTATCAAATAAAGTTAACTTAACTTGCTGGGTTCATAATATTGTTTACAGAGAAAAAGTCGCAGGAAAAGGAAATAACGCAAACTTATGAACTTTAATTAAGTGAGCTTTTATAATTAGAGCCTGTTTACTGTTAACTTCCAAAGAAAGGTTTGCCACATCATTACACAAGTACGACAAGGCTTCTCAGTAAAGTGATATCGTAGAATAGGGACAGTTTATCAGAAGTCATACAGAAACACCAAAGAATGGTGAGAAAGATATTTTAATGAGTCTTGGTTCCAGGCATGACAGGTAGGAGTAATCATACATAAGAGGCTTTAAATTCCACTTCAAACATAGCTGCTTTAAGGTTACTTCAATTTTAATTTTATGATAATATATTATGACAGTTTCAACAAAATTAAGAGTAAAGGTTATCCAATTGGTTAGCCAAGCTCTATTCGCACACATGGACATTATGAAAATTCGATATACATACCAAGATCTCATTTTCAATCTCTTCATAGTCATAGATAAACAATTGTGTGAAAAATTTTAAATTAAATTGTCAGTGGGAATAACATACACCTTTTTGATGTCAATACTGGTATACCATTTACTTTTAAACTTTTTACATTACCTAAAATAATAGGATCAAATAAATAATTAATGAAAATAGACATACCAAGATGGAGTGAACTTTAGTGGTTTAAATAATATATAATATGTTACAAGTATAACTAAATTATTTATTACATATTAGAATATGAGAGGTGATACTCCGCTTTAATACATTGTTTCTACTTGATGGAAATGCATTAAATCCATTTACCATAGTGTTCTTCAAAGCTAAAACCACGTCAGGAGATAAATGTTTAAAATATAAAATATTTAAAACTTACCGCTAATAGTAGTAGGAGGGTATTATTTTTTTCCAAATCGTTTTTCATTTCAGTACATTCGGTATAAATTATAAAATAAAACTGAACACTATTTCAAAATTTATTAAATTTTGAATAAAATAAAAATATAAGGAAAAATTTACTAAATTGAAAAAAATAAAAAGAATAAAAATAAGAAAAGTGACACAAATAAAAAAAAGAAAGAAAAAATATCATGTTCGTTTCATTAGTGTCATGCAATAAAGAACTCGAAGTAACTAATAATAATTTTTTGATGTAAATATTGACATATCTATAAAAAAAATAAAGGACAGACCGTTACAACAAATAGAAACGCTGAAATTTCCAAAATTCACAAATTCAGTATGAATCAAGACAAAACATTAAGAGATAATCTAGAATAGAAAAAATATGATAAATGATAGTGCAACGCAAAAGTTAGAAAAAGGAAAAAAACTGGGTTATCCTATTTATCAGAGATTTTTCTGTCTAGAAATAAATTATTATATATGTAAGTTTTAAATATATTGAAAGCACATCGTTCCTCAACATTGAATATGAGGGAAATTTGCTGGAACCAAACTGATTAAATTTTAGATTTATGCTGTTTCGTTTTATATTACCTACTTTTATTGCATACACAAGTGAATAATCTCATTTTGTTACAGTACTTAAAATAACAACACTTGTAAATAATAAATATATCCGTAAAGATTTTTAAATATTTAAACGAAATAAGTAAAAATGTATTATTATACTTTGCTACTTCATATTCATTTATATAAATTCCATTTAGTTTTTGTTATATGTTAAGTCGTTTTCTGTATTGCAATTTTTGTTTTGAAAGAGATATTAATGCTCCCCTGATTTTTTTAAAAATTAGTATGAAGCTTAAAATATCTTTTGATTAATAGTTAAAGATTATTTTTGTAATGTTCTGATGATTTCAATATTCAATATTTTTGTCTTAACATGTAATGTAGTTGTATATATTATCTATTATATTTGTTAATAACATTTGTAATTAACATCATTTATATTCTTTGATCGTAACTGTTTAGGTAAACTATAGTTAATTTGTAAAATTGTCTAATTTAAAGTTTTCAAACGTAATAAATTTAAAAAAAAGTGCAATAAAAATATTTGGAGACAACCCTGACTTTTTCGACTTAAATAGTTATTCTATTTTATTGATTAACGAAAGAACGGTCATTATATCCAATAAGAAAATTATTAACTAAATTCTGTAATAAATATTCTTCTAACAATTCTGATCTTATATTTTTTTCTTCTCATCTTATAAGAAAATATTTTCTTTTCTAATATAATTATGTAGGAAATCAAGCAACTAAATGGTACAACTGCACCTTTAATGAATTAATCGTTTCAATATGAGGTTTACATTTGCTACTTAAAAAGTACTAAAAGTGGTCCTTGCTTATTTTAACTAATTATGTCAAACTCTTATGTTATTAATATATCAAGTAATTTAACACAAAATGAGTAGATACTTGCATCTAAGTACCAAGTTAACAATGAACAAGCTTAAGTTGGAATTCCTGTAAGAGATAGAAAGGTGCACTATTAATTAGCACTTCTGTAATGTACAACTAGAAACAAAGCATTAATTTAAATACTTACTGTTTTGCTTCAGGCAAGATAAAGGCGAATTATTATAAGTTATGTATAAGAACTAACTTCTGTTTGCAATACATCATTACATTATAAGTTTTGTAAGAACTTAGACAGATGCGAATATAGTCCAATTAAGTTTAAACAAGGGAGAACGATTAGGGTTAATTATATTAGGGGCAACAGAGTTGGGTATGTTTGAAAATGTTTTTATAAATATCTTTTAAACTTATGTTATACTAAAAAATAAATTTTAAATAATCATGTCACTTTCGTTTATTGTTAAACAACTTACACTATCGAATGCTTGGAAATTAGCAGAATTAATTCAAATGACTCTCAAATAATTTCAAGATTTGCACCTCCTACTTTTTTGAAGTTCAACATATTGTGACACGAGTTAACTAAAGACTTGTGGAAAGTATTGAAGACTTTAGTTACGTTATTGAATACCAAAAACAGCACTTCATTTGTAGAAAACCATGCCGAGGCCGTCGGCCTTAGATGAGTGTTTGCATGAACGCTAGGATGGCTTAACGAGAACGACAGATTGATTTGCTACCCCTTAACCTGACAGATAAGCGACGAAGGCTAGGTCGATTCAGACACATACTCAATAACGTACAATATCGACACTCAAAAAATTTTCATACGTTTGTCCATGCTTTTTATATTTTCACAACTTTTGCACTCTAAAAATTAAAAAAATAGCGATAAGTGTGAGAAGCAAACCCGAAAATCATAGTTTAGGTGTTCAAGTTAGTCCTTTTTGGAAATTCTTTAGTCTGATTTTTTGTAATATTTTCTTTTCACATAAACTTAATTTCTGTAAATTTGTAAATTGAATGGATAAGTAATAAGTAAGTATTTTATTATTATTATTATTGACTGGCGATGTTTTTTTCTCAGCTTTGAGCTGGTTTTAACCATATTTACGGGCCGAAACCAGGTAAATACAGCGTGTTGTGTATTAGCTATGTGTGTATGTTGTATAAGAGAGTGTAATTTCGTTTTCTTCTATTTGTATGAACTTTCCTACTATTTATTCTACATGTGTTTAGGATGACTGCTTTTTGTAGGGTAACGTAGGTTGTGTCTTTCAGGTCCAGTAGTTTAAAGATATGGTGCAGGTGTTTCGGTATGACACTTGTAGTGGATAACACTATGGGTACTACATATAATCGTACTTTGTCTGTCTCCATATTCTCATAATTTCCTCTTTCAGTTCTGCGTATTTATTTAATTTTTCTGTTATTGTCTTTTCTATATTATGTGTATTTGATACTGTAATATCGATGAGTAAAGTTGTTTTATTTGCTTTATCAATGAGTGTTATGTTCGGTCTATTAAAGTGTATGGTTCTGTCAGTGAGTATGGCGGGATCGAAATACATTTTGTGTGTGGCGTTTTCTAAATCATTTTATGTCTTGTAGTTGTAGTACTTATAGTGTGTATGTGCTTTGTGTGAGGTTGTGTTTGTGTGCTAAGTTCTGGTGAATGATGTTTGTAATTTGATTGTGTCTGTGTGGGTAGTCTGTTTGAGTGAATGTTGTGTATGCCCCAGTTATATGTTGTATTGTTTCAGGTTGAGTGTGACATCTGCGGCATTTATCATTCGTGATTGAGGCGTCTTTTATTGTATATTTTCTATATTTTTTGGTATCTATCATCTGATTCTGTACTGATATTATAAATCCTTCTGTTACAGGGAAGAGACTGCTACATTCAATATTATTCGCAGCTTGTTTATCAATATGAGATTTCTCTAAGTCGTGTGAGTGTCGTCCGTGTAATGCCTCCTTTTTCTAGTTGTTTATATTTTGTGTTTGTGGATCATGAGTGTGAGAGTTTTGTGTGTGTGTTCGATGAGATGGAGTGGTGTGTAGTTATGATCGTTTTCCGATATTGGTTTCTGTCCATCACTGCTGATTGATTTTGTGTGAAAGAATATCTTGAAGTTGTGTATTTGTTTTTCCCAAAAATGTTGAATGTCAATTAAACCTTTGCCACTTACCTGTCTTTTAATTGCTAGCCGTTCTATTGCAGTTTCGGAGCGTAGATTATTGTGTTTAGTGAAAGTGATCCGTGTAGTTCGTTCTAGCTGTTCTGTTTGCTTTTGCCCATTTGATAACACCGAATGTATATATTAAGAGGGGTATTGCGAAAGTGTTTAAAGCTTTGATGATATGCCTGCCGGAAAGTTGTGTTTTACATATGGAGTTTACGTTTATATTCTACGGTGAGCAATTTTTTGACTTTGGTATGCTCTTGTCCTTTTTGTTGAGTGTGCCCTAAATATTTGTGAAATTCAGTGGGTTCCATTGCGAAGATGCTATCTGTGTTGTTCACCACATGATCCCCGGGTTGTATTTTCCCTCATTTGATGTGAGGAGTTCTGCATTTGTCAAGACCAAATTGCATTCGGATATCATTACTGAAGGTTGTTGTAAATTTGAGTGCTTTTCCATGTTTGCTTTAGTTTGTGAATAGAGTTTAATGTCTTTCATTAACAAAAGGTGTGATTTAGCGGTTTTATCATTTTTGTGTATGAGGCAGTATCCAGTCCAACAGCGCTGAAGCAAGTGACACAACGGGTTCATAAATACCTTTTTTTATAAATATATAGCGTGTAGTTATGGTGTTGTTAGGGTTATTTATTTAAAGCAGTTTTCCATTTAGACATAATTTTACGTAAAAAAGCTGTAATTTTAGGGTGTATTTTATATATATCTAGTATTTGTAACAACCAGAAATGTGAAACACTATCGAAAGCTTTCTTATAGTCTATGTAGGTGCAATGTAGGTTTCTATTTTTTGATGTTGCGTATTTGTATATAGTGGAATTAATAGTGATTTGTTCTTTACAGCCCATGTGGCCTTTTTGCATCCTTTTTGCTCCTCTGCTATAATATTGCTGTCTTCTATGTTTGTGTTGATTTTTGAAGCTATTGCTGATATCAGAATCTTGTATATGGTGGGTAGGCATGTGCAAGGTCTGTATTGTGAGGGTTGTGTTGAGTATGTAGTTTTTGGGAGCATGTAGGTTATTTCCGTGGCGATGAAATCAGGTATCTGTTGATTCCCAACAATTATTTATTTTATATTCTTTGCGAAGTGTTTGTGTAAGATTGTTAGTTTTTTATCCCTGAATAATTATTTTTTCTATACCCGGTGATTTCCAATTGTAATTTAGTTGTGATGTTAGTTACGTCTGTGTATATAATATCTTTGATTTGCATATTCTCTGTTGTGCTTGATTTGTTTATTTCTTCTACTATCCAATATGCTTTATCGTTGTTTTTAATTTTTTCATCCCAGATATCTGACCATACTGCTTCAAAATCGGTTTTGTGGGTAATAGTAGTATTATAGTTGCAGGTGGGTTGTTTTGTGTAGGTTTCTTTAAAACAATCTTTCATTTGCGGCAAATAGTGTGTCATGGTTCTTGCGTTCTTGTGCTTTCTTGTACCTTTTTAGTCTGTGTACCTTTAACGTTAGTTTTTGTTTTAATGTTTCTAAAAATTCTTCTGACTTTCTATTGTTGTCTTTCTGTCTAGTGTATAATTGTGTTTTTAAATATAGCTTGAAGTCTTTTAACTGATTTGTCTGATCTATTGTTGTCAATATATTGTGTAAATCAACCTCAGTGTGCTCTAAGTTTTTCAATGTCCTTTTCTAGACTTATTTGCCAATATGGCTACTTATATTCAGAACGCATGTTACCTACATTGTTTCCTATTGTGTAACCAAACTCTTTGGTTACAACTAACGCTGTACAATATGGAAGTGTGTATGTCTGTAATTTGTGAATCATCCGAGAGAAATCGATTAAGTATGTTTTCGTTAAATAGATTAGTAAGTGGTGTAAGTGTGATGCTGGATTTCAATTTGGGTAACGTAGATCGAGCAGTTGGGACCATCCTGGAATGTGTAAGGGCCATATTAAATTTATGTAATATTTCTTCAGTATATGTTTCTTTTATAGAGTTCCTGTTTGTCAAAATTTTAATATAATTTTCTAAAGTTAATGTTATGGTTTCGTTTTGTGTGGCTATGTGTAACTGGGCTTGTAAATGGGCGAGTGCTGGTGAGTATGGGTGTATGTGAGTATGTTGTAGTTGTGATTGAGTGACTCGATTTGTGGTATGTTGGATTGGAGCCTTAGTGGACGCAGGCAATACGGTACTTACCCCCTGCGCAATATTCAAGGTCGGCTTGTGTGGCAGTGTAGCACGGGTAGTGGTTTCAGCTAATGAAGTTATGAGAGGTAATGAAGGTATGGCAGGTAATGATTGTTGCGAGGGTGTGTACGATACTGTGCTTGGGCTGTATGGTTCTAAGGGTGTGTCTAATGTATGGCTAGTTTCGGTTGCAATATCTTTGTCGGTGCGAGCCCGTCTGTTCAACTCATTCGATTGCCCGGACACCCAGCTCCAGGTATGTCCCGGCAATCGACCCCGAGCAGCGGTCCTATACGTTTTCTTTTAGAATGGATCTCCATATTGAATGATTTTCCAGAGCCACGTTAGCCGCACCAATAACTTATTATTGTTTGTCCGCCCCCTACGTGAATCTGATGGTCGTCTTGGATTTAGGGGGGTTATTATTATTATTACTATTTAAATATTACAGGGGGCATAAGAGCAGGCGAGCCACCTGATGGTAAGTGGTCACCACAGCCCAGGAACACTCTTGGAGTCTGAAGACTCTGGATTGCATTACCGGTCTTTCAGAAAGAGAATATATTGTAATGACTTAGAATTTAAAAATATATTATAAATTTGTGTGACTTCTTTTCCAACGAAGTACATCTGTGTTCTTAAATAAACGGATCCAACCAAATAGAATAATATTTAAAAAAAACACACATAACTCTAGAAAAAACATGTTTATTTTATTTAATACATTTATTTTAAAGAGTTTAGAATTTTGTTAAAAACAGACATCCGAATTACTGATACTTCCTTTATTTAGAATACATTGTTAAAAATTTGTACCTACGTCTAAAAAGAAAGATTCTCACCTAGCGCGAATCGTTCATGACCAAAATTTACTTAGTTGGCTCACAACTGATATTCACGTTACAAATCGTTTATGCATAAAAGTTTTGGTAACGCCTAGTTTACGTGAAATCACAGAGTTACAGCAATAAAAAACAAGCACTCAGCTACATAATTGAGTTAAAGATTGATGATCAACAAGTAATTTATTACATTTAGAGTTCGCTGGGGAATAATGATGATCGATTGCCTTATAATATTAAGTAGATAAGATCAACACTTGTAAATATACAATACTAAATAAAGTTTTTTGACTTTTAGCTGTTTACATTGACTTAAAAAAGCTGATTTTTCTTAGTCATTGTAATTGTAATTTAAATGAATGTAATATTTTTCTCTTCAGTTAAGTTCTCGTATTTGCATTTTTTTTAGGTTTAAAATGTTAATAAACATTAAACCCGTCTATGACTAAAATAATATTCTCATTAAGTTACTAGACTTTGAAAAAGTACAACATGTAGTTTCAACTTTATTTCGACCATACACTCTCTTTCATCCCTTATATACTTTATTTCATCTATGCTGAACGCGGAGGTAGAATACATTGAGACATTTTCCTGAAAAGCCCTATTGATGTAAAATTTCGATCATGTTTGAAATATTTAATATTCGAAATGCTATGAAACCAATCGGACTCACAACTCGTAATATAATATATTCAATTGATTAAATTATTTCTTTCTGTAAACACGGATGACTATTCTTATTTCATATCTACTTCATTTATAAAAGAACTTAATTATAACTATGGTCATAAAAGGTAATGTTGTTTTAAACAATAAGACTTTTGAAAAATTCTAATAAAAATATGAACTATGAATTGTTCGATTTTTCTGTTGGATTTGTGACCTTTAAATATTTAAGTTATTAAAAGAAAGTAGAAATGTATCTGTAGAAGGCTTTCCATATTATACTTCTTCTTTCAAGCATTACTAAACCCATCAAGTATAAAAACACATTAATTATAGAACTCAGTAGGGATATTTTACGATGTAACTGACAATCCATCATAGAAAGGGTTTACATAATTTTAATTATTATGCTGTTTGTAAACTTTCTAATTGAAAATAATTAAATTTTGTTATTTAATTTTCCCAATGAAAAATATTATATACGTCAAACTTTATATAATAATTAGTATTATATGCTATAAGGAAAAGTACTCTATAGAACTTATAGAACTTATAATACCTTTATATCCAATTTTATCTAAGACCTAATTCTTATCCCCGCTTTGTCCACCAATGAAAAGTGTCTAAAATCCTCAATTGTAAAAAAAAAATTTGTTATATAATATATTTATTCAAGACGAAAACAAAAACGTGTGTATGGAATAAAGTTAACTAGCAGTGACGTAGAGTTGGATCACGAAGCTGTAAGAGGACACGAAATGTCAAACCTTACTTACCAGATAAATGTGATATTAAAAATACCTACTTTATCAGTTTGTTTTGCGAGTATATTTTCGTTACATTTCATATGAGTGCCTAAATACATGACCTATTACTAGTTAGTAGCTTCAGTAAATGAAGATGGTGGAACAACATTGTGTTGATCAGTGTATTTGATTAAATAATAAAGACAATTCCTTTTAAAAGTGGGATTGTAAGTATTATGGTAAGCAATGATGCATTATATATTGTGATTGAAATACTCACACCGACAAGAAAATTTTAAATCCTCTCTGTGTTCGTAATTTCACTCTTTCTTTTGGCTTTTATTAAGTTTCAATCGAAAAGCCTGGAAGGTTCAATTTAAATCTACAGAAACTACAATAGCTTTTATTTCTCGCCTGAAAGTAAATGAATTTACACTAACAGTTGAGTCTGCACTTCTTTAACTTTGTTTTAAAGTGAATCGTTTAATTTGTGTTATTTAGTTAATGAAAGGTCGTACAAAATTTATGGAAAAAATTGCGATGATTTCTTTTTTCAACATTAACGGCTTTTTCTGAAAATTTAATTCTCTAAAATGTATAATATCTGTAACCTAATAGTCATGGTTTCGAAGTGAAATCACCTTTGTAATACCTAAAATTATACTTCCAATTGCAGCAAACTGAAAGCTTTATCAACCATTATACAAACCGTTATCAATATTGATTGATATAAATTTACACGAAAACTATCAGTGAGTAAACTTAGATCCAAAATTTTTACCATTTAATTTTAGGTTCAGAATATTTTTCAGAAATTAAATAAGCAAAAATTAATTTACACTTTTCATTTAGGTTCGGTTAAGTTAGGTTATCAACTTAACAATACTTTATAATCTGATTGCGCCATAAAGGTTTCATATAAAATTACAATAAATTAAACATAAATTATATTTTGTATACAATAATTGAATAAGCGTTCAATATTGTTAGGTTATAATCATAATATGAAAACGGCACTGTAGAGGAAACTAATTAACTAATCAACATAGTTATAAGGATTGGTTCCGCTTTACCATAATAATTAATTGATACTTGCCAGCAAAACTAATTCAGCAAATAATATACTTCTTTATTTGTATTGATAAACAAAATGGCTGTAAAAATTTAATTCTTATAAAAATAAGTGGGTGTTTCTCATTAATTCTAAGAATTAACAAAAATATGAATACTTATTATATTAACACTTAATTATAATTCTATAAATAATTTTACTAACTTTAAAATATTGATGAACATTGCATCAGCAATGGCAATCTTTTAAATTGAAATCATTAATAACCCTTTATGTCAAAAGTTGGTAAAGAACTTTGCTTTGTTCAAATTACTCACGAGTTGTAAGTATGAGAACAACTTCGTGTGAACATGATTTCTACAAAATAAATAGCAAAAATGCAGGAATTAAAACGTATTTCATTTCAACATGCATACTCTTGGAATTCTAGATTCCTTTCTTCCTATTTCCTATACGCTTTGTGAATTTCTTTGAATAGCTGTGAAGCTTATTCAATGTATAGGACACACAATAGTCTGTGACATACTAAATATTTTTAGATTTTTGTTACAGGTACATGGAATAAATATTTGTCTTTTAACTGAAAATCTACTCAAAAGAATATAAATAATAAATTTAAAAACATATTAACAACTTAATAAAAAAGCTTGATAATGTCTAACGAAAAAGTATGTCTTATTCACAATTCCAATAACTTTTACTGTAACATTATTCATATACATTATTTTACATGTTTTTGTTACAATTATTTACAATGGAAAACAATGGAGTACAAAATATTGACCATGATAACATTTTAACAGAAATATGATTGTAAGTTACTTCAATTTCTCCAATAACAATTCCGTTACGTTAACCCTAATTCGTCAATGTTGTTGTTGGTTTACTTTGCTTTTGACCGGGGACTATGATATGTGATTCTTAATTATAATAGGAAACATTCCGTGCACGATTCACTTTAGGAACAATCGACTAGAGTATACGATTTGACTTTCACAAATAGAAATATTCCACATACATTTCTCATCGTACATTCTTGGTATATGTATTATTTTATCAGTATGTTAATGTAACTGAGCAAAAATTAAAATTTACAAAAATAATCGTTATCATCAGTCTATAAATAAACAATAGTAACTTCATAAAAAATAATAAATCTGTGTTGAGTAAGAATTATGTAAAGTTTATGCAATATTTAGTAAAGACAATTTGTACAGTCTCAATGGACTACCAATAATTATCCATTATTTCAACGTTAAGCCTGTTAATTATCCATATTGATAATAACAATGAGGGAGACGTTAATTTCGAAGCCATATAAGTAACCGTACTCACAAATATATCAGTGTAGATAGTGAGGTGCCGCTCATCTACATAATCCAAAATTCCTTTAAGCTTTGAATAAGAATTAAATTAGAAGTTAAAAACCTTTCTATAAAGAGAATGAACGGTTTTTCAATTAACTTACAAAAATAAATACTTTACAATTCACTAACAGAATCTTCTCTCTTCAATTTGTCTGTTTAATATATAATAGTTAATTCTACGTGTTCTTTTTTATTATATTTGTAATGGTTAAATCATTGTTCCAGTCAAAGGCAAATTCTATCGATTTTTATGACTCATTATTTTAATAAACCTAACAATTTCCTGAGTTAGTTAAAGATTGTAGTTACTTCTCATTTTAAAGGTGCATAGAACGAGGCCAAAAGCCACGTTTATCAATATAATTAAGACTTACCACTTTTACTGCCATCTTCAAAAGAGAAACTTTGGACTGTAAGTTGAAAAGTTTATTCAATATCAATTTACCCGCACCACTTCAGTGAATATTACTTATAAGGTTATTTAAATTTCAATGCTTTATTCATTTCATCTGAATATTATGTGTACTTTTTAAAATTATTTAAGATTGATTGATTATTTAAGATTGATTTAAAATATTATTTACGAATAATGGATAGTAATTGTTTTTGTATTATGGATAGTATTTATATTTTTTTAGTTTTCCAAAATATATTAAAACAGATAACATGTTACAATTGAAAAGATTGTAAGAACAACATCATTTTGAAAAAATAAATACAAACAAACTAAACATTCAATAACACAGATAATTAGCGACGTAATATACCTAATATGCTATATCAAATATGAATTAAAGATTAAAATTACCTCATAAATTAATCCAGACTGTAGAACGTTTAACAATACCAAATTCAAATATAGTGAGGAAGTCAGTTGGTCTTTATTTAGAAACGATTTTTTTTTTTTTTTATTAAAACAACTTCTTATAATCTTAATGATTCTTTCAATCTAAAACAATAGTGTTGGATGGCAACATAAATTGATGTAATGTAAATACATTTTAATAACTCCCTTCCTGTTATGGTATAAATTTATATATATATATTACTATCACGAAGTTAAATTTAATTAGAATAATAATAAGCAACCATAAGTTACAATGGATTCAACTGGATAAGAATACAATATTAAAACAATGTAATCCTTCAAATTAATATATTAATCACATTAATTATTACCTAATGGTTATAGCATATATTATACATGGATAACTTTTAAACATTGTTTAGTTATCTATACAAAAACAAATAAGGTAATCAAAATTTAAGAAACAGAAGGCTTTGGTACAAAAAATTTTCAACCTCACATTTATCTCGTCCACAATTACTATGCAAACTGATTTATTAAAAAAAAAACCCTTAAGGCGTAGAAAAAACACATATGCTCTTTAGTCCCGATGTCTGGCTCCTAAATTGTCACCTAGAAACTTTAAGAATACTTTATTTTTCTCAGCAAAAAAGAAGTTAAAAGTTTCAAGGTGTAAGGCAGTTGTGTGAAATTGTAACTTTTAACTGCATCTGTTACTTAACTCATAAAATCGCATAACGTTGTTATTTTTATTAAAGTTTCATATAAGTAGTCTTACAGTACCTTGACATCTTATTTTGATAAAGACTTTCATCAACCTAATTTCAGTACCTATTAAGTAATATATATATTTTGCTTTGTATAACAGTTTACAATTTTCTAGGAATTTAATAACAACCATTTACATGTCTTGCTAGTAAACCTATTTTGATGTAAAACTCAAAGCAGCAGAATATAGTCGGTGTCGTTTAATTAAAGTATACATCGCCTCTAAATTAATTTACGTAGTCAACATATTACGAAAACAGTGTTTTTACCTGCGACAGTTTTAGCTCAGGTAATAATAAGATTTACTTTACCATATTTAATAGATCTATGAAAATTATAAAAATCTGTTCGTAACTGGTGTATTTATAAAATTTAACACGTAAACATGATCGAGTAGCGGAAAAGTTAGGGTGTAATAATTGGCTGACTTCCATTAAACTTCCTAGACCTTTAAACCCATATATTATTTCTTTTCATTTTGCTCTTTTCAATCTTTGTAATTCTATAATTTTTAAAACCGTACTGACAAATATAACTAACAATATAGTCATATATATTCTGATGGACCACTTTTAACATGATTTTTTTATAAGTTAAAACTTTTGACGGCAAATGAAGAAAAATATAATCACTAATTCATATTGCAGTGTTTTTAAGGAGACTTTTAACGTCAAGAAAATAGTCTCAGCGCTGTTTTTCCCTCCTAGTAGAAAAGTTACTATAGTAGAGATGCTTTTTAAAAAATATATATAATACTCTAAAAGCGTTTTTACATTACTTACGTTTGGTAACCATCATATTTAATTCGAAATAGGTACATTGGATGAAAGCAATTAATATAATTTGTTTATCTCTATATAAAATTTTGAAACATTATTGTAATATTACTACAAGTCGGCAAAACTGTTGTTAAAATTTACGACTAATGTTTTTCTGTTTTAAATAAAAAACTCCTTTTCAACACCCCTACCGTTGCATCCTTTGTATGGGAGTGGAACTTAGAATATACTAAAAATATATATATTTTTCTAATTAAACCAGTTGATCATGTATTAAAAATACTATTAGCGCATTCTATTTTCAGTTATGAACATATTTTCAAAGTTATATTCAAAAATAAAATTGGAGAAATGCAACTTTGAGAAAGGAAAAATAAAAACTTAAGTTACGATAAAAAATGTTGGTTTTTTAGAAAAACAGTATAAGTTTTCATAACTTTTTCATACCCAATTTTGTTAACGAGGAATTTTATTTTAAGCCTATTTAATAATCATAATAAAATAACAACTATTATCAACGTAAACGAAATATGCCTTGAATACTTTTAAAACAACGTGAATATTTTAGAAAATGGTACGTACACTTAGAAAAATTATCACGTATTCAAATTCTTTTTTATTTCAATAATAATTTCAGACATTTTATGAAACTATTTAGCTCTCTAAATAAACAATTACAATCATAAGATCTAAACAGAAAACAAAACCTTTTAAAGATAAAGTGAGGTAAAAAGGTAGTACAAATAAAACTTTATAATTTAAGCTTTATGTTTAATATTGACAAAACATGGGAGTGCCTATTGGAAATTGTATTTCCTAGTATATAATTATTATACGTCAATGTTGTGTCATATATTTAATTAAGTCCAATGATTAATTATAAAATTAATAACGTTAGTAATAGTGTTAGTTTTTATCCCAACAGGCAATTTTTAAAATCGATTACATCATTATTGTTACAAATTTATTATGGAAATTAAAAAATAATTATTATCTTTATTTTCAGGACTAAATTAATAGTGTCAGAGGAACCTCATTTGAGAGCGATAAAGTTTTTTAAATGATACTTTTCCCACAGAATGATGATTCTACCCGGGGACAAAATAAAGATAACTTTTAACGAATGAGCATTATTTTACATCGAGGTTGTGGTTTTGCGCCCACTTTTGTATGAAAACAAAACAAACTCTAAATTCAGCTTATCTGTGTAATATTTTAACAAAGGAATACAATATTAATTAAATCATAGGTTCTTATTACTTCTTAGAGTAATATTATTCTTTAATCAATACGTACGAAATTAAATAAGTTGTGAATTAATATCAATATTTTTAATAAATTTGGTTCAGTATGGAAGCTACTTATACATCATAACACACTTTTAGATTTTGATGAGCTAACGTTATGTTATTATTGTTATTTTTTATTATTTAGGAAATGGTTACGTTAGCCACAGATAGAAAGCCTAAGAAAAACTCAAAATGTCTTTAAACTAATTTTAATTAAAATTAATCTTACCATGAATTTATTAAATAAAATGAATTTAGTAATACTGATTGCTAATTTACTACTTGTAAGTCTGTGCAATACATTTTTTTTTATTATAATAATGAATTTATAAATATAATTAATAAGTTACTAAAAAAATTTCCCGGTAAATCTAGAACCTTCTTCGGTTTGAAGAAATTCTATTTAGATTAAGATTAAGATTACTATAACAAACAAGAAATAATGTTATTCAATCATTCTCAATAAATGTACTTTGTTACTTCATTCTAAGGACTTCTAAATCAGCTGTTACTGTTAGAAAAAATTATAAAAATATAATCTCTAATCAACAATTTTAGCATGCTCCATAAATGTTAATAGACAGCCAGCGGCTTGTGTGAAATTACAAATTATTTTTCTTTTTTCAAAAAATCCATTGCAATTAGCAGTCGCTTTAAAAGTGAGGCTACGATCATGCTTATCAGTACAATTAAGACTTAGCCTTTTCTTTGCTTTCGAAAGGGGAAGTTTGGAGTAAAGTCGAAAAGTTTATACAATATCAATTTACTCTCTCCGCTTCAAATGGTTTCGATGAGGCTTCATTGGCTCATTAGAAATTTTACTAATATATTAATTCTTATTTAAGAGTTCGTGTATCCTAAAAATCTTTATTAATTTTCTCCATATAAACATCCTTAAATTATATCCACTTAGAAATATACCATACGTAAATGAATCCTATAGTACACTTACAACGTTATTATTTCTAATAGGATTGTAAACCTCGCTGGTTCTATGTTATAGTTATAAGAAAGCTCTTCATGTTAACAGGAGGTTGAATAACACCCACCGGCGCTCAATGCGCTTAGTGCGGTGAGTGGAGAGAAGATAGTTTCCTGTCTGACGCCTCTTTACGAGACATTACGTTCTCACAAAACGAAGCCACGGCGGACTACCTAATCTTGCTAGTGACCATGGCCTATAAGCCATTCCTAGCTTCGATAAAGATAAAATATAGCTCACAGGAGGAAGCTGAAAGTGTGCTTTCATTACCGCAAATATTTCGCATTTTTGGGCAAGTGTAACAATTTGTGATTTCCGAAAATGGCTGTGTAGTCATTATTAACACCCTGTAACATTCGCATCCGGTTCAGAACCCAAAAGTTAATCCCGTGGCCTGCTAAGTGTACTACCATCGGCATGGCTTGATCATTAAAATTCTGACAATTCTTGTATATAACCATCAATTTTTTTTTTAATATATACAACAGCGGCGATCTAGCTATTTTACAATAAAATACAGACAGTAATTTAATTGTCAAACTTATCTTTCAACTTTATTTAATAAGACTTCATTAAAATTGTATTTGTGTTTTTTTGCTTATGTCTGATTTTATTTATTGTAACAATATACATATAACAAAATTGGGTATACTGTATAGAGAAAGCGAATATGATATTTACCAACACCCGGAATATACAAAAAAAAACATAAATGATAATTAATCTAAGTAACTTATTTATTTAATATAGATATACTGAATATTTAAAGATAACCCCAGTTTTAAATTCTTATATTTAATTAATTTACACGTTAATCAGAAGAAGAGGACAAAAAACTAAAGTTAAAAATACTGAATATTTATTGATCGGGATGTTTTTAGCGAAGAAAATAAGATATGAGAAGTTGAACCCTCACTCAAGTCACATTTACACAATGAGTGATCTCTCATCTTAATTTTAGCAAATTAAACTGTCCAGTACTAGTTGAAGCACTACTTTGAGAAGTCTGTTTGGCAGACAAATACATTATCCCTGATACAATAAAAATAATAAGTATCATAAAAGATAATAAGTAATCTTCTTATTCATATGCAGAATGTTGATGTTTAAAATAAAATAATTTATTATTTCATTAAACAAGAATCCCTGGTGAAATCCTTTAATTTGTACAGATAAGTAATAAACAACCTATTATGGTAGACCAATTATATCGTCAGCGATGATTCCGTAAGCAAAATGCATAAACTGAACTTATTGGCTTTAATTAACAGAATTATGGATTAAACGAAATTCTTACACGCTCAATATTAAAGGAAGGGTTTTGAAAAATTTTAATATACATAGAGAGATTATTTAGGCAGCAAATATTCATAAAAAAAATATATATGTTTCAGTCTAACGTCAAATTAGATTTTGAAAAAAAAAATTACGTACTCAATTTTACATACTTAGAGAAACACTTTGGTTTATTATTATTACCAATCACACATTGTTACACCATCGATATAACGTTATATGAAATCGCACTGTCCCTTGTATTTTTATTACCTATCCGTTACGTATTGGATTTTCCAAAACATAAAATGTTTATCTTACGCATTATCGCTCGGTAAAATGTTGCATAGCGCCGACCTGTCACGTCGGCATTGTCAAATAAAATAACAGATTATCGGAACGAAGCTCGTGCGTGGAATAACAAAAAGCTAATGGCTGAAAGCGATTTTGGTGAAAACGGAACGTTATTAAACTCCTTCAATTATATAAGTTTCATAAATATTAAATATGGAGGTTGGTAAAGCAGGTTATATATCTCTATATTTTTAAAATTATGACCATCTGTTCATAATTTATTATTCGTATTAAGAAAAAAAAAAGTTAAAAGAATATTAAATTATTAAATGATATAATCAAATGATTAAGGAATTGACAAAAATATCATTTAGTTTTAGCCTTTTCCGTTATAATGTCCCAAAATTTTATCTTCAATATAAAAAGTTGTTTTATGTTTATTTAAAATAAATTATTGTACATAGATAAGTCTGTTACGATCCATGCATCTGCAATATAATACTTTAGTACTTCTTGTTTTGAATATTTATATTAAAAAAAAAAGAAGATATAAGATTACTTTAAAAAATATATATTAATCGACTGACAAATCCAGTTAATCATATGACCATTTGTTATCTCATAGCAGTACCGAAATAACTGTTCGGCAACGTTCCGATAAACTTCATGATTTACAACAACACTTCTTCAATTTAGTACACCTCGTAACGAACTTAACTAACCTAAATGATAACGATAGCTGTGCTTCAACAATAATCTCATAATTTTATGCATAATCTTTGAACTACTGAATATATCGACGTAATTACCATTAATGATTCCATAATAAATTCCATCATGGCAGTACATTTAATAGAGTTTCCCCAGGCGTCGTACACTAAAAAATATAAAAAAATGTTTTATGAAGTTTACCTAGACTAACAAGGTTTTCTGTTTTAGAGGTATTTTAATAATTTCCCGTGATAGTATTAAACTCGCATCTTGAAAATTGCAACTTTTATGATGTTAGTGTGTACATCGATATATGTTCTACAATTAAAAAATCAAAAATTTTAAGATTCTTTTAATAAGTCAAGCGATTTAATTTATTGTATTATATATATATTCTAACAGTTCATTTCATTATATTATTTTATCATCCCAAGTAAGAGATTTACTTTTTTCAAACTATAATATTAAATTTTTCTTATAATTTATTTTAGAAAATAGCATGAAGTGTAGATAAATATGGTTTTCTCGTCGTAGAACTTAACAGACTGCGATTTGACCTAAATTCTGTGATATTTAACTTGATTAGAAAGGTACGAAAAATTTCACTTAGACGAACAAATTATAACTGAGACATGGAACAAAACATGCACTTACATAATTTTGAGTTAGTAGAAGATATGATTTTGACAGACCTTCCTAGTTTTCAAATATGTAAGATATAATCTCTTCTATACATTTCATCATTATATTTACTCTATTGATCCGTAAAAAAATAATAATGTCTGTTTTGTCGTTTTTAGTAGATATCATTGCTAGAATAATTAAATATGCCTAGAAATAAAATAAATTTTCCTTTAAATAGAACTTGATATTTCCAATATTCAATGTATTTTCCTTCAGCATGTATCGGAATGTACCTTCAATAAAGCAGATCGGATTATTTCTAGGGTTAGTGAATAAGTTTCAGCAACGCCAACTGATGCCAGAATTCGGCTATTAGGCTCAGGGTTTACAGAAGCTTAGCTTGCACCAAAGTTCACAACATATTGACACTTGTATTCACAACATATCAGCACTTTTAAAACTCAAACAAATTTTCTGCTTCTGAAAATCAGATGCTATTTTTACTTTTAGATACGGCTTCAAAATATATTGAAAACATATATATATTATCCACTTCTTAGAGAAAGATGACACAAATATATTTAAACTTTTTTTCATTGTGACATTATTTTTCTCTTTTACATGAACTCGAACAGGAATGTCGTTTTTTTATAGCCCTCAACAAGTATGCTCTTAAACATAAATACATTACAGAACAAAACATTATTTCAATAAATACTTACGAAAAAGATTTCGAATACCACAAAACAAAATATTGTCTTGTTCATTCTTATCAATATTGTTTCTGTAAGCCTTTAAAGTAACGAAAACTATAGCTATCATTGAAGTAGTAATAAGTTTCAAAATTTTAAACAGTTAAGCTAACAGTTACACAAGCCTTTTACATTCCCCACTAACAATGTAGGTTCTAAAACTTATAATGGATCACTAAAGTCATATCAGCGGATTTCCAAGCTACATTAATAGTTTGCGATAACTTATTATCCTCTATTAACTTAAGTAACCGATGTTAGGAACCGTTTCTGAAACATTTATATATATTTTTTAATTAGTAGAATTGCATTGCGTCAAACTGTTGCATTCTGTCATGCTTTACTAACATTTGTTATTTGAATCTAACAATACTCAAAAACACTTCAATTATTATTTTTAATATTTTAAAGAAACTTTTTAATTATATCGACCGCTTACGACATGATAGTCAATAAACATAAGATTTAAACATATTACAAAAGAGAGAATTTATAACATTTTAAGATCTGTTTTTTCTTACACCAGAATTGCCAGTTCTCTGCATTTGTGTTGTAAAGGACAAGTCATATCTATTCACAAAGTTCTGAAGGGATACTTAAAATTAAATTACCATAATTATAATTATACATTCAATTTCAATTTACCATTCATGGGTTAAATATCGTATAAATTATTTCATTAACACATTTGTCGTTTAATCAAATTTAAATTCATATTCGTCCCATCGCCATTTATAATACCTCTATATTGTTATACGAAGATAGAGGTTGCTTTGAAAAAGCTAAACTTCAATACTCTAGTTAAAATCGGACTTAAATTCTCTTCAGCTGCTCTCTTTATGTTCTAATTCCTCGTTATATTATCGTTACACGTTAAAAATCTTTTAAAAACATTTCGAATAATATTCCATGAGCGACATCTTTATGAAAGTGTGTACTCGTATATAAAGAATTTGTATTTGTAAACTTTTGTTACTCGACAGAATACAATCAGTATTTAAATATCATCGCAAAAAAATTATAATTTCATAATGTCATTATCTCTCCACCGAGGTTAGTTATTATAACTATTGGTGTCTTATCGTCTCAAATATTTAAATAACTTACGTACATTTACAACTTACAATTTAGAATTTCATACTTTACTCATTGAAAAAACAACTTAAAATCATAAATCAAAGTAAGTATTATTAAATTCCCATATTAACATAAAATAACCGTCAACAAAAATAACATTTATTAACAGTACAAATGGATAAGCAACACTCGAGTCCCGCATAATTATCATTTATATAAATATTTATGTAAACGAAATATTTATTTTTCTCAAAAAACTAAACCTTATCTACCCCTTCTTCCCTTCATTTGAATAATCTAATAAAAATGGACAAAATTAAGCAAAGGGCTTATTTTTAAAATAATACTTTGGTAGCTCTCATATTTTTAGAATGGATTTACCAGTTTGTTTCACATTTTATTTTCTTTGACTATTTTATTATTCATAAAATACTTTAACAATTTTTATAACTATGTTATCCATGACAGAACACAAATTGTTTTTAAATATCCTTTGGTTATAGTTTGTTGTGAAAAAATGGAGGAGCGACAAAATATCTGAGTAAGTAGATAAACATTAATACTTTTTATGGAAAATATACTTATTTATATTATTAAAAGACGCATCTATTATTTTTAGTTCAAAAATACAGTTACACTCTTTATTTCTTTACTCATATTCACGACATCTTGTATTGAAATCATCTTTACTGTTTTCAAAATCATGCTTTACATAGAGCATTTCGAGAGTGAACTTTTTTCTTCTCGGACTCTTTAAAATATCTCTAGTATCAAAGTTCTAGAGTCATTTTAAAACAATTCGTTCATATAACTTCCATTTCTAATTGTATTTTTGGCCACGAAATCAAGCGGAATTACAAATTTTGTCAACGTGTATATGGTTTTTAATTACGTATTACGTTATCATAGAGGCATTCTAAATTTGACATTGTAGAGATTGTAGTAAATTCATTAATATCAGTGTAGGAGTAATGTGGCAGCTGTCAGGTAGGATGTTAGTTAAACTTTAATTTTAAGGCATAGTTGTATTGTTTGGAATATTATCGTAGTGTAGAGGGTATATGAATACGATAAATTTTAATATTTTTTTCGGATTGAAGGAATTTAACGTAAAATATTCAGAACATTATACAATATATTACATTAAAATGATGTGATCTCAACATTATAATTGGAAAATGAGATTAACAATGTATGTTTTTTAAGATATATATATAAGGGTTTTCCAACTACATAAATTAATTTCAATCTAAGTGCACAGAAAACATAACAAGTTCAAGAAACCAGATGCTAGAGGAATGATAAAAACTGAACACAATATTTATTTATATCACTGATTAAAAACACGTCGTGGTGCACTTGCTCGAATGAGTAAGTATATAAATGCTACACCATTAGCTGATGCGAACCATTTACTACTTTGCAAAGAGCCTTTTAATCCCCTACTACGATGCTGGGTGTAAAAAAAAATTTATGGAATAAGAGTTACGTTTTAATAAAACTAACACAGTACACTCATAACATTATTTATTGAAGTCTACAAACACATTACAGAATTGATGATAGCTTACCTGTCTATAATAATATAAAACAAAAAAAAATACTATGGTTCTCGAATGCTAACTAAAATGTATTTGATTTCAGTGTGTTTTTATTAATGATCACAAAGAAATGATAAACATTTTAAAACTTATCAAAATATCCAAAAACTATCATTGTTAAAATATATTTATGTGCTTTATTAATATGTGTAAGCGCTAAGCGAAATGTGCGAAATCCGTTTACAATATCGAATACTGATTATATTATGCAGTAGTTTAACTACGTTATTAATACTATAATCATTAGACTGTACCCTCGACAGGATCGTTGGGAAGCGATGTTCAATCACACTAATTTTATACATTACTTCATTTTATTATTGAACGCAATAAATAATCTAACATAGCTTTCCAATAACACTTCTGGCTACCGTAGCGAGAGCACAAACTAAATTTCGAGATTCAGAAAACTAGATATCGGTGACAACTATATTATACATATATCCTTCAAATGACTATCGAAGAGTAAACATTATATAGGGACATACATTTTAAATACATGGAAATATGTTAATTATTAACATGACGATAGAAGCCAATGTTTATTTTTTATTATTTTTAAAAGATAAATATAATTTATTGGGTATGGTATTGTATATTTAATAAATACTATAGATATTACATGTAAGTCTATAGAGAGCGAATAATATATTGGTATAAGGACATCTATCATTTTAAATATTTTTATAATTATCGTTAGTTAATGTTTAAAAGTTTTTTGGAAATAATAAGTTAAAATAAAAAGAAAAAACAACATAGAAATACAATTTAACATTCATAATTAAAACATTTAACAATAAATCTTCCGTATAGTTCCAAGTGATTTTTAACAGGTATTCTTATAAATTAATAATAATTTTACTTAAAATCACTAAATAAGTATCGTAATATTAAATATTTTACTTGGAATTAAATATAAGATGGGATATGACGATTTTTGTGCTACATTTTATGCTACAATATAAATGAACAAAGTACGGCACCAGGTACTAAGGTTAAACATTTGTACGTCATTATTATCAACAAAAACTAAAATCTAAGGGAATGTGGAATATAGGAACAAAAAAAGTCGGTTAATAGTTGAAATTTATATCGACCAGAAAAACTTGCGGTAAGAGTCGAAAATATTCTACTATATTTTCAAGCACGTCAGCTTGCCTCTGTCAAGAACTATTTAAATTTTTTTTAAGGGTTCTTGTGTCATGTATCATATACTATTTCAGTCTTTAAGTTAAGGAATGAATTCAATATACTACTACTAAAGGTAGATACACATTTATAGTGGCTCTTTATTTAGAGGAGGAGGGTGAGGTATAATTGTAAATCAGAATATTTTGAATCAGCCGTATTTTTACCTAAATGGGTGAGGTAAAAAGGTCATCACATTAAAATTAACCTATTCTGGTCAAAGGAAAACCATAATAATAATTTGGTCACACGTTAGGTAAAGGGTAGGAAAACAAACGGACGATATCTAACCTAATTACCAAAGATTGCAAGTTGCAAAAAAATGAACAAATATTAATAATGGTAAAATAAGATATTAAGCTTTTGATAAAGCAAAAAATTTTGTTTACATTATGCAGTTTGCATCTTAACTTGTAATGGCAAGCAAAATAAGACCTGCCCACGCTCTTATTTAATAAAAGCATCTCATAATTTTCGACCTTTGTATTATAAAATAGGTCTTTTCTATAGTAATGGTCCTAAAAATAATTTTATATATGAAAACAACCTGTTAGTTAAAAATTAAGTTATAACTACAAAAGGTACAAATTTTGTAAGGATGAATTGTTGGAGCGATGCTTGAAAAAAAAAATCATCAGATTTTAGCATAGAATTTGTCAAGTTGTTTAAGGTTTCCTCACCAGAAGACAGCATGCTGTGAGTCCGCTAGAAACTTTAGCAAGTGATGAGAAGCATATCGACCGCCGGGCAAAATCAATTCTTTCACAGAATACCTGAAATAGTAGATAAATAAATTTAAAAATGTTAATTAAGCGTGCAAAATGTTATCAGTAAAAAAAAAGAAGAATTTAATTTTTTATACATTTTTTTTTGTAGCAATATGAAGTGTAGTTGAAACTTTAGTATGAAACCCATTCCTTAAAAAGCATCTCTAGCTTATCATTATTAGCTTTAGTTGTTGGAGATGTCCCATATTAGGTTATCAAACATTGAATAGAGAACAAATAGCTATGCTGGTTGGACAGCAAATAGTCAGATTTGTACAGGCGCTACCGAATGTCATCTTACGGTTGACCAGGAAATTGTTTAAAATTATTTAATCAGCCTTGACTAAAAACGTAAAATAGCCAGCCACTGGGTATTTAACATTGGAGCGTGTGTGTAGGAATTGCACGGTATAATTACTAGATCCCCCTTGTTTTTCTTTTTATTTTTGTAGTTGATCTCCCACGCGTTCGGAAAAGGCATTATCCATTTAAAAAGCATTCAAATACGTCTTAGTTTTCACAAAGAAATGGTTTCCTAGTTTTAAGATCTTCTGTATATATGTTTTTTTATATTACAAAAATATAACATATCCTCCAACTTCTAACAATAATTATTCAGTTATCACGGATTGGGGATTTTTTCTCACTATATTGTTTTAAGAATTCGTATTATATATCGTATTTTAATAAGGCAGGTGAATAAAAGCGACCGGAGGTTCAATGTCACGTCCAGAGAAAAATTTAACCTTTTGTCTATACCTAAAGTTAATGTTACGTACTTTTTAACCAGAGTATTGGCATTGGCATAACATTTAACTGAGTGTGAGTACCTTGTAAGTTTAAAAGACTTGTCGAATTTATGGCTTTAACTAGTATAAAAATTGGTAATTGGTATAAATTAGGTCATCTTATTTCAGCTTTCTCCCAGTACGAATGTATGGATAATTTTAGGACTCGATCCTGAAGCAAGGAAAGAAGCAAGTAGCATAGAACAAACGGTTTCTATATACCGTTCATAGTATAGCATAGTATGGTGTATAGCCTGGACATAACTTTACATCAATTTATTGTTCAACTCGACTGGTATCATGACATAACAAATTTTGTAGTGTGAACCATATTTCTTCATTGTATAGAATATTGTATTTTTTTTTTTTTTTGCTTAAATGTTTATAATATTGACTACAAATATGATTTATTTGAAATATTTTTAATCTTTACAAGAAATTACAAATAAAAGAGATGTCAGTTACTAAAAAATATACTTATAATCTTGAGATTTTTTTTTAAATCTTTGAATAATTATTACAATAGATTTTAGAAAAATGGTAACTGATTATGTCGGAAAGCATTCTTTTTAAAATAATACTTCAAATTCGCTTTTAATACAATGATCCTCCTCAGAAAATCTTGTATTACATTATTTTTGGTGATTTGTATTAAGATTCATTACGATTAATGCTCCAAATGTTATTTTAATAAATTTATATTTTGTTGGCCTGGAGGTTAAAAGGTCCGCTCTCATACATGAGGGCGCGGGTTTGAAACTTGGCAGGTACCAATGTGATCTTTTCTGAGTCACATGTACTCTCTAAGAGTATTTAGACACCACTGGCTGGAACAGGCTACAGCAAGCCTTGGGGTCTAAATAGCCCCCAAAAAAAAAGTGCTGGTGCAGAAGGCAAGGGGCAACCACTGCAACTATCTTCCCAAGAAAGTCATCATGTATACGGATCACTGATACGTGATGACCACGACAAGACTCTTGCGACGATGATGATGATTATCACGATAAATTTTTCGAAATATTAGTTATTCGAGAATAATTAAATTTACCTTAAAGGATTCTGGTATCTCCTCTATTGCACGGTGTATTAGAGTACCATTCACATACAAACAATTGGCAGCCCCTACTTCAGGGACAGTGAGGGTCTGATAGGTAAATGTGGCCTCTCTTTCTATCCTCTTCAGCATTTCTTTGGCTTCCTTGCTGGATGCCACACACAGAATATCCGGCCCCGCCATGCTGAAGTACTTCTTCAAATGACGTACCCCTTGAGATACCTGAATAATACATTCATTGAAGCTTTAGTTACAAGTGTAGACATATTATTTGGTTTTTTATATTCATATTCAGTCTTATTAATGTCTTATTTTGTTTTCTTTAATGTATGGGCCTCATAAATTTTTTGCTTACATAAAAATCTATTAAGTGGGATTACTTAAGCCATGTTTTTAAGCAATATAAGTTATGAAGTTAAAAAGAACTTGTATTAAAAAAAATTGACAATACTAAGGTGTTACCTTTATAGGTGTGCAAGGAAACTCTGGGAATGCCTCAGCTAGGGCACTGGCTCCAGCTTCATTGCTGGTCTCAGTAATGCCTACAAAAAACTCACGACCTGCATAAAAGAAGAATAATATTAGTTATAATATATGTAATATATTTATTTTTTTAACTCAAGCCTGTTTAAGGCTCCAACTTCATCTATTTTGTGGCCATTAAATGTTCCAGTAAGATGTAAATATTAAGTGTCTCAAATTAATAAGTAATAAGATTTGATGATGATGATGATGATGAAGCTATATTTAAATAAAACTAAAAATTTATGTATGTTATAAAATCAATGTATGTTTATTGACAATTTGTATATTTACCTGTGAATAAGACATCGGAACCGGCAAGCTTGGCTTCTGGGTCACTGACTTCAATAACAGTGTGTCCAAGTTCATTTTGCATGACCTCTTTGAGTGCGGTCATCTGTAAATTACATAGTTTTATATTTATCAAAATTAATTCCATAGCTCTAAACACTACTTAAGGTTTAAATTACAAATAAAATAGAAAATAAAGTCTGAAAAATTCATCAATGCAGTAGATATTGTGTTCCAGTTGCTTCTGGAAGTGGTGTTAATGTATTTTTCGTGATATATTTTCAGAACAAACTTGTTTCTAATACTTATTAATTATAATGTTAGAGCAACATTGATTTAATATTTAATTTAATATATAACTCCTAACTTATTATTTGGTAAATATCCTATAAAAATATTTTTGAAATATAAATCATTAAATATTAGAATGTGAGGAATTATTTCAAAATATAAATAACAATTGAAGGAAGTTAAAGTTAGTTCTTTTACCATAGGTATCTTTTAATTTGTCTTTAAAATATACTTCTATCTTTTATACATAAACTTTTATCTGTTACATATCTATTTTTGTGAGTTACATTCATTTGATGAAATTAAAGACAAGAATAATTACGTCATAGATTTTATAAATTAATTAAATTCATTTCTGTGGTCATTACTTCTAGAAAATGTAATATGACCATGAGTCAATTGAGTTCACAGGTTAAAGTGCAATTAAAAGATAATTATATTAAGCTGAAATATAGAACAGCACTCCACAAAGTCTTAGATCTCATTAAGCACTATGCAATTGTTAGTATGACATTTTAAAGCTACACATTATATGATTGTGTAGCTATATATTAAAGTTACATAAATTCTTTAACCTCATGAATTATATTTTTTCAACTTTAGTTAATGCTTGAAAAAAAAAATACATTTTATATGTGTATATTAATAAATATAAACTAAGCATAATGGCCGAGAATGCCAAACATATTCTTTAATACAAAATATGTCTGAGTAAATAAATTGATTATATAAGTTAAACAATTGTTTTTAATTAATATACACTATTTAATTAATTTACTGTAAAAAGCAAAACTGAATATATTTTATTGTTTTATTATAAATATAAAAAGGTTAAACCAATACCAAATTGGTAATTAAAACAATTAAATAATAAGAGTAGTTGTATGTAAATTGAATGCCATAACATGGATATAAAATGTTAAGCAACCAAACTATTTTGTTACGGTACATAAGAAGATAGAAGAAGTAACTATGAAAACTTAAGAGACTGGCAAAGGACTGAATATTTACTATATTACTTATATAATATTACTTCAACTTTTTTATATAAACCTGAAAGTGTTTTACGATAAATCTGTTATAAAATCCAGCTTCCAAGAACGTACTAAAATAAAAATATTTCACTTACTATTATTTCTTCAGTGCTGGATACAGGTCTGGGCAAAAGCATTATGCCATGGCAAACGATAGCTATATCCTCAAAGATAATATTTTCCGGGAAATAGGCATCTGTTTCGACTTCAATAATTTCCAAATTTAGTTCTTTTAATAATCTTAAGTAATAATCATATTGACGACGGGCGTCGTTCAAGTCAGCTCTATCAGTTAGCTTTAGTGCTGGAATTACTTTACCAACGACTGCATGTGTGTATTCATGCATCTTAAAATCCATTTTTTTTTTAATAAGAGCTGGATATAATAAGTAATTATTTAGTTTATTATAATTTGTTGTTCCAAGAACTAAATTCTTTCAAAATATATTGTAGTTGAATATACGATAATCGTCAATATTGAAGTTAAATATTTTTATATGTAAATATCACTACCTAACATAATACTTGTCGAAACACCGCCACATTTGTATATAAAAAACTTGCTAACTGCAAAACAGTAGACTAGACAAGAGAGACATAGAGCTGAGCATAGAGCTGAAACGGTAAACCATAGTAACGTTTAAAAATGCATAATGTCAACATAGATTAAGCAAAAAAAAATCAAGTCATTAAGATAGAGCACAAGGCACAAAATATTGCAATATTAAGATTCAGACTTAACTAATTGTAGAGTAAGAATTTCATTCATAATAACAGTTTATTTTATATTAACAATATTTTGTTATATTAGTACACTGTCATATTTTATATATAATAGTGTTGTTATTTGGGACTGCCAATCCCTAAAATAACTAATTTTTTAACTCAGTTAGAATTCATGGATTTTCTGTGGATAGAAAATTAAAGTAACTACAACATTCATGTTTTTTCTTCTTCTTTTATGTAATGTCAATAAGTTTTCAATAAATATAAAAATGAGGAAAAAAGTAAACAGTCACCTAAGCTGTTCATGGTAATGACTACTTCCAGTAATAGAATTTCTAAGTAATAAAAATTCTAAGCTGATATCCTAAATGTTAATGAAAAAAGTGTTTGTAATGAAATACAATTCTAGAATTATGATTGAAATAAAAACAAGTTCTCCATTAGCATCATAATGTTTATTTTTGAAACACTTGTTTGCTACATTAGTAAACTGCAATCTATATTTTTAAATACTGCTTAATAATATAGT